>NC_138751.1:2073767-2673767 GCF_965113315.1 Podarcis vaucheri | reverse complement strand
AAGGACAGCTGGACATAGAAAGGGCCCCATTACCTTCAGTAGCTCAGGGCCTCATCGAACCTAATGTGATGGCCTGGGAATCCGATTCTGAGGCTGAACCGGAGGAACTCCAGCCTGCACAGGAGTCCCCACCTCCAGGGCCAGCTGAGCTGGGGCAGGGCCTTGACTCTGAAGTGCGTGCACCTGTGCCAGATCCTCAGGAGCAGGCACCAGGTGAATCTACTCTGGCTCCGGAGGGGATTTAGGACACATTGCCTACAGGTACGCCTCTCCCAGCCCTGTCAGGGGAAGGTGAGCCTCCCCCTGGGTCCAGTAACCCTCCAGCCTCTCCTGAGCTGCAGAGGCTCAGGGCAGAGAGGCGGAGGGAACTGGTTTCTCCCAGGAGGAGTGCTCGCCTTAAGGCCAGGAGAGGCGGGTCTCCTGGGGGCCAGGACCGCCCCTGGCCTCAGAGAAGATAAAGGCCAGTCAGCCCGGTCCCAGGTTGCGGGAGCAACGTCATTGAAGAGCTGTTTCAGCCAGCACCCAGACCTGTTCCTCCAGAGTTCCCGTCCTTGCCCGGCTCCTCGCTTCGGACCCTGCCTCGCCCGTGGAGGACAGTCTACAGACCTGCGACCCAGGTCCTGGACCTCACCCCATGGTAATCTCCCCCTGGGACCAGCACACCTAAATCCATAGCTGTCAACTTACAGATTTGAAAATAAGGGACCAGCAGCCTCGAAAATAAGGGATCAGCAGCCAAAATAAGGGCTTTTAGTCAACCAGCAGCCAAAGGAAGCCTCAAGCGGTGGTTCCCACAGCGCAGCAACCCGGCAAAGGGGATGCAGCAAGGAAAACCACCGTCCCCTCTCTGCTGGGAAGCGCTGAGCAAAGGCGAGTCCCCAGGCAACGCAGCCGATTTGATTGGCACAAGGCATGCAAGCTCCACCCCCCAGTCGTTCCCAGACTCCTTATTGGGTGAGCAACGCAGCCAAGCAACACAGCTGGAGCCTCCCTCCTCCCTGGCCGGCAGGGAGGGAGGGAGAGGAGCTGCTTCCTTTGAAACCCGGAAAATTTAAGGGACATCATCCATAAGGGACAGCAGCGGGACGCGGCGCTGGGATAAGGGAGTTTCCCGCCAAATAAGGGACGGTTGACAGCTATGCCTAAATCCGGCCCCGCATCCCACCCCCCCTTTTCACAATAGCTCTCTCTCCCCGCAGGAGTGCTGTTTGGGGTGGAGGCCACGGGCACCCACTTTGCCGTCCGCGATTACTGGCGGGGATTCTTCGCTGCGACCTGCGCGGCCCTCACTTTCCGCTTGCTAGCTGTGCTCAACAACACAAGAGGTAAATGTGGAAGACATGGCGGGAGGCGAAAGGAGGGAGAGTCAATTTTGGGGGGGGCGTGTTCCTGATGGGGTAATGTGCCTTTAACAGCTGTATGTTGTTGCCAATGGAGTGAAATCAAATCACTGCATTAAGAGTGACCTCCCAAGGCAATAACATATTATTATTATTATTATTATTATTATTATTATTATTATTATTATTATTAATACTGCAAATCTGGAAGATGTGTGTACAGCTACTAACCAAACGAAAAACAACAAAGCCAGCGGACCTGATGGGATACCTGCCAAAGTCTTCAAAGTGGTAGAAAAAAGACAGTCAAGGAACCAAGAAATTACACACAAAAAATTAAATACTGTGAAAATCCCTGAAATGAGAAGTAATCGACTAGATATATTATCTTATAAAAATAAACCAAATAATAAAAATCAAAATGTTTAAGGCGAAAAATGAGGAAAACCTAGAATTGTACAAAGCCTTAACGGGACGCCGGCTACAAACCTCGTTTCACTGAACTATTCAGTTTCCTCAGAAGGAAATAGGAAAATCATAAACCTTAAATGACCAAAATTCAAAAAAGGGGGTAAAAACTCCCAAAAATTCTGAAGTGTTATAATCCTAGCTCAACCTAGGTGAAGCAAAGCGCAGTAATAAAGGATTCAAAGGTACAGTTTCTAATACTAAGTTTACAAAAAAGGTTTGAAAACCTAAATGGCAAGTTTTAGACACAGCCTAACAAGTCTTCAAAGTGGGCAGAATTGAACTTCACAAGCTCATCGGAAAAATCTGGGAGAGAGGGGAGATCCCAGCAGAATTTAGGGGTGCCAAAATTATCAATCTCTTTTTTAAAAGGTGATAGAACGGATTGCGGAAACTATCAAGACATCAGAGGTGTCTCTGGAAAAATTTTACACATCACTTGGGAAGAGAGGCGAACTAATATCAGTGTACTGGAAGAAGCAAAGATCACCAGTGTCAAAGCAGTGATTCTTCAACATCCACTTCGTTGGACTGGTCATGTTGTGCGATGCCCGATGATCGTCTTCCAAAGCAACTACTTTATTCTGAACTTAAAAATAGAAAGTGTAATGCTGGTGGTCAACAAAGGAGGTTTAAAGACTGTCTCAAGGCAAATCTTTAAAAATGGAGTATAAACACTGACAACTGGGAAACACTGGCCTGCGAGCGCTCCAGTTGGAGAACAGCCTTTGCCAAAGGTGTTGTGGGCTTTGAAGACACTCGAACTCAGGACACAAGGGAGAAGCGTGCTAAGAGGAAGGCACGCTTGGCAAATCCACGCCGTGATCAACTCCCGCTGATTCTTCCCCACTGTGGAAGGACGTGTGGGTCTAGAATTGGCCTCCACAGTCACTTACGGACTCGCTGTTAAGACCGTGTTCATGGAAGACAATCTTACTCAGCTACAAGTGATCGCCAAAAAGAAGATATAAAGAAACGTTGAGGTGTAGACATGTATGAAGCAATCCAGAAGTTTACATATGAGGAGGTGGCAAAGGAGATTCAGTATGGGAAAAACGCAGAATAATAATAATAATAATAATATTAGCCAGTGAGACTTCCTGCAAAGATTCGCAGAGCTTGCTGCCTCCCCATGTAGGATGCCAGTGAATGCGCCATTCCCGGCTTAATCCCGAAAGTCTGCCAAGGGAAGAGTGTTTTCATTGGTCTCTGCCATGAGAGCACAGGCAGTTGGGGGAGCCACCACTCTGGAGCCACCACCGACAAGGCCCCGCTTTTGGTTGGAGCTGCTTGGCTCTTGCTTCTTGAATTTCCTCACCTGTCCACAACTGGGTTAGAGGTGCTGGCAGGGGCTGTTGGGTGGGAAACCGAGGCCCATTTTAACCACTGGCTGTCCACCCTCTTCTCTCCCCAACCCGATACCCTCCAGAAACCGTGGCCATTCTGTTCCAGACCAGTTGGCGCGTTGAGTTCCCCTACGACCTCCCGGAACTTCTCTCCTATGCCATCTTGGGGTGAGTACCAGAATATCGAGAATGTACATAGTAAAAGTATAACGATACTAAATGGTGTTTGTGGTGTGTTTCTGTTGCGTATGGTGTGTATTGTCTAAGGTAAATTGTTGCATAACAAAGGTTATATTTAAAAAAGGAAATTGAGTGGACGTCGCTAGGTTTTGCCTCTGCTTCCCCCCACCCCGGACACCTGGGTCCCTTGTGTTTCTGCTTCCCTCCCCCAGAGTCCTCTGTGGCGGCATCTCCTGCCTCTTCCTCTTCTGCCACCGGAACATTCTCGACCTTCTCCAGAACCGGCTGAGAATCAAACGTTTTATGGCGAACAAGTAAGGCTCTCCCCACACCCTCGCCCCGAATCCTTGTTTGCTGTTTGGGGCGGAGAGGGGTGGGTGGGCGAAGTCAGAGAAGAGGAAAGCCTTGCGCTGCGCAGAACGGTTCGGAGCTCAAGGAGTGGGGAGAAAACTTCATTCCTCCCCTATAGGACATAGGAAAAGGGCTCCCCCAGTATTACACTTTTCGGCAACCAGGGGGTGGAGTTTTGTGGGGTCAGAAGAAGCACGGCTGAGGAAGTGGGTGTTCGTTTCCAAGGTTGTTCCGAAGGATCAACACTGTACCTATGTACAGAAACTGGGTTTGCACCGAGATTGCACTGACACGCTGCCCAGTGGTGTTCACAGAAAGGGGGAGGATGTTAGTTTCTGTTTTGCCACTGTGCAGCTGCTTGGAGTCACAGGACTCTGTTTACATTCCAGACACATTCCATAGTGTTGGAAGTCTCATGGGAGACGAGAGACGGATGTGACGTTACTGGTTTCCTGTTCCATTGTTCCTTTCTTGTTCAGTTACTCTCTGCTTTCATAGAGAGAGGAAGTATTTCTGAGAGCCAGTGTGATGTAGTGGTTAAGAGCGGTGGACTCGTAATCTGGGGAACCGGGTTCGCTTCTCCGCTCCTCCACCTGCAGCTGCTGGGTGACCTTGGGCCAGTCACACTTCTCTGAAGTCTCTCAGCCCCACTCACCTCACAGTGTGTTTGTTGTGGGGCAGGAAGGGAAAGGAGAGTGTTAGCCACTTTGAGACTCCTTAAAGGGAGTGAAAGGCGGGATATCAAATCCAAACTCTTCTTCTTCTTCTATTTTTCTTTGCTGTCTGCATAGGAGATAATAAAATTCTTTAGCCATGTAGCTCATACTACAGTGGTACCTTGGGTTACATACACTTCAGGTTACATACGCTTCAGGTTACAGACTCCGCTAGCCCCGAAATAGTGCTTCAGGTTAAGAACTTTGCTTCAGGGTGAGAACAGAAATCGTGCTCTGGCGGCGTGGCAACAGCAGGAGGCCCCATTAGCTAAAGTGGTGCTTCAGGTTAAGAACGGTTTCAGCTTAAGTACAGACCTCCGAAATAAATTAAGTACTTAACCGAGGTACCACTGTATCTCATCCTTCTGCATGCTGCTGGAAACTCTGTTGAATGGCGGAACGTGGCTTGGAGCCTCATCAAAGGCTCAGGTCGTTAATTATTCGTCGGGAGGGTGATTCCGAAAGATGAACTTTATCAGCTTGGCCGAGCGGAGATCCAGACAGTGGGGTCAGGGAAACTGGCGTAATATACAGTTAAATGTTCTGGAAAGGGGTCAGTTTGGATGGTATCGGTGGGTCCCTTCCAGGCCTGTGGTTCTGTATGCAGTGAGATTTAGCATCTATTAGAAGAAGCTGCTAAACCGATCAAACCAGGTTTTCTTTCTGCAAGATACAGTCGTACCTCCCGTTACAGAATCTTCAGGTTGCGTTTTTTCGGGTTACGGACGCCGCAAAACCCGGAAAGGGTTACTTCCAGGTTTCGGCGGTTGCAGAACCACCAAATCGCAACCAGCACGTGCGCAGACGCGGGGCTGCAGGCTGCGAACGCCGCGGGTTGTGAATGTGCCTCCCGCATGGATCACATTTGCAACCCGAGCGTCAACTGTACTTAAGGTAAAGGTAAAGGGACCCCTGACCATTAGGTCCAGTCGTGGCCGACTCTGGGGTTGCAGCGCTCATCTCGCTTTACTGGCCGAGGGAGCCGGCGTACAGCTTCCGGGTCATGTGGCCAGCAGGACTAAGCCGCTTCTGGCAAACCAGAGCAGCGCACGGAAACGCCGTTTACCTTCCTGCCGGAGTGGTACCTACTTATCTACTTGCACTGGTGTGCTTTCGAACTGCTAGGTTGGCAGGAGCAGGGGCCGAGCAATGGGAGCTCACCCCGTCACGGGGATTCAAACCGCCGACCTTCTGATCGGCAAGTCCTAGGCTCTGTGGTTTAACCCACAGCGCCACCAAATATCTTAAAGACCTTCATTCCAAGGAAACGGAACTCTGAGTCTGTATTGGGACCCCTGGAGTCTCTCACCACTCAGAGATGGGGAGAGGGGAGTTCACACTAGGGATCACAGCCATCTGCATATATATATATTTCCTGGGGGATGGGTGGGCAGCATAAAACACTGAAAGGGGGAGCAGGCAGAATTTGGATTCTGGGAAATTCAGGGCTGGTAAAAGAAAATCCTTCAAGCAGCACGTGGTAGTCTGCGGAACTCTCTGCCACAAGAGACAGTGAATACCAGTTATTTGAAACCACAGTGGCTCTTGTGTTCAACTCCTGCTTGCTGGGTTTGGCCACTGTGAAAACAGGATGCTGGACCTACAGTTTAATATTAAAAAAAACCAAGAACAGTGCCTCTGTTAATAGATTCCTGCATTGCAATGGGGTCAGACTAGATGAGTCTTGTGGTTCCTTCTAGGTCTACAGTTCTATGTACATTTCCCCTCATATCCCATGCTCTACAAATTCTAGATGTTTAAAACGAAAGCAGAGAATCTGGAGATAATGGGTTATTTGGGGGTGCCTCCTTCACCCTTTTAATGTCTGGTGTTTTATTATATTTTTAATATTTTGTTGGAAGCTGCCCAGAGTGGCTGGGGAAACCCAACCACCAGATGAGTGGAGTATTAATAATAATAATAATAATAATAATAATAATAATAATAATTATTATTATTATTATTATTATTATTATTATTATTATTCCTCTGTGGACCCCCTTGCCCCCCCCCAAAGACAACATCTAAACAAAACCAACCCACACAGTGTCTCTTCTCTCTGCAGCAAAATTTTGTACGCTGGGTTCGTCTCCCTGCTGCTATCGAGTATCACATTCCCCCATGGTTCGGGGCAGTATATTGGCTCAAAAGTAAGTGTGCAAACTCTTGGGACAGAGGGATTGTACCCTCCCCTCTTTGTTCAGCTGTCTGGTTTTATTTTATTATTTTTATTAGAGTTATCTAAGAATTATAATAAAAGGAACTCAAAGCAGTTCGGAAGATTGAAATGCAAGATTAAAAGCACAATGTTGTTGATGTTGAGTCATTTAGTCGTGTCCGCCTCTTCGTGACCCCCTGGACCAGAGCACGCCAGGCACTGCTGTCTTCCACTGCCTCCCGCAGTTTGGTCAAACTCATGCTGGTAGCTTCAAGAACACCGTCCCACCATCTCGTCCTCCGTCCTCCCCTTCTCCTTGCGCCCTCCACCTTTCCCAACATCAGGGTCTTTTCCAGGGAGCCTTCTCTTCTCATGAGGTGGCCAAAGTCTTGGAGCCTCAGCTTCAGGATCTGTCCTCCCAGTGAGCACTCAGGGCTGATTTCCTTCAGAATGGAGAGGTTGGATCTTCTTGCAGTTCATGGGACTCTCAAGAGTCTCCTCCAGCACCAGAATTCAAAAGCATCCATTCTTCAGCCATCAGCCTTCTTTATGGTCCAGCTCTCACCTCCATACATCACTACTGGGAAAACCAGAGCTTTTACTATATGGACCTTTGTTGGCAAGGTGATGTCTCTGCTTTTTAAGATGCTGTCTAGGTTTGCCATTGCCTTTCTCCCAAGAAGCAGGCGTCTTTTAATCTCGTGGCTGCTGTCACCATCTGCGGTGATCATGGAGCCCAAGAAAGTAAAATCTCTCACTGCCTCCATTTCTTCCCCTTCTATTTGCCAGGAGGTGATGGGACCAGTGGCCATGATCTTCCTTTTTTTTATGTTGAGCTTCAGATCATATTTTGCGCTCTCCTCTTTCACCCTCATTCAAAGGTTCTTGAATTAAAAGCACAATAGTAATAACCAATTGAGGGTTGGGGGACTAGATTAGTGTTTGCGGTTCCAGTTCTCAGCGCCTTTTGGATGACGCCCTTCCAGCCATCTTTGAAATTCCCTGCCTATTGACACAAGGGAAGAGCCTCAACTGTGCTCTTTTCGGTGCCTGCTAACAACACCTTGGAAGGGTTTTTCAATCATTGGAGGCTTTCTAAGCAGGCGCTGGTCAGGGATTCTTCAGCCGCGACTCCTTCATTGCAGGGGGTCAGTCTGGATGACCCTTGGGAACCCCTCTGCACCGAGTTTTCTGCTCTTCTGCCTTGGCGAAGATTAGACGTCAAATCAAAGTTTTTGATTTGAGTTTCTACTGAAATGAGGCTGCATTTTAATGTTGTATTTTAATCTTGTTTTTAAGTCGTATTTTAATCAATCGTTTTATACCTTGTGTTAGCCGCCCTGAGCCCGGTCTTGGCTGGGGAGGGCGGGGTATAAATAAAATGATTATTCAGCTGCAAGAATTCTCATTGCAAAGTATTGGAAGACACAAGATCTACCCACTTTGGAAGAATGGCAGATGAAGGTGATAGACTATATGGAATTGGCAGAAATGACTGGCAGAATCCGGGACCAGGAAGAAGAGTCGTTGGAAGAAGATTGGAAGAAATTTAAAGATTATTTACAGAAATATTGTAAAATTAATGAATGTTAGAATGATGTTGGATAGAAATTAAGTGGTTTCTAGCTGTAATGCTTTAAGAGAATATGAAAAAAAGGCTTAAAAATGGGTAAAAGCTTAATGGTAAGGATTTGCTGAACTAATAAATTTAAGTGGAATACAAAAAAGGGAGATATGAGGAGGTCCGGGGAAATAAGCTTAAGGAAAATAAGAAACGGAAAATTAATGTGTTTTTAACTGTTTTTCTTTTGTATTTTTCTTTTTCTTTTTCCATTTTTATTGTAATATGTTAAAAAATCTTAATAAATAGCTTATAAAAAAACAAAATAAAATTATTATTATTATTATTATTATTATTATTATTATTATTATTATTTATTTTTCCTTTCTCAAGCTCTCCATGAAGCAACTTCTGGAGACCTTCTTCAACAACCTGACCTGGGGCCTGGAGGAGGCCACCCTGGGCAGCAACAGCACCCGCCCGCCCCCCAACCAGACCCACGATTTCAGCTGGCTCCAGTGGACCCACCCAGCTCTCTCCTCCCTAGAGATGCTCTCCTTCTTTCTCATTGCTAAGGTGGGGGTCTTGCCTGGGGGTGGCAGGAGGGGGTGGACTGTGGGGGTGGGGAGCTGGCCCCCTTGGCAGAATCCCCTTTGCACATGCCATTCTGGAAGGGGGTTTTCGCCTACGAACACTTAAGCTGTGGGGAATGTGTGCGTGCCAGTGTTAAATTATTGTTACAGCGTCGTGAGGGGTCAGTTTGGATGATATCCAGGTGTCCCTTATAGCCCTGTGAGTCTGTATTAAGGACCAGTGGCAGGTTTCAGGCCGTGTGGGCAGTTCCTACGCGTAGGGCACCAAGCTGGGGTAAATAATAATAATAATAACAATAATAATAATACCTATATTTATATGGGTACCTACTAAGATGATAGGGACACGGGTGGCGCTGTTGGTTAAACCATAGAGCCTAGGGCTTGCCGATCAGAAGGTCAGCGGTTCGAATCCTGGCGATGGGGTGAGCTCCCGTTGCTCAGTCCCTGCTCCTGCCAACCTAGCAGTTCGAAAGCACATCAAAGTGCAAGTAGATAAATAGGTACCGCTCCAGCGGGAAGGTAAACGGCGTTTCCGTGCGCTGCTCTGGTTTGCCAGAAGCGGCTTAGTCATGCTGGCCACATGACCCAGAAGCTGTACGCCGGCTCCCTCGGCCAATAAAGTGAGATGAGCGCCGCAACCCCAGAGTCGGCCACGACTGGACCTAACGGTCAGGGGTTCCTTTACCTTTACCTTACTGAGAAGATCCATACAAAAGCAACCATACCAAAAGGAATTACTGCGAATGTAAAAAAATATTGGGGGGGAGGAGAGCCAATTTTTGTGCTAACTCAGGGGGACATATTACCAAAGTCCACCTCTGCAAGGATGCTTAATATAAGGTTACCAGACATCCCCGTTTCCCAGGGACAGTCCCCAGATTTACAAATCAGTCCCCATACAAAACCCATTGAAGTTGTCCCTGGATTCATTGGGGGGGGGGGGGAATCTGGTAACCTTAATATTAAGGACAGGGTGGTCCATTCCATGGCCTGCATGCGGCCCACCAGAACCCTTTCGGTGGCCCTCGGCAACGTTCAAGAAAAAAAACTTAAAGCCTTAACAAATTACCTTTTGTGTCATGCGTGGTTAATGAAAGCGCACGCATTTGTCCGTGCGTTAAATTTGTTTATTAATAAATCGATTGCGTGTTAAGTCGTATATACCGTATTTTTTGCTCTATAAGACTCACCAGACCACAAGACGCACCTACTTTTTGGAGGATGAAAACAAGAAAAAAAATATTCTGAATCTCAGAAGCCAGAACAGCAAGAGGGATCTCTGCGCAGTGAAAGCAGCAATCCCTCTTGCCGTTCTGGCTTCTGGGATAGCCGCGCAGCCTGCATTCGCCCCATAAGACGCACACACATTTCCCCTTACTTTTAAGGAGGGAAAAAGTGAGTCTTATAGAGCAAAAAATACGGTATTTCGTTAAATCTATTAATTGTGTGTTCAGGTGTATATATTAAATAAAATCCGTCAATTGTGTGTATTGCACAGTATGAAAAACACAGCAAACGCTTTAATTTCCGATATGGAAATTTAACTCGAGGTGTGGCCCGCGGGTTCTGTGTTCAAGGATTCCCGCGCTCCGCTCAGTACAAAACATAGCTATCAACTTTCCCCTTTTCTTGCGAGGAATCCTATTCGGAATAATGCAATTTCCCTTAAAAAAAGGGAAACGTTGACAGCTATGGTGCAAAACGTTGTGCCGCCCTGACCTAGTGGAAGAGGCCGCCGAACCGTTCAGACCAAGATAACAAACGGCCTTAGCTGGCCCGTTTTGTACTGCCATTTACATGTCCAAAGAGGTGGCTCTGTTGCCATGGAGACCTGGAGGTCTTTAAGCAGAGGCTTGACAGCCATATGTCAGGAGTGCTCTGATGGTGTTTCCTGCTTGGCAGGGGGTTGGACTCAATGGCCCTTGTGGTCTCTTCCAATTCTATGATTCTATGATTCTATGAGACAAATGGGTGAGTCTTTTCCTAACCCACCTGGCTGAAGGCCACGTTGTGATGCAGAGCTTTGCGGCTGATGATGGACACAATCCCAGGTGTGCCTTCCTTCCTGATGCAGCAACTCAGACCTCACTCTTCCTCCTTGACCAGCTCCCTCCTTCCTTGCCCAAACATCGCTCTGATGACCCTCTCACTGCTGCCCCCTCTTCCTCAACAGTTCTTCATGGTGCTTTTGGCTACGACCATGATCATCCCAGCGGGATTTTTCCTCCCTGTCTTCGTTTATGGTAAGAACTTCAGCCACCGCCCCTTGCCGCAGAGGTCAGGTGGTACCCGGTGAAAAAAAAATCTTGTTAACCCCCCCCACATTGATATATATATATATATTGCCTGCAAAAATTGTTATAGTTTAGTTGTTTAGTCGTGTCCGCCTCTTCGTGACCCCCTGGGCCAGAGCACGCCAGGCCCTCCTGTCTTCCACTGCCTCCCGCAATTTGGTCAAACTCATGCTGGTAGCTTTGAAAACACTGTCCAACCATCTTGTCCTCTGTTGTCCTCTTCTCCTTGTGCCCTCCATCTTTCCCAACATCAGGGTCTTTTCCAGGGAGTCTTCTCTTCTCCTGAGGTGGCCAAAGTCTTGGAGCCTCAGCTTCAGGATCTGTCCTTCCAGTGAGCACTCAGGGCTGATTTCCTTCAGAATGGAGAGGTTTGATCTTCTTGCAGTCCATGGGACTCTCAAGAGTCTCCTCCAGCACCAGAATTCAAAAGCATCCATTCTTCGGCGACCAGCCTTCTTTATAGTCCAGCTCTCACTTCCATACATCACTAAAATAGTTTTATGCTATTTCATATTTTCTTAGAAAGGAATGTGGATTATGGGCCTCTGATAACAAGGAGGCTGCTGTGGACAAAATACTTAAATCTACAGGATGGATTGTGTTTCGGCTCCACTGAATTGAAATTTCAGCCTTCACGACATATGAAAACGGCCAAGTACAGTGGATGCGCGGGTTGCAATTCAGTGCCTCTGCACATGCGCAAAGCGTGATTTGGTGTTTCAGCGCATGCACGACCGCCGAAACCCGGAAGTAACCCATTCCGGTACTTTCAGGTTTTGGCAGTCCGTAACCTGAAAAAACACAACCTGAAGCGTCTGTAACCTGAGGTATGACTTTAAACAGTTATTTTTGTGGAGGAGGGTCAAGATATTAACCGATATGTATGAAATTTCTGATGTAGCTATACAGTCATACCTCAGGTTAAAGTCGCTTTAGGTTGAGCGTTTTCAGGTTTCCTTCTGCGGTGACCCGGAAGTAACGGAACGGGTTACTTCCGGGTTTCGCCTCTTGCGCATGCACAGATGCTCAAAATGACGTCACACGCATGTGCAGAAGCGGCGAATTGCGACCCGTGCACGCGCAGAGGCACAGACACGGGGTGCGTTCTGTTCAGGATGCGAACGGGGCTCCGGAACGGATCCTGTTCGCATCCAGAGGTACCACTGTATAATCCCTAGTGTCGTAAGATAAGATCTTTGGAGCAGGCAATTTTTTAAAAAAAGTTTTTTATGAACCACCCTAGTAGGGCAGTAATTGTTCCTTTTTGACACCCCCCTCCGTGATGGAAACCAGGGCGGAGCATCCTCCTTCCTACGCCCCTGCCTCCCCGATCCCTTACCAGGGAACCCAGGCGTCCGGGCTGGAGAGCTGAGACCCCTTTGGCCTAATGGCCTCCGCTATGTTCCAGCAGTGATCCTGTCCGCCTCTTCTGCCAACAGGAGCTGCCCTCGGCCGACTGTATGGCGAAGTCATGGCCAAGATTTTCCCGGACGGCATCGTCTCCGAAGGGATCCACATGCGGATCGTGCCCGCTGGCTACGCCCTGGCAGGTGAGGCTCCACCTGCTCACCCACCGGCCCGTTCTGTCCTCTGCCAAGCTAGTGGCGGGCAGTTCCGCCGGCCGCACGCTAAGAAATGTCTCCCCCTTGCAGGCGCAGCGGCGTACTCCGGGGCCGTGACCCAGACCCTCTCGACTGCCCTGCTGACCTTTGAGCTGACCGGCCAGATGTCCCACATCCTGCCGGTCTTGGTGGCTGTGCTGAGCGCCAACGCCATCAGCCAGCGCTCGCAGCCTTCCTTCTTCGATGGCATCATCAGCGTCAAGAAGCTGCCTTTCCTGCCCAAGCTGGCTGTGGGCAAGAGTGGGTAAGGACAGAAATAGACCATGCTGGATCAGACCAGCATTCTAGTCCATGTGAGAGTCTGGAGGCGGTTGGAGGATGGATGGCGGCTAACAGATCGAGGTGGAATCCTGACAAGACAGAAGGACTGTTTTGGGGGGACAGGAGGCGGGCAGGTGTGGAGGACTCCCTGGTCCTGAATGGGGCAACTGCGTCCCTGAAGGACCAGGTGCGCAGCCTGGGAGTCGTTTTGGACTCACCGCTGTCCATGGAGGCGCAGGTCAGTTCTGTGTCCAGGGCAGCTGTCTGCCAGCTCCATCTGGTACGCAGGATGAGACCTTCCCTGCCCGCAGACTGTCTGGCCAGAGTGGCGCATGCTCTGGTTATCTCCCGCTTGGACTACTGCAATGCGCTCTACGTGGGGCTACCTTTGAAGGTGACCCGGAAACTACAACTAATCCAGAATGCGGCAGCCAGACTGGGACTGGGAACGGCCGCCAAGACCACATAACACCGGTCTTGAAAGACCCACATTGGCTCCCAGTACGTTTCCGAGCACAATTCACAAGTGTTGGTGTTGATCTTTCAAGCCCTAAACGGCCTCGGTCCAGTATACCTGAAGGAGCGTCTCCACCCCCATCGTTCAGCCCGGACACTGAGGTCCAGCTCCGAGGGCCTTCTGGCGGTTCCCTCATTGCAAGAAGTGAGGTTACAGGGAACCAGGCAGAGGGCCTTCTCGGTGGTGGCGCCCGCCCTGTGGAACTCCCTCCCATTAGATGTGAAGGAAATAAGCAGCTATCTTATCTTTAAGACACATCTGAAGGCAGCCCTGTTTAGGGAAGTTTATAATATTTAATGCTGTATTATTTTTTAACACTTGATTGGGAGCCGCCCAGAGTGGCTGGGGAAACTCAGCCAGATGGACAGGGTATAAATAAATTATTATTATTATTATTATTATTATTATTATTATTATTATTATTATTATCCCAGTGGCCAACCAGATGCCCATTATGGGAAGCCCGTGATCAGGATTCGAACTCGCGCAGCCTTCTCCCTTCTTACGGTTTTCAGCAACAGGCATTCTGAAGTCTGGTTGCCTTACTTGCGGCCAGTAGCCATTGCTAGCTTTGTCACAGAATCCTAGAGTTGAAAGGGACCCCTAAAGTAATCTAGTCCAACCCCCTGCAATGTGGGAATATTTTGCCCACCGTGAGACTCGAACCCACAACCTTGAGATTCTCGTGCTCAACTGCAGTGTTTCTCAAACTTTTTTGTTTTGTTCTGAGCCGCACTTTCAGAATAAAAATTTGCTTGCTCCTGGACTATGCGGAATTGGACAAATTAACTGGAAGGATTCGAAACCCGCGGGATCAGAGATTCTTAGAAGACTGGAGTAAATATATGAACTATTTGAAAAGTAATGGTAATGAGCAGATTACGCTAGTAGGACCGCAAGAAGTTTTGTAAGGAGAATGATATGAAATATCGCAAGAAAGACTGTGAGAGAATTATTAGTTGGCGATAATTAAGAGTAACAGATATATTAAGAAATGCGGAATAAGTGATAAAAGATGGAAAATAATCAGAGGTGTTGACGGAAGTCAAAAGCAATGTATAAGATAAGAAGATATGTTATGTGATTGTTGGAAATGATATGTTTTTTAAAAAACTAATTTTATATATATATATATATATATATATGCTTTCGTAGATTTTCACGGGTACAGGAATGCAGGTTTTGGTGTCTTCGGGTGTCTTCCCGTGTAAGAGTCGGGGTGTCTGTGCGACGTTTCGACGAGGTCTCACTCGTCATCTTCAGGCTGGTGCTTTCGGCTTCTTGTTACTGGAACAGAGCTCTGTTCCAGTAACAAGAAGCCGAAAGCACCAGCCTGAAGATGACGAGTGAGACCTCGTCGAAACGTCGCACAGACACCCCGACTCTTACACGGGAAGACACCCGAAGACACCAAAACCTGCATTCCTGTACCCGTGAAAATCTACGAAAGCATATATATATATATATATATATATACCCGGCATATAAGACGACCCCTGACTTTTTAGAGGATTTTCCGGGGTTAAAAAGTCGTCTTATACGCCAGAATCAACAGTATATAAAAAGAGGCAAAACTAAAAAAGAAAATTTGCTTGCGCCGCACCAAATATATACGGTATATTTTTGGATAAGAAGTGCATTGGAAAACAAAAAGACTCAGCTCCAATAAGTGCTTGATTTATAACGTAGTAGAACATGATCGTGCTTTATAATACAATCCTGGGACTATCCCTAAAGTATTAAGTATTGCAGCTGCATAAGAACACTTTGTCTTGGAATCTTCCAGCCAAACCCTTTGAGAACCACTGGCCTGTTGACTGAGCCATCCCAGCTGTCCTCTGTGAATTTGTCCAATCCTCTTTTAAAAGCCGTCCAGCTTGGTGGCTGTGGCAGCCTCCTGCAGCAGGGAGTTCCACCGTTTAAACTATGAGCCGCTTTTTAAACTTTTCATTAAATGAAATAAACCAAAAATAAAGAGCAGAAAGAAATGCCGTTACGGCAGGTTGAAATCAGATGGAACGTGACCTCTGAGCCCGTCGTTCCGAAACATCGCAAACAAAACACCCATTTTTCGGGGTAGAACGTAGGCACGGACAGGGCCTGCTGACTCCAGTGGCGGAGAGTTCCGCAGGGCACTAAAGGCTCGGAGCTTCGGAACCAGACCCACATAGAGCGCATTGCAGTAGTCCAGCTTTGAGGAGCCTTGGAGAAGCAGAATGTGGATGGAGGGGGGTTTTCCTTCACCCCCGAACCCTCCAACCCACCTTTCCACTCCCTCCTTTTCTCCCCCAGAGGCCACGACATCTACGCCGAAGACTTTATGGTGACCGATCTCAAATACCTGTCCCGGGAGAGTAAATACAAAGACCTGCGCGGGCTGCTCAGAATCTCCACCCTCAAGCAGTTCCCCTTAGTGGACTCTCAAGGTAAACCGTCTCTCGTTCTTCAGTGTCAGCTTTCCTTCAACAACAATCTGCGGAACTCCCCGCCACTTGACTCTTCGCTCGTACGCTTTCCGGCTCCAGCGAAAAACATTTTTTGTTTAGACAAGTGTTTCGATTTGTTTTAGTTTCTTTTCTGATTTTTTAATTTTTCGAGTATTTTGCATTTGTGCTTTTTTTTTTACTGTTTTATTCTCCTTGTAAGAGAATTCTCTTCGTAAGAGAATAAAGGGCAGAGGGCCTTCTCGATGGTGGTGCCCACCCTTCTATCAGATGTCAAAGAAATAAACAACTATATGACATTTAGAAGACACCTGAAGGCAATTTTTAATGAGTGATGTTTTATTGTGTTTTTAACCTTCTGTTGGAAGCTGCCCAGAGTGGCTAGGGAAACCCAGCCAAATGGGCAGGGTAGAAATTATTATTATTATTATTATTATTATTATTATTATTATTATTATTGCTACTACCACTACCACTATTACTATTATTATTATTATTATTAATGGCTTTGAGGCTTTCCCTACTTGCTTTCTTGCAGAACATTTTCCAGAACAAAATTAAGTACTTTTAATTTTACGTCATAAAATTTACACACACCGCTGGATTGGGGTTTCTGTTTTTGTTTGAAATCCCCCCGATAAACAAGAAAATGGGACGTTCAGCTGCTTCGAACTAGAACTCCCATGGGAGTTGTAGCGCAGAACAGCTAGCCAGGCTAGAGGGGGCGAGTCCTTTGTTGTGGGGCCAGATCCCCTAACTGGGAGAAGAGGCCCCAACCCCCCCTTTCTCTCTTTCTCTCCCCTCCTCCTCAAAGAGTCTCGCGTCTTGTTGGGGTCCGTTCGGAGGAAGCATCTCTCCAAACTTCTGTCGGCCCACCTTGGCCCAGAGAAGAGGTTCCAGTACATTCTCAGCCAGTCGGACCAGGCGGCCCCAAACCTAGACGAACCG
Source organism: Podarcis vaucheri (assembly GCF_965113315.1). Classification (NCBI taxonomy): domain Eukaryota; kingdom Metazoa; phylum Chordata; class Lepidosauria; order Squamata; family Lacertidae; genus Podarcis; species Podarcis vaucheri. The sequence continues at coordinate 2,656,965 of NC_138751.1, read as the reverse complement.
GGTAAGAGCGTCCGCCGGCTTGCGTTAGGGAGGAGGGCAGGAGAGGGCATTGCAAGGGATTGGCTCCTGGTGGTCACCAAAGTGTTGGGGCTGACCTTTAAAGCCCTAAATGGCCTCGGTCTAGTATATCTGAAGGAGCATCTCCACCCCCATCGTTCAGCCTGGACACTGAGGTCCAGCGCCAAGGACCTTCTGGCGGTTCCCTCCCTGCGAGAAGCCAAGTTACAGGGAACCAGGCAGAGGGCCTTCTTGGTGGTGGCCCCTACCCTGTGGAACTCCCTCCCACCAGATGTCAAAGAGAACAACAACTACCAGACTTTTAGAAGACATCTGAAGGCAGCCCTGTTCAGGGAAGCTTTTGATGACCACAAACTTGTTGACCACAAACTTGACATGAGCCAACAGTGTGACGCGGCAGCTAAAAAAGCCAATGCAATTCTGGGCTGCATCAATAGGAGTATAGCATATAGATCAAGGGAAGTAATAGTGCCACTGTATTCTGCTCTGGTCAGACCTCACCTGGAGTACTGTGTCCAGTTCTGGGCACCACAGTTCAAGAAGGACACTGACCAACTGGAACGTGTCCAGAGGAGGGCAACCAAAATGGTCCAAGGCCTGGAAACGATGCCTTATGAGGAACGGCTAAGGGAGCTGGGCATGTTTAGCCTGGAGAAGAGGAGGTTAAGGGGTGATATGATAGCCATGTTCCAATATATAAAAGGATGTCACATAGAGGAGGGAGAAAGGTTGTTTTCTGCTGCTCTAGAGAAGCGGACACGGAGCAATGGATCCAAACTACAAGAAAGAAGATTCCACCTAAACATTAGGAAGAACTTCCTGACAGTAAGAGCTGTTCGACAGTGGAATTTGCTGCCCAGGAGTGTGGTGGAGTCTCCTCCTTTGGAGGTCTTTAAGCAGAGGCTTGACAACCATATGTCAGGAGTGCTCTGATGGTGTTTCCTGCTTGGCAGGGGGTTGGACTCGATGGTCCTTGTGGTCTCTTCCAACTCTAGGATTCTAGGATTCTATGAAATTCAGCAGTGTAAACAAGTTTTGATGGGTGCTATAATGGAATACTGAATGGTGTCGTTTTTGTAAAATAACGCAGGGATGTATGATATGTAAAATGAACTATGGAAAGAGAAAAGAAGGAAGTCATTGATACCTTAAGGATGTAAATTGCAGAACAGAAAATTTAATTATGTAAAAAATTAGGATAAAAAATAAACTTCTCCAGAGTAAACCCCTTCCTTGCTTCTTACGCAGACTCGCCCAAGGAAACGGAGAATGGGCCTTGCGGTGCCCAGGAAAGTTGGGCGGAAGAGATTGTGGAGGGAGAGGAAGAGGAGGAGAAAAAGGTAGGAGGAAGCTGGACCTGTGGAGGCAGAGAGATCCCCCTTCCCCTCTTTAGCCTTGGCTTTGAATCATAGTCATAGAACTCTATGGAAGGGACCCCAGGGGTCATCCATAGTGCCTGGAGGCGGTTGGAGGATGGATGGCGGCTAACAGATTGAGGTTGAATCCTGACAAGACAGAAGGACTGTTTTTGGGGGGACAGGGGGCGGGCAGGTGTGGGGGACTCCCTGGTCCTGAATGGGGCACCTGTGCCCCTGAAGGACCAGGTGTGCAGCCTGGGAGTCATTTTGGAGTCACCGCTGTCCATGGAGGCACATGTCAAATCTGTGTTCAGGGCGGCTGTCTACCAGCTCCATCTGGTGCGCAGGATGAGACCCTCCCTGCCCGCGGACTGTCTGGCCAAAGTGGTGCATGCTCTGGTTATCTCCCGCTTGGACTACTGCCATGCGCTCTACGTGGGGCTACCTTTGAAGGTGACCCGGAAACTACAACTAATCCAGAATGCGGCAGCTAGACTGGTGACTGGGAGACCATATAACACCGGTCCTGAAAGACCTACATTGGCTCCCAGTACGTTTCCGAGCACAATTCAAAGTGTTGATGCTGACCTTTAAAGTCCTAAACGGCCTCGGTCCAGTATATCTGAAGGAGCGTCTCCACCCCCATCGTTCTGCCCGGACGCTGAGGTCCAGCGCCGAGGGCCTTCTGGCAGTTCCCTCCCTGCGAGAAGTGAGGTTACAGGGAATCTGGCACAGGGCCTTCTCGGTGGTGGCGCCCACCCTGTGCAACACCCTCCCTTCAGATGTGAAGGAAATAAGCAGCTATCCTATCTTTAAGAGACACCTGAAGGCAGCCCTGTTCAGGGAAGTTTTTAATATTTAATGCTGTATTGTTTTTAACACTTGATTGGGGAAACTCAGCCAGATGGGCGGGGTACAAATAATAAGTTATTATTATATTATTATATTATTATATTATTATATTATTATATTATTATATTATTATATTTATTATTATATCCAGCCCAACCCACCGCAATGGCTTTTTTCTGATTTCAGCCCTCCAAGGCCGTTCCAACGAGCACCGATTCTCTCGCCCCGCGAGAAGAGCATGGGCAACATCGCCACATGGTACGTTATGCGCTGAGACGCCAGGGTGCTTGAGGCGGGGAGAGGGGGTCACAAGGAGGGTCTGGGAGGAGGCTGGGGGTCCAGGACTCCTGGGTCCCTTGAGCAGAGAGGTTCGTTCCTTGGGGTTGATAGGAGCTGTGGTTTATACCCTTTTAAAATGATTATTTGGGGGTGGCTATTGGGTTCTTAATTTTATTTTTACAGTGTTAGGTATTTTGCCATTTTATATCTTGGTTTTATTCTGAGACCCCCGGGTACAGGGCAGTCTATAAATTCAATAGAGAGGCGAATTTAATGGACTATGCATAATTAGACAAGATGACAGGAAGGATTCGAAACCTGCGGTATCAGAGATTCTCAGAGGACTGGAGTAAATATGTGAACTATTTGAAAAGCAATTGTAATCCACAGATTACGCTGGTAGGATTGGAAGAAGTTTTGTAAGGAGGACTGTGTGAAATATTTCAGAGAAAAGTATGAAGTGAACTATTAGTGAAGGACTATTAAAAGTAATAGTGAAATTAATGAAATGCAGATGAAGTGATAAACATTGAAAAATCTTCAGATGTGGTTGGTGGAAGTCCAAAATGCTGAGTAAGATGAGAAAATATGTTCATAGAATCCTAGAATCCTAGAGTTGGAAGAGACCACAAGGGCCATCGAGTCCAACCCCCTGCCAAGCAGGAAACACCATCAGAGCACTCCTGACATATGGTTGTCAAGCCTCTGCTTAAAGACCTCCAAAGGAGGAGACTCCACCACACTCCTTGGCAGCAAATTCCACTGTCAAACAGCTCTTACTGTCAGGAAGTTCTTCCTCATGTTTAGGTGGAATCTTCTTTCTTGTAGTTTGGATCCATTGCTCCGTGTCCGCTTCTCTGGAGCAGCAGAAAACAACCTTTCTCCCTCCTCTATGTGACATCCTTTTATATCTTTGAACATGGCTATCATATCACCCCTTGACCTCCTCTTCTCCAGGCTAAACATGCCCAGCTCCCTTAGCCGTTCCTCATAAGGCATCGTTTCCAGGCCTTGGACCATTTTGGTTGCCCTCCTCTGGACACGTTCCAGTTGGTCAGTGTCCTCCTTGAACTGTGGTGCCCAGAACTGGACACAGTATGTTGTATGTTGTTGTTTTTTGGAAATTTCATGTAAATGTGTGTGTGTGTGTGTGTGTGTGTGTGTGTGTATTCAATAGAGAGGAGGAGGAAGAAGAAGAAGAGGAGGAGGAGATAGTTCTGCGTGCCTAGATCCTGGGTCTAACTATTTATTTACTTGTTAATATTTGTATACCAGCATCGCAGAGAAAATATCAAAGCGCTTTACAGCAATAAAACCATAACCAGGCCCTTAAAAGAGTTGCAAACCGGTGTCAGTTAAACCATTGCAGAAGTATTTACTTATATACTTCCTTGCTTGGCAGAATTTATTTAGCGCTTGACCGTCGAAACCCTCAAAGCAGTTTGCAACAGGAACAAACGAGAGGGTTGTTAATAATAATAATAATAACAATTAACGAAACAATTGAAAACACCAGCAGTCCGCTCTGAGCACGGCAGCGTTTCAAATATCTGGGCAGGCTGCAGTCTTAACGGCCTACCTAAGGGCCAGCGGGAAATGCAAAAGTATTCAGCAGGCACTGAAGGCGCCTCCGGCCGAATCTCCAGTGGCGGAGAGTTCCACCGGGCTGGGCCAGAAAAAAAAAGCTTGTTGTTGCACAACACGAAGGTGTTGGCCTGCGGAACTCCCTGCCATATGGTGGCCGCTGTCTCGGAGGGCTTTTGGAAGTGGGACCCCAGATTTATTGCCTTTTACAGTCTATGGGGGGCTTCCGAGAATGAGCCAGTTGGGGGAAACGGGAATCTGGGCAAGATGGAGCCGCACTCAGTCCAGTCCCTGCCTCTTTTTATCCCCATGGCCGACGCAGGTTGAGGAATGGGAATGCCGGCAGCTCCAGGAAACCCTCCATCTGGCCGATGTGCCCATCAACCCGGCTCCTTATCGCCTCTTGGAGAAGGAAACCCTCTACCAGGTCAGTCCTCCGAGGCCCCTTCATCCCTCATTCCTTCAGGAAGTGAAGAAACAGGACCTTCCAGCCCACAAACTCACTGATCTCCCCCGGCCATATTCTTATTTCGCTGGGAAATGGGGTGCATTGCAGAATGTCTGCTTTATATACATTATTTACACACCGGGCCCCACGTGATTGGCTAATTCCGGGATTCACCTGTAGGCCAATCAGGTTGTGGATTCACTTCCACCTGGAGCTGGATTGGGTGGCTCCTGTGCACCAATCAGACAGCTGCATTCTGAATCCTATTGTTCTAGGGCCAATCAGACTGCTGCATTCTGGAGCCTATTGTTCTAGGGCCAATCAGACTGCTGCATTCTGAATCCTATTGTTCTAGGGCCAATCAGACTGCTGCATTCTGGATCCTATTGTTCTAGGACCAATCAGACAGCATCATTCTGGGTCCTATTGTTCTAGGGCCAATCAGACTGCTGCATTCTGAATCCTATTGTTCTAGGGCCAATCAGACTGCTGCATTCTGGAGCCTATTGTTCTAGGGCCAATCAGACTGCTGCATTCTGAATCCTATCGTTCTAGGACCAATTGCTGCTGTGGACCAATCAGACAGCTGCATTCTGGGTCCTATTGTTCTAGGGCCAATCAGACTGCTGCATTCTGAATCCTATTGTTCTAGGGCCAATCAGACTACTGCATTCTGGGTCCTATTGTTCTAGGGCCAATCAGACTGCTGCATTCTGGGTCCTATTGTTCTAGGGCCAATCAGACTGCTGCATTCTGAATCCTATTGTTCTAGGACCAATTGCTGCTGTGGACCAATCAGACAGCTGCATTCTGGGTCCTATTGTTCTAGGACCAATCAAACTGCTGCATTCTGAATCCTATTATTCTAGGACCAATCAGACTGCTGCATTTTAGATCCTATTGAACTCAGTACATAACACCTCAGGTTGAGCGAGGAAAATTCTCAGGGATGATTCACACCCTGGTCGGCACTTTCCTGATCCCCTGCCCTCAGGCAGAAGATATAGAAGCATGATTAGTCGCACCAACAGGGTAAAGAACGGCTTCTATCCGTGGGCTGTTAGGCTGCTGAATGAAAAGATAACAACAGGGCAACTGACATTCGGGTTTGGTGGGTGGGTGTCAGTAAATGAGGCGAATTAAGACTAAGAGAGCTGAGTGGCGGGTGCTCGTGTAATCTCACTGTATACCAGTTGTAAAGAAAAGGTAAAGGGACCCCTGACCATTAGGTCCAGTCGTGGCGGACTCTGGGGTTGCGGCGCTCATCTCGCTTTACTGGCCGAGGGAGCCAGCGTACAGCTTCCGGGTCATGTGGCCAGCAGGACTAAGCCGTTTCTGGTGAACCAGAGCAGCGCACGGAAACGCCGTTTACCTTCCCGCCAGAGTGGTACCTATTGATCTACAGTGGTGCCCCGCAAGACGAATGCCTCGCAAGACGGAAAACCCGCTAGACGAAAGGGTTTTCCGTTTTTGAGCTGCTTCGCAAGATGAATTTCCCTATGGGCTTGCTTCGCAAGACGAAAACGTCTTGCGAGTGTTCCGATTTTTCCCCGCTTCCCCCCTTTTTCTAAGCCATTAATAGCCTTTTAGCCGCTAAGTCGCTAAGCCTTTAATAGCCGCTAATCCGCTAAACCGCTAATAGCGCTAAGCCGCTAATAGGGTTGCTTCGCAAGACGAAAAAACCGCTAGACGAAGAGACTCGCGGAACGGATTATTTTCGTCTTGCGAGGCACCACTGTACTTGCACTTTGATGTGCTTTCGAACTGCTAGGTTGGCAGGAGCAGAGAACGAGCAACGGGAGTTCACCATTGCGGGGATTCAAACCGCCGACCTTCTGATTGGCAAGTCCTAGGCTCTGTGGTTTAACCCACAGCGCCACCCGCGTCCCTGTACAAGCGACAATAAAAGTATTTCCATTTCAATATTTTTCCTGCCCACCCCCCTCCAGTGCTACGACCTCTTCAACCTTTTGGGTCTCCGCACGGCTTACGTGACCAACATGGGGCGCTTGGTTGGAGTGGTGAGTCTCAAGGAGGTAAGTGTCTGTCCGGGTTGGAGGGTTCGCAGATAGAGCAGGGGTCCCTAAACTAAGGCCCGCGGGCTGGATAAGGCCCAAGGGACTCGTTTATCCGGCCCGCGGCGATGCCCGCTGCCGCCGCCTGCTCTTAACGGCACTGCCCACTTCCGGGTCGGAGGAGCACCGGAAATAGCTTGTGCACATGTGCATTATTTCAGAGCAGGTGAAAGATAGTCCCGTCAACATCTCTCCGGTGAAAACAGGGACGTCGTATTCTGCAATAATATTTTTAAATATTATTACCCCACGCACTCGACTGGGTTTCCCCGGCCGCTCTGGGTGGCTTCCAACATACCGTATTTTTCGCTCTATAAGATGCACTTTTTCCCTCCTCAAAAGTAAGGGGAAATGTGTGTGCGTCTTATGGAGCGAATGCAGGCTGCGCAGCTATCTCAGAAGCCAGAACAGCAAGAGGGATTGCTGCTTTCGCTGCGCAGTGATCCCTCTTGCTGTTCTGGCTTCTGGGATTCAGAATATTTTTTTCTTGTTTTTCTCCTCCAAAAACTAGGTGCATCTTATGGTCTGGTGCGCCTTATAGAGCGAAAAATATGGTATATAAAAATGTAATGATCAAACATTTTTTTTAAAACCACCTTCAGATTTCTCTGGGGTCGGATCACTCCATACTCCAACATTTCTCTGATTTAAACAGGGACCTGCTAAGGCAAGCATAGGCAAACTCATCCCTCCAGATATTTTGGGACTACATCTCCCATCATCCCTAGCTAAGAGGGTCAGTGGTTATGGTTTTGATCTATGGGCTACTTTTAAAATGAGGCTGCATTTTAAATTGCATTTTAACCTGTATTTAAAAAAATAAAAATCCTATTATGTTTTTACTGTAATTTTACTGGCATTAGCCACCCTGAGCCCGGCTCTGGTCGGGTATGAATACAATTTATTATTATTATTATTAATGGGAGTTGTAGTCTCGAAACATCTGGGGGGCCGATTTTCCTATGCCTGCTCTAAGGAAAAACAGGGCGTTCCAGGGTCAGATTGGAAAGTGGGACGCATAGCTGTCAACCGTCCCTTATTTGGCGGGACAGTCCCTTATCCCAGCGCCGTGTCCCGTTGCTGTCCCTTATTGATGATGTCCCTTAAATTTCCCAGGTTTCAAAGGAAGCAGCTCCTCTCCCTCCCTCCCTCCCTGCCGGCCAGGGAGGGAGGGAGGCTCCAATTGTGTTGCTTGGCTGCGTTGCTCACCCAATAAGGAGTCTGAGAACCACTGGGGGGTGGAGCTTGCATGCCTTGTGCCAATCAAATCGGCCGCGTTGCCTGGGGACTCGTCTTTGCTCAGCGCTTCCCAGCGGAGAGGTGACGGTGGTTTTCCTTGCTGCATCCCCTTTGCCGGGTTGCTGCGCTGTGGGAACCACCGCTTGAGGCTTCGTTTGGCTGCTGGCTGGGCTTTCTGCCTTTGGCTCGGAGGGGCTCAGAAGTTGAACATACCTGTGCTCGGAAAATCCCTTATTTTGGCCGCAGATCCCTTATTTTCGAGGCTGGACAGATGAAACCAGTGCAGGGTGGAACTGCGGAACTCCCTGCCACAGGATTGGCCACTAACCTGAATGGCTTCAAAAGGGCAAATACATGGAGGAGGCTATCTATTGATCTGGGGGAAGCCTCCCTTTCTGAAGCCCTCAGGTGCTGAGTTTTTTGGGGGGTCTTCTTGACATCCTCTCTCACTCTTTCCACAGCTCAAGGCCGCAGTCGAAGGGTGTGTCAAAGGCACCTTTGCGGGCCAGGCCACCCGCCGCCAACGCCGGGATCTGTGCAGGCCTGACGACCAGGAGCAAAAACCATCAGGAGAGGATGAACCCAAGAGCCCCATGGCATAGGGCCATTTCTTGAGGGTGCCAGTGTGGACCCGTCTCACCCCAGGCGCCATTTATTTAACTCTGCAAGCAGACAACAGATTTATTTCTGTTGTAAAAGCTATATATTCGCTTGCTTGCGAGAAGAGGCCCTGTCGGTGTACGCCGTGGTTTCGTGGGGTTTTCAACCGCCCCGGCGGAAGGATCCTGGGAGTTGTAGTTCGGAAAGGTTTTTATTTTTACGTCGGAGATCCCTTAATCCCCTTCGGAAGAGGGAACAGCTGTTTTAAGCTCGTGTGCGGCTAAGATGTGACCCCACCGAATTCTCTGGGACGAAATGAATCGTTCACAGCCGGCCGCTCTGGGCTGCGTTGCTGGAGACACAATGCGATACCTGCATTTTTTGTGTTCAGTGGGTCTTACTGTCAGTTTGCGGGGGGAAACCACCCCACAAAACTTTCCCAGGCACAATCTGAATACAGGATCATGTCCCACCCTCCTGAACCAGAGTGAAAAATATCATAAACACTACTGTGACAGGCAAGAGAATAACAGGGTTTTGGTTTTTTTTTTTTACAAAAACACAACCTCACACGTTTATTGTTTTTCCGACACCGAAATAAAAAGAAAAGAAAAGAAAAGAAGAATAATCAATGTCAATCCATGTTAGTCCATCGAATAAATAGATCCACCCAGGTTTACATATAAAACAGCAACAGGGGAGGTGAAGAGGGAGAGGCACGGCACGCGCCCAGGACGACTTCCAAACCCCTCTTGACAAAGAGAACTCTAGCTTTGGGAGGGACCCCCAAAGGTCATCCATCCCAACCCCCTGTGATGCAGGAGAAGGAGAGACCATCCTTCAGGACCAGAAACCTTCCCGTCTCTCCAGCGATCCAGCTGGAGTTCTCCTGGGTTCTTCGGTGTTGGAGCAAGCGTTGATGGGCACAGGACTCCTGGGTTCTTCTCAGGAGCGGGGGGCAAACGGGGGGTTCGGAAGGACACCCGGGTTCTTTGGAGAGGGGAGAAGGTGCCTCGGTTGCAGAGGGGCAAGTCCGGGGTGCGTTTCGAAGGGAGGGGGTCGCCGGGAGGGGTTGCGGGATCCACGAGGCGGGGGTCTCCTGGGGGTGGGGAGGGCAAAAGGGGAGGTGGGCTGCCCGCCCGCTTCAGGGGCATTTCCTCTCCACGCACTGTTTGCCCCCTTCCTCGTATTCCTGTTTGGAGATCCACATCTGCTGGAAGGTGCCCTGCGGACGAGAAGGAGAGGAAGGAGACGAAGAAACAAAGCCAGGCGTCCAGGTCTTCCCACCCAGGCCCCCAACCCAAAACTCAGAGACCCCTGAGCTACACACACCAGCATCTAGTCCACGTCTGGGATCCCGGTTCCCTAGGCTGGATTAGACACTGATAATAATAATAATAATAATAATAATAATAATAATAATAATAATAAAAAATTTTTATTTATACCCCGCCCTCAGGGCGCTAACACCAATAAAATCACAGTAAAAACATAATAGGGGGGAACCAATTTAAAATACAGGTTAAAATGCAATTTAAAATGCAGCCCCTGTTTGGGGTATCAAAGGAAGGGGGTGTTATGTATTCAGTGGGTCTGTGTTTGCCTGAGCTTGATTCTCTGGACTAAGGATTCTGAGCTCCTGATTCGATACACATCATCCAATCACAGAACATTTCAGGATTTGGGCCTCTGCCATTGGCCCTTGAACTCTTGAGTCGTGATTCGCAGTTTGGAAGTTTAGACAGCCAATCGCATTGGGAGTGGGAGTGGCCCAGGCTTTCGGAAATGTCCATGGACCATATCATGGGCGTAGGGTTTGGGGCAGCTGCCCCCTAACCTTAACCCTAAGCCATGGACCATATGGAGCAGCTGAATCACGTTCTCCCCCCCCCCAACAAAGGTCCCACAATAGATGAAATGAGGGGGAGAGAGAGAGAGAGAGAGAGGAAGGGAGGGAGGGAAGGAAAGGAAGGAAGGAAGGAAGGAAGGAAGGAAGGAAGGAAGGGAAAGGAAGGAAGGAAGGAAGGAAGGAAGGAAGGAAGGAAGGAAAGAAAGGAAGGGAAAGGAAAGAAGGAAGGAAGGAAGGAAGGAAGGAAGGAAGGAAGGAAGAAAGGGAGGGAGGGAGGGAGGAAGGGAAAGAAAGAAAAAGAAAGGAAGGGGAAGGAAGGAAGGAAGGGAAAGAAAGAAAGAAAAAGAAAGGAAGGGAAAGGAAGGGAGGGAGGGAGGGAAAGGGAAAAAAAAGAAAAACAAAGGAAGGGAGGGAGGGAGGGAGGGAAAGAAAGGAAGGAAGGAATAGAAAGGAAGGAAGGAAGGAAGAATAATAGTGATTAATGATATACAAAACTGTCAGTTTTGTTTCATCTTGAAAAATAAAATTTTATTCTACAGTCCATTGTTGTTTATATTCTGAATTAAATATATACGGGGGCACCAAAATCTTTTCAGTGCTTAGGGCCTCTGAAGGTCCTCCGGAGAACCCCGGAGCCCTGGCTCCCAGCCTCCCTCCCCCTTTCCCCACCCTCCTCTTCCTCTGACCCACGGCAGCCTCCAGGGCCCCAGACTCACGAGAGAGGCCAGGATGGAGCCCCCAATCCATGGACTGAACCTCCTTTCCATGGTGCTGTTGCTGGCGATCAGCTTCAAGCGCATGCTCTACACAATGCGGAGAGAGAAAAGAGGGGTTTGCATTATTATTATTATTATTATTATTATTATTATTATTATTATTATTATTTATACCCCGCTCATCTGGCTGGGCAGGTGTTAAAACAGGCTTGTCCTGCCCTCTGCAAACTAACCGGTGTTATAACAGTTCTAAGGTGCGCACACATAGCAGGCCACAGGCAGCCGATCCTTCAAAATTAGGAAATATTCAGTGAAAAAAACAGGCAATCCTGAAGCCATCTTGGCTCTCTTAAGGACCCCAAATATTTCTCTCTCTCTCTCTCTCTCTCTCTCTCTCTCTCTCTCTAATTTTTATTAGATTTTCTGTTTTACAATTTAGAATGCTCATTTAAACATCCTGAAAATATCAACTTTAGGATAGCTTTGGAAGTGGATATAGGCTGTAGCGTTAGAAGTAGAAGATTTTACTTTCTTGGGCTCCATGATCACTGCAGATGGTGAGAGCAGTCACGAAATTAAAAGATGCCTGCTTCTTGGGAGAAAAGCAATGACAAACCTAGACAGCGTCTTAAAAAGCAGAGACATCACCTTGCCGACAAAGGCCCGTGTAGTTAAAGCTCTGGTTTTCCCAGTAGTGATGTATGGAAGTGAGAGCTGGACCCTAAAGAAGGCTGATCGCCGAAGAATGGATGCTTTTGAATTCTGGTGCTGGAGGAGACTCTTGAGAGTCCCATGGACTGCAAGAAGATCAAACCTATCCATTCTGAAGGAAATCAGCCCTGAGTGCTCACTGGAAGGACGGATCCTGAAGCTGAGGCTCCAAGACTTTGGCCACCTCATGAGAAGACTCCCTGGAAAAGACCCTGATGTTGGGAAAGATGGAGGGCACAAGGAGAAGGGGACGACGGAGGACGAGATGGTGGGACAGTGTTCTCGAAGCGACCAGCATGAGTTTGACCAAACTGCGGGAGGCAGTGGAAGACAGGAGGGCCTGGCGTGCTCTGGTCCAGGGGGTCACAAAGAGTTGGACAACAACAACAGTTTAACAAGAAGGTACAGCAACTCGGGCTGTCAGTGGAACTTTTGCGATCAATGTCCCTACCATCTGCCAAGGCTATAATAAACACTAGGTTGTGGGATACTGAACGCCAAGAACTAACAGTAGCAGCAGAGAAAACATGGTCCCCTCTTTATTTTCAACTTTCTTGGGCACATGAAACTAACCACAATTACCTTGAATTTCTGCTTAACCCTCAAGAAAGAAGGGCATTTTCGCTGGCCAGGTTTAATTCAAATCCATCCAACCTCCTTTGGGAAGGTTCTCAGGCAGGGTGGAAGGAGAAAGAACTTGCCCAGGTGAAGACCACCTGGTGGAAACCCTTACACATATGGTTCTTAATTGTAAACTATATGCTGATCTCCGCCAGCAATTTCTAGATCGACTCTGTATCCCCAAATGGAAACCAGAGTCCGAGGTCATACATTTTCTATTACTGGGGAATGATCAAGAGCTCACCAAGTTAGTGGCTAAATATCTCTATTTGGTTTTTTGTTGTCGGAATACACCACAGACGTCTGACTTCCCTGGAGACCAAGAGATGTGACGATAGACTGCTCTGCCTCCTTTTTACTTTTAGCAAATGTTTTGTGCCACTGGGGAAGTGGTAATTCTGTATTGATTTGTTTTGGATGTGATGCAATTAAAGGTTTTACGATACGATACAAGGTGAGATCTCCGAGCAAAAAGCAATCGACACCATGGAGTCTCCCCTCTTAGCCGAATGGGCCAGGACATTCCCCGCTCCCCGAACTTGGTTTAGGCTGGATGACCCTTTGGGTCTGTTATGTACTGAGTTGAATAGGATTCAGAATGCAGCAGTCTGATTGGTCCTAGAACAAAAGGATTCAGAATGCAGCAGTCTGATTGGTCCTAGAACAATAGGGTCCAGAATGCAGCAGCCTGATTGGTCCACAGGAGCCACTCAATCCAGCTCCAGGTGGAAGTGAATCCGCAACCTGATTAGCCTACAGGAGAATCCCAGAATTAGCCAATCACGTGGGGCCCACTGTGTAAATAACGTCTATAAAGCAGACATTCTGGGGGAACTTCCATTCCTCCTCACCACTACGAGCTGAATAAAGAGCATGAAATCCACTCTCGACTCTGAGTATATTTCAGGGTCTCACCAGACTCTGCGGTTCTGTGACTCCATGTTGCCTGCTGAAGAGCCCTGTGTGACCCCAAAGTCCCTCATTCTCTCTCTCTCTTAGGCACAGAAACTCACCGGTGGCGTTTTCTGAGAGAGTTCCCGGTTGAGGCGGTCCGTGAAGCCTTGCAGCAAAGTGTTTCCCCCTGTGACGATGACACTCCCATAGAGACCCTTCGGAGAAAGGATAGGTGTTATATTAGCAGCCGTTTTGGTGGGGATGGTTCCACCTTCGAGTTCCTTTAACTGGGAGGAATCTGCCCTTTTGCAACCATCCTGTTGTGGGTCTCCGGTCAACAACTCCCCTGCCATTTTCCCCACATTAACCCCCTAGAGCAGGGGGTCCCAAAGTGGGTCAAATCACCCCCTGGGGGGGCCAGTGGGATGACCTAGGGGGGTGCCAAGAGGCAAAAGGGACTGGCAGGGGTATTATTACAGGTGTAAAAGGCTGTCACTGGAGGCAGCCAGCCCATTCTGTTGAATCAACTTAAAGAGTTGTAATTGGGTTTTGAATAAATGCGCAATTCATTCTTGCTGTTTTGAATTTTATTGCTTTATTATTTTTCTTTGGGGGTCGTGCAAAGCACTTTTTTTTTTTAACTTACTAAACGTCTTTTTCCATGCTAAGGGGAGAGGGGATATCTGAAAGGTCTGACAGCCTATATTTCCATGCTTCGCTTTGATTCAGCATGTTTTGTGACTATAAATATCTACTCGGGTTCCCTCACGGAAAAGTACATGCCCTAAACTTGAATCTCGGCACCCAGGAATTCTCCTTTCTATGTTTTCGGTTGGGACGCGGGTGGCGCTGTGGGTTAAACCACAGAGCCTAGGACTTGCCGATCAGAAGGTCGGCGGTTTGAATCCCCACGACGGGGTGAGCTCCCGTTGCTCGGTCCCTGCTCCTGCCAACCTAGCAGCTCTAAAGCACGTCAAAGTGCAAGTAGATAAATAGGTACCGCTCCGGCGGGAAGGTAAACGGCGTTTCCGTGCGCTGCTCTGGTTTGCCAGAAGCGGCTTAGTCCTGCTGGCCACATGACCCGGAAGCTGTACGCCGGCTCCCTCAGCCACTAAAGCGAGATGAACGCCGCAACCCCAGAGTCGTCCACGACTGGACCTAACGGTCAGGAGTCCCTTTACCTATGTTTTCGGTTTGGTTTTGCTTTTGCAATGGCGGAATATACCGGAAGCGTTCTGAACCGAAGCAAAAATAACGGTGGTGGGCTGGTTTTGTGCATTCCCTGGCCAGCTCCCCTTGCCTCAGAAACCCACAACTACCTGGCCCCAGACCGGAAACCAGAGCAGGGGGCAAGGTAAAGGTAAAGGACCCCTCAACAGTTAAGTCCAGTCAAAGGCGACTATGGGGTGGCGGTGCTCATCTCCTTTCAGGCCAAGGGAGCCGGCGTTTGTCCACAGACAGCTTTCCGGGTCATGTGGCCAGCAGGACTAAACCACTAGTGGCGCAACGGGACTCCGTGATGGAAACCAGACGCACGGAAACACTGTTTACCTTCCTGCCACAGTGGTACCTATTGATCTACTTGCACCGGTGTGCTTTCGAACTGCTAGGTTGGCAGGAGCAGGGACCGAGCGACTGGAGCTCACCCTGTCGCGGGGATTCGAACCGCCGACCTTCCGATGTGGTTCAGACCACAGCGCCACCCGCGTCCCCTACTAGGAGGGGGCAGAGTTAAGGCGAGGGGACACAACTCACTGGCCGGATATCGATGTCACACATCCCGATGCTGGTCGTGACCACGTGGCCAACCCCCAACATTGTGTTCCCAGACAGGCCCTAGAGAGAGAGAGAGAGGCAGAGATTGAGAGAGTTTGGGGTGTTTAACTTGGAGGAGACTGAGAGGGGGGTAGGATAGCCCCCCCCCCAATGTAGGAGTGCAGATATCCAGAGTGTGGGGGTCAGATGAGATTCCTATGAGGAATTATAAAATATGCATCAAGCCATTGTGTCCACGATGAAAGCATGGCGTTGACTGGGTTCGATTCATTGACAATAATTTCTGATCAAATCCCACAAGCCCCTCCACCTCTGGCAATTGCTTTCTCTTTTTTTATAATATTTTATTAGCTTTTATCAATAGAAAAGTTAGAAAAAACAAAAAATACAAATACAAAATACAAAAATACAAAATACAAAAATACAAACATTAAACACAAAAAAGAAAAAGAAAAAACACATATAAAAGAAAAAGAAAAATTCCCTCTTTCTTATCTCCACTTTGGTTAACTTATTTTCCTGACTTCCTCACGTCTCCCATTTCTGTATCCCTTTTTGAATTTAGTTCAGCAAATTCATATTCTATTAATTTATCTATTATTAATCCCCTCCTACTTTTAGCCTTGTTGCTAGAGCCCCTTCAATTCATTTCAATGTCATCAGCATTCAAAAATTTTACAGTGTTTCTGCAAATAAATTTTAAATTTCCTCCAGTCTTCTTCCACCGACTCCTCTCCCTGGTCTCTGATTCTGCCAGTCATTTCCGCCATCTCCATGTAGTCCATTAATTGCTTTCTCTACGCCTGACAGGCACGTATAAGCATTCTGAAAGACAGGCCAATTGCTTCACCAGACATCCTGGGTCATGAAGATAGAGGGTAGCTTTGATGTAGTTTGCTAATCGTTCACAAGGAGATGGTAAATACCATATTTTTCGCTCCACAACACACACTTTTTTCCTCCTAGAAAGTCAGGGGAAATGTCTGTGCGTGTTATGGAGCGAATGTCTACGGATGGTGAGGGGATCTGCTGCAGTCGTGAGCAGAGGATCCATTGTTCCCCTTACTTCCCTCCTCCGTGGCTCGCTTTGAAACAGCAAAGCGGGAGAGGAGCCACTTACACAGGTGTAAGCAGCTCCTGTCTGGTTGGCTGCTTTAAAGTGAGCGTGCTCTCTGTCCTTCTCTCCTCCCCACTCAGCTCGCTAAATAGCAGCAAAGTTTTTCAGCTCGCTAAGCCGGGGATGAGCGGGGAGGAGGGAGAAAAGCAGAGCCTGCTTGCTTTAAAGGAGCAAAGCGGGAGAGGAGCCTTCTCCCCTTATACCCCTCTTCTTCATTATTAGCAGCATCCTTCTCCACCCACCCCACGCGTGCTCCTTGTCCCTTGAGTGCTTTTCCTTCCCTCCCCACTTAAAATGTGGTTACAAAGCACGGATCCACATGGATCCTCAGGATTTTTGCATTGGGCTACCCCAAACTCACCGTCAGATCACATGTCTGTGGCCACAGCATGAACCACAAAAATCATACTTCCACTGTTTCGTTTAGAATATTTTTTTCCTTGTTTCCCTCCTCTAAAAACTACGTGCGTGTTATGGTCAGGTGTGTGTTATAGAGCGGAAAATACGGTACTACTTATCCTTCTTCTCCTGTTTATTGCTGTTTATGACCTCCAGAGTTTCCTAAAAGCATTCCTCCTTGCTTACTCTTTTATTTACTCTGAATTACGTATGCATGCTCAAGTAGGAATTAGCTCTTTGTAGTTTTAACTTTTAACTTTGTCCCGTTTTTTGAAATGCTCAGAGGAAATCTGATTGGTTCTTACGAACACTGTGTAAAACGTTCTTTTGTGAATAAAACGACCTGGGCCGGGGGGTGGAGAGGGAATTATTATACGCACTCCTCCCAGAGTCTTGCTGGTCAAGCCTCTGTGTATTTTATTAATCAGAGTCCAATCCTTCCTTGCTTTGGGAATGCCACCTCCGAATATCTGAAGGGATGTCCCAGGGTAGATGGAGCAAGCTTGTTATCTCCTGCTCCGGAGGGTAGGACTCGAACTCATGGCTTCAAGTGACAAGAAAGGAGATTCTGACTGTTAAGTTGTGGGTTGACATAGCAGCCGGCACAGCGATTTCTTCAAGTAGCTCTTTTATTCTGGTAAGCTGGAAATAAACTGACTGTGAACAGCTCAGCCGGCCTGTATTTATAGTCAGCCGGCTGTCAACATTGTAACCATAACAGCTCAGAGTTCCCGCCTAAAATAACGGACGCGGACCTGAGTGAAAACTATCTACAGACCTGAGTGAAAACTATATACAATATCCCCCTGTTGGCCCAGGGTGAACTACACTACATAGCACCAGACCTGAGTGAAAACTATATACAATATCCCCCTGTTGGCCCAGGGTGAAACTACACTACATAACACCCCTCCCCACCGAGATAAGGCGTTAGTTACAATCGTAATGGTTTCCTTATATACAGCACTACGCGTAATGGTTCAATTAGGCACAAAAGCATATCGGTTACATTTCCCCTACTTAGACCAACAGTGATACCTGTCTAACAACATAGTCCTTTAAATAAGTTGGGCGCTTGGAAACTCTGCCAGACCGCCGGGGACTGGTAGCCAAGTCCGGAGGGCCACACAGTTCTCGCTAAGGCTGTGGTGCGACCCTAGGTGGCGTTGGAACCAACTCCCCTGGATCCGCTGCTGTGGGTGGAGCCTCCGCAAGTGGAGTGGTCTGAGTCTGTTCTGAAACGGCTTGGTTCGGCTCCACGCTGGCAGTTTGCGAGGGAGGTGTAGGTGGGGCCTCGCCATCTGTACGTGTCTCTTCCGGAGCCGCAAGCGCAGTTGGGGGCACCTCGATAGTGTCCAAGTCCCCAACCCTGCGCCTAAGCTGGTCTATGTGCCGTCGCCACAAGCGTCCGTCTTCGAGTGCCACCTGGTATGAGCGAGGTCCAGTGACTCCCACTACTGTGGCTGGCACCCAAGGGATGTCCCCCACATAGTTCCGGGCAAAGACCTGGTTTCCTGGGACAAATGACCGTGGTGCGTTGGCAAAGCCTGGGGGTTCAGCCACGGCAAAGTCTGGGTGTAGCCGGTCGAGCGGTGACCTGAGGCGGCGGCCCATAAGCAGTTCAGCAGGGCTCCTCCCTGTGGCCGCATGAGGGGTGATGTGTTGCACGAACAAGTATTCGGCGACCCGCTCATGCCAGTCTCCCCGGTCCAGGCGCGCCAGTGCCTCTTTTGTCGAGCGCACCATTCTTTCTGCTTGCCCGTTGCTGGATGGATGAAAAGGTGCCGTTAGGGCATGGCGGATGCCCAGTCCCAAAAGATACCGCTCAAACGTGCCTGACGTGAACTGCGGTCCGTTGTCAGAGACCAGGACATCAGGACACCCATGCGTTGCAAACAGGCCTCGCAGCACCCGGATGACAGCTTCGGTAGTGGTGGAGGGCATCAGGGCGACCTCCAGCCATTTGGAATAGGCGTCCACCACTACCATAAAGGTCCGGCCGTGAAAGGGGCCAGCCAGATCGATGTGCACCCTCGACCAGGGTGTCTTTGGCGTCTCCCAGGTGTGTCCCTTAGCTGCCGGTGGTGCAGGCCTCGACTCTTGGCACGCTTGGCAGGCGGACACCCAGGCAGTGATGGCATCGTCCATATTAGGCCACCAGACGTAACACCGAGCCAACGCCTTCATTTTGACAATTCCCGGGTGGCCAACGTGCAGAGCCTCCAGGACGCGCTGACGGAGTCCCTGGGGAATCACGACGCGGTCTCCCCATAGCAGACAGCCGCGATGAGCTGAGAGTTCATGTTGTCTGGTTGCGAAGGGCTGGAACTCCGATGCAAAAGGCCCTTGTGGCCACCCCCTCCACACCCAGTTGAGCACCCGGCTGATGGTGCGATCCTGGGCAGACGCGGAGGCCACAGTGGCAGCCGATACGGGCGCTGTCGGAAGATCCTCAATCAGAAGGAGCGATGAAGCTGGAGCCGGGTCTTCCACAAATGCTGGAAGAGGGCAACGGCTGAGGGCGTCGGCATGGCCCATCGATTTCCCCGGGCAATGGATGAGCCGGTAGTGGTAGGCAGCCAGGAAAACAGTCCATCGCAGCATGCGTGGTGAGAGGACCGGTGGAGTTGGACGATCACCGGCGAGGAGGCCCAGGAGTGGCTTGTGGTCAGTGATGAGGTCAAAAGTCCTGCCATAGAGGTATTCATGGAACCTCTTCACTCCAGCCACAAGTGCCAATGCCTCCTTGTCGAGCTGGCTGTAATTCCGTTCCGTCGGAGATAGTGTCCTGGAAAAGTAGGCGAGCGGTGCTTCTCTTCCATCTGGAAAACGGTGACTAAGGACAGCACCGATGCCAAAAGGTGAGGCGTCGCAGGCAAGGACCAGCGGCCTGGATTCACTGTACTGTACCAGCACACTGTCTGAAGAAAGGAGGGCCTTGACCGCGTTGAAGGCTGCCGTCTCCCGATGACCCCAGGCCCAAGGCGTCTTAGTGCTAAGGAGTCGGTGAAGAGGCTCAGCCACTGTGGCTTTGTGGGGCAGGAACATGTTATAAAAGTTCAGCAGCCCCAGGAATGCCTGCAACTCCGTTTTGTTTTTTGGGGTGGGGGCCTGCTGGATAGCGCGGATCTTGGATGTGGTTGGATGAAGGCCGGAGGCATCGATAAGATAGCCCAGGAACTCTACCTGTGAAACGGCAATCTGGCACTTCTCCCTCTTTACCTTAAGCCCGGCCTCCTGGAACCTGGTCAGCACGGCACGGAGGCGCTCGAACAGCTGCTGGTGTGAGTCTGCAGACACCAAGACGTCATCAAAATATGGTACCACGCCCGGAAGCCCTTGCAGGAGACGCTCCATAAGGCTTTGGAAGATGCCAGGAGCCACACTCACCCCGAACTGCAACCGGCGGCAACGGAATGCCCCCCGGTGGGTGACGATCGTCTGGGCCTCAGCAGTGGCATCATCGACAGGCAGTTGTTGATAGGCTTGGGCAAGGTCCAGCTTAGCGAAGACCTTACCCTCACCCAGGGAATGCAGCAGGTGGTGGACAACAGGAACCAGATAAGCGTGCTGCTGAAGTGCCTTGTTAATCGTGCACTTGTAGTCAGCGCAGATTCTCACCGACCCATCTGGCTTGACAGGCGTGACGATGGGGGTTTCCCACTTTGCGTGGTCAACCGGCTCCAAAACTCCTTGGGCGATCAGTTTGTCCAGTTGTTCGTCCACCTTAGCCTTGAGAGCAAAGGGAACCCGGCGTGGCTTTAGCTTGATGGGGGCGACTTGTGGGTCAAGGCTAAAGGAGATGGGCGTACCTGTATATTGCCCCAAGGTGCCGTCAAAAACCTCGGCAAAGTCTTTGACCAGACCCTCAGTCTCTGCGTTAGAGATGCAGTTGATGCCGGTGATTTCCAGGCCGAGGGCATCAAACCAGTCTAGCCCTAGGAGGCTTGGCCGCTGACCTTCGACCACCACCAACCAGAGCAGGCCCGAAAAATCCTTGAAGGCGATCCGGAACCGGCCAACGCCTACCACGGGAATGTCGTTTCCCTGGTAGTCTCTCAGGTGTACGCGGTGAGAGTCGAGTTGCCTTTTGGACACTCTGGGTACCAGTCTTTTGAGGGTGCTCCATGACACGATGGACAGGGCAGACCCGGTGTCGATCTCCATGTCACATGGAGCTCCTTCAATGAGCACCGTGACGTTCAGCTTGCGTCGCGTCGACGAGTCGGTTTGGCCAATCGTGGTTCCAGACGGGCAGCGGCAGTTGGTGAGAGCGAAACAACTTTCCTTGGCAGACTGGAGTGAAGACTTGGACTTGCGAGTCGATGAAGGGGGGGTGTCAGACGGAGCCGATCGGCAGACCTTAGCGATGTGGCCCCTTCTGGAACACTTCCTACAGACGGCGTCTCTGAATCGACACTTGGCACGGGAATGGTTGCCTCCGCAGCCAGCACATTCCGGTTGGCCCTTGGAGTTCTGTTGGAACTTCCTGCGCTCCCGCTTTGTCTGGTGCACATCATCGTCTTCACTGGAGGATGCCTCATCACTGCTGGCCTCTTCATGATGCACCGGAACTGGCTCCCTAGCAAGACGCGGGCTGCTGGACTTGCGGATCTCCTGAGCGGAGCGTTCAGCAGCTTCTGAGGCCACAGCCTCTTCAATGGCTTTCTGTAGCGTGAGGTCTGGCTTGGCTAGGAGACGCCGTTGCAGATGGATGTCCCGGACCCCGCAGACGATTCGATCCATCAGGGCATCGTCTAAGTCTCGGAACTCACAGTGCATTGCAGCCTGTCGCAGGGCGGTGGTGTAGTTGTTGATTGACTCCCCCTCTGCCTGGTTCCGGTGGTAGAACGCATGGCGGGCAGCAATCTTGGACGGCTTTGGTGCGTAGTGGCTGCGGAGCTTCTCTTGGATCGTGTTCCATGGTGTTTCCTGGACTGCTTCAGGCGCAACCAATGCTCGGGCCGTCTCAAACACCTCAGGCCCACAGAGGCTGAGGAATAGGCCCCGCTTCCGATCCTTTGATACTGCTGTCAGCTCGTTGGCTTGGAGGTAGCAGTCGAACCGAGCGAGGTAGGAGTCCCATGATTCAGATGCTGGCGCAAACGGCGGTAGAGGCACAAGTGAAGCCATGATTCTGATGCCGGCGTGAAGGGCGATGGATGGAACACAGTGCTCCAGCCAGAACAGTCAGCTCTGAATTGGTTCTGCCCAGTGATTTCGCTCAGTGATTTCGCTCTGTGATTCAGCTCAGTTCAGAGGCTGGCCGCATCTGGCTGTGCTCTGATGTCCATCCATCCCATCCTCGTCGCCAGAGTTAAGTTGTGGGTTGACATAGCAGCCGGCACAGCGATTTCTTCAAGTAGCTCTTTTATTCTGGTAAGCTGGAAATAAACTGACTGCGAACAGCTCAGCCGGCCTGTATTTATAGTCAGCCGGCTGTCAACATTGTAACCATAACAGCTCAGAGTTCCCGCCTAAAATAACGGACGCGGACCTGAGTGAAAACTATCTACAGACCTGAGTGAAAACTATATACAGTATCCCCCTGTTGGCCCAGGGTGAAACTACACTACATAACACTGACTAAACATAAGAACTTTCTGACCATAAGAACCGTTTGACAGTGAAACAGATTTCTTCGGAAGGTGGCAGACTCCCCTTCCTTGGAGGCCTTTAAGCAGAGTTTGGGTGGTCATCTGTCAGGGATTCTTCAGCACTGCAGGGGGTTGGACTAGATGGCCCTTGGGTGTCCCTTTCAACCCTACTAGCATTAGTGCCTACTGAAAACATATTTGTTTAGGCGAGGCCGTCTGGATGTTTAGGAAGCCAACGCGGTTTTTAATCTATTTTAACTTTCCAAAAGTCCTATATTATCGTTGTTAGTTCTGACTACAGATAATCCTAGTGCAAAGTATCAGCTTGCTTTTTCGCTTTTCTGCAAACCGCTCTGATTTCCAGCACACACACCCCACAAATAAATTTAATTCTGAATAAGCAATAAATGTTTTCTGAGGCTACAGGATACCAGGCAGAGGGCCTTCTCGGTAGTGGCGCCCGCCCTGTGGAACGCCCTCCCACCAGATGTCAAAGAGATAAACAACTACCTGACATTCAGAAGACATCTGAAGGCAGCCCTGTTCAGGGAAGTTTTTAATATGTAACGCTGTACTGTTTTTAACACTGATTGGGAGCCGCCCAGAGTGGCTGAAGAAACTCAGCCAGATGGGCGGGGTATAAATAATAATAATTATTATTATTATTATTATTATTATTACACCCCTCCCTGCGCCCCCTTACCTGGCAGAAACACCCCCCCCTTGATTTCAACGGTAATCGCTTCCGAGTCACTGTGTTTGGGATTGCGCCGTTCATCAGTCAGAACTCTGCGCATGCTCCAAGGCTCTGTGTACATTGAGGAGGTTTTTGTTTTGCAATCAAGCGATGTGCCGATTTTTCGAAACAAATCAATCAGTAGAAGCGGGCGCAAACTCCCCACACTTGCCTTGATCTTTATTTCATCTTCTGGCCCCCTGTCCACTCACCTTCACATTGGAGGGGTCGAAAAGCCCCTCGGGAATACGAAGCCTCTCCGCCCCGTAGTCTGTGTTGTAGCCGTTGGGCATTTCGTAGTGGACGGTGGGCATCTGCGCGGCCACCCTGCTCGGGACAAGAGGGCGAGGGCACAGACAGATTTACGTATAAGCTAAACAAGCTATGCAATGACAAACGTAGACAGCATCTTAAAAAGCAGAGACATCACCTTGCCAACAAAGGTCCGTATAGTTAAAGCTCTGGTTTTCCCAGTAGTGATGTATGGAAGTCAGAGCTGGACCCTAAAGAAGGCTGATGGCCGAAGAATGGATGCTTTTGAATTCTGGTGCTGGAGGAGACTCTTGAGAGTCCCATGGACTGCAAGAAGATCAAACCTCTCCATTCTGAAGGAGATCAGCCCTGAGTGCTCACTGGAAGGGCAGATCCTGAAGCTGAGGCTCCAAGACTTTGGCCACCTCAGGAGAAGAGAAGACTCCCTGGAAAAGACCCTGATGTTGGGAAAGATGGAGGGCCCAAGGAGAAGGGGACGACGGAGGATGAGATGGTGGGACAGTGTTCTTGAAGCTACCAGCATGAGTTTGACCCAACTGCGGGAGGCAGTGGAAGACAGGAGTGCCTGGCGTGCTCTGGTCCAGGGGGTCACAAAGAGTCGGACACGACTAAACAACAACAAACAAGCTATAGCTTAGGGCCCCACTCTCTTGGGGCCCCCAAAAAAACTTAAAGGAAAATAAACTGGATGTACATTTCCAAAATATAAGACAAAAAACAAATAAAATAAGACCGACATACAGCGACAGTGTTTTCTGTTGTGTAGGCTCCTATTTGTTAGGTGCAAATGGCTTTAGATACCGTATCTTTCGCTCTATAAGACTCACTTTTTCCCTCCCCAAAAGTAAGGGGGAATGTGTGTGCGTCTTATGGAGCGAATGCAGGCTGCGCAGCTATCCCAGAAGCCAGAACAGCAAGAGGGATGGCTGCTTTCACTGCGCACCGTGATCCCTCTTGCTGTTCTGGCTTCTGAGATTCAGAATATTTTTTTTTTCTTGTTTTCCTCCTCCAAAAACTAGGTGCGTCTTGTGGTCTGGTGCGTCTTACAGAGCGAAAAATACGGTACCTATTAGGTCCATAAATGACCATATAGCATATATTCAACGTGGAAAAACAGCAACAATTTGTTGTTGACAAAGGACAGCTGGACATATAAAGGGCCCCATTACCTTCAGTAGCTTAAAGGTAAAGGGACCCCTGACCATTAGGTCCAGTTGTGACCGACTCTGGGGTTGGGGCGCTCACCTCGCTTTACTGGCCGAGGGAGCCGGCGTCCAGCTTCCGGGTCATGTGGCCAGCAGGACTAAGCCGCTTCTGGCGAACCAGAGCAGCGCACGGAAACGCCGTTTACCTTCCCGCCAGAGCGGTACCTATTTATCTACTTGCACTTGGCAGGAGCAGGGACTGAGCAACGGGAGCTCACCCCGTCGCAGGGATTAGGGCCTCATCTAACCTAAATCCGGCCCTGTGCACAGCATGCTTGGATAGAGAGAATTTTTCTTCCCTCTCTCCTAACACTGGACATCCAACGAAGATGAATGTTGGAAGATTATTTTTTTTAAAGAAAGTCATTCATAACAGAGCACAGATGGACTGTGGAACTCCTCGCCTCAGTATGCAGTGACAGCCACCCACTCAGATGGCTTTAAAAGGGGAATGGGACAAATTCATGGAGGAGGAGATGGCTATGACAGCTACTAGCCATGGCGGTTCTCTTCTGCTTTCACATCAACGCTCCTGGATGTGGGATGAATCAGCTTGCTTAACTCTCATGCGCTCATGAAGGGGTTAAAACCATAGAGCAAGCCACGCTATTTCAGCGCCTTCTGGAAACATTATTGTTTAGACAGGCCTGTCCAGATCTTGAGCATCACAGAAATGCAGAGCTGAAAGGGACCCAAGGGTCATCTAGCCCAACCCGCTTTTGCCCAATGCGGGACTCGAACCCACGACCTTGAGGTTAAGAGTCTCGTGAGTCTCTTGGTCTACCAACTGAGCTGGCACAAGTTTCAATCTGTTGGGATTTCTTTTTGCCTATTGTTCTTTTAACTTTTTCAAAAGTCTTATATTATTACGTTGTTAATTTTTCTCACTGTTGAATTCCATTGGGGTTTTTTTGGGGGGGGGAGTTCCCCATAAGCCACCCTCCCCTAACCTGGCCACTTCCAGCTGCTTCGGACTACAACTCCCATGAGCCTCAGCCATGGAGGTCACCTTGTTAAGGATGGCTGGCATGATCTTTCCTGGACCCGAGTTCAAATTCTTTAGCTGAGGTTCGAGGGTTGGACTGGATGACCCTTGGGTACCCCTTCCAATTCTACGAGTCTGTGACTCATGAGATCTGGAAAACTGGGTGCTTAGTCCCAGAAAGATGCTGCTGTGTCAGTCTCCCAAGTAGCACGGGACGCTCTGTCGCTCTTGACACCTGGCTTCCCGTTTTGACTTTCGCTGAGTTTCCACAGGAGAAACATGACTCCCCATCGTGATGCAAATCTATTCCTGTCCTGTAGCGTCTGCACTGAAGGGTCACCTCCACTTTGTCCCCCAAATTGCCGTCCTTTTGCCTCCCTCAAATCTAAACCTTCCCCTGACACGAGCGAGTCAGCTGTATTCTGACTTTCTATGCAGTGGTACCTTGGCTCTCAAAATTAATCCGTTCCGGAAGTCCGCTCCTAAACCAAAGCGTTCCAAAACCGAGGTGCGCTTTCCCATAGAAAGCAATGCAAAACGGATTAATACCAGACTTTGGAAAACAACCCCTGAAACAGCCATTTAACATAAATTTTACTATCTAAGGAGACCATTGATCCATAAAATGAAAGCAATAAACAATGTACTGCAGTCACACAATCAATCCATCAGTAGCTGAACTGGGTTCCGCACGGTCACAAAACAAAAACAAAAAAGAGCCGCAAAAGCAAAAACGCAAAATAAATAGCAAAAACAGGCAGACCTCAGCATAAGACTCAAAACAGAAGCGTAACGCTCAAAACGGAGCACGTTCAGCTTCCGAAAAAGGTTCACAAACCTTCTGGGTTTGCAGTGTTTGGGTTCCAAGTTGTTTGAGTACCAAGGCGTTTGAGAACTAAGGTACCCCTGTATGCCACATTTGTTTTACAGACCTCCTTGCTGCATTGTAAAATCACTCCAGCGTGCTTCACAGGGAGCAATAGCCGGCTAGCTAGGCAGCCAGTCGTATATTCAACTTTATATAAATAATTATTGAACTTCGGAACTCTCTGCCTCTTGATATAAGAGCAGGCATCTCTACTGCACTCCTTTTGGCGCTGGCTAAAAACATTACCGTTTAGACCAGCCTACCCATGGGTTTAGAAATCTGGTGCACGTTTTAATCTATCGTTACTTCCCCCCTCCTGAAAGTTTTATATTGTTCTTGTTGATTCTTCGCCATCCATAATCTCCTTGCTTTGTCTTTTTTTGGAAAAACCACTCTGATGTTCTCTTTTCGCGAAAAGGCGGTGTGTAAATTTTACGGAATAAATCAATAAGTATTCCGAGGCCTCTGAGTCTGGGGAGGAGCCAAAGAGGGTTCCCAAAAGGACGAATGGAGCAGATTATGAAGAGTTTGGCCACCAAGGAAACGGTGTCATTACTGTGCTGCAGGCGTGGGTTGGGCTGGATGATTCTTGGGGGTCCCTTACAACTCTACAACGATTCTACGGAAACTACAACTAATCCAGAACGCGGCAGCCAGACTGGTGACTGGGGGCGGCCGCCGAGACCACATAACACTAGTCTTGAAAGACCTACATTGGCTCCCAGTACGTTTCCAAGCACAATTCAAAGTGTTGGTGCTGACCTTGAAAGCCCTAAACGGCCTCAAAGGCCCAGCAGAGCTGAAGGAGCGTCTCCACCCCCATCGTTCTGCCCGGACACGGAGGTCCAACTCCGAGGGCCTTCTGGCGGTTCCCTCTCTGCAAGAAGCCGAGTTACAGGGAACCAGGCAGAGGGCCTTCTCGGTAGTGGCGCCCGCCCTGTGGAACACCCTCCTTTCAGATGTCAAGGAAATAAACAACTATCTGACTTTTAGAAGACACCTGAAGGCAGCCCTGCTTAGGGAAGTTTTTAATGTTTGATGTTTAATAATAATAATAATTTATTATTTATACCCCGCCCCTCTGGCTGAGTTTCCCCAGCCACTCTGGGCGGCTCCCAATTGCGTGTTAAAAACAATACAGCATTATCGCTTTTTCAAAATTATTAGTAGTAGTATTCTGTTGGGAGCCGCCCAGAGTGGCTGGGGAAACCAAGCCAGATGGGCAGGGTATGAATGAATGAATGAATGAGTGAATGAATGAATGAATGAATGGGTTGCCGACAAAGGTCCGTATAGTTAAAGCTGTGGTTTTCCCAGTAGTGATGTATGGAAGTGAGCGCTGGACCATCAAGAAGGCTGATCGCCGAAGAATGGATGCTTTTGAATTCTGGTGCTGGAGGAGACTCTTGAGAGTCCCATGGACTGCAAGAAGATCAAACCTCTCCATTCTGAAGGAAATCAGCCCTGAGTGCTCACTGGAAGGACAGATCCTGAAGCTGAGGCTCCAAGACTTTGGCCACCTCATGAGAAGACTCCCTGGAAAAGACCCTGATGTTGGGAAAGATGGAGGGCGCAAGGAGAAGGGGACGACGGAGGACGAGATGGTGGGACAGTGTTCTCGAAGCGACCAGCATGAGTTTGACCAAACTGCGGGAGGCAGTGGAAGACAGGAGTGCCTGGCATGCTCTGGTCCAGGGGGTCACGAAGAGGCGGACACAACTAAACGACTAAACAGCAACAAATAAATGGTGGTGGTGATGATGATGATGATGATGATGATGATGATGATGGTGATGAAAGGAAGGAGTCGCCCCAGCCAAGTTGGACAGAGGCAACGGATTCTCCGAGGTGGACACCCAAATTTAAGCCCTCTCTGCCCCACAACACACACAAACCCCGGTCACCAAACCCATTCCAGCTACTCACTGTTCGTCGTAAGGAGAATCTGAAACTTGCAGCACAGAGGCCTGGAAATCTTGGATGACTTCCTGGTGGGGTTGAAGGTTTAGCAAGGGAGTAAAGAAAGATGGCTTATATTATTCATTTGAATCCTGTTCTCCCAGGTCCTAGTCCTAGCTTTCAGACATGCAAGTCCTCTTTTTTTTTGGCAACAGGCTGTCATCACTTAAAACCTCCTGCCGCCCCCAAAACGCACACAAACCCTCAGACGTCCCAGATCCCAGAATCGTGCCCCCTCCCCCTCTCTCTAGGGACCCAGGAGTCCTGACTCCCCAGCTCTCAGTCTTCTCCCAAGGAACCCCGGAGTCCGGCGAGGTCTCTTACATTGCACATGTAATTGTGCCACGATTTGCTGACTTGAGGCAACTTTTCCTTCTTCTTCCAGTTTGGGGGTGCACCTTCGCGGACCGGCTCCTGCAGGGAACCAAATTGGGGAGAGAGAATTAAAAAAGGAGGGAGTTGGCTACCGATGAAAGAAGAACTGCAGAGAAAATTAACGGACTGCGCAGAACTGGATAAAATGACAGGAAGGATTCGACACCTGCGGGACCAGAGATTTACAGAGGATTGGGAGGAAGATACGAATTATTTGAAGAGCAACTGTACTCAACAAGTTACGCTAGTAGGACTACAGGAAGTTTTGTAAGGAGAAATATATGAAATATTGCAAAGAGGAGAAAGAAAAGAGGTATTATAGTTACGAGATTTAAAAGTTATAGTGAAAATAAGAAATGTAAATTAAGTGAATAGATTGGAAAATTTTCAGATGTGATTGATGGAAGTCAAAAATTGTATAAGATGTAAAGTACATTTAATTATTGTTGAAAATGATATGTTGAATATATATATATATATATATATATATATATATATATATATGGGAGTTGGCAGACTCCCATCTTAAGGGCTGCCCCATGGAAGACAGGGCAAGCTTGTGAAATAAAAATGTAAGGTCTTTTATATATATAATAAATATTCATAAATGTACCAATCAAACACGTACATAAATATATAAACCACATGTCTGAAGCAGCACAGGAAAACAGCCCTGGAACCATTTTGACTCTCAAACTGACCAGATGTTTTCTCTGCAAGGTTGAACGAAATGGAAAAGCCTCCCCATTGTCTTTTCCTTCACAAATCCTGTTTTTAAGGGTATGTCTGTGTATGAATATGGTGAGCCTGTGACCTGGCTCAGGAACGAAGCATTTGTCATTACAAAAGATTGGCCAGGCTCCCCCAGGGTATCCAATCAAGTGAGCATTAACAGGTAACCTGCCAGACAGGAGGTAAACAATGCACTCAGATTTCTGCTGTAGACCACCCCTTTCTGTGATGTAGGTATGTTTCTGGGGGTGGTCTTGGACTCCAGGGCGGGCAATTTAAAATGTCTATATTTAAGGGCGGGCACACCTTTGTTCGGGGTCCTCCTCCTTTCCTGCATGTGAAGGGGGCACCCTGTTGCAACAGTTCAATAAAGATCAGGCTTACTAGCTGCTTTGCTTCTCAATATTCTCTGGTTGGCCTCTGCTATTTTTCTCCGACCGATGGAGAACCTACAAAGGACTCTATAAGGGCTCTTGTGTCCCCCATAAGGGAATACGGGCAGATTTTCGTTTATTACACTTGTTTTCTGCTGCTCCCAGAGAGGAAGCCTGGAACCAATAGATTCAAACGACAAGGAAAGATATTCTGACTAAACGTTGGTAAGAACTTTTTGAGGGTCAGAGCCATTTGACAGAGGAAATGGGTTTATTAAGCAGAGGTCGGGTAACGATCTGTCAGGAATTTATTTATTTTTTAAGAAGATATTTATTAAGAGTTTTTAAGCTATAACAAAAAAATGAAAAATAAAAAAACCATACAAAATAAAAGTAGTTAAAAACACATTAATTTTCCATAGCATAACTTCCTTACACTTATTTCCCCGGACCTCCTAATACCTCCCTTCTTTGTATTCCAGTTCAATTTGTTGGTTCAGCAAATCCTTACCATTAAACTTTTACCCATTTGTGAGACCCTTTTTTTTCATAACTCTTAAAGCATTACAGCTGGAAACCGCTTAGTTTCTTTCCAACATCCTTCTAACATTCATTAATTTTACAATATTCTTCCAATCTTCTTTCACCGACTCTTCTCCCTGATCTCGGATTCTGCCAGTCATTTCTGCCACATCAGGGATTTCTTAGCTGTGATTCTTGTGTTGAAGGGGGTTGGGATAGATGACCTTTGGGCGGTCCCTTCCAACTCGACATTTCAATGACTGTATGTGTTAGATGAGCACTTCCATGAGCCTTGACCCTAGGTCTGATTTTACCTGCATAAGCCAAGTGGAAGGTCTTGCAGAAATTTATGTATAGGCTGGGAGGGGGGTTGCCCCTCCCGCAGATAGCATGCACCTGTAGCCCACTACCAAAATCAGCACAATCACTTGTGATTTGTCCCCACAAAACACTTCATCACAGTTTCTTCCTGCCTATTCAAAGGGCCTTTGCTGCACGATACCAAATGTAAGAATTCACTGATCAATGGATCTCTGTACTGGCTCACTGGGAAAACTTCAGAAATCCATATAGACCTGTGAGCTCAGCTCCTCAGCAGCCCCTCTGCCTGACTGATAATCCCTGGCCTCCTGATACCTGAGTGCCAGACCGGTAGCCATTCCAGAAAGAACAAACCCAGATGAAGACAAAAGGGTGGGATTAACTTGGCTGGGAAACAGGGAAATGTGAATATCTCTTTTCTTACACTTGATGGGTGTTTGGTGGAGGGCAAGGAGAACCATGGGGCAGGGTCCAGGATGCTCAGATTCCTGCCACCAGACCTCCCCTTTCATGATGTAACAGTGATGTACGAGTGATGTAGTTTGGGGGGGGTGTAACATGGGGATGAGCAGCTAATCAAAGTTTGGGTTCTCTTTTGTTTGGGGCTTCCCTCTTGCTTCACCTGGTGGCAGGTGGGAGTCCTGTCTCGAGGGTCTTCAATCAAGACCAAGCCGACTGGCTGCTGTTTTGCTCTGGGATTCCTGGCCGGGGTCCTTGTTTTTTGTCCAAGGGAGCCCTCAGATTTCTCCGTTAACAAAGGAGGAACTCTTTTAACTGGACAAATTTGGATAGGTGCAAGCTTCAAAGATACACAGAGCTCCTCATCGGAGAGGCTGGTTTGTTCTTAGCGAGAGAGCAAGCAAAATTGATTTCTAAGGCAGGATTCTTTCCTCTGGTGTAGATCAGGGCCCAAAGTTTCACTCCAGGATGCACATGGTTTGTAACCCGTATACTTATAAATTTATAAGCCAGGCTTCCTCAAGTTGGTGCCTTGTTTAGGACTACTTGGTCTCTGCCCCCGTCACCTCGCCAATGCCTCCATTTCCTGCTCTCCTGCGTCATGGGGACACTGACAGGAATTGTGCATAAGGAGCCTTCTCAAAGCCAAGTGGATGCTGCAGCTAAGCCCTGGGTCCCCGTCCCCGACTCTGGTTAGTGACGGAACAGGAAGGGGGCAATACCACCTTGGCAGCGATCATGTAGGGAGGGACGATCTCGATGTTCATCTCCTGGAAAAGTTCCCGGCACTGCATGGAGATGAAGTCTCCGGCCAGAGGGGATTTCACGATTCCTGAAAGGGGAAGGGAGGGAGGGAAAGAAGGAAGGAATGAAGCGAGGAGGAGAGCTGTGAGCTTCCTGTCCCTGTGGATCACGACCCTTGGCTCCTCTTCCATCCCCTCCTCTCTGCATCCTCTTCCCAGACCACAGAACCACCTCGCTGTTTCTCCAGACCCAAGAGGTCTGGACTTCCGCCTCCCAGAATCCTTTGCGCTCATGCATCACTCCTTCTCAACCCACCCTTATTAATATCCTTACTCTTATTAATAGTAACAGGTCTACTGCCATGCGCTCTACGTGGGGCTACCTTTGAAGGTGACCCGGAAACTACAACTAATCTAGAATGCGGCAGCCAGACTGGGGACTGGGGGCGGCCGCCGAGACTACATAACACTGGTCCTGAAAGACCTACATTGGCTCCCAGGACGTTTCCGAGCACAATTCACAGTGTTGGTGCTGACCTTGAAAGCCCTAAACAGCCCCAAAGGCCCAGTAGACCTGAAAGAGTGTCTCCACCTCCATCGTTCGGCCTGGACACGGAGGTCCAGCTCCGAGGGCCTTCTGGCAGTTCCCTCCCTGCGAGAAGTGATGTTATAGGGAACCAGGCACAGGGCCTTCTCGGTAGTGGCGCCCTCCCATCAGATGTCAAGGAAATAAACAACTATCTGACTTTTAGAAGACACCTGAAGGCAGCCCTGCTTAGGGAAGCTTTTAATGCTTGATGTCTTACTGTGTTTTTATACTTTGTGGCTCGGGAAACCCAGTACGGATAAGGCCCTTTACACAGGTAAACTGGTTCCAAGTTGTTAAGGGCTTTGCATAACAATAACAACAACCTGAACTTGTCTGGTAGCAAACAGGCAAGCAGTGCAGATCTCTGAGCACAGGTGTCATATGCCGACAAATGCAACTTTTAAAAAGCTTTTCCTAAAAGACGTACAGCTACAAAAATAAAAAAGGCAATCACAAAAAAAAATAGATATCCCTTCTCCGACCTTGTTGCAGGATGTAACCGTCATGAACTGGGATGGCGGTCGTGTGTGTGGCTCCACTGTCCAGAACGAGTCCAGTGCTCCGTCCGTTTGCAAAACTGGGGGTTCGGGAGTCAAGGCTTCAGCAAGTCAAACTGTGTGGGTGTGGGGTTTTTTGGGGGGGAGGAGAGCTAATTTGCATGCAGAAGGTTGCAGGTTCAATTCCCAATGGTATCTCCAAGTAGCAGTAAGAAAGATTCCTTGCCTGGAATCTTGGACAGCTGCTACTGCACGAATTTTTGCACCCTTGATTTCAGGAAGGGGGATAATAATAATAATAATAATAATAATAATAATAATAATAATAGGTAAAGGTAAAGGACCCCTGACAGTTAAATCCAGTTGCCAACGACTCTGGGGTTGCGGCGCTCACCTCACTTTATTGGCCGAGGGAGCCGGCGTACAGCTTCCGGGTCATGTGGCCAGCATGACTAAGCCGCTTCTGGCGAACCAGAGCAGCGCACGAAAACACCGTTTACCTTCCCACCGGAGTGGTACCTATTTATCTACTTGCACTTTGACGTGCTTTCGAACTGCTAGGTTGGCAGGAGCAGGGACCGAGCAACGGGAGCTCACCCCTTCGCGGGGATTCGAACCGCCGACCTTCTGATCGCCAAGCCCAAGAGGCTCAGTGGTTTAGACCACAGCGCCACATGCGTCCCTTTTAATAATACAGTGGACGCTCGGGTTGCGAACATGATCTGTGTGGGAAGCACGTTCGCAACCCGCAGCGTTGCGTCTGCACATGCGCGGGTTGCGATTCGGTGCTTTTGCGCATGCGCAAAGCACAATTTAGCGCTTCTGTGCATGCGCAACCGCCAAAGTAATCCGTTCTGGTACTTCCGGGTTTTGGTGCATCCGTAACCTGAAAAAATGCAACCTGAAGCATCTGTAACCCGAGGTATGACTGGAAGAAGAAGAAGAAGAAGAAGAAGAAGAAGAAGAAGAAGAGTAGTAGTAGTAGTAGTTAACTGTTGGAACTGCCCGCCACTGGATATTTTGGAGTAGCAGAGAGGGGCTGGAAGAGTACTGTATTTTTCGCTCGATAACACGCACCTGACCATAACACGCACATAGTTTTTAGAGGAGGAAAACAAGGGGGGGGAATTCTGAACGAAACAGTGGATGTATCATTTTTGTGCTTCATGGTGCGGCCACAGACATGTGATTTGACGGTGAGTTTGGGGTAGCCCAATGCAAAAATCCTGAGAATCCATGTGGATCTGTGCTTTGTAACCAAGTTTTAAGTGGGGAGGGAAGGAAAAACACAGAAGGGACAAGGAGCACGAGAGGGTTGTGCGGAGAAGCAGCTGGCTCACAATGCAGGAGAGGGATTTAATGGGAGAGAGGAAAGGAAGGCAAAAGTTTTCCCCCACCCACCAGCCTGCGCGCAGTGTGACTAGGAAGGAATTAGAAGGAAGGACGCGATCCTTTCCTTTCCCCTCTGCTTGCCAGGAGGGCAGGGGATTTCCCTGCTCTTTGTT
The DNA here is from genome assembly GCF_965113315.1 of Podarcis vaucheri. Taxonomy (NCBI): domain Eukaryota; kingdom Metazoa; phylum Chordata; class Lepidosauria; order Squamata; family Lacertidae; genus Podarcis; species Podarcis vaucheri. The sequence goes on along the minus strand of NC_138751.1, from coordinate 2,622,689 downwards.
GCCTTTGAGCAAACACAGCAACCGAAAACAGAAGCGGGTGGGCAGTAAGATCCTGAGGCAGAATGCAAGAAAGCAGCAACCTCCTCTCTTTAGCCTTCCCTCCTCCACGGGATCTGATTTTTGCCCCTGTACTCAGGCCAGTCGGCTCCAGGGACCACACATTCACTCAATAACACACACAGACATTTCCCCTTACTTTTTAGGAGAAAAAATGTGAGTGTTATAGTGAGAAAAATACGGTAATCTGTTTTGTTGTTAGGCTCAGGCGGGGAGGTAAAGCGACCGAGCCTCGCTCCCCGTTAGGATACGCGGTGAGGACGGCCGTCTTGCAGAGGAAGAACGCCGGGATGCTATAATGCTCAAACATCAGTTCCGTCAGCTTCTCACGCTTGGCCCTCGTGTTCCACTGCAAGAGAGGGGAGGGGGCAAAACATGAGGGAAACAGAGGCAGGCGGCTTCACGTTGCACAAGAGCAGGGGATTTATGCAGCTGGGATTCCTGCAATCCAGGGGGATGGTCTAGATGACTTTGGGGGGTCCCTTCCAACTCTACGATTCTTTGATTTGGGGGAGCGGTGCATTGCAGAATACGTACCGGGGCTTCGGACATAAGCACCGGGTGGAGGTTCGGCTCCGATTTGATGTGTTTGTTGTAGGTGTGGTCCAGAATGGCTTGAAAGCAGTCCCAGTCTTCAACTGGGGTAGAAAGGAGAATTCGGACAGTGTCAGGAATGGACCCGCCAACAACAGCCTTTTCAACAGTTCTCCATCGTTTCAGGGACTTCCCACTAGAGGGCGCCGTCCACTGAATCAGACGTTACAGTGCAGTTTAGTGGGGGAATAGTGACACCTGTGGCTGTTAAAGGAATAGCCAGGCAATGCGCTTCAATGCACATTAGCGGTTTCCAAGTAACTCCAATGCACTGGGGTGCACCTCATCTGAAGCTGCCTGCCTGGCGACGTCTTGATGTTTATGGGGAAGGTGGGCTTTTATGGGGGGGGGATCTTCACGGCTAAGAGGGACAGATTCTGCAGTGCAGAAGAGCAAAAGTGGGGACAAACTGTTGCGCACTTAAACCAGTTTCACCCCTGTTTCAGCGACTCCCAAACAGGGGTAGAAAGATCGGCCAGTCTCCACACTCTCAGTTTCTCATTTCTACCAACCTTAAATTCAGCCGCCCAGATTTTCTACTTCAATTTGCAACTGTTCAAAGGAAAATGTGCTCAGGAAAATTCGCCCGGAATTCAGGGCAAATTTCTCCTAACAAACCCATTCGCCGTATTTGTATGCGGTTTGGAGTAACGTACGCATTTTCTGAAACAATTTCCCCTAACATAACAAATATCTGCAGGTGGTTTTTCACTAATATAGTCCTTTCCCCTAAGCTATGCATTTCTGTAACCGCTGGCCGGTTGGAGAAGCAGATTGCAAAATACAGGGACTTGCATATTCCAAAGGCTAGTTTTATTTATTTTTAGAGTGAGATGATAGATTTGCCTTTAAACATGAGCTGAATTGAAACCCTTCCCCCATTCCTATAAATTATCCCAATTAAACATAAGACCATAAGAAAAGATGGCTGAATCAGGCCAGCAGCCTATCTGTTCCAGCACCTCACAGAAGCCAATTCTGCGAAACTAGCGAGCAGAATTCGAACCCAAGAGCAACAGACACCCCTTCCTGTGGCTTCCAACAACTGGTACTCAGAAGCATTACTTCTATTGATAGCCCTCTCCCCTGCCACAAATTTCTCTTTCAAAGCCAGCCAGGTTGGTGGCCTCCAGTGGCGGGGAGTTCCAAAGATTAACCTGCAGGAAGAGGGACTTTCCTCGCTCTGTCCTGAACTCTGGGAATTGTAGAGCATCCAGGCCAAGGACCCCTCCCCAAACCCTTCGCCCTCCCCATAGCTGCCATGTCCCATACTCATTCCGTTCTTGAGGGGCGAGATGACCTCCGTGTTCTCCCGGGGGACGTGCAAGGAGTTGGTGTCGATATAATAGACCTTCCCGGATTTTTTCTCCTTGTCTCCATCCAGCTCCATCGCCGATTCGTCGTGAGAGAGTAGCCCCACAGTGGTGGGGAAATCTGCCTACAAAGAGAGAGGTGGGGTGGTTTGGGGACCGAGCAACGGGAACTCACCCCGTTACGGGGATTCGAACCACCGACCTTCCGATTGGCAAGCCCTAGGCTCTGTGGTTTAACCCACAGCGCCACCCGCGTCCCTTAAACTGAAACTGACACGGGGAGAAATAGAAGAAGGCAAAAGGTTAAAGGAGGGAGGGGGAGGCTGAAGGGTTGGGGTATTTTGGGGTGCCCCCAGGCATTGTACCTTAGGGCAGTCTTCGCCAGCATAGCCAGCCCGGACTGAGAACGAGCCGATGTCGAAGACCAGAGCTCCAACCTCATCTATGGAGGAATCAAAGGTATATAGGTTAAATTCAGGAATTTGGGGGGGAATTTGTGACATGCCACCCCCCCCCAAGGAGACTTGCAAAGTGCCCAGTTTGCTATCTTTTCTGTGCCCAATGGGGATAATAAACACTGATTAGGATAAATATGGAACTGATTTACCAATAAGAAGGTGAAATATTGAAGGTAAAAAAAGTGATCAAAGAAATGCTAAGAATTTAGTAAGATGTGTGGAAGTCAGAAAGAGGGAGGGGTCGATGCTCTGTTAGAGCAATGTATTCGGATATGGAATTATGTAACAAAATGTGAATATTTTAAAAATGGAAAACTTAATAAAAATTATTATGGGGGGGGATAGGATAAATGGAACAATTTATGCACTGTAGAAATCTCTGCCAGCAACTACAGTGGTACCTTGGCTCTCAAACTTAATCCGTTCCAGAAGTCCATTCTGAAACCAAAGCGCGTTCTAAAACCAAGGCACGCTTTCCCATAGAAAGTAATGCAAAACGGATTGATCCGTTCCAGACTTTTAACAACCCCTAAAATAGCCATTAAATTAATCTAATGAGACCACTGATCTATAAAATGGAAGCAATAATCAATGCACTGTACTATAAAATAAATAAGACAGTATTGTAGATGATAAAAATGAAAATTTAATTTTATTCTTCCCTACACTGATGATAGTCACTGTTTGGATGGGGGGCTTTTATCCATTTCCGCAGTCACACATCAATCAATCAATCAATCAATCAGTAGTTGAACTGGGTTCCACACAGTCGCAAAAACAAATTAACCAAAAAAGCCTCAAAAACAAACATGCAAAATAAATAGCAAAAACAAAAGAGCCAAACTTAAGTCCGTTTGACTTCCGAAATGTTCGAAAACCAAGGCGCAGCTTCTGATTGGTGCAGGCGCTCCAGAAACAATAGCCGACAGCAGCATTGGACGTTCGGCTTCCGAAAAACGTTTGAAAACCGGAACACTCACTTCCGGGTTTTCGGAGTTTGAGAACCAAAGTGTTTGAAAACCAAGGTACCACTGTACTAGGGAACGTTCACTAAAAGCTGTGCATGGATGGTGTTTAACACTGAGGTGCCTATCATATATGAAGCCTGATGCTGTCTTGTTATGTTGGGAAAGGATGCAAAATTATAGGTACATACGAACATATGTGGTGGGAATGCCCGCAAATAGAACAATTTCGGAAGCCTGTTTTTTAAAGAGATATCTCTGCTTACAGCTCAGACAATCCCAATAACCCTAACATTAGCCTTATATATATATACTTCAGATATGGACCGATTAAGAAGGAATTAGTAACACATTGATTAACAGCTGCTAGAAAAGGAATAGCAATTGGTGAATATTGATCACTGGTATAATATTGTCTAGCAAATAGCCATACTGGAAATGTTGTCACAATAATTTAGGGTGGCAAGGCGAGAGAGCAAAACGTGTTACATTTTACATTTTATGGTGTGAGTTTATTAAATATGCAAATGAAACAGCGCACTGATGAAAAAGACCTACAATATATATCGCAATATGACGTGGTTAAGCACGCAATACTCTTTATCTCGCTCCTATTATTCTGCGTTTTCCAAACTGATTTACTGAAGAACTCATTTAAGTGGTTTACTGGAACCATCTCATTATTACGTGATATAAAGTAATATATTTACTATATATATTTACTATTTACAAAGTAATATATTTACTGTTTTGCCCCCCTAGTGACACATATTAACAGTCATGTCATGTTTTATGATTTATGTGTGTACAATTTTGTAACCAGAAAAAAAGAATAATAATTATTATGATTATGTGTCCGTAAAAAAAAAATTTCAAGATTTAAAATCGAGGAAGCTGAGATTCCTGCATTTCAGGGGATTGGGCTAAATGACCTCAGGATCCCTTAAAACTCTACAATTCTATCATTCTAAGCAAAGTTGGATGAGAATACATACATTTTATTTGAGTAGTTTTTAAATATATATATATATATATTGTATATAAAACAGGCAGAACTATTATAGCAACTGATGAAAATTTGAAGATGAAAAACAAAACTAAAATAGCAACTCCCAATAATGACCCTCAGCTTTATCAGATTATCGAGTCTAACTCCAAATTTGCCTGGTTTGTGATGAGAATGCTGATTGATAACCCAAGACAGATCAGAAAACAATTTACCAAAGACTTTCCAGACTTATATCGAGCTGGACCAGAAGATAAAATAGAAATGGGAAGATATATGAGACAAAATAAATTGCCAAGAATTTCAAATGAAAAGTTGAATACTTTAAATGCACCAGTTAATAGATCAGAAATCTCAAATGCCATTAAAAAAGCAAAAACAGGGAAAGCACCAGACCCAGATGGATTAACTGCAAAATATTATAAAAAAAATTAATTCAACCATTACAAAATGTAATGAATGAAATATTAAAGGTATGGGAAATAGTAAGACTTGGAAAGAGGCTTTTATTACTCTAATTCCAAAACAAGAAATGGAAGTTAAAAATTATAGACCTATTTCACTATTAAACAGTGATTATAAATTGTATGCAAACATATTAGCTAATAGAATGAAATATATATTATTAGAAATAATACATCAAGATCAAACAGGATTTTTGCCAGGAAGACATATGAAAGATCATATAAGGAATGTAGTCGATATTGTTGAATATCTGGAAGTAAGGAATGAAAAACAGGCAGCAATGTTTGTACATGCGGAAAAAGCATTTGATAACGTTTCGTGGACCTTTATGTTAAAGGTCCTGGAAGAAATGAACGTCCCTTGTCACCTTCATTGTTTATTTTAGTCTTAGAGGTGCTGGTGAGAGACATAAAAGCAGATGATATTAGAGGAACAACCGTAGGAAATAAGTCATATAAATTAAAGGCATTTGTGGATGATTTAGCGATCACAGTAGAAGACCTGATCAATTCATTAGTAAAAGTATTAGAAAAAAATACAAAAATTTGGACAGGCAACAGGCTTTAAATTAAATAAAAATAAAACAAACATCCCAAAAAAATATTCCAGAACAAAATAAAAAAGAGTTACAGCAGGTGACAGAAATAATTATACATAAAAAGTGAAATATTTGGGAATATGGTTAACAGCCAAAAAACATTAACTTATTTAAAGATAATTATGAAAAAAATGTGGAAATAAATAAAAAGAAATTTGGGGAAGAATGAATTTATCTCTGTTAGGAAGGATAGTGGTAATTAAGATGAATGTATTGCCAAAAATGATATTCCTAACTGAATCAATCCTAACCCTAATCCTAACCCTGCCCCAAAAAGCTTGCAATTTTTATAATCTGATTCAAGGGGGGCAGTGAAGGAAGGGGAGATAAAAGCCTGAAAGCAAGTAGGCCTATCTATAGCAGGTATAGGCACACTCGGCCCTCCAGATGTTTTGAGACTACAATTCCCATCATCCCTGACCACCGGTCCTGTTAGCTAGGGATGATGGGAGTTGTAGTCCCAAAACATCTGGAGGGCTGAGTTTGCCTATATGCCTGATCTATAGCAGCCTTGACAGGCTGACACCCAGCCAGCCAGCTGTTTGGGACTACAACTCCCATCACTGGCTGGGGATGATGGGAGCTGTAGTCCAAAAGAACTGGGGAGCACCAGCACATCAAGGGGTGCCTTGTAAGTGCAACTATCTTCATTCAGCAGAGCAGAAGCAGGAAAACGACCTTTTGGCGCCCCATTAAACCAACGCCCGAGGAATCAGGCGGCTCAAAGAAGCGAGCCAAGTCACATTCAGCAGGGACAATAAAAAAAGAGATGGATCTGACTCAAGTCCGGGTTGGCACCTGAGTTGGACTATGCACAAGGACCCTCGAGGCTGCTGGATCAGGCCGGCGCCCCCCCCCCAGTCCAGCACCCTCTTCTCCCAGTTGCCAACCGGATGCCTCATTGGCCAAACCAGCAAGCAAGGATTTGCGCGCAAGAGCGCATCTCTCCGCTCCTTGCGGCCGGTAGCCGTCGCTAGGCTTCTCCTCCGTGAATTTCCCCCCTCCTCCGGCTTGGTGGTCCCCGCTGCTTCCTGTGGGGGTGAGTTCCGCAGTTTCCCTGCCCTCCTGGCTGGCTGGGAGGAAGCCCCCAGCTGGGAGCGAGGAGCAGGGTGGGCGCGCGGGCGCAACACCTTCTCCAGCCGCCCTAGCCAAGTGCAGGAATGCAGCTGTTGCTGGGGCGCAGGCGGACCGGGATGCTGGCGGCAAAGGGTCTCCTCGGGGTGCCCCGCGACCAGATGCATGCAGGGCCCAGATCTGGGGGGGCTGGGGGCTGCCGGGACCCCCCTCCCCAAGCCAAGCAGCTGCAACGCCGATGGCAACCCAGCCTTTACCTCCTCCGTAGACCCCTCCGCTCATCGCGGCTCCCAGGCAGCGCCAGCGCCCCTTTGCAATGCTCCGGATTGGGTGGGTGGGTGTCTGAGAGCCCCCGGGCTCTGGCTGGCGGGGGGGGGGTCTCGCCACGGACGGGGCAGGGCTGGTTGGGAGATTTCAGCACCCAGGCCAGTGGACAGCGACCCGGGGAGGGGAGGGGGCTGCGGAGGGAGGGAGGGAGAGATCAAGGTGGAAGGGGGGGTGGGGGGAGTAAGGGATGCGTCATAGCCAATCAGAGCTCCGCACCCCCCCCCGACCAGCGGAATCCCTGATTGGCTGCCATTGGAGACAATGAGAAGAGAGAACAGCTGCATTCTTAAAGGAGCCAAGGCGGTGGGGGCAGCTGAAATCCAGGGAGACTGGGGTGGGGGGCTGCCACCCCCTTACAGTGTTGGGAGGGGGGCAAAAGGCAGAGTGAGACCCTTAAGGCACATAGGAAGAAGAAGAAGAAGAGTCCTGTTGGATCAGGCGGCTGGCGCCTTGAGCCCGCCATCATTTGCACATTGGCCAGCCAATTTGTCCCCATAGGAAGTCACCGTCCCCAGCAGGATTCGAACTGGTGTTCGGAAGCATTAGTGCCTCTGACAGTGCAGAGCCATCGTGGCTAGCAGACGCTTATTGCGCTCTCCTTCTCCATGGAGTTGTCCCAGTTTTTTTGTTTTTTTTTTAACTAACATATTCCTTTTTGTTTTACTACAGGTGAAACTCGGAAAATTAGAACATCGTGGGAAAGTTCATTTACAGTGGTACCTCTGGTTACATACGCTTCAGGTTGCATACACTTCAGGTTACAGACTCCACTAACCCAGAAATAGTACCTCGGGTTAAGAACTTTGCTTCAGGATGAGAACAGAAATCGTGCTCCAGCAGCACGGCAGCAGGAGGAGGCACCATTAGCTAAAGTGGTGCTTCAGGTTAAGAACAGTTTCAGGTTAAGAACGGACCTCCAGAACGAATTGAGTACTTAACCCGAGGTACCACTGTATTTCAGTAATTCAGCTTAAAAGGTGAGAGTTGGACCATAAAGAAGGCTGATTGCCGAAGAGTGGATGCTTTTGAATTCTGGTGCTGGAGGAGACTCTTGAGAGTCCCATGGACTGCAAGAAGATCCAACCTCTCCATTCTGAAGGAAATCAGCCCTGAGTGCTCCCTGGAAGGACAGATCCTGAAGCTGAGGCTCCAAGACTTTGGCCACCTCATGAGAAGAGAAGACTCCCTGGAAAAGACCCTGATGTTGGGAAAGATGGAGAGCGCAAGGAGAAGGGGACGACGGAGGACGAGATGGTGGGACAGTGTTCTCGAAGCTACCAGCATGAGTTTGACCAAACTGCAGGAGGCAGCGGAAGACAGGAGGGCCTGGCGTGCTCTGGTCCAGGGGGTCATGAAGAAGCGGACACGACTAAACGACTAAACAACAACAATATATGAGATAGACTCATGACATGCAAAGCGAGATATGTCAAACCTTTATTTGTTATAATCATGATGATTAGAATATTAAATGAAATCAGCAAAATAAGGACTGCAAATAGAGCAAATCTCTTTTCTGATGAGAGCAGTTTTTGGAAACCAAGGACCCAGAGTCTGGAGGAGGAACAGGGAGGCACACAATGCCAGATTCTTGAAGTCCAGTGCGAAGTTTCCACAGTCTGTGTTGATTTGGGGACCCATGTCATCAGCTGGTGTTGGTCCACTGTGCTTCATTAAGTCCAGGGTCAACGCAGCCTTCTACCAGGAGATTTTGGAGCACTTCATGCTTCCTTCCACAGACGAGCTTTATGGGGATGCTGTCTTCATTTTCCAGCAGGACTTTGGCACCTGCCCACACTGCCCAAAGTACCAAAACCTGGTTCAATGTCCATGAGATTACTGTGTTTGATTGGCCAGCAAACTCGCCTGACCTGAGCCCCATAGAGAATCTATGGGGCATTGCCAAGAGAAAGATGAGAGACATGAAACCGAGCAATGCAGAAGAGCTGAAGGCTGCTATTGAAGCATCCTGGTCTTCCATAACACCTCAGCAGTGCCACAGGCTGATAGCATCCAGGCCACGCTGCATTGAGGCAGTAATTGATGCAAAAGGGGCCCAAACCAATTACTGAGTACATATGCATGCTTCTACTTCAGTGTTTCCCAAACCTTTTTGGGCAACGGCACACCTGTTTACTGAAAAAAAATCTCGCGGCACACCACCATTAAAGCCCCGCCCCGTGACGTCAGCGCGCAGCGTCACGCCGGGAAGGACGCACGAAAGTGAAAGTTTTTTCCCTCCCCCTTGCCGGGGAACCTTCAAGCTTTGGGGGTGGGAGGAGGCAGCAGAGCGAGGGACTGAGGGACGGCGGCAACTGAGGCGGCGGCGGCTGTTGTGGTGGTGGCGGCGATAGCGGGCGGAGGAGGGGGCGGCGGCGGGGCTTGAGGAGCCGTCGCCGGGAGTTGCTGCTGCTGTTGTTGCTGCTGCTGCCCGGACATGCCGGCCTCCTCCTCCTCCGCTGTCTCGCGCTCCTCCCTTTTGCACGCGCTGCCCCGCCGCTCGGCACCACCACCGCGGAGCCGCCCCCGGCTCGACGCGGATCCTCGCCGCCGCCGCCTCTCACCACCCGACTCACCCGCCTCCCTCCCACGGCACACCAGCCAATGTCTCACGGCACAGTAGTGTGCCGCGGAACACCGGTTGGGAAACACTGTTCTACTTCTCAGAGGTCCAATATTGCTCTATTTGCAGTCCTTGTTTTGCTGATTTCATTTAATATTCTAATTTTCTGAGATTGTTAATTTGGGGTTTTCATCAGCTGTACGCCATGATCATCACAATTATAACAAATAAAGGCTTGACATATCTCGCTTTGCATGTCATGAGTCTATCTCATACTGTATATTAGTTTCACCTTTTAAGTTGAATTACTGAAATAAATGAACTTTCCCACGATATTCTAATTTTCCGAGTTTCACCTGTAAGTCTAAAACCGGCTACTTGTCCAAATTCCTCAATCCTGTCCAGTGCTTTAGATCCACTGGACAGGGGTTCTGCTACTGTTATTACTAAATCGTCAGCAAACGCTTTTCGATTTATATTCTTTGGATCCAACTCTAATTCCTTTTACATTTTCATTCACTCTTATATTTCTCGACTTCAAGGACTGTTATAAATAATAGTGGTGACAACGGACACTCCTGTCTTGTTCCTTTTGTGATTTCAAAGTTATCTGTGAATACATTATTCACTATAATCTAGCTTTCTGTTCTGAATATATAGCTCCTATACTTTTGAGAAAGATTGTCCCATATCCAATAACTCCAAATTCTTTTTCATAAAATTCCATGACATATTATCAAAGGCTTTCTCTGCCCAATCTCTTCCAAAGCCATTCCTGTTGTGGGCTGCTGCCTGCTGTGGCAGGGAGTTCCACTGTTTAACTATTCGCTGCATGGAGAAGAGCTTCTTTTTAACTTTCCTGAATCTTTCAGCATTCAGCTTCAGTGGATAACCACGAGATGCAGTCTTAGAAGGGAATAATAAAACCTTTTCTCTGCACATTTTGTTTATTTTATTTTATATGATCTTCATCTATACACATTTCAATAGTTTTCCAGTCATTTTTACATTTCAAATCTCGACTTCCTTCCTCCTCTTCCTTTGGTTCCTTAAATTTTTGGGAAAATGGGATAGATATAAGATAGATGTTCAAAAATACAGTAAAGGTTCACTATCTATGCTGGCATTTGATTGACGTTGGAGAGAAATTGAATTGAGAAATAAGATTAAGGGTACAATTTGATATACGAATGTATTAGATAAAATGCAAAGAAATATACAATAATAAGAGTACATTCACTTGTTAAAAAAAGGATTATACAATGTGATTGACAGGAAGTCTGTAGTGTTGGTACATATATGATCTGGGAATAGTGTTGTTTTTTTCTTTTTAGGTATATAAATTTTGTATATAAACTTTGTATACATATTATGCTATAATAAGATATGCAATGTAATATGATAATGTATACAGATGTAACATAAGATGGTTAAGAAACTGTTTTAAAAAAATTAAAATGTTTTTATCATTTCCTGCATATTCTAAACTAACGTAACTTAATCTTTTATTCATCTACTTTAAGTATTTACTGTTATGAAACTCTTATGAAATACATTTTACAATAATCCTTCCAATGTCCTTATCTGTTTACAATTAATGTGTACATATTCAATAAACCATTTCAATTCTTTTATAAAAAGTGTGTTATTTTGATTTCTTATTTTTCCGGTAAGTTTCGCCATATCAGCATGGTCCATAAGTTTTTGTATCCATTCTTCTTCCCTCGGGACTTCTTCTTCTTTCTATTTTTGGGCAAATAACATTCTTGATGTTATAGCTGCATACATGAATAGATTTCAATACTGTTTAGGTAGTTCTGTCCCTATAATTCCCAAGATAAAGCCTTCTATGTGCTTTTTTTACAAATGTTACTTTAAACATCTTTTTCAATTCATTAAATATCATTTCCCAGTCAGCTTTAACTTTACTGCAAGACCACCACATGTGATAGAAAGTACCTTCTTTCTTTTTGAGAGCTTGCAGGGCAGCGGCGCACGCCTAGCAGCGCGCGCAGTTTGATCCATCTTTTAGATTTAGGGGAGCTAGTCTCAAATGTTTGTTGGGGGAGACCTAGGGTTTTTTTGGGGGGGAGTTATTTGTCCTGTCTTCACGCTTTTTATGATGGAGGACCGCTGTAGCCACCCCCAACGACACGTTCTCAAGATGGAGGGGGAGGGAACAGCTGCAGTCGCCTGCGATTGCTGCGCAATGTTTGCCATCTTGCCAAAGGTTGCAGGCAGCTTTACCTGCAGCAATTGCATGTTGATTGCCCTCTTAAAAGACAAAGTCCAGCAACTGGAGGAACGTGTAGCTACGCTCCAAAGAATTAGAGAGCTGGAGCTCTTCTTGGAAGCAACAGAGCACACCGTCTCCACCAAGGAGGAGACAGGGGACTCCCCTGAGAAGGAGGCTAGTTCACCAACACAGGAGCCAGATATATGGAGAAACGTGACTCAAAGAAGTAGGAGGCCCAGGGTTCGCTCTGATTGTTTAGAAATACACAATCGCTTTGAGGTCCTCTCCCCTAGCATGGAAGACGAAGAGCAGACTCCATTTGAGGATCTCTCCCTCATTACAGTCGATCAGGTATATGAAGACGAGCAGCAAAGTCGGTCCTCAGGGAATGTGCAGGCGACCTTGGAACGGACAGCTCACGGAAGAACCCCGACCAAACCTAAGAGGAGGCATGTAGTGGTGATAGGGGATTCCCTACTGAGGGGAACAGAAGCAGTGATCTGTGGGCCTGACAAGATGTCTCGGGAAGTGTGCTGTCTCCCCGGGGCTAAGATCCAAGATGTAATTGAACGACTGCAAGGAATCATAAAACCCACTGACGAATACCCCTTCCTCTTGGTCCATGTGGGAACCAATGACACTGCAAGCAATAGCCTCCAGAAGATCAAAAGAGACTACGAGGCTCTCGGCAGGAAATTGAAGCAATTAAATGCACAAATTGTCATCTCATCTGTCCTCCCAGTTGAACGACGTGGCCCAGGGAGAGAGGGAAAAATAGTGGAAATGAACAGCTGGCTTCGCAAATGGTGTAAACAGGAACGGTTTGGATTCTTAGATCACGGACTGCAGTTTCTTGAAGATGGACTTCTGGCAAGCAATGGGCTGCACCTCACAACGGTTGGGAGAAATGTTTTTGCCAAAAATCTCAGAAACCTCATCAGGAGGGCTTTAAACTGACTAATGTGGGGGAGGGAGACAGTGCTCCTGAAGGCAGGAGTCTATCAATTGATGAAGATGATCATCCAAATGTCATAGACCAAATGGAGCAAACAGCCTAGTGGTGGAGGAAAAAATCCTTAAATAAGAGACACGGGGGAATGATTAATGGACTTCAATGTCTGTACACTAATGCGCAAAGCATGGGAAATAAGCAAGATGAGCTTGAGCTCTTGGTACAGCAAACTAAATATGACATAATAGGCATCACTGAAACCTGGTGGGATAAGTCCCACGATTGGAATGTAATAATGGGGGGATACAATCTATTTCAGAGAAACAGACCAGACAAGAAAGGAGGAGGAGTGGTGTTATATGTCAGGGATGTGTATACCTGTGAAGAGATCAAAGATTTAGAACCTCAAAGCCAAAGTGAGAGCATCTGGGTCAAAATTAAGGGAGAGAAGAATAACAGAGACCTCATTGTGGGAGTTTACTATAGATCCCCAAGCCAAACGGAGGACATAGATGATGCCTTCCTGGAACAGATGGCCAAGCTTGCAAAAGGAAGGGAGACAGTAGTAATGGGGGACTTCAATTACCCGGATATTTGTTGGATGTCAAACTCAGCCAAGAGCATAAGGTCAAACAGATTCCTCCCTGGCCTTGCAGACAACTTCATTGTCCAGAAAGTGGGAGAAGCAACAAGAGGAACAGCCATTTTAGATCTGGTCCTAACCAATGTTGATGACCTGGTTAGTGGGGTAGAAGTGGAAGGATCATTAGGCGGAAAGGAGCAGCCAAGCATACTAGGACTCAATTTCTTGACTTTAAGAAAGCTGACTTCATAAAACTTAGGGAAGTGCTGGGTGAGATCCCATGGACAGTAATACTAAAAGGAAAGGGAGTTCATGATGGCTGGGAGTTTGTTAAGAGGGAGATAGTAAAAGCACAACTTCAGGCAATACCAATGAGACGGAAACATGGAAGGTGCCTAAAGAAGACAGGGTGGCTATCTAAAGAACTTTTAACTGAGTTAAGATTAAAAAAGGATGTGTACAAAAAATGGAAAAGGGGGGAAACCACCAAAGAGGAATTCAAACAAATAGCCAGCACGTGTAGACACAAAGTCAGAAAAGCTAGAGCACAGAATGAACTCAGGCTTGCTAGAGAGGTTAAAAGCAACAAAAAAGGCTTTTATGGGTATGTTCGTAGCAAAAGGAAGAACAAAGAAACAATGGGGTCACTCAGAGGAGAAGATGGTGAAATGCAAACAGGGGACACAGAAAGGGCTGAACTCCTCAATGCCTTCTTTGCCTCAGTCTTCTCCGATAAAGAAAACAATGCCCGACCTGAAGAATTTGGAGCAAATGATTCAGCAAAGGAAACACAGCCCAGAATAACTAAGGAGATAGTACAAGAATACTTGGCTAGTTTAGATGTATTCAAGTGTCAGGGGATGATTAGCTGCTTGTGCTTAAAATAGTGCCCCTTCAGAGTTTGTGCGACCCCACAAACCTCTGTGTGTGACAGAGCTCCTCAGACATGTCTGCTCTAGTCACTTGTAGAGTCCGACAGTGGCTGTCTGCGGAAGCGCTTCCAGCAAAGAAGTTCCTTAACGGAAACGCGTCTCCTGGACTCACGACGTGACAGCTTCCGGCGAAGCATAGGTCTCCCTGCAGTTGCTTCTGACACCTCCCCGCTATTTTCGCTCGAAGTCTCTCTCACCCCTTTCTCCCCCCTTCTGCTTCCTGCCTGGGCTGCTGCGTCTCTCTCAGCATTACTGAGATCCTCCTCCAGAGACCCCGCGCTCCCCCTACTGGTCCCTGCTTTAGCTGTTGACTCTCTCCCAGTCTCTGGGAGCCCTACCACTTCCCTTTCCTCCGATGTCAGTTCCCTGACATCCACCTCCCCTCCAGGGCCCCCCTCTCCCCCGCCCCTACTCTCTCCTCTGGGCGGTGAGGAGCTGAAACCCCTAAAAGAATCCTCCTCATCTTCCGACGTCTCGAACATTTCCCTCCATCGGTCTTCGTTCCGACTCGCTGAATCCTCCTCCACCTCGGAATCAGCGAACCCCTCCAACTCTTCTTCTTCGTCGGTGGTGGCGAAGTATTCCCTCCGGAACCTCGCCACTGGCTGGGGTTTCCGAGGGAATCTCTGATGAAAAGTTTCAATCAAAACCTCGTCATCTACATCCTCTGCCCTGACCCAGGTGTTTTCCGACTCCGGCTCCCCTTCCCACATTACCAAATACTCTACTTGCTCTCCCCTCCACCTGGAATCGAGAATCTCCGCTACATGGTAGCTGTGTGCTTTTTCCTCCATAGCTGGTCCCCTATTGACCCTCCCCTCTCTGTCCCCTATATACGGTGACAGCAATGATCTGTGGAACACTGGGTGCAACTTCATGTGGTTAGGTAACCGGAGTCTGAAAGCCACTGGGTTGACCTGTTGCGTGACTTCAAATGGGCCCAGTCTTTTGGGTCTTAACTTCTTACAACCTCCTTTAAATGGTAACCCTTGGGTGGACAACCACACCTGATCCCCCACCCTAATGCTTTCTCCTTCCCTTCTGGTTTTGTCTGCCTGCCTCTTATATTCCTCCTTCGCCCTGTTTAAATTAAGTTGGAGCTGGCGATGGATCGCTTCCATTTCTTCAACGAACTGTTCTGCGGCTGGAACGCTCCAGTTCTCCCCCTCCCCCCCTGGGAAGGCTCGGGGATGACACCCGTGATTGGCCAAAAAAGGGCTCATTCCCGTGGACACGTTCTCCGCATTGTTATAGGCAAATTCTGCCAACGCCAGCTTCTCCACCCAATCATTCTCTCTGTCATTCACATAACACCTCAAATATTGCTGGAGGACACCATTAGCTCTTTCCGCCTGCCCGTTGGTTTCTGGATGACGGGCAGTTGAGAAATTCACCTCTACATGCAATAAGCTCATGAGCTTCCTCCAGAACCTGGAAGTAAATTGTTTCCCTCGGTCCGAAACCACCCTCAAGGGGGCACCATGCAATCTAAACACATTTTCCACAAACAATTTAGCGGTTTCTTCTGCTGTGACCGCATGTGAGCAGGCTATAAAGTGGGCCATCTTGGTTAACAGGTCTACCACAACCATAATGGCTGTCTTCCCTTTGGACCTGGGCAGATCAGTCATAAAATCTATTGCCACTGCCTCCCATGGTCTTTCCGGCGTGGGTAGTGGTTCTAATAAACCTGCCGGTGCCCGCCTCTCCCCCTTGGCTCGTTGACATCGGTCACACCCTCTCACATACTCCCGCACATCTTCCCTGACCTTGGGCCACCAGAATTCCCTGGTAACCAGCCACATGGTTTTGTGTTGCCCAAAATGCCCTGCTGTGGGGCTATCGTGCAGTTGCTTGAGTACCTTTTCCCTCAATTCTCCTTCAGGTACGTATAATGCTCCCTTGTAGTACAACGCCCCGTTTCTCTCCTCAAAACCCCCGGGTTTGTCTCCCTCCCTCCTGAGACCCCTGAGTTTGTCCTGGGCATATTCATCCTGCACCGTTCCCTCTATCAGTTCCCTTAGCCCCACCAGTGCCGCCCCACACACCCAGCGATCCTCGGGAATGACATGTGTCTCTTCGGGTGCACCCTCTCCCTCCAAATATTCAGGTTTGCGTGATAGAGCGTCCGCCCTAACGTTCTCCTGGCCTGGTACGTAACAAATCTCAAAGTTAAATTTGGAGAGCTCCTGGGCCCATCTCAACTGCCGTTGGTTGAGCACTCGCGCAGTTCTCCAATACTCTAGATTCTTATGGTCCGTGCGTACTTGCACCTTCTGTTGTGCACCAATTAGTAGGTGCCTCCATCTCCGGAAGGCCTCATAAATCGCAAGAAGTTCCCGGTCATACACCGTGTAGTTTCTCTCCGATTTGTTCAGCTTTCGCGAAAAGAAGGCACACGGTCGCCACTCGGACTCCTCCTTCCCTGGCTGCAGAAGAAGCACCGCCCCTATGGCTCTGTCAGAAGCGTCTGTTTCGACCCTCAGCTTTTTTTGTAAATCCACATGTAGAAGTTGTTCGTCAGAGGCGAAGGCCTTTTTCAGTTCCTCAAACGCTCGCTCCGCCTCCCCCGTCCAAACAAACTTCTTTTTGCTGCTGAGACAGTCCGTGATGGGCGCCGTCAGGTGAGCGAAGTTTCGGATGAACTTACGATAAAAGTTTCCAAACCCTAGGAACCTCTGCACATCCTTCTTAGTCTTGGGGGTTTTCCATTCCAGCACCGCTTGAACCTTGCCGGGGTCCATGGCCAACCCCTTGTCTGACAAGCGGTACCCCAGGAATTCCACCTCCTTGGTATGAAACTGACACTTCTCCAGTTTCACCCACAGTCTGTTGGCATGCAGCCTGCTCAACACTTCTCTGACGTCTCTCACATGTTGCTCCTCATTCTCCGAATACACCAACACGTCATCTAAGAAGGCCACGCAATTCTTGTAGAGCAAAGGCCCCAGTACATGGTTCATAAAGGCTTGAAAACACGCGGAGCCTGCTTGTAATCCAAAAGGCATAACGAGATATTCAAATGCCCCCAAAGGGGTGAACATGGTGGTCTTCCATTCATCCCCTTTCCTTATACGTATCAGGTTGTACGCCCCCCTTAGGTCCAGCTTTGTAAAAATCTTTCCTTTTCGCACCCTGGTCAAAATATCATCAATCCTGGGCATAGGAAAAGCCGCCGGCTCTGTCACTGCATTTAGGGCCCGAAAGTCACATACCAGTCTCGGCTTGTCCGTGTTCTTTTTATCCACAAAAAACACTGGGCTACCCCCCGCTGCCTTGGACTCTCTGATGAAGCCTCTCTTCAGGTTCTTGTCAATGAACGCTCGCAACTCCTGCATCTCCCTGTCTGACATGGCATACAACCTGCCTACAGGAAGCTGTGCTCCAGGGAGTAAATTGATCTGGCAATCAAAGGGCCTATGCGGGGGTAGTTGGTCAGCTTCCTTCTCGCTGAACACGTCGCTGAGATCAGCATACTGTGATGGCACCTTCCCTTTCTCCATCACTTCCGTCCCTGCTAGGGTGGCTTGGGCCCCTGCTGACCCCTTTTCCCCCCTGCAGTGTTCTAAGCAATGTGCGGAACCGAAGGAAACCACTCTTTGATGCCAGCCCACCAGCGGATCATGTAGGGCTAGCCAGCTCATTCCCAAAATAATGGGAGCGCCTCCCAAGGTGGCCACATTAAACGCTATCAGTTCTGTGTGCCTTGCCACCCTCATTATCATTGGGATGGTCTGCAAGCTGACGCCTCCTCCCAACAGTTCTCTGCCATCGATCGTGGTCACCTGCAGGGGGTTGCTTAAGGGGATAGTCTGTATCTGGTGTTCAGCCGCAAACTCCTTGCTCATGAAATTGCAGGAGCTGCCTGAGTCCAACAGCGCCTTTATTTTTAGGGGGTGTCCATTTTGCAACTCTAGCGACACTTCAATCACTAGAGCAGGTCGAGGAGCTTCTGGCACTGGCACTTGGGAAAGGGGCACTTTCACTGCTCTTTGGCCTGGCTGCAGTGCCCTGCTGGCAACCAGGCGTTGGCTTTTACTTGCTCCGTTTCTCCCTGCTCTTCCCCCTCAACAGTTCCCACCATCCCTTGCCATTCCTTCCTCTGGGGGCAGACTCTGGCAAAGTGGCCTGGCTGTTGGCAGAGATAGCATTTCCGGGGTCCCTTTCCCTCCTTCTTCGCCCCCTCACTGGGCTTTGAAACTGCGCGCGCGCGGGCTGTTCCGATTTCCATCGGCTCTGCCGGCGGGAAAGCTGGCTCAGGAATGTCTGGAATGCGTAACTCCTTCCAACGTTCCCCTCTCCCTTCCCGCCTCTCCAAGGCTCTTGCCTCCTGGCGCGCTCCAATGGTCAGCGCAGATTTGGTCAGCTGATCCATAGACACCGCCCTGGGGCTCCTGGCCAGCTCGTCTTTCACAGCTGAAGAAAGACCTTCTTCAAATAGCATCTGAATGGGTGCTGCCGATAAATCCCACCCCAATCTGTGAATCAGCATGGTAAATTCAGTCCAGTACTCACGGACAGATCTGCTTCCCTGCTTGCAAGCCATTAGCTGTCTGCGCACTCCCCCCTCCTCAATATCGCTGGAGAACAAGATATCCATTGCACGAAAGAATTTCATAGCGTCCTTCAGGATATCGTTGTGCGTTGCCATCAGGGGTCGAACCCAGTCCCGCGCCCCCTTCTCAAGATGCCCAATTACGAAAGCAACTCGGGATTCCTCATCAGGGAACTCATCAAACTGCACATTCAGGGCATATTGCATTTCAGTCCTAAAGGCATGGTAATCCTTGGGGTCCCCCCCAAACTTCTGCACTAATCCTGGTACCTTTCTGGGGAACTGAGTGGTTCTCCCCTTCTTGTCTGCATCTTGAGCCCTCCTCTCCTCGAGCCTCGCCGTCTGCAGCGCAAGTTGGACCTCCAATGCTCGGTATCTGTCTTCCAAGCTTGGACCAGCTCCACCCCCTGCGGCTCCGGCTCCTGCTGGGTCGCTCATGATGCCTTCTCCTGCACAGGCAGCGTACAGAGACTGTCGGACTGCTGTCAGGGGATGATTAGCTGCTTGTGCTTAAAATAGTGCCCCTTCAGAGTTTGTGCGACCCCACAAACCTCTGTGTGTGACAGAGCTCCTCAGACATGTCTGCTCTAGTCACTTGTAGAGTCCGACAGTGGCTGTCTGCGGAAGCGCTTCCAGCAAAGAAGTTCCTTAACGGAAACGCGTCTCCTGGACTCACGACGTGACAGCTTCCGGCGAAGCATAGGTCTCCCTGCAGTTGCTTCTGACACCTCCCCGCTATTTTCGCTCGAAGTCTCTCTCACCCCTTTCTCCCCCCTTCTGCTTCCTGCCTGGGCTGCTGCGTCTCTCTCAGCATTACTGAGATCCTCCTCCAGAGACCCCGCGCTCCCCCTACTGGTCCCTGCTTTAGCTGTTGACTCTCTCCCAGTCTCTGGGAGCCCTACCACTTCCCTTTCCTCCGATGTCAGTTCCCTGACATCAAGTCTCCAGGGCCAGATGAACTGCATCCAAGAGTATTAAAAGAACTGGCAGATGTGATCTCAGAACCACTGGCAGTCATCTTTGAGAATTCCTGGAGAACAGGCGAAGTCCCGGCAGACTGGAGGAGGGCAAATGTTGTCCCTATTTTCAAAAAGGGGAAAAGAGAGGACCCAAATAATTACCGCCCAGTCAGTCTAACGTCAATACCAGGGAAGATTCTGGAGCAGATCATTAAGCAAACAGTCTGTGAGCACCTAGAAAGGAATGCTGTGATCACCAATAGTCAGCATGGATTTCTGAAAAATAAGTCATGTCAGACTAACCTGATCTCATTTTTTGACAGAATTACAAGCCTGGTAGATGAAGGGAACGCAGTGGATGTAGCCTACCTTGATTTCAGCAAGGCATTTGACAAGGTGCCCCATGATATTCTTGTAAAGAAGCTGGTAAAATGCGGTCTTGACTATGCTACCACTCAGTGGATTTGTAACTGGCTGACTGACCGAACCCAAAGGGTGCTCATCAATGGTTCCTCTTCATCCTGGACCATAAAGAAGGCTGATCACCGATGAATGGATGCTTTTGAATTCTGGTGCTGGAGGAGACTCTTGAGAGTCCCATGGACTGCAAGAAGATCAAACTGATCCATTCTTAAGGAAATCAGCCCTGAGTGCTCACTGGAAGGACAGATCCTGAAGCTGAGGCTCCAAGACTTTGGCCACCTCATGAGAAGAGAAGACTCCCTGGAAAAGACCCTGATGTTGGGAAAGATGGAGGGCCCAAGGAGAAGGGATGAAGGGATGACGGAGGACGAGATGGTTGGACAGTGTTCTCGAAGCTACCAGCATGAGTTTGACCAAACTGTGGGAGGCAGTGGAAGACAGGAGGGCCTGGCATGCTCTGGTCCAGGGGGCCACGAAGAGTCGGACACGACTAAATGACTAAACAACAACAACAATATATTTAAAATAACTTCCTGTTGGTAGCCTTCATGTTTCTAGCAATGTGTTCCTCTGGTTCTTTCCCCCCATCCCTTACTGTCTGCTCACGTTTATTTTTGCCAGAATTTGTGTTCCTTTCAGATCTCTTCGTTTCTGCAAGAAAGGCACCCGCTTTTTCCTCTTTTCTTTCGGTATATCTTTATTCATGTATGCCAGTACAGCAGCAAGAATATTGATTGCACAAAACTGGAAGACTGGAGAAATACCAACTAAAGAATAATGGCAAGAGAAGTTGATGGACTATGCAGAACTGGCAAAAACGGCAGACAGACTAAGAGAAAAAGGCAACAGTGACTTTGAAAAAGAATGGGAACCATTTATATTATACTTGCAGAAACAAAGGAAGTCTGTAGACTTGATGGCAGGATTTAAATAAACGTCCATGTTATTAGTATTAGAAAATGTGTAGAAGACAGAGAAACAATATGGTGTATTTATTGTTATTTTTATGTTTTTAGGTTTGATGTTATTGTATAAATATTTTATTAGTAGTTGTTTTCTTTTAGGAGGTAGCAAAGAAGGTGAAAGGAGAAATAAATCAGAAGCGGAAGTTGGGGGAAGCCCAGGAGGGGAGCAAGGGAGGAACGCATAGTAAATGTTATTAATATGAGATGAGATATCATTTGCAGATGATACAACGGTGGTTGGTTTAATCACAGCTGGAGAGGGGGAGGCGGCCTCTAGGAAGGAAGTTGAGCAGTTGGGGAAACTTACTCCTTAACTTAAATAAAACAAAAGAGATCATTGTGGACTTTAGGAAATGCAAATTGAATATTCAGCCACTCATTATTGAGGGGAAGTGCGTGGAACAGGTCTCGGGGTCTCGATTTCTGGGAATGGAGTTGAGAGACGACCTAACCTGGGGAGAAAAGAGTAAAGACCTGATGAAGAGAGCACAGCAGAGGTTATATTTTCTGAGAATCCTCTGGAAAAACAATCTCTCAAATGACCTGTTGATGGCATTTTACCATTGCACTGTGGAGAGGGTATTAACTTATGGTCTGTGTGTGTGGTTTGGGAGCTGCACGGCCAGGGAAAAAACAACGCTGTCCAGGGTTGTAAAGACTGCGGAGAGAATAATCGGGTGCACTCTTCCCACCTTGGATCAAATCTATGCTTCCAGGTGTCATAAGAAAGCTGCAGAGATAGCACAGGATAGTGCGCACCCCGGAAATGATCTCTTTCAGCTTCTGCCTTCTGGAAGAAGGTCCAGGGTTATAAAGACCAGGATTAGCCGCCTGAGAAACAGTTTCTACGCAAATGCAATTCTGGTTCTAAACGCAGCATAAGGGGTCTGTATAGTATAGTGTATTTTAAAATGGGGTTTCAGAGTTTTTAGGGGGTTTTGAATGTTTTATGTAGTTTTTCAATTTCATTGTTCTGCATGGGACAATAACAATAAAGATATCATATATCGTATATGTAATGAATGAAAAAGGGAAATGAATATTTTTATTTTTAAAGACATCCACTTTTTCGAAAGAAGCCTTCTGGCCTCTGAAAGCTTCTTTGACTCTGCTCATTAACCACACTTCCCAGACCTGCAGCCCAAACTCCAGTTGAGTTTCTAATACTGTATAGTGTCCTTAAAGAAGTCCCAAGCATTTTGGAGTGATCTGACCCGTCTGACTTTCAACTTCCTTTTTACCAACCTCCTCATTCGGGGGAAGTTTCTTCTTTTGAAACCCAGTGCGACGTGCTGGATTTTCTTAGAAATCGGACATTTGCGCGGATGTGCAATCCAACAGCATGATGTTCACTGCTCCCAGTGGAGTCGACAACACTGACATGTTGCACCCGGGCGAAAGGTCACCACTCAAAATGGAGTCCACGGTTGCTGCCCCTCAGGTCAGTTCCACAAACAGCTCTTCTAGGGCACAGACATTTAGGGCATCACCATCAAACCTTTATTGGCATCACATACAAACATTCAGAATAAATAGGCCAGTAAGATCTCGTCGCCATTTCAACAGTACAGTCATTTGCCAAAGGGAAGAAGAAGAGGCGAGCAATCTATTTCATCTCTGTGGGTCTCCAGGAAGGGCAGGATCCTGTAGCGTACTTCGGCGACAAAAAAACCAAATAGAGCAACTTAGCTACTGTCTTGGTGAGGTCCTGGTATCTCCCCTGTAATAAGAAGCGTATAACCTCAGTCTCTGGTTTCCATGTTGGGATACATAGATGGTCTAAAAATTGTTGGCAGAGATCATCATACGTTTTACATTTAAGGGCCATGTGAGCTGGAGTTTCCACCAGGTGGGCATCGTATGGGCAGATCCTGTCTCTTTCTGCCAAACCTATCCCAAATAATAATAATAATAATTTTTTATTTGTACCCCGCCCATCTGGCTGGGTTTCCCCAGCCACTCTGGGTAGCTTCCACAAAGACCAAAAATTAAAACGCCACCCATTAAAAACTTCCCTGAACAGGGCTGCCTTAAGATGTCTTCTGAATGTCAGGTAGTTTTTTATCGCTTTGACATCTGATGGGAGGGCGTTCCACAGGGCGGGCGCCACTACCGAGAAGGCCCTGCCTGGTTCCCTGTAGCTTTGCTTCTCGCAGGGAGGGAACCGCCAGAAGGCCCTCGGCACTGGACCTCAGCATCTGGGCAGAAGAGGTTAAAAGGATTAGAATTGAACCTAGCCAGTGGAAAAGCCCTTCTTTCTTGCAGGTTAAACAAAAATTATAAATTGTTGCTGTTGAGTCGTTTAGTCATGTCTGCCTCTTCGTGACTCCCTGGACCAGAGCATGCCAGGCACTCCTGTCTTCCACTGCCTCCCGCACTTTCCTCCATCGTCCCTCCTTCTCCTTGTGCCCTCCATCTTTCCCAACATCAGGGTCTTTTCCAGGGAGTCTTCTCTTCTCAGGAGGTGGCCAAAGTCTTGGAGCCGCAGCTTCAGGATCTGTCCTTCCAGTGAGCACTCAGGGCTGATTTCCTTAAGAATGGACAGGTTTGATCTTCTTGCAGTCCATGGGACTCTCAAGAGTCTCCTCCAGCACCTTAATTCAAAAGCATCAATTCTTCAGCCATCAGCCTTCTTTATGGTCCAGCTCTCACTTCCATACATCACAGCTGGGAAAACCACAGCTTGAACTATATGGACCTTTGTTGGCAAGGTGATGTCTCTGCTTTTTAAGATGCTGTCTAGGTTTGTCATTGCTTTTCTCCCAAGAAGTAGGTGTCTTTTAATTTCGTGGCTGCTGTCACCATCTGCCGTGATCATGGAGCCCAAGAAAGTAAAATCTCTCCCTGCCTCCATTTCTTCCCCTTCTATTTGCCAGGAGGTGATGGGACCAGTGGCCATGATCTTCGTTTTTTTGATGTTGAGCTTCAGACCATATTTTGCGCTCTCCTCTTTCACCTTCATTAAAAGGTTCTTTAATTCCTCCTCACTTTCTGCCATCAAGGTTGTGTCATCTGCATATCTGAGGCTGTTGATATTTCTTCCGGCAATCTTAATTCTGGCTTGGGATTCATAAGTAAGGTTAAATAAATTCCTGCGCCCAAGAGAGTTGAAAATAAAGAGGGGAACATGTTTTTTCCGCAGCTGAAATTAGTTCCTGGCGATCTATGTCCCCCTTTGTTATGACCAAAATGCATAGTCTGTGGGGTGCTAGTTGAAATCACCCATACAACATCTCTTTCAGATATTTTCTTGAATTGGGAGTTGGGAGCAGGGGCGGGAATAGCGTGGGGAGGGCTAGTGGGGCTGTAGACCTGGGTGCATGATTTTGAGGGGGTGTAAGCACACAGGGGTCCCTGCCCTGCCTGCTGCTGGGCATCTCTGGGCCCCAGAGCCTGGCCTGACCTTGCCGCTGGGCCCTTGGGCCCCACAGCTGTCAACTTACAGATTTGAAAATAAGGGACCAGCGGCCTCGAAAATAAGGGATCAGCAGCCAAAATAAGGGATTTTCAGGGCACAGGTATGTTCAGCTTCTGAGCCAAAGGCAGAAAGCCCAGCCAGCAGCCAAACGAAGCCTCAAGCGGTGGTTCCCACAGCACAGCAACCCAGCAAAGGGGACGCAGCAAGGAAAACCCCCGTCCCCTCTCTGCTGGGAAGCGCTGAGCAAAGGCGAGTCCCCAGGCAAGGCGGCCGATTTGATTGGCACAAGGCATGCAAGCTCCACCCCCCAGTCATTCTCAGACTCCTTATTGGGTGAGCAACGCAGCCAAGCAACACAGCTGGAGCCTCCCTCCTCCCTGGCCGGCAGGAGGGAGGGAGGGAGAGGAGCTGCTTCCTTTGAAACCCGGGAAATTTAAGGGACATCATCAAATAAGGGACAGCAGCAGGACACGGCGCTGGGATAAGGGACTGTCCTGCCAAATAAGGGACGGTTGACAGCTATGTTGGGCCCCTGGGCCAATTGCCACCCGGGCAGCATGGTGGGGTGTGTGCCTGCCGAGGGCTGTGTTGCCTGGCCAGGCTCCCACTGCATGGCTGCTGTTCACCGCCCCGGGCACCAGCAAACGACGCTATGCCACTGCGCTCCCCCGCCGAACAGCTCCCAGTGGGGCAGCAATAAAACTGCTAGCACATTTGCAAATCTAAGCAGTGTC
Source organism: Podarcis vaucheri (assembly GCF_965113315.1). Taxonomy (NCBI): domain Eukaryota; kingdom Metazoa; phylum Chordata; class Lepidosauria; order Squamata; family Lacertidae; genus Podarcis; species Podarcis vaucheri. The sequence continues at coordinate 2,597,512 of NC_138751.1, read as the reverse complement.
CGGTGTGGTTTCAAATTGGGTGGGGGGCCATGTGTTGAGATTCTTGTATTGGGGGGGGGATGACTTGATGGCCCCTTCCAACTCTATGATTTGAATGCTTTTATTGGGAATCAAAAGCGGTAGCTAACCCTTCTTTCATTGCACCCTAACTTTTGAAACACTCTCTCCCCCATAATAAAAAGCAGGGTACTTTTTAACCCCAAATTTGTCTGAAAATTCACGGGTCTTGTCTTCTTCCGCAAGTCCCACTTTGCTCTTTAGTTTTCCCTCCCCCAGGGCTTCAATTGTTGTTGTTTTTCTCCTTTTTAAAAAAATACTATTATTTTGTTTTCCTGACAGGGGTCCTGGAGTTTTCAGGAGCTGAACAACGGGCAGAAATCCGGCAGGTACATCCTTTCCAAGGCGGCTGTGGATTTTGGCATTTGAGGGCACAAGAGACTCTTTTAAGAGCTGGAGAACAGGAAAGCAATCAACAGGTGTCTGTTTTATCCTGAATCATAGAATCCTAGAGTTGGAAGAGACCACAAGGGCCATCGAGTCCAACCCCCTGCCAAGCAGGAAACACCATCAGAGCACTCCTGACATATGGTTGTCAAGCCTCTGCTTAAAGACCTCCAAAGCAGGAGACTCCACCACACTCCTGGGCAGCAAATTCCACGGTCGAACAGCTCTTACTGTCAGGAAGTTCTTCCTAATGTTTAGGTGGAATCTTCTTTCTTGTCGTTTGGATCCATTGCTCCGTGTCCGCTTCTCTGGAGCAGCAGAAAACAACCTTTCTCCCTCCTCTATGGGACATCCTTTTATATCTTTGAACATGGCTATCATATCACCCCTTAACCTCCTCTTCTCCAGGCTAAACATGCCCAGCTCCCTTAGCCGTTCCTCATAAGGCATCGTTTCCAGGCCTTTGACCATTTTGGTTGCCCTCCTCTGGACACGTTCCAGTTTGTCAGTGTCCTTCTTGAACTGTGGTGCCCAGAACTGGACACTGTACTCCAGGTGAGGTCTGACCAGAGCAGAATACAGTGGCACTATTACTTCCCTTGATCTAGATGCTATACTCCTATTGATGCAGCCCAGAGACTCCATCCTGGACTGGAAGCCCCTTCCTGTTGAATTTCTGCCTGCCTTGTAGACGCTTTTGGGCTCCAAACCAGCCCCTCAAAAGGTCTGCTTTCTCTTCACCTCCCACAGTGCTTTTCAGCCTTTCCAAACCACCGCTTTAAGAGATGGAAGGGGATTTCCTCTCTCTCCCCCACCCACACGAATTTCCTCTTTTTTCACCCCCTCGATGATGTTTTTTCCTTCCTCAGGCAGAGGAAAAATTCAAGTTTCTGCCTCTTATCAGCTGGTCAGGATTCCTGGCTCCTCTGAGTCTAGGAGGATAATAATAATAATAATAATAATAATAATAATAATAATAATGATGATGAGGATGATGATGTCTAGTGGCGAAAGCAGGGCTCTTGAGCCTCTCAACACCGCCCTGGCAGGCAGAAATTCAACAGATGGGGCCAGAATTCAAGCTGCACCTGTTGATTGCTGCTTTTAAAGGCTCAGAGCTTGCAGATTCCCGGACTCCTGGGTTCTTTTTTTGGGAGCAGGGAGGTTAAAGGAAAAAAAGGTCTGCTTGTCTGCTTTTTTGTGCAAGGGGAAGGCGCTGGCAGTGACCAGAGTTATTTAGAGCAGGAGGAAGGAGGGGGAGGGAGAGGAGCTGGGGCGCTTGTGCAACACAATTGTGCAAAGGTTACTGAGTGTGTGTGTGGTTTGGACTGTACCATCTCCGCCTCCCATTTTGGGTGGTGCTGCTTCCCTAAAGAAATGACTCACCCCCGCCACCAAACTCCCTCCTCCCCACCCCTTTGACCGAAGTTGATGGCTAAGACTGAAATTAGCATTTCCTCTCTGCAATTTAATAATAATTTTTGTTAAGGGCATGGAGGAGGGGGGAGCACCTTCCAAAACTTGGTATAACCCAATCCCCATTCATCCCCTCCTGGGTTGGGAGGAAACATACCCTCCCTACCAGAAAAATAAAAATGCCCTTAAACAAGAAATCCCCCTTTACTTAAAAAAGAAAGCAAAAAAACCAGGGTGGAGTTTTTGCCTCCCCCCCGAGAAAGTCACTTGGTCTTTCCCGGATACCCCCCTCTCCCAACACTGGCCTCTCCCAGGCGACCCCAGTTGGTACGTCCCACTCTTTTTAAAAAAAGAAACTTTCCTAGAAAGGGAAGGTCCATATTCACTCCCCTTCTTATCTTGTCTCTTATTCTTCTGAACCCCACCTCGGTTGGCTTCCCCCCTGCTCCCCCTCTTCCTTTCCCCCTCCCGGCGCCCCCCCCTCCGCGAGTGGGCGCCACTTGGTATCTCCCTCGCTCGCGTCCGGCTCTGGGCGCGGCGGCCGCATCACCGGGGCTGGGTGGGGCGGGATCGCTCCGCGCGCTCGGGGAACGAGTCCCGGCCGCCGCCTCCTCCGCTGAAGCTGAAGCCGCCGCTGCGCCTGCCTCGGAAGGGGCGAAAACAGGCGCCGCCAGAGCGCGATCCTTCCGCCGCTGGGAGAACAGCAGCAGCAGCAGCAGCAGCGGAAACGAGTCCCTACCCCCACCCCTCCTCCTCCCCCCTTGCCCCCCCCAGCAAGGCGGCGGCGGGGCTGCAGCAGCAGCAGGTATGTGGGGCCAGGGTGGAAAGGGGGGCGGGTGGAGATGGGGGGGTTTCCTTTTTCTCCCGCCCCATAGCCTCCCTCCCTCCCTCCCTCTCCCCCCCTAACAATTCATGCCTGTTGGTTTTTAATCTCCCCCCCCCCTTGAAGGCTCCTTGCCCCATAGCAACGGGCCCCCCATTGCACATGCAACCCCCCCTCCCCAGCTGCCCCATAGCAACGCCCACTCCTTTGCAAAGCGCAGCCCCCCCCCCAGCCCCAAAGCCCTTCACTCCCCCCCTCTTGGTTTATTGCAAGCTCTTTGCCCCCCCATGTTTGTCCCCCCCAAGATCCTTTTCTTTTCTCTCCCCCCCTTCCTTAGCAACCGCCCCCTCCAGGAATCTCATCCTGGCAACCTCCTGCCCTTTTTTCCCACGCCCCATAGCAACCTCCCCCCCCCTTTGCAGCAGCAGTAGCCCCCCTCTCACCCCCCCCACTTGGTGGGTTTTTCCCTCCCCCCCCAACTTTCCTCCCCCCCTGCCAAAAATCTGCCCTTTAAAAGACTTCCCCATCGCCCAAGGAGCCTTCCTAGTCAAACAGCCCCCCCCCCACATCGCCCCATTTTTAGGCCTCTTTCTGCCCCCCCCCAATTTTGCAACAGGGTCTTCCAAATGGAGGAAGTCCGGGATTAATGCATTTGCCCAGCAAGAGACAGGATCCACCCCACAACCTTGCTGTGTAGACCACGCTTTTTTGGGGGGGGGGTCTCTGTTATCTCTATTCTTCTCCCCCCCCCAAAAAAAATCTATAGGGTAGCCAGCAGAGATGTGTCCCCCGCCGGACTCCTGGGTTCTCCGCAAAGGATGTGGGGCCTACCCAGAGAGAAGAAAAGCGGAGGGGAAATTGGGGGGGGGGGAGCAGGACGCCTGGGTTCTCTGGACAGATGTGGGGCCGAGAGAGAGAGAATCCATGGGGAGATGGGGGCCAGGACACCTGGGGTTCTTTGGATATAGCAGGTGTGCTTGTGTGTGGGGCCCGGACGCCTGGGTTCTTCGGAAGAGGAACTGGGAGCCTGTTGGGTATGGGTCAGGCTTGCTGCCAAGCGGAGGCAGGACTCCTGGGTTCCTCGGACTCCTGGGTCCCTCGTCTCCCGGAAGGTACAGCTGGCGGCTTCCCCAAGGCCCTCTCCGCTTAATGAACTTGTCTGGGGACCTTTAATTACCGCTAACGAGGCCCCGCAAGGCCCGCCCTCTTCCCTTGACAGCGGGGCTCTTTGGACGCCTCCTGGAGTTGGCGGACGGCCTCCCCTCTTCCCCACAGAAACAGTGGGGCGTAGTGGTTAGAGTGTTTGGACTAGGAACAGAGAGACCAGAGTTCGAATCTTCCCACTCGGCTTCTTAGCTCCCTGTCTGACCTTGGGGGGCAGTTGCTGCCTCTCTCAGCCTAACGTACCTTCCAGGGTAGTTGTGGGGGTTAAATGAGGAGGGGGCTACGTGCCGTCTTGAGGGAGAGGTGGGATATTAACACAATAAGTAAAAATTAAGGGTGGGGGGCCCTTTGGGTGCTTGCTGAGGTCTGATCTGGCACAGCCAACACCCATTTTATTCCCCCCCTAGTATTTATATTTTGCTTTGTTTACATTTTAATACCTCCCGCTAGCAAAACAAAAAAACCCTCACGGTGGTGTTGCTTTTCCTTTAAAAACCGTCGTGTGGTTTCTCGCTGTTCCCATTTTACAGATCTGAAGAAGGGAAAGTAGAGTCCGATGTACCACTGCTGTTTTGGTGGCGGCAGGATGCTGCGGGGATGGCGTTGCAAGAGAGAGGGGTGGGAATAAGTGTCGGGAGACGGTGGGATGCCTGGACCCCAAAAAAACCCTCCCCCTAAAAAAAACCCCACTTGAGGCTTTTGTAGAAAATTAAGACCCCCCCCCCTCTTAATTTTGAACTTTGGAAGGTGGTGGACTGTCCTTCATTGGAGGTTGTGAAACAGAGGGCTGCCAGGGAATCCTCAGCTGTGATTGCAGCAGCGGGTTGGGATGGATGACCGCTGGGTGGCCCCCAACCCTACAATTCTGCGCTGCTTCTCCTTTCCCCCCCCCAGATATTATCACGCCTTGCATTTTACGTGCAACTCGGGCGTCCTTTTCACGTCTCCCAATACCCCTCGCTCTCCGAGTTGAGGGTGGAACCCAGGAGTCCTGCCTTTTAATGATGCGCCCAGGAATAGTTAGCTTGCTCAGCTGATGATTTTGACGTGCCTTTTGGGGCGAGGAAACAGCGGGGTGCTTTTTCCAGGCGCCTTCCCCCTCGGACACCCTTCACGTGGGTGTATCAGAGTGGGACACCCAAGGGCGCCGGAAAAACTATATATAACCAATATCGATATTGATGTCCCCAAGAGATGCGCTTGGGGCTGCAAGGTCCATGTAAACTGGTCCTGAAAGTCGCAGTTCTTGGAGGATCAAGAAGAGACCCCCTTTTATTTTCCGCTGCAAGACTTAGCAGGTTCCTAGTCCTCAAGGCCTGGAGGAAAGCCTTTAAAGGCGGCAGGGGGTCCAGGAGGGCAGATTTCCAGATTTCCGCCCCTCTGCGGATCTTGAAATATTTCAGCAGGATGCTCCCGGCATTCCTTTGTCCTTGTTGCTTTTTCTGGCATCTAGAATTTGTGCAAATTAAGTGCCGATCTCAAATAACAAAGGGCACTTAGTGGAGACCACTTAATTGGCTGGCTTGCCCTCTTCCGTTGCACGCTTGTGAGCAAAGCTGAGACTCGTAGAACCGGGGTTGGTCATCTAGTCCAACCCCGTGTCTGTATATCCCGGATCGACCTGATTGTGTGTGCGGAGTGAAGCAAACACACCTTTTCGGGGTCGCTGAATGTGAATTCAATGCCCTTTGGCGATGCTCTTTTGGCTGGCCGGTGTACTGCATGCGCTGGTAACTTCCAGGCTGGACTACTGCAAAGCGCTCCGCCTGGGGCCACCCTTGAAGACGACTCGGAAATATCCAAAATGCAGCAGCCGGATTCCTGGCCGGGATTCCCTTTTAAGATCTCATATAACTCCCCCTGTTCTAAAACAGCTGCCAGTTTGTTTCTGGGCCTGATCCAGGGGGTTCGAACAAAGCCCTGTCGGAGGCCACCTCCTTCCCTACAGACCCTCTTGGGTGCTGAGACCAGCGGAGGGAGTCCTCTTCGTAGTTCCTTTCCCCCCCTTCAGAAATTAGGGGGAGAGGACAGGGCCTTCTCAGTGGTGGCCCCTGAGCTGTGATACTCCCTCCCCAAAGAGCCTCATTGCACAACTTCCGGCGAACTGTATCCGATGTTGCGCTTTAACGCCGTAACCTGATCTGGGGACCTTAAGAGGGCGGGAATTAAATAAATCATAATGGACGATAAGGAAGGGCAACGCTGCCCCACAGTTGGGAACGCCTAACTCATGGGCAGAAGGGATGTGGGTGGCGCTGTGGGTTAAACCACAGAGCCTAGGACTTGCCGATCAGAAGGTCGGCGGTTCAAATCCCCGCAATGACAGGGTGAGCTCCCGTTGCTGAGTCCCTGCTCCTGCCAACCTAGCAGTTTGAAAGCACATCAAAGTGCAAGTAGATAAATAGGTACCACTCCGGCGGGAAGGTAAACGGGGTTTCTGTGCGCTGCTCTGGTTCACCAGAAGCGGCTTAGTCCTGCTGGCCACATGATCTGGAAGCTGTACGCTGGCTCCCTCGGCCAGTAAAGCGAGATGAGCGCCGCAACCCCAGAGTCGGCCACGACTGGACCTAATGGTCAAGGGGTCCCTATACCTTTAACTCATGGATAAGGCGTTGTTTACGTTTGCAAGCCAAGAAGTTGTTGTCGTCATCACCTGGCGAATTTGTGGAACTCCCTGCTGCAGGATTGGACAAATTCACGTTTGAGGAGAGGGCTGTTGACGGATGCTAGCCAGAACGGCTGTTCTCTGCCTTCGCAATTGGGGGCAGTAAGGCTTCTGAAAACTGCTGTCTTGAGTTCGAGTCCTGTTTACGGGCCTCCCTTTGGGGCGTTTGCCTAGCCGCTCCGATAACAGGATGCGGGCAGATTAGGTGGGTCTTTGGAGAGTCTGTTACAACAGCAAAACCTCCACGCCCAGGCGCAGTCTACCTGCGACTCCCCAGCCAGAGGGGAGAGTGATGCTCTCGCACTCAGATCATGCTGGGGGGGGTGGCGGATTTCCCATTGCGAGTATCTGGTCAGCCGCTGTGAGATGTTGGGCTAGAGGGGCTCATGCAGTCAGGGCTGGTGGGAGTTGTAGTCTGGAGCGGCGCCCGGTTTTTTTAACAGAAAAATCAAACAGGTTGGAAGCGATGGGTTGTTCTTGCTGAGCATCGCTCCTTACAAGCTTTTGCCGGAGAGATCAGAGCTCTGCGCATCCGCCTTCTCCTGATCCGCCCTCAACAGGGGGTCCGAAAATCAGGCGTCCTCGCCGGACCCCGACCAGGCGCCTGGCTTTGTGCTGCAAAGCGCCAAGAGAGGGCTTTTGATCGCGCCCAGGAGGGCACTGTGGCTTGGCTCAGCGCCCGGGATGTTCCCAAGTCCCTTTCTCCTGATCCGAGGAACCCAGGAGTCCGGCTTCCCCTCTGCCTTTAACCCACGAAACGCCTTGCTTCCCGGCCTCGCTGCCCACTAACGTACCACCCTGTGCAGGGGGAAACGTAGTTTTCCAAGCTGCGTTGAACTCATCCTCCTCCGTAATCCCTCTGTAATCTCGTTTACACTTGCCGGGAGATTTGGCTCGGCTCTCGCCTATTTGTTTATTTTGCCTAATGCACTTTCCCTAACGAAGCAAATGAGATTGGAGATTAAGGCGTATAAGCCTCGGATCTCTGGCCTGGTGTGGAAAACCATCATCGCCCCACATCTCTCTGTGCCACGCCGCGGGGGCACCTCTGAGCCAGCGCACCCGTTTTCCCGCCCCCCCCCATTTATTTATTGGGAATTGGGGAGCTCAGCTGCTGCAAATCCATCTTGGTCTCTGGGCTCCCCCCCCCACATCCCATCGCCACGGCAACCGCCAGCTGGAGTTTAAAGATGCTGCTCTTGTGTTTTGTGCTGGGAGAGGTGGCGGTGGGGGTCCGGTTGCCATGGTGACGACCCGGGACCCTCTCTCTTTTATTTGGCTTTCCCAAGGGGGGGGGGAGAGAGACCCCCTCCCTGCGCACCATTTTTGGTTTATTTTTTCCGGGGGGGGGGCGTTTTCTGCTTTCCGGGAGGAGCAAAGCCACCTCTGTTTTGCCCCCCACCTTGCATTATTTGGGGGGGTCCTCTCTATCCTCCAAAGCAAATATTGGCCGGAGGGCAAGAGTGGGGGGACGTTAGCAGGCCCCCTTGCAATGGCTTCTTCTTCTTCTTTTTAATATACATTTTTATTAATTTTTTGAACATATCGTTTCCAGAAGTCATTTAACGTACATTTTTATCTTATAGAATATTCAATTACCTCTGAAGATTTCCCATTCTTTTATCATTTCTTAATTTCTCTTATTACTTTTAATTATCCTTAACTAACATCCTCTCCGTGATCTTCCTTGCCATATTCCGCGTAATCCTCCTTCCAGAACTTCTTGCAGTCCTGCTAGCACGATCTGTTTATTACAATTGCTTTTCAGATAATTCAGATATTTACTCCGGTCCTCTGGTCCCGCAGGTTTCGAATCCTTCCTGTCAGTTTGTCTAATTCTGCATAGTCTTGCAATGGCTGGGGAAACCCAGAGAGATGGGTGGGGTATAAATAATAAATTATTATTATTATTATTATTATTAGGGTCCTCGTGGTCATCCAGCCCAACCCCAACTGGAACCCAGGAACATTTTACTGCCTCCAGCCACAGAGGCAGAGCCCCAGCCCTCTTGGCTAGTAGCCCTGCAGTGGCAGGCAGTTCCAAAGGCTGTTTTGTTATTTGTATGAAAATTGGGAAATTCATGGAAGGGAATTTGGATCGACTTTAGAAAAAATGTTTTAAGAATGAGTATTGATGTATAAGTATTGATGTTTCAGTTTGGATAAGGTAAAATTGGTTTTTTAAAAAATGAACTAAATTAAATGAAAATAAGGTTAGGAAAAATAAATTGAGGAAATGGATGAAAGAGAAAAAGTAAAATAAATAATATGCTATCCTCCACCAGAGCCAGGGCCTTCTCAGTGGTGGCTCCGACCTGGTTTTTAATTGTTTTTAAGTTTTATATTTTTGTATGTTTGTTATATATATATATTTCTTTTTTGTTGTGCTTGTTTATTTTTGTTTTTGTTTCATTATAGAAAATGCTAATAAATTCATTTTAAAAAAAACCCAAAGGCTAGGTCCTTCCGGGCTCCTAAAAATTGTACAGAACGGACCTGCTCCTGATAGGCTTACCTGCAGCGAGGCCCTCTCTCGGTAAGCGCAGGATCCGTTGGGTGCATCACGGTGATATTTTCGAAGACCCCCTGAAGCTGTATAGGGCAAGGGTAGGCAACCTAAGACCCGGGGGCCGGATCCGGCCCAATCGCCTTCTCAATCCGGTCTGCGGACGGTCCAGGAATCAGCGTGTTTTTACATGAGTAGAATGTGTCCTTTTATTCAAAATGCATCTCTGGGTTATTTGTGGGGCATAGGAGTTCATTCATTTCCCCCCAAAATATAGTCCGGCCCCCCACAAGGTCTGAGGGACAGTGGACTGGCCCCCTGCTGAAAAAGTAAATATTACACCATGACATAAGATTTATTTCAGTCCTGCTAACATCTTCAAATTTCTACAGTTCTCACTTAGATAAACCATAAATTTACTCCATTCTTTTTGGTACTTCGTCTCCTCCTGACTGCGAATTCTGTGTGTCGGTTTTGCCATTTCTGCGTACTCGACCAACTTTGTCTGCTACTCCTTTACAGTCGGTATCTCCTGTGTTTTCCACTTTTGGGCTATCAAAACTCTTAGCTGCTGTCGTCGCATACAAATATAACCTTTGGTCTGTCTTCTTAATATCCTCTCCCATCAAACCTAGCAATAATTCTTCAGGCTTTTTTGGAAAAGTATATTTAAGCATCTTTTTCAATTCATTATAGATCAGTTCCCAAAACTCTTTCATTTTCAAAGTGTTGACGATTTTGACCCTCTACTTTCCCCTGCCTCCATCTGTAAAATGGGCGCAGCTATTGCTCGCGCAGGGAAGACCGTACGAAGCAGTTTTGCAAGCAGAAAGCGTTCTCCGCCAGGCTTTGGCAACCCCAACGGTCACCTGGGGGGTCACAGTTACCCCCAGGGACGGGGGGGGGGGTGTTCTTAGTTTTTCCCCCGTGAGCCTGGTTAGACCCTTCGCTTCAGACTCCTGGGAGGAGAAGGCGACCCAGGACTTAAGAATTATTCAGGAGGGGAACCCCAGAGCTCATCTATCTCAACCCCCTGCGCTTGCTTCGCAACAAACAAATTAACGCAACCACCTCTTTGCCCCCCATTAAACAGGATTGCGGCCGGCTGAGAGGGGCTGCTGGCCAAGCCCCCCGCGCCCGACTCCACCATGAGCGAACTGGAGCAGTTGAGGCAGGAGGCGGAACAACTGCGCAACCAGATCCGGGTGAGTGGCTGCAGTTGGCAGCGCCAGCCAAGTTTCTAGCCCTCATTGAGGTGCTGGGCTCAACATTTCTCTTTTTTTCCGGGGATGGAGACTTTGCGGGGTTGAGACACTGAGGTCCAGCGGCGAGGGCCTTCTGGCGGTTCCTTCACTGCGAGAAGTAAGGTTACAGGGAACCAGGCAGAGGGCCTTCTCGGTGGTGGCGCCCGCCCTGTGGAACGCCCTCCCGTTAGATGTGAAGGAAATAAGTAGCTATCCTATCTTTAGAAGACATCTGAAGGCAGCCCTGTTCAGGGAAGTTTTAACGCTTTATTGTTTTTAATACTTGATTGGGAGCCGCCCAGAGTGGCTGGGGAAACTCAGCCATATGGGTGGGGTATTAATAATATTAATAATAATAATAATAATAATAATAATAATTAATAATTTGCACTCACCCCTGCTCTCTTCTCCCTTTCCCTTCCCGCAGGACGCCAGGAAAGCATGTGGGGACTCCACGCTGACCCAGGTGAGGCGAAAGAAACCCCTTGAATATATTTTGGCCCACGCGACGGTCACCTCCAGGCTTGACTACTGTAATTCGCTCTACGCGGGGCTGCCCTTGAAGCTGTCCCAAAAACTCCAGCGGGTGCAGAATGCTGCAGCAAGGCTCCACACGGAGTCTCTGCCATGGGAGCATATTCACCCAGTGCTTTTCCAGCTGCACTGGCTCCCGGTGGAGTATAGGGTCAGGTTTAAGGTGCTGGGTTTGACCTTTAAAGCCCTTTGTGGCTTAGGGCAGTGCTTTTCAACCTTTTTTGGGCAAAGGCACACTTGTTTCATGAAAAAAATCACGAGGCACACCACCACTGTGTGCGGAGAGGGAGATGTCAGAACCCCGCTGCTCTCTATGGGGAATCGGATGAGAGCGGACCGCCCAGGATGGATGGAAAATAGGGTGGACACAGTCCGGCGCCCGCATAGTAGGCGAAAATCTGACTTTTTTCTTTTAAAAAATCTTTCGAATTTTTCAATTTTTCCCACGGCACACCAGGCAACATCTCGCGGCACACTAGTGTGCCGCGGAACAGTGGTTGAAAAACACTGGCTTAGGGGACCCTCTTATTTACGGGACCGCCTCTCCTGGTCTGCCCCGCTGAGGACCTTCAGGTCCATGAGTAATCATAGTTTAGAGGGCCCTAAGGAAGTCAGATTATCCTCCCCCAGGGCCAGGGCCTTCTCAGTGGTGGCTCCAACCTGGTGGAATGCTCTGTCCCAGGAGACCAGGGCCCTGCAGGATTTAACCTCCTTCCATCGGGCCTGTAAGACAGAGCTATTCCGCCTGGCCTTTAATTTGAATTCCTCCTGATCTTTTATTTTTCCTCCTTCCCTTTTTATGAAGATTTTTATGCGATCCTCCAGCTAATTCTCCCCTGGTCTCCTCGCCGGCCCAAATAGGACCAATTTAGCCAGCTAGCCCTGGGGATCACCTAATGTTTATTGGATGGATTTCCCCCCTAAATTGATTTTTGAATTCTGAATTTATTGTTATTCCCGTTTTTATACTGTATTTATGCTGTTTTTTGCTGCATCGATTAAGTGTTTTAAATTTGTTGTTAGCCCCCCTGAACCCGGAAGGGCGGGGTATAAATAAATAATATAAATTTATTATTATTATTAATTCCTCCCCCACTTTGAGATGTTGTTGGAAGAAGCAGGCGAGGGTCTCTGGAGGTTGTGTGTGTTGCGCAGAGGTGTTCCTCCTCTCTGGGGGGGCCTTTCGTCTTTTGACACCCCCCCTCTCTTTCTCCCCCCCCCCAGATCACAGCTGGCCTCGATCCGGTGGGCCGGATCCAGATGCGGACGAGGCGCACATTACGGGGTCACCTGGCGAAGATCTACGCCATGCACTGGGGGACAGACTCCAGGTGAGAGCAAAGGGCGGCTGCCCCTTGGAATTGTGGGATTGGACGGGACCCCCAAAGGCCCTCTAGTCCAACCAGGGTGGACAAAAAAAAAATGTTTTTTTTAATTTTAAATTGAATTTTTAAAATTTAAATTGGATTTTTAAAATTTAAATCGGATTTTTAAAATTTAAATTGGATTTTTAAAATTTAAATCGGATTTATTTATTTTTATTTAAATTGGATTTGTAAAATAAAATGCCTTTGGAGGAAAAGTCTTTCTAAATCTATTTCATTTGCATTATAGTCCAAAGGCTGTTCATCAGGAAATAAGGATTTGTTTTAACGTGTGTTTTTCACGTGTGCTAAAACTCAGTCTTAAGTGTTTGTTTTTTAATTGTTTGACCACATCAGTTAACGAACATGGATACATATGCCATAGTGTTGTTGTTTTAGTTAAACAGATCGTTTAAATGGTTACTAAGGAAATGATTATTTTTTTCTCCTTCCAATGAAGTACAGCAGAAAAGTTGCCCAACTATAAACAGTCAACTTATTAAACCTCACCATCATTCCATCATTATCTGTCTGTGTATTTCTAATGGTATAACCAAATCAGCGATTTTTGATGTAACTGTAAAAACCACTCTGAAAATTCTTTGTTCCAGAAATGAAACCTCCATCTGGTTGTAAATATTAAGATTATACCAGCCGGAATGAGTCTTTCTGTAAAAAAATGATTTAAATCAAGTCTTACCGACTAGCGATTTTTATCGGGATTTAAATCAGTTTGATTTAAATCAAATCCGCCCTGAGTCCCACCCCCTGCAATGCAAAAGGAGCCAGGTTTGATCTCCTGTAGCAAGTATTGGCAGGGCTGGGTGAGACCCCACTCGCCTGGGCAGCTGCAGCTGCCGGCCCGTGTGGACAACACTAAGCTCAATGGACGCCAATGGGCTTGGTCCCATCTCCCTGTGTTGGGCGTGCAGAAGAGGAAAGGGCTTTGGGTCTCCTCTTGTCCCCGAGCAACTCGGAAACCCTCTATCTCACTCTGAGTTCCACCCAATCTCACGCCTCCTCCGTTCTTCCTCTCTCCACCTCCACAGGCTGCTGGTTAGTGCCTCCCAAGACGGCAAACTGATCATTTGGGACAGCTACACCACAAACAAGGTAAGCCCTGTGTGGCTGTCAGTGGGCCCTGCTATTTGGCCCCGGGGGACCCTTCGAGCGTCACCCGGGGCCCTTCTCAGTGCCTGGAGGGTGGCCGTATGAGAGCGGGGCCTTTTTGGTGGTGGCTCCCCACTTGCAGCAAGCTCTCCCCAGGGAGGGCTCTCCTTGCACCTTCGCTTTGCATATCTCTAGGTGCTTTTTCCCCACCAGGACTCTACTTATCCAGGGCCCCTTTTTGTGTGTGAGTGGGGTGTTTGCGTCCGAGTCCTGCCTTTTTGGAACATAAATTTCTCTTTCTCTTCCGATTTTTAAAAAATGCATCGGTTTATTTGTTAATACAGTCGTACCTCTTCTTGCGAACGCTTCATGTTGCATGTTTTTGGGTTAGGAATGCGGCAAAGCCAGAAGTGTTTGCTTCCGGGTTTTGCTGCAACCACAGGAGTGTTCTGCGCAGTTCGCGCATGTGCAGAAGCGCTCTGTCGCGCTTTGCAAGTGCGCAGAAGTGCCGCTCTGGTTAGGGACTTTTCGGGGTGCGAATGGCACCCTGGAACGGATCACATCCGCAACCAGAGGTACCACCATACAGCGTAAGTCGTTTCGAGTTGCCTTTGTAAAATTTAAAAAAAGCAACCAATACATTTCGTAAATAAGACCGTGAGAAGAATGAGGCCAAAGCGGGGTGGGGGGTGGGTCCAATCCAGTCCATAATCCTGTTCTCCCAGTGGCCAGCCATTATGGGAAACTGTCAGGCGGGATCATGTGGCACCCAGAAACTGGTCCTCATGGCTGCAGCCCTCTGAATTGGTCGAATCCAGGTAAGTGGCCCTTCCTGTGGCAGGGAGTTCCACAGTTTAAGAGTCTTAAGGCGGACGTCCTTTTATCTTCCCCGAATCTTCCAACAATTGACTTCCTGGGATGTCCGCAAATTCCAATGTCACGAAAAAGCATTTTGAGTTTAGGCAGGCCTGTCCCCAGGCGTTTAGAAAAACCAACACGACTTTTAGCCGCTATGTGGCTGGTTTAATTTTTTGGCAGACTTTTAAAGTTGCCGCTGCTGTTTTTCCTTAGCAATCCCTTTATTTGCTGTATCCTTTTTCGTACTGCTTTGAAGCACTTTTTTTTAAAAAAAAGCTTCATAAATTTTGTGAAGTAAATAAACAACATTGACCCCCCCCCCCAGCCAAGAGAATATATTATTTCACAATGATAATTGCTGATAATAACGATCACCGTACTTTTCCACGTATAAGACTATGGTTTCTTTCACTGTAGAATAACGTTCATAATCTGGGCTCGTCTTATGCACAGATATTGCAGCTGGAGGGGTTTCTTTATAATAATTTATTATTTATACCCCGCCCATCTGGGTGGGTTTCCCCAGCCAATCTGGGTGGCTTTCAACAGAATATAAAAATACAATAATTTATAAAGAATAAAGGAGAAATAAATAAAGAATCTCATTTGGGTAGAAACTGTTTCAGAAACTGAAAGAGATCATTTCCGGGGTGCGCACTATCCTGCGCTATCTCTGCAGCTTTCTTATGGCACCTGTAAGCATAGATTTGATCCAAGGTAGGGAGAGTTCACCCAATTATTCTCTGAATTGTGATCGGAAGCGTCCTGGGAGCCAGTGTAGGTCTTTAATTGGAGTCCCCAAAAATAGGGGGCGTCTTATACATGGAAAAATATGGTACGGTGGTACCTCGGGTTACAGACGCTTCAGACTCCACTAACGCAGAAATAGTACCTCGGGTTAAGAACTTTGCTTCAGGATGAGGACAGAAATTGAGCAGCGGCGGCACGGCAGCAGCAGGAGGCCCCATTAGCTAAAGTGGTGCTTCAGGTTAAGAACAGTTTCGGATTAAGAACAGACATCCAGAACGAATTAAGTTCTTAACCCGAGGTAAAGGTAAAGGGACCCCTGACCATTAGGTCCAGTCGTGGACGACTCTGGGGTTGCGGCGCTCCTCTCGCTTTATTGGCCGAGGGAGCCGGCGAACAGCTTCCGGGTCATGTGGCCAGCAGGACTAAGCCGCTTCTGGCGAACCAGAGCAGCGCACGGAAACGCCGTTTACCTTCCCGCCGGAGTGGTACCTATTTATCTACTTGCACTTTGATGTGCTTTCGAACTGCTAGGTTGGCAGGAGCAGGGACCGAGCAACGGGAGCTCACCCCGTCATTGCGGGGATTCGAACCGCCGACCTTCTGATCGGCAAGTCCTAGGCTTTGTGGTTTAACCCACAGCGCCACCCGCGTCCCTTAACCCGAGGTACCACTGTAGGGAGGAAGAGATGATGCTGATCTGTTGGGGTCCCTGGTTTTTTGTATCTCACGCACCCCCTTTTCCTGCTTCCTGCAGGTCCACGCCATCCCTCTGCGGTCGTCGTGGGTGATGACTTGTGCCTACGCCCCATCCGGGAACTACGTGGCCTGTGGCGGCCTGGACAACATCTGCTCCATCTACAGCCTCAAGACCCGGGAAGGGAACGTCCGGGTCAGCCGGGAACTCCCTGGGCACACAGGTGAGGGGCTCCCCCAAACCCCGCCCTCTTGCCCCCCTCTCGCCTCCTTCGCGAAACCAAACTGGTTACACCGGTACCTTGCCTCTGAAACTCGATCCATTCCGGAAGTCCGTTCCAAAACCAAAGCGTTCCAAAACCGAGGCGCGCTTTCCCATAGAAAGTAATGCAAAACGGATGGATCCGTTCCAGACTTTTAGAAACAACCCCTAAAGTAATAATAATAATAAATATAAAGCGTCATAAATTTCGTGAAGTAAATAAACAACATTGACCCCCCTGCCCAGCCAAGAGAATATATTATTTCACAATGATAATTGCTGATAATGATGATTACTGTACTTTTCTGTGTATAAGACTATGGTTTCTTTCACTGTAGAATAATGTTCATAATCTGGGCTCGTCTTATGCACGGATATTGCAGCTGGGGGCATTTTTTAATAATAATAATTTATTTATACCCCGCCCATCTGGCTGAGTTTCCCCAGCCACTCTGGGCGGCTTCCAAGAGAATATTAAAATACAATAACCTATTAAACATTAAAAGCTTCCCTAAACAGGGCTGCCTTCAGATGTCTTCTAAAAGTCTGGTAGTTGTTTTTCCTCTTGGACATCTGGTGGGAGGGCGTTCCACAGGGCGGGGGCCACCACCGCAGCAATTTATCATGAATTTTGCCACCTAACGACACCGTTGAGCCATAAAATGAAAGCAACAATCAAGGTACTGTACTGTAAAATAAATAAGGCAGTGTTGTAGATGCTAAAAATTAAAATTGTTATTTTCCTTACCTGCACTGATAATAGTCGTCGTTTGGATGAGGGGCTTTTATCCATTTCTGCAGTCACATGATCAGTTAATCAAAAAAGCCTCAAAAACACATAATAAATAGCAAAAACAAAAGCACCAAACTTAATCCGTCCCGGAAGTTCGTTCGACTTCTGAAACGTTCGAAAACCAAGGCGCGGCTTCTGATTGGTGCAGGCGCCCCGGAAACAATAGCCGACAGCCGCAACAGACGTTCGGCTTCAAAAAAAGTTTGAAAACCGGAACACTTACTTCTGGGTTTTCAGCATACCACTGTACTTAATTTTGCTTCCCCTGTACCCCTTCCCACCTTTCAACCCCAAACCGGGAGGGGTAGCTAACACCGCAGAAGGCAGGATCCGGATTAAAAGTGCCGTTAACGCAAAGCCTTTCCAATAGGACTGATTTAGCCAGTTAGCCCTGGTGATCGTCTAATGTTTATTGGATGGATTTCCCTCATAAATTGATTTTTGAATTCTGAATTCACGTTTTTATACTGTATTTTATGCCGTTTTTTTGGTTGCATCAATTAAGTGTTTTGAATTTGTCGTTAGCCGCCCTGAGCCCGGTTTACTGAACCGGGAAGGGCGGTTTAGAAATGAAAATTTATTACTATTTTGAGTCCATGGCTCCCTAGACCAGCTGCATTCTTTCCCTGTGGCGCTCAGGAGCCCAGCTAAGTCACCCCTCGCCGCATTTCGAACTCGCTTCCTTGTTGCAGAGGGTTCCCTCGGCCTCTGGTTTCCAAGGGTTCAAATGCCCCACGCTTGGCCGTGAGCAAAGCTCGCCTGGCGTGCGACCTTGAGGGGCCCGGTTGCTGCCCCAGCCTAGCCTTGCAAGGACATTATTTGGATTAATAATAATAATAATAATAATTAATAATAATAATAATTATGGCCCGTGGTCTGAATCGGTATAAGGCACCTTCCTACGCTCCAGGTTAAAAGTATCTGGAAGTCTTAGTAGACCAGAAGCTTAACGTGAGTCCGCAGTGTGATGCAGCAGCAAAAAAGGCAAATAATAATAATAGTATATTTATTGCCAATCAATCAATCCTTTATTAGGCATAGCAAACCATACATGATCAAACAGACACCACATACAAATGGTACAAAATACGAGCTCAACATAACAAGGTTTGTCCCAGTCCGATCTTTCACTCCAGAGGAAATCAATTTGCAGAAATAATACAATACACTACCACATCGCCGGTCAATTAAGAACCACTAAATCTCTTTATAATGGCCCAGTCTTTCTACATGGACAACTTGCGCGCAATGAAATTAACCGGGCCTCTCCGCCTTGCCACACAAACCCTCAATCTCATTGCACTCTCGTGTGCTTGTCGCACAACACACCAACCCCAATATAGTCACTCGCGCTATATTATTTTCCGTTCAGCAGCCTAACAGCCCCTGGATAGAAACTGTTTTTTAGACTGATTATACTTCTATATCTCCTGCCCGAAACGATCAAGTGGGAGAGAACTGTCTCTGCGTTGGGAGAGAAAAAACAACTGCAGGATATATAAAGATGCAACAAGTAAATTAATAATAATAATAATAAATAATAGTTAAGTAAATAAATACTGTATTTTCTGGCGTAGAAGACTACGTTTTAACCCAGGAAAATCTTCTCAAAAGTTGGGGGTCGACTTATACGCCAGCTACAGCGGCAGCTCCTGCAGCAACTCCCCACCAAAGGATAAAACGACAGCAAATTAAATCGGAGGACACCAAGCTCTTTAATGAAGCAGAAATACGCTTGAAAATGGGCCCCAGAAGCCCCCGGCCACTGGGAAGTGGGGCAGATTTCTGAGCCGGACTGGAGACTTGTTTTTTTAATTTTTATTTGGTTTTGTGTTGGAAGAGCATATGGCGAGCATATCCCAAACTCTGTATTTTAACTGGAAAAGTTGGGGGGTGTCGTCTATCTCTCTTTCAAATCGGAACCAGTGAAGGCAGTGAAGGTCCTGTGTGAGTGCCTGGAGGCGGTTGGAGGATGGATGGCGGCTAACAGATTGAGGTTGAATCCTGACAAGACAGAAGTATGGGAGGCGGGCAGGTGTGGAGGACTCCCTGGTCCTGAATGGGGCAACTGTGCCCCTGAAGGACCAGGTGCGCAGCCTGGGAGTCATTCTGGACTCACCTCTGTCCATGGAGGTGCAGGTCAGTTCTGTGTTCAGGGCGGCTGTCTACCAGCTCCATCTGGTACGTAGAATGAGACCCTATCTGCCTGCAGACTGTCTGGCCAGAGTGGTGCATGCTCTGGTTATCTCCCGCTTGGACTACTGCAATGCACTCTACGTGGGGCTACCTTTGAAGGTGACCCGGAAACTACAACTAATCCAGAACGCGGCAGCCAGACTGGTGACTGGGAGCAGCCACCAAGACCACATAACACCGGTCCTGAAAGACCTACATTGGCTCCCAGTACGTTTCCGAGCACAATTCAAAGTGTTGGTGCTGACCTTGAAAGCCCTAAACAGCCTCAAAGGCCCAGTAGACCTGAAGGAGCGTCTCCACCCCCATCGTCCAGCCAGACACTGAGGTCCAGCTCCGAGGGCCTTCTGGTGGTTCCCTCCCTGCGAGAAATGAAGTTACAGGGAACCAGGCAGAGGGCCTTCTCGGTGGTGGCACCTCCCACCAGATGTCAAGGAAATAAACAGCTATTTGACTTTTAGAAGACATCTGAAGGCAGCCCTGTTTAGGGAAGATTTTAATATTTAACGCTGTATTAACACTTGATTGGGAGCAGCCCAGAGTGGCTGGGGAAACTCAGCCAGATGGGAGGGGGTATAAATAATAAATTATTATTATTAGTAGTATTATTAGTATTATTAGTGTTATTATTTTATGCCTAGTCGTCTTATACTCTGGAAAATACGGTAATAATAATAAACTTGCGTTGGGCTGAGGGGGTTAGAGAAGAAAAACAACAGGTGTTGCTGGGGTGCGGCCCTCCAAATGTTGCCCAGAGAGGGGTGCGGCCCTCGAGACTTCCCTCTCCGCAACTGCTGCGTTCTTTCCTTCCCAAGGCTACCTCTCCTGCTGCCGGTTTCTCAACGACAACCAGATCATCACCAGCTCCGGAGACACAACGTGGTGAGTAGTGCCAGGGTGCCCCACCTGACTGGCGCCCCCGGAGGGTTGGGATGGATGACCTTTAGGGGTCCCTTGCGAATCCCTGCAGCCCTCTGATTTCTGCGTCTCCTCCTCTTCCCCCCAAATAGCGCCCTGTGGGACATTGAGACGGGCCAGCAGACCACCGCCTTCACGGGCCACAGCGGGGACGTCATGTCGCTGTCTCTGGCCCCCGACATGCGGACCTTTGTCTCGGGCGCCTGCGATGCCTCCATCAAGCTGTGGGACATCCGGGACAGCATGTGCCGGCAGACCTTCACGGGGCACGAGTCCGACATCAACGCCGTCTGCGTGAGTGCCGGGGCGGCTGCGGAGGGGTGCAGAATGAGAACGGGGCCTTTTTGGTGGTGGCTTCCCATTCGTGTGCTGCTCTGGCAACTTCCTTACATATCTATAGTTGCCAGGCGGAAACATTCCCCTTAAACCAGCCTGTTTAAACAACCTGTGGCCTTTTTTCTCTGTGGACAAGGGGGCATTTTATTTTATTTTTAATTATTATGTTACACATAATGAAGGCCCCTTCCTGATCTCAATAGGCAGGGAGTTCCATAGGTGTAGGTGCCGCTATGCTACACGGTCAGGTTCTTTAGAAACGTGGGGAAAGGCTGTTAATGTGGTTGTTTGTGCCCCCCACCCTCCAGCCCAAAAGGCTCCCAGAAAAGAAGGCGGTTCCTGCCCCCTGCAGGCTAATAGTAATAGTAAGAAGAAGAAGAAGAAGAAGACACACGAGGAAAAGGGAACAGGGAGGGATGAGGAAATAAATATTGGGCACTGGCTTCTAAAAATGTTCCTCTAATGACCAGATGCTGGTGCAGTCCAGTGGCAGGAGGCACCCAAGGGACCTGAGGCCATGGAAAGCGAGGCTCCGGGGGCCGTGGGAAGCGAGGCTCCGGGGGCCATGGGAAGCGAGCTATGGGGGCCATGGGACGCGAGGCTCCGGGGGCTATGAGAAGCGAGGCTCGGGGGGCCATGGGAAGCGAGCTATGGGGGCCGCAGGAAGTGGGCTATGGGGGCCATGGGACGCGAGGCTCCGGGGGCTATGAGAAGCGAGGCTCTGGGGCCATGGGAAGCGGGGCTGCGGGGGCCGCAGGAAGTGGGCTATGGGGGCCATGGGAACGCGAGGCTCCGTGGGCCGTGGGAAGCGAGGCTCCGTGGGCCATGGGAAGCGAGCTATGGGGGCCGCAGGAAGTGGGCTATGGGGGCCATGGGACGCGAGGCTCCGGGGGCTATGAGAAGCGAGGCTCTGGGGCCATGGGAAGCGGGGCTGCGGGGGCCGTGGGAATCGGGCTCTGGGGGCCATGGGAAGCGGGGCTGCGGGGGCCGTGGGAATCGGGCTCTGGGGGCCATGGGAAGCGGGGCTGCGGGGGCCGTGGGAATCGGGCTCTGGGGGCCATGGGAAGCAGGCCATGGGAAGCAGGCTCTGGGGGCCATAGGAAGCGGAGCTGCAGGGACCATGGGAAGCGAGGCTATTGGGGCCATGGGAAGCGAAGCTCCGAGGGCCATGGGAAGCGGGATATGGGGGCCATGGGAATCAGGCAATGGGGGGCCATGGGAGGCGAGCTATGGGGGCCATGGGAATCAGGCTATGGGGGCCATGGGAGGCGAGGCTCCGGGGGCCATGGGAGGCGAGCTATAGGGGCCATGGGAAGCGGGCAGTGGGGGCCACGGGAAGCGGGGCTCTGGGGGCCGTGGGAAGCGAGGCTCCGGGGGCCGTGGGAAGCGAGGCTCTGGGTCCCAGGGGAAGCGAGCTATGGGGGCCATGGGAAACAGGCTATGGGGGCCATGGGAAGCGGGATATGGGGGCCATGGGAGGCGAGGCTCCGGGGTCCTCTCCCATCCTTACCCCCTCCTGATGCCCCCTTCCTTTCTCTCCCCCCCCCCCGCAGTTCTTCCCCAACGGGAACGCCTTCACCACCGGCTCGGACGACGCCACCTGCCGCCTCTTTGACCTGCGGGCCGACCAGGAGCTCATGATGTACTCTCACGACAACATCATCTGCGGCATCACCTCCGTGGCCTTTTCCCGGAGCGGGCGCCTCCTCCTGGCCGGCTACGACGACTTCAACTGCAACATCTGGGACTCCATGAAGGGCGACCGGGCGGGTGAGTAGCGCCGCAAAGTCCCTTTCGAGAATAAGGTGGTTGTTATCCCGGGTGGGGAAAACTCCTTTTCCTCCCTCAAAGTCGCAAGCGTGATGCAGTGGCAGGAAAAAATCCTCATGCTATTATAGGCAAGTCAACAGTCGTTTCCAAGCCTGGAATACTGTGTCCGGTTCTGGGCGCCCCAATTTAAGACAGATATCGACAAGCTGGAACGTAAACGCTCCCAAATCTCCGTTTCTGGAAACCACAGGAGAGGAGAGCTGATCTTGCGCTCGGATCCTGCTCGCGGATTTCCCGTAACGGGCATCTGAGAACAGCCGCTGGCCTGATCCTGGCAGTTTTTTAAAAGAGAGCCTCGTTCCAGCTTTACCCAGAATGGCTGGGGCAACCTAGAGTATAAATACCGTTTTTTTCGCCCTATAGGACACACTTTTCCCCCTCCAAAAATGAAGGGGAAATGTGTGTGCATCCTATGGGGTGAATGCAGGCTCCGAGGGTTGCGCAGAGCTGCCTGCAGTCCCGGGATCAGCGCACTTCTCCCCATAGCCAGCCCCACAAGCTCGGGGGACAGCGGGGAGGCAGAGTGTGCCTTCCCACTGTTCCCCGACCTGGTTCTTCCAGCCCCGCACCTGGGGGGGAAATAAAATTTTTTTTCTTTATTTCCCCCCCAAAAAACTAGGTGCATCCTATGGGCCGGAGCGTCCTATGGGGCGCAAAATACGGTAATAAAATCATTCTTGTTATTATTACTACCACTCCCTACTGGCTGCCTTGAAGTACCTGCGTTGTAAAAATTGGGGACATGCAACGGAAGGGACTTCTTTATGCATTGCGCAGTTGAGCTGTGGAACTGCCTGCCACAGTGATGGCCACCAAATCGGATGGCTTTAAAAGAGGACGGGGCAAATTCACGGAGGAAGCGAGAGCGATCGATGGGTAACTGGCCAGAACAGCTGCAATCTGCCTCCACGGTCAGAGGCAGTGATGCTTCTGGACCGCAGTTGCTGGAAAGGGCAAGAGGGGAGAATGCTGGTCTTGCATTCGACTCCTGCTTGCGGTTTTCTGGGCTCAGTGAGCCTCACATAGACTGGCCCACCTTTTTGGAGGTCCAGAAAGGGCTGGTGGTAGTCCAAGCCAGTGAAATGGGGGTGGGCAGATGGCCAGAGGCTGCTGTACCCTGACTCTTCATCCCTGGAAAGCAGAGGAGGCGATTGAGGTTGAATCCTGACAAGACAGAAGTATGGGAGGCGGGCAGGTGTGGGGGACTCCCTGGTCCTGAATGGGGTAACTGTGCCCCTGAAGGACCAGGTGCGCAGCCTGGGAGTCGTTCTGGACTCACCGCTGTCCATGGAGGCGCAGGTCAGTTCTGTGTCCAGGGCAGCTGTTTACCAGCTCCATCTGGTACGCAGGATGAGACCCTCCCTGCCCACAGACTGTCTGGCCAGAGTGGCGCATGCTCTGGTTATGTCCCTCTTGGACTACTGCAATGCGCTCTACGTGGGGCTACCTTTGAAGGTGACCCAGAAACTGCAACTAATCCAGAATGTGGCAGCTAGACTGGTGACTGGGAGACCACATAACACCGGTTCTGAGAGATCTGCATTGGCTCCCAGTACATTTCTGAGCACAATTCAAAGTGTTGGTGCTGACCTTGAAAGCCCTAAACAGCCTCAAAGACCCAGTATCCCTGGAGGAGCGTCTCCACCTCCATCGTTCAGCCCGGACACTGAGTTCCAGCTCCGAAGGCCTTCTGGCGGTTCCCTCACTGCGAGAAGCCAAGTTACAGGGAACCAGGCAGAGGGCCTTCTCGGTGGTGGCGCCCTCCTTGTGGAACTACCTCCCACTGGATGTCAAAGAGAACAACAACTACCAGACTTTTAGAAGACATCTGAAGGCAGCCCTGTTTAGGGAAGCTTTTAATGTTTGATGTATCACAGTATTTTAATATTCTTTTGGAAGCCACCCAGAGTGGCTGGGGAAGCCCAGCCAGATGGGCAGGGGATAAATAATAAATTATTATTATTATTATTATTATTATTATTATTATTATTATTATTATTTTGCCAAGCAACCTTCCATCACAGCACCAACGAAAAATATTTTCGGAGTTTCCCGCGTGTGGAATTTGAGCCGTAATGGCTGTTCCCGCGAGTTTCTCACCCGAAGGTGCATATGCTAGGAAACATGCGTGTGCACCTCCTTCTTCTCTTGAGGCTTCAGCTGTGAACCCTGCATTGCTCGGGGGGTTGGGATAGATGACCTTCAGAGGTCCCTTCCAACTCTGCCATTCCGCCCCCTTGCACGGGGCAGACATTCTCCTCCATTGGAACATTTTTAAACATAGGTGGCCCCTCACCACGGATTCTCCAGCTGCCGGTTCCTGCAGGGGGGGCGGCTGGGCTGGATGACCTTTGGGTGCCCCGACCAATTCCTCTCCTTCCTCCCTTTCCTTCCTCAGGGGTCCTCGCCGGCCACGACAACCGCGTCAGCTGCCTGGGCGTGACGGACGACGGGATGGCCATCGCCACCGGCTCCTGGGACAGCTTCTTGAAAGTGTGGAACTGAGCCCCCTTGCTCTGGCTTGGGGGGGGTACAGTGTGGGGAGGGAGAAAAGCAGGAGGGAAAGCCCTTGACGTCCCCCCCCCAATAACCCAGCCTCTTCCCCCTCCTCTCCTGCTGCCTTGAAGGGGGCCCTGTGGCCTTGAACACCACAAACACTTCCCCCCCAAAACTTTTTGTCGTCCCTTTTATTTTCCCCTGCTCTCGTTTTTAAAATGATGTCCTGACCGAGCCAGATTTCCGGCACGGAGGAGGAGGAAGAGGCTGATTTCTCCAGCGGTAACACTTTTTTTTTTCCTTGGAGGGGGGGCCCTGTCTTGGCCGCGTTTGTCTCTCCTATAGAGTATAGGGAACTTCGGTTCGGTTTAAAGAAAGGATTGGGGGCTTATCATTAGGGTTGAAGGGGTCCAAGCATTCCCTCCTCTCAAGAAGCAAAATTTGGGGGGGGGGAGAAAGAGAGCCGAGGCCATCCCATAACGGTTTCCAAACATGGCAGCAGCATCCTTCATCCAGGGACCAGGGGCTGAGCTTGCCTTTTTTGCAGGGGAAGGAATTTTTTGGGGGGAGGGAGGCAGAGAGACTCCTAATTCTTCCTCTCTCTCTCTCATGCCCAAGAGATGCTTACTCCCCTTTATTCGCAAGCAGGGGAGGCCCCGATCCAAGGCAGGCCCAAATCTGCAGTGTGGCAACCTTTCGTGTCCTCTTATTTCCCTCACTTCCACCCCCCACCCCCGTCTTTCAACATCCTCCTTCCCGGTGGTGCTTTCAAGGAATTCGTGGCAGCCGCAACCGTGGCCTTGTTTCCTCCTAATCCGTGGCTGGTTTTTGTAAAAAAATAAAAAAGAGGAGCGTGACGGCGCTGGGGGACCCCCGCCCTGCCCCGGCCGTGGTGGTGGGGGGTCCGTGTGTAAACCTGTAAACAACAGAAAACCAACCACGACGTGTCTGGTGTTTTGTCATTTGTCATTGTTTATTAATTTTTGGGGGGTGGTATTTGGAGTCGGGGGGGAGTTGAGCTTGGAAGGTTTTTTTGGGGGGGAGGGGAGGTGCTTTGATTTCACACCTGCCCTTTCTTCCAAGACGGGTCGTGCAGGCATGCCACAGAAAAGACCTTTGTGGGATTTTAGCAAGGGCGAAACCCACATCTATAGGGTAACTGTGCACAGTGCGCTGGTTGACTGGCCGTAAAAAGTATATTGGAGATTTTGGGGATGGGAAACTGGAAAGGTCAAGGGATGGAACGACAAGAGGCGATCTGATAAGACGCTTGCAGAATTCTGCACGGCAAGGAGAAATAATTTGCTGGAATTACAAGCTTGGTGGATCAGGGGGATGCTGTGGATGTACTGTATTTTTCGCCCCATAAGACGCACCTTTTTCTTCCTAAAAAATAAGACGCACCTTTTTCTTCCTAAAAAATAAGGGGAAATGTTGGTGCGTCTTATGCAGCGAATGTGTGGTCCCTGGAGCCAAATTGCCCAAGGGCAAAAAGCAGATCATGCTTCTTTTTTTGAAAGAGGAAAGTAGGTGTTGAAATAAAGCCGCTGATCATTTGCCGATCAGGTAGAGAGATAAGGGAGGCTAGAGATAAAGGAGGCTGCGGAGGGGGGGGGGGTAAAGACAGCAAACTTGCAAAGGGGGGAAACAGGAAGACCAAAGCAATGAGGAGAGAAATTAGAAGAAAAGGAGGAGCAAAAAAGGAAAAGACACTAAGGCAAACAAGAGGGAAGGGAGTGTTGAAAGGAAGCAGCTGATCGGTGGGATCGGAAGAGAGATAAAGGACGCTAGTCATAAAGGAGGCTGCCTGGGAGGGGGGAGGTAAAAGCCCATGGATCCTCAGGATTTTTGCATTGGGTCACCCCAAATTCACCATCAGATCACATGTCTGTGGCCACAGCACGAACCACAAAAATCTTACACCTACTGTTTCATTCACAATAGGTTTTTCTTGTTTTCCTCCCCCCAAAAGTGGGTGCATCTTGTGGTCAGGTGCGTCTTATGGAGTGAAAAATACGGTAGTTTATCTTGATTTCAGTAAGGCTTTCGACAAAGTCCCCCATAATATCCCCGCGAGGAAGCTGGTAAAATGTGGTTTCAACGAGGTAACTGTTAGATTTGTAGCTGGTTGACAGACCAAACCCAAAGACGACTCATGAATGTTTCCTCGTCATCCTGGGAAAAAGTGACAAGTAGGGTTCTGACCTGGACATGTTGTCGTTTAACGTCTTTATAAATGATTTGGATGAAGGAATTGAGGGGATGCTAATCAAATTTGCACATGACGATAAATGGGGAGGGGTAGCCAATGCCACTGAAGATAGATTTGGGATTCACAATGAATTTAACCAGATTGGAGAACTGGGCCGAATCTAACAAAATGAATTGCAGGAGGGACAAATGTCAGGTTCTGAACTTTAGCAGGAATAGCCAGCTGCACAAATATAAGATGAGAGACATTTGGCTTGCTAACCATAAATGTGAAAAGGATTGAGGGGTCTTAGCAAACTGGAAGGTTAACACGGGTCAACAGTGTGATGCAGCAGTAAAAAAAGCTAATGCTATTCTAGGCTGCTGGACACGGGGGGCACTGTGGGTTAAACCACAGAGCCTAGGACTTGCCGATCAGAAGGTCGGCGGTTCGAATCCCTGCAACGGGGTGAGCTCCCGTTGCTCAGTCCCTGCTCCTGCCAACCTAGCAGTTACAAAGCACCTCAAAGTGCAAGTAGATAAATAGGTACTGCTCCGGCAGGAAGATAAACGGCGTTTCCATGCGCTGCTCTGGTTCGCCAGAAGCGGCTTAGTCCTGCTGGCCACATGACCCGGAAGCTGGACGCCGGCTCCCTTGGCCTGTAAAGCAAGATGAGCGCCGCAACCCCAGAGTCGGCCACGACTGGACCTAATGGTCAGGGGTCCCTTTACCTATTCTAGACTGAATCAACAGAAGTCTAGGGTCTAGATCAAGGCAAGTCATAGTACCATTCTATTTTGCCTTTGTTGAGCCACACTTGGAAGTCCTGTGTCCAGTTCTGGGTGCCCCAGTTTAAGAAGGATGTGGACAAGCTGGAAAGTGTGCAGAGATCTGGAAACCAAGGGTCTGGAAACCAAGCCTTGTGAGGAATGGTTGAGGGAGTTGGGGATGTTTAGCCTGGAAAAAAAGGAGATATGAAAAGCCGCATTCAAATATCTTAAGGGCTGCCACATGGAGGAGGGAGCATGCTTGTCTTCTGCTGCTCTGGAGGGTAGGACTCGAACCCATGGCTTCAAGTTGCAAGAAAGGAGATTCTGACTAAACCAGGCATAGGCAAACTCAGCCCGCCAGATGTTTTGGGACTACAACTCCCATCATCCCTGACCACTGGCCCTGCTAGCTAGGGATGATGGGAGTTGTAGTCCCAAAACAGCTGGAGGGCCAAGTTCGCCTATGCCTGGACTGAACATTTGGCAAAACTTTCTGTTCAGCAGTGGAACAGACTCCCACAAGAGGTGGTGGATTCACCTTCCTTGGAGGTTTTTAAACAGAAATTGGATGGCCATCAGTCACGGACGCTTTAGCTGAGATTCCTGCATCGAAGAGGGGTTGGACTGGATGACCCCCAGGGGTCCCTTCCAATTCTAAGATTCTCTGATAAGAGGAAAAGGTTTTCGCCCTTCATAGCACTAGCCGATGAAGCTGGATGTTGGGAGGTTCAGGACAAATAAGTCCTTCGCGCAGCACAGTGTTAAACCATGGAACTCCCTCCCACTTGAATGGCTTGAAAAGAGGCTTTCCTCCATAAATTTGTCTTATCGATGGCTATGGGCCATGATGTTTAAGCTCTGCCTCCGCAGCTGGGGAGGCAGCGATGTTTCTGAATTTCGCTTGCTGGAAACTGCAGGAGGGGAGATTGCTGCTCTTAAACTCTGCCTGGACATTTGCCCATCGTGGGCATGTTTAGCCCAGGACAGAGGAGATACATGAGCGACGCCTTCAAATATCTAAAAGGAAGATGGAGCAAGCTTGTTTTCGCCTGATCCAGAAGGTAGGACTCGAATCCATGGCTTCGGGTGACAAGAGGTTCCGATTGAACAGGAAGAACTAACAGGTGGCAAGAGCTATTTGACAGTGGAACAGACGCCCACAATACTGTCATACCTCTGGTTAAATATGCTTCAGGTTGAGTGTTTTCGGGTTGTGCGCCATGGCGACCCAGAAGTAACGGAATGCGTTACTTCTGGGTTTCGCCGCTTGCGCATGCGCGGACGCTCCAAATGACGTCATGCGTGGAAGCGGCAAATCGCGATCCTTGCAGGCGCGGGTTGCGTTCGCTTCAGAATGGAAACAGGGCTCAGGAACGTTCGCAACCACTGTAATAATAAAATAATAATAAATTTATTATTTATACCCCGCCCATCTGGCTGGGTCTCCCCAGCCACCCTGGGCGGCTTCCAACAAAATATTAAAAGCTTCCCTAAACAGGGCTGCCTTCAGATGTCTTCTAACAGTCGGATAGTTGTTTATTTCCTTGACATCTGGTGGGAGGACGTTCCACAGGGTGGGTGCCACCACCGAGAAGGCCCTCTGCCTGGTTCCCTGCAACTTAAAACTTCTTGCAGGGAGGGAACTGCCAGAAGGCCCTTGGAGCTGGACCTCAGCGTCCGAACAGAATGATGGGGGTGGAGATGCTCCTTCAGGTCTACTGGGCCTTTGAGGCCATTTAGGACTTTCAAGGTCAGCACCAACACTTTGAATTGTGCTCGGAAACATCAAGAGGTGATGGACTCTCCCTCTTCGGAGGCTTTTAAGTAGACATTGGACGGCCATCTGTCAAGGGTGCTTTGGTTGTGATTCTGGCATTGCACGTAGTTGCACGAAAAGACCTTTTGGGGGGGGGCAGGGGTCCCATCCAGTACCATGACTCTACGACTGAGAAGTTACCAATCCTAACACTTTCACATTTAAAAAATAAATACTGGGAACTGCAAGGCTGGACTGCTTCCATCTTCTAGGTAAATTAAACAACGTTCAAGGATACAGAGCAAGCCTTGCTGAAGATGACTTGGCATGGCAGGTGCAAATCATGTCCAATTAATTGTTGAGAGAGTCATATTCAAAAGTAAGTGACTTGCTGAACAGCGGCCCAAAAAAGGCTTTTGATAAATGTTCCTGGCCAAGGACTCTGGAGCAAATTAATGGCTCGCACGGTAAGGTTATTTATTTATTGCATTTGTATCACACACGAGGACCTCCAGGGAGGGTCTTGTTTAATCTACACAACAGTATTGCGAGGAGGGCTAGGCTAAGAGAGGCAGCGACTCTCCCTGGTCTCAGCAACCACTACACCACACTGCCTCTCCTGGATAAGAGTGAAAGGTAAAGGGACCCCTGACCATTAGGTCCAGTTGTGGCCGACTCGAGTTGCGGCGCTGAACTCGCTTTACTGGCCGAGGGAGCCGGCGTACAGCTTCCAGGTCGTGTGGCCAGCATGACTAAGCCGCTTCTGGCAAACCAGAGCAGCGCACGGAAACGCCGTTTACCTTCCTGCCGGAGTGGTACCTACTTATCTACTTGCACTTTGATGTGCTTTCAAACTGCTAGGTTGGCAGGAGCAGGGACCGAGCAACGGGAGCTCACTCTGTTGCGGGGATTCGAACCACCAACCTTCTGATCAGCAAGTCCTAGGCTCTGTGGTTTAACCCACAGCTCCACCCGCGTCCCGGATAAGAGAGGGCCCCTTAAATAACTGGTTAAGGAACTGAGAGGAATAAATGGATTGATCTCACAACAGAGGGATATTAATTGGGGGGGGGGTTTCCCTCCCACCAGACTAAGAGTTGCTTTTGGGACTAGTTCATAAATAGTCCAGAAGGGGCAAAGTTTGCTAACACTTCTCAATTTTGTTTCAAAAAGAAAAGCCAAGTTTTTGCAAGTGGGTTTTAGGTGCTAAATTTATAAATGGGTTTAGTCATTTGAGAATCCCGATGGATGTCTGAATTAATAAAACACCAGGGTATAAATGATAAATTATTATTATATGTTTCATCTCGGCAGCGGATGAAACTGGTTCTGAAATCAAGGGAGCGGACATCTGCAAGTAAACCGGTTTTATGTTGTGCACCAGCAATTTCATAACCCTTAATGTCTGAATCCTCCGCCGCAAGAGCAAAAGGCAGAGATGGCAGGACAGCCTTGCAAAGTTAATTTTAAGAATGCCATTTTCAAAGGCATTTTAGTCCAATGCTGGCTGTTCTTTCCCGATACAACTATCAAAGAGTTTTTAAGAACCTCCTAAATCTAAAGAAACCATTCTGATACTTCAGTTAAAAAAAAAGACCAGTTTGGAGAATCAAAAGCTTTCGAGACATCTAATTTAAAAGGTTTGCTGCACTTCTTGCTATCCTGTATACTATTTAATCCCCTGCAAATTGGATGTGATATTTGTCTACCATAAACTCCCACTTAAATCTGGACGGGCCAATGATGGAAAGATACTCAACCAATTAGCAAGAACAGCTGTTTTTGATCTGTTACAGTTGTTCTGTTTTATATACATTATAAAATGCGTTAGGAACATTCAACGCGCCCCCCCCCCCAAAAAAAAAGATGGATGGGAATTAAAGCAGGGAAAGCCGTTGGATAAAGTGATGTGTTTTGATTGAGAAGATCTGCAGCTGGCAGTGACTGACTTAGGGAAATGATATTGGGCTTGTGGGGGGGTTAGCAGGATGAAAACAATGATATGCAAATGGCAAGTTCCAGGTTAGGGATCATTAGGAAAAGGGGAGAGCAAAATTTGAATGCTACAACAAACGCTTTTGCGCAAATCTATTATTGCAATTGCACTTGGAATGGATGTGGTTGCAGAACTCCCTTGAACCAGAATATCATAAATTTGTAAATAAACAGAAAATTTAAGAGGGGGGGAGGGATAATGGGCAAATCCTGGCAATGTATATGTGCAGAGTGACTAGATCCACAAAGTCTGTCCACCCACCTCACATTCATTTGGTGGAAAGAGAAGAGCCCAAGACATTTTGCTGCCTGAAGCGAAGGACGAGATGAGATGGGGTATTGCATTTTCACTGAAAAGACCCCCAAATCACCAGACTTGCCGGTGCCAACGCATTTCCCAGTTCCAGCGCAGCCAATTTAGCAGAACTGATAAAGGGCACCGTAGTAAGAACAGCCTTGTTTTGTTCCTAATGTTCACCCCAAAATAAAACAGGTTTCTTCTTTATAAGAAGGCCTGCAAGTGAAATTACTGACAGCGCATCATCGGTTCACGTTTGCTTGCCAAAGCAGGTAATTTGCACTATAGGTCTTTAAAAAAAACAACAGACACACAGTGTGTATTTGGCTGTTAACCAGAAGGGGGCAAGGCTATGGGCAGGATTCCTGCACACCTGGGGCTGGACTAGGTTGACTCTCAAGGTCCCTTCCAACTCTGCAATTCTATGAGCCTTCCACCATCTCACGTGCAAAGCAACCAGGCTGGCAGATGGCTCGCTCTTTGCCATGGGGCAGGGGTTCCACTGCGCTCGAGGCCAAGGGTCTGCTTAATGGGGTACCACATGCTCCCCTAACAGCGGACTGTCTGGCCAGAGTGGTGCATGCTCTGGTTATCTCTCGCTTGGACTACTGCCATGCGCTCTATGTGGGGCTACCTTTGAAGGTGACTCGGAAACTACAATTAATCCAGAATGCGGAAGCTAGAAGAAGAGGAGGAGTTTGGATTTGATATCCCGCCTTTCACTCCCCTTCAGGAGTCCCAAAGCGGCTAACATTCTCCTTTCCCTTCCTCCCCCACAACAAACACTCTGTGAGGTGAGTGGGGCTAAGAGACTTCACAGAAGTGTGACTGGCCCAAGGTCACCCAGCAGCTGCATGTGGAGGAGCGGAGACGCGAACCCGGTTTCCCAGATTACGTGACTACCGCTCTTAACCACTACACCACACTGGCTAGACTGGGAGCGGCCGCCGAAACCGCATAACACCAGTCCTGAGATCTGCATTGCCTCCCAGGACATTTCAGAACACAATTCAAAGTGTTGGTGCTGACCTTTAAAGCCCTAAACGGCCTCAAAGGCCCAGGAGACCTGAAGGAGCGTCTCCAACCCCATCGTTCTACCTGGACACTCAGGTCCAGATCCGAGGGCCTTCTGGTGGTTCCCTCCCTGCGAGAAGCCAAGTTACAGGGAACCAGGCGGAGGGCCTTCTCGGTGGTGGCACCCACCCTGTGGAACGCCCTCCCCACCAGATGTCAAAGAGAACAAGAACTACCAGACTTTTAGAAGACCTCTGAAGGCAGCCCTGTTTAGGGAAGCTTTTAATGTTGAATAGATTATTGTACCGTATTTTTCTTTCTATAACACGCAGATTTTTTCTCCTAAAAAGGAAGGGGAAATGTCTGTGCATGTTATTGAGCGAATGTGTGGTCCCTGGAGCCGAAAAATCAGGCAAAAATCAAATCGTGCTTCACGAAGAAGGGAAAGCTGAAAAGAGGAAGTTGCTGCTTTCCTGCATTCTGCCTCAGGGTCTTACTGCCCACCCTTTTCTGTTTCGTTGCTGTGTTTGCTCAAACAGAACAAAGAGCAGGGAAAGCCCCTCCCCTCCAGGCAAGCAGAGGGGAAAGCAGAGTGCCGTTCCTTCCTCTCTGTGCTCCGGTGCTGCTGAAAACATGCAGGTGGGAGAGAGAGACAGAGAGAGAGAGAGCGCTGGCTGGCTTGGGTGGGTGCGTGGGGGAAACTTTTGCCTTCCTTTCCTCCCTCCTGTTATACCCCTGTAGCAGGACCCCCCCCCACCCCAATCATTCTGTTTGCACAAACTTCACACACACTCACACTCACACACTACATACGCCACATTTCTGTTATAAATTCATAGAAAATCAACCATACATCGGATTTGCACTGTTCCATTTTTTTACTCCATGTGACAAGGACTATCAAAGGGTTTGGTTTCTGGTCAGCCATAATCCCTTCACCATCCCAGCACATCCACAGGAGCCCTGCCCAGTTGCTATGTCAACCCTGATAATCCCAGACAGAAGACAATCAAAATCACAAAGAACAGTGGATTCACCACAGACTGAAACAAAGGACAATGATCAGCTCTTCCCTCTGGGGGCAGGAAACTGCAAACTCCTCATTGTCACCTGGAAAGTACTCATGGGGAGGGGGAAAGGAGGAACCAGCCGGGTGACAGGACACTCAGGTTACCACCACAACTCCTCCCTCAACCCCTCCTTTCTGTAACGTATGCATGATGTCAACCCCTCCTTTCTGTGATGTATGCATGATGTTTCTGGGGGTGGGCTTGAGCTAGAGGAGGGGAATTTCAAAAGTTTTTATAAGGTCTTGCAGCCCATTGTTCTGGGTCTTTTCCTCTCTCTTGCAAGTGAGGGGAATACCCTGTTGCAACAGTTCAATCAAGGCCAAGCCTACAGGCTGCTGTTTTGCTCCAAGTTATCCTGGTTGGTGTCTTTACTTTTTGTCCAAGGGAGCCCTCAGATTTTTCCGTTAACACCCCACTCCTGTATTCTTAGCCCTTCTGTTTTTCCTTCCCTCCCCACTTAAAATGTGGTTAAAAAGCATGGATCCACATGGATCCTCAGGATCTTTGCATTGGGTCACCCCCAAATTCACCACCAGAGAACATAGCATGTCCATGGCTACAGCCTGCCCCCCCCCAAATCACGCACCCACTGTTGTCTGGGGCTGCAATGGTGCAAAAACGTGGTTACAAAGCATGGATCCACATGGATCCTCAGGATCTTTGCATTGGGTCAGCCCAAATTCACCATCAGATCACGTCTGTGGCCACAGCATGAAGCACAAAAATGATACATCCACTGTTTAATTCAGAATGTTTTTTCCCTTGTTTTCCTCCTCTAAAAATGATGTGCGTGTTATGGTCAGGTGCGTGTTATAGAGCGAAAAATACGGTATTTTAATATTCTCTTGGAAGCTGCCCAGAGTGGCTGGGGAAACCCAGCCAGATGGGCGGGGTATAAATAATAATAATAATTACTACTACCAGCTGCCCAACACTTGCCCTGCCCTTCAGCACTCGCCGCCCGAGGCAGGAGCCTCATCCTGCCTCATGGCAGGGCCCAAGAGCCCTCGCCAGCCCGGTGCCCTTGGGGTGTGCTTTGGACTACAAATCCCATCAGCCCTGGCTTACCAGACCCTGGGGCAATGGGAGGTGTGGCGACGTATACAGAAACTCCATTATGGTTTCGTGTGGCCTGCGCACTTGGAACTCCTTGCCTACTGATATCAAGCAGACCCTTTCGCTGTAAGCTTTTTGGAGGCCTGCTAAAAGCACAAAAGATTTAGAGAAGTCTGCCCAGATGCTTAGGTCAGTGTGAATTTTAACCTGCTTTAAGAATTTTAATGAACTGCATGTTTTGAACCGTGGCTGGTAATCTTTTCAGGGATGGTTTTGTTTTTTGCAAACCACTCCGAGGCCTTTTTAACAATCGAACGGCTAGGGATAAAAATGACGAAATGAAAGGCCCCGCTGTGGACTGAAGAGGGACGAGGGCTTCGGATCGCTGGGCCAACCTGGAAGGAGCGCCATCCAAATCTAGGAAGTCAGCAGCCGGTTCCACAACCATCTAAGCTTTTATTTCCTTGCAAACTTTGCAGGGTGAAAGAGAAAAACTTTTGTTATTTACAAAAGATGCATTTTTTTTGGGGGGGGGATATTGTACAGAAAGGGGCGGGGGCGAAGGGGATTTGGCATCTTTTAACACCCATGAATATTTATACATATAACCCCTAATTGAAAAGCCAGACAGTTCCTACGTCTTTTTCCAGAGGAGGAGCATAACAAAAATGGGGGGGGGGGCTGGCAATTATGTACAGCAAAGAGAATCCCCCAAACTTAAGGCCCAGGAATAGAAGCTTAACAGTCCTGCCTCCACCCCCCACCCGAAACAAGAGGGGTGGAAGCGTTCACCCCCCCGCCACGTTTTGCACCTGGGGGGGTCAGAAGCTACAAAAAGAAGTCCGTTTTTGTTGTCGGGTAGTGGGGGAAAGAGTCTTTTAACTCCTTTAGTAATCATCTTCCTCGGCTGCCGTGGCTCCGTCCGACGCCCCACGGGTGGGGGGGGCGCTCTCTTTGCAAAGGCGGCAGAGGAACCCAGGAGTCCTGCGGGCAGCTGGCCGAGAGAGAAGTCAAGTCCTCGGGCAGCGACCGCCCTTAACATTCAGCGAACCACAAAGTTCAGGAGGGGGGATTCCCCCATCTCTCGGAGTTTCAAGTCCGTGCCGATTTCGCACCAGAGGCGGGGGGAAATAAACGCACACACACAACAAAACAAATCGGAAAAAAGCTCTGTAAACATGTTTCCACTCTCAGTAGGAGCTGGGAGGCCAAGGACGCCCCATCACAGTTTCGTGTAATACTTGGGGGGAGAAGGGGGGTCTCTTCTCCGCGCCGACGGCAGCAGCAGCAGCAGCAGCAGGGGCGAGGTAGATGGGCTTCTAGCCAACCCTTGGCTGATGAGGACTAGAAGCATGAAAAACAAAAGGAGGCGAGCAGGATCCGCACCCGAGAGTCCAGAGGAGGGTGGGAAGGTGGCACAGATCCACTGCCCACCCCGACCGTCCGCCTTCTGCCAACGTAGAAGCAGGCGAGCCCCCTCGCTCGTCTCCCGCCGGCCCCTGTGACGAGCGAAAACCGAGTGCGGGGGACCCAGGCGTCCGGGCGACGGCTCTTTTCCGGCTTCGCAACACCCCCTCCCCAAACCCTCGCGCCGCTCAGAGCTGGCACAAGTTCTAACACCCCTTTGGTTGGCTCAAGAGGCTCTGAGACAAAAAAATAATAATAATGCGCGCACACATACACACACACTCCCCGATCGAAACACAACCACCCACTGGAACAAAAAGAGGTCGCCGCCGCCGCCAGAAATCTCGCCCCTCCCCAGAAGCAAGTCAATTTGTACAATTTAAGGCATCGGGAAAAACGCAACAACGGAAAAAACAACACCCCCGCAAAGCTTTTCGCTAATTTTGGGAACGGCGAGAGTTTGGGACGCCGTGGCAGAAAGGGGAGAGACGCTCTTTTCTGAGATCTTCCCCCAAAATGGCCAAACCGAGACGCAGAGCATCCCTCGGTCTCTTTCTGCCTTCCCCCGTCCCAGCAGCCAACGTTGGAAAGCGATCCATTCCCTTTTTTCCCCCAACGCACGGGACTCTGGCGTCCCTTCTGGCACCCGGTAAAGTGGGAAAAATTAAAACCAAGTTCCCCCAAAGCAAACACACATACCAATAAAAGAAAAAACCTCAACACATAACCCTCCCACACTGGCAGCCAGGGGAGGTTGAACCCAGCAATTTTTACATTCATAGTCACATTCCAAATGGTTGCCCCCCCCAGACCAAAATACACACACAAATATATATATATATATATATATATCAGTTAAAGAAAGGCATTGATGCTGCTGCTGCTACGACTAAGGAAGGAAGTACTTGTGTCTCAAAAACACACACAAAAACCAAAACATTGTCTTATGTAGAGTGAAACTGGCATCAGAAATCGGACTCTTTCCTCCGGGGGGGGGGGCAAAGGCGGAGGAAGAGGAGTCCCCCCACTGTAGTGGCGGCTGTGGGGTTGCGCCCCCCCCGGCCCCCAACGCACAACCCCTTTCTACCATCTTCACATTTGGTGGATTTCCTCTCGAAACACAGCAACGAAAGCCCCACGTAAATTTGGGGTGGGGGGAAGAAGGGGTTTGGGGGCCCCCTCCTAAGCACGAATAGCCCCCCCTCCACCGTCCCAATTAACAGCTGGAATTAAAACCTTTTCCCAGCTTCTTCATGTGCTACAATTCTTCTTTTTTTAATCTCCTTATTGCTCGGGGTTTTTAATATTTTTTTTAAAGAAAAAACACCCATTGATAATACTGGGAGAACAACACACACACACCAACACACACACACCCCCAGGACCAACAGGTGGTTGAAGGTCATTTTTGCCCCCCCCCCCATAAACTGATAAGGCAAAAGTTTGCGCACAAATGCATGCGCGCACAAAACAGGTTCTGCGTGTGGGAGAAATCAAGCGTTTATGCAATTGAAGATGTTTAAGAGGTGGGGGGCGAGGGGGGTGGCAAATCCGCCGATCGCGGACGGGGAGCGCGTCCCGTTTCACTCACAGTCTCTCGCACTCTTCTCACAGATTGGGGGAAAATAATAATATTATTCTGGGTGGGCG
Source organism: Podarcis vaucheri (assembly GCF_965113315.1). Lineage (NCBI taxonomy): Eukaryota > Metazoa > Chordata > Lepidosauria > Squamata > Lacertidae > Podarcis > Podarcis vaucheri. Next base: position 2,559,906 of record NC_138751.1, on the reverse strand, counting down.
TTTCCTCCAGTCAAGAGAGGAAGGGGCTGCGTCTCTGTCATTCTACTCTTGAGACCCCCCCTCCAACAACAAAGGACCCCCCCCCCGGATTACAGGTCAGGGCTGAGGAGTCTCCCGCTGCCACAAAGCCAGTTGTGTGTTTTTTTGTAAACTTTGCCCGTACCTTGATAAAAAGAAATGCACGAAGGAACAGAGAAGTCTTAGGATTATTACAGCTCGCAACCCCGTCCCGAGGTTTCGGTGCAAAAGGAACAAAGAAAGGGGGGGAGCAATATCCCAACAGGACACACGCAAAATTATATGGCAGGACGGTGCGGGAAGGGAAAAGACCCCCCCCAACACATACGCAACAAAGCCCCCCGTTTTGCAAGCGAGCGATTGATACGAGGGTCTGACGACGATAACAGCCCTTGATTGGCAAAGGAAGCAGCTTTCCTAAAATACATTCTTGAGGCAATATCCTTCTCCGCTCCCCCCCCCCCAGGGCAAAAATAAAATAAAATGAGGAGAGGGTGAAATGGTACCAAGTCTTCGGACGCGAGAGATGCCGTCTCCGTAGCTCATCGCCCGTTTGGCAGGAGAGACGGACGGGTGCCACTCTCGTCGGAGAGCCGCTGGAGGTGGAGGAATAATGCCAAAGTTGGCCACCTTGGGAACCCCAACTCCCTGACACACACACTCCAAAGAGGACGTCTACTCAGGAGGAGGCCTTACCCACTGTGGACCCCCCACGCCCCACTGCCGCCAAAGGGGGAAACAGCTTTTGGAGTCACAGAAGAGGAGGAAGAGGAGAAGGAGGTGGCCCTCGATTCGGGGCGCCTGGGGTGGGGTCTCCCCTCCTCCACAGATGAATACTGACCAGAAGGTAAATGCGAGTGGGGCAGAGGCACCAGGGGGGGGGTCCGATCCCCCCTCCACCCTGAAAAAACGAGCAGCCTTCTTCCATCCTACTTTGAGAGAGAGAAAGAGGCGGAGAGGGAGGACCGGACCTCTCCAAGCCATCGCCTCGTCCTCCTGCCTTGTAACACAGGAACCATTATAAAAAAAATCACAGTATTTTAAGTGGGGGGTGGGTATTCAAAACAACACACACACACAATCGATCCTTCCGAGTTTGTGGTCTCGCGCAAACATAAAATACGGAACATCAGAAGATTGCAAACAAAAAAAACGACGATGGGCATTCCAGCGTTTTGGTCATGAGCGTGGGACTGTTTCCCGAGGGTGTGTGTGTGTATTTTTTGTCGCTTGTGTCGCGGCTCGAAAGCTGCGTTCGTTTAAAGGATTTCTCCCCCCCCTTTCTACACACACACACACACACACACCCTGCCTTAAAAAAAACGCACAATGCCACAGAGAGGAGGAGCCAATGGCACCAGGCAAGAGCTCCTCCGAGACCTTGGCGCGACCGGCACCCTTGGGCCAGGGGCGTTCGCAACAATAAGCCCCCCCCCAAATAACAAGAGCAGGTGGGCTTTTGCAACGACACACACGTTTACCAGCGAGGTGCGGAAGACGATGAGGGTCTCCCTGCAGCCTCAACCTGTGAGTCTCCGTGAGAGGGAGGTTATAAAGAGAGGTTGGGTGGGGGGCTTAAGAAGGGGGACGGGGAGAAGGAAATTGGTTTCCTATGACCCCCGGCCGCCCCACGCCACTTCTCGGGGTTCTGACTTCCAAGTAGTACCTTGTGTGCACGCAGCGACACCCCCCACCCGCATGGGAAGGGTTGTAAACAGAACAAAAAATTAAGTTCCTTGCGAGCTCACAAAAATCTCTGTTCAAGCAACATTATATATATATATATAGATATAAAAGGTTATCATCTGTAAATATACTATATATATATATATATATATATATATACACACAAGCACAACCACAGCTACATATGCACAGGAAAAGCACACCCCGAACTGTCAGCTCCCTAAATCGGGGTGCAATTGTGTGTGGAAGGGGGGAAGCGTTTACTCTTAAAAACGCAGTTTCTCCCGAGAGTGGGAGACCGCGAGTAAGACATTGGCGGTGGCTTCCTGGTTTTAAAGTGAGATTTTAAGAAGGAAGCACATCCGCCGCCCCCCCTTTACAAACAGCTCTTTGTTGCTCTTGAAACACCATTTTGTAACAGGCAGCTTTTGGGGTTTGGGAAATAAACGTGGTTCTGCAGCTTCGAAATTGTCGCCCGAGGATGCAGTACATTCAATTCTGCTCTGAGTGCACCAGGGAGATAGTTCCTGACGTCGGTAAATTAACTCAGGTCTTTTTCTCCGCAAAACAACGAAAGGGGGGGGGGAGACAACACTTTCAATAACGATTTGATTCTCAACTGTGTACACGTTAAAAAAAAAAGGGAAGAAATCGGGGTGGGAAAGGAGGGTAGGGAAGGTTAAAAAAAAACAAAACGCACAAAAACCCCAGAAGACTCACAATGCACCCCCAAATCCTCCCTTCGGAGTTTTTCCCTTCCTCTCCTTATATCTCATAATGGGAAAAAAGTGCGTCTCATGCAGACATGCAAAACAGTCGCCGGGGGAAAAATCACGTCGCCTTCTGCAGCACGCAGGAAAGAAAAGGTTTGTACGGTAATTCGCAGGTGGGGAGATTTCGAAAAAGGCGGCTTTTGAGAAAAAGGAAGGCTCTTCGCTTTGCGGGATTCCTTGGATGAAGCCAGAAGGTTTCGTCCGGAGCCGGCAGGAATTCTTGGGGCCGGGTTTGCAGAGCAAAAGCAGCTTCTGGTACGAGCAAACCTGCTTCGACGTTAGTGTAAAATTACTCTTTTTGCAAAGTTCTTTTTTTCCCCCTCCTCCTTTTTTTCCTTTGATTATATAAAAAAAAACAATCCACACAAAAAAAAACAGATAGAATTGTAATGTCCAGAGGGCGGGATGGGGGGGGAGGAAAGGGTAGGCATTTGTGCAATTTTCTTTTTTTAAAAAAATGACGACAAGAACAACAACAGAAGAAAAAAGTCTTATAAAAAATGGCCTCTTCGTAAGAGAAAATATATATATACTGTGCGGGGCAGGTCTGAACAGTATTTACACAAATGTATATATTTATATTTATATATATATAGTTATCCAAACAATGGTAAAAAAAAAAACACAGTTCCTTTTTTTTCTAAGTGCATTTCTTCAAGTTTTTCTTTTTTTTGTCTTATAAATCTTTTTTATATCAAGCCTTTTGTGAAATTGCCATTCACGTTTTTTTTGTTTTCTGAAAACTTATCCCCGTGTGAAAAATAAGTGTTTTCTTCTCAAAGATAAAAATTTTTGTAGGTTTTTTTTACGATTTTCTTTATATATATGTATATAGGAAAAAAAAATCTTCTGCGATTGCAAAGAAAAAAAATTCTTTTTTTCCTTTTTTTTTTCCTTTTTCCTTTTTAACAAGTTGCTGTAAAAAAAAGTTCTTTTTTCTTTTCTTAGATAAAGTGCATCGGCATTAAAAAAAAAAAGTTTTTTGTTCGTTAAGGTGCTTATTTTTGTTTTTTGTTTTTTTTTCTCGTAAGGAAAGAAGTGCTTAAACATCCTCCTCCTGGCCGGTGTCCAACTGACCGTTGCCGCCACTGACCGCTCCCTCCCCACGACTTCCGACCTCCGGTCCAGGAGGGGAAGGGGGGTGATGATTGGGATGGGGGCACCTGGCCGCCTCTCTTGCAGTGCACATTCAGCCGAAACTGAAATTGGTTAGATCAAGGCAGCAGCGGCAGAGATACAGAGAGAGAGAGAGAGAAGAGATATAGACACAGAGAGATGAAAACGAAGAGATATTCCTATTGCTGTGAGTCAGTAGTCCTCCACCGTTTCCAGCTCGCTCGAGGAGCCGTGAAGAGCGTAACCTGGAATGGGAAGAAGGGGAACCAGTCAGGAACGAGGACAGTGCCCCCCCCTGAAATCTATCTGACCCATCCTTCCGCCCCCCTAACCACTCCCTCCCCTTTCCGTCCTGGAAACCCATAGCAGTGGTTCAAACCTTTCTGGGGCCATGCCCCACCGCAGCATCTCTAAAATCCTGGGGCCACGGTGACATACACCGTATTTTTCCGTGTGTAAGATGCCCCCATATGTAAGACGACCCCTGTTTTTTGAGCCCAGAATTAAGAAATAAAATAATAAGACGAGCCCCAATTTAAAACTTAAAACATTTGGGGGGGAAATACAGCGGACGCTCGGGTTGCGAATGTGATCTGTGCGGGATTCACATTTGCAACCCACAGCGTTCGCAAGCCACATCTGTGCATGCACAGGTTGCGATTCGGCGTTTCTGTATATGCGCGACTGCCAGAACCCGAAGTAACCCGTTACTTCTGGTTTTCGGCAGTCCGCAACCTGAAGCGGCTGTAACCCGAGGTATGACTGTATAGTCTTATGCACGAGAAAATACAGTGATTCTTGTTATTCAAAAAGCGAACTCCAATTCACGTGGAGGAAGCCTAAAAGGCCACCAACTTGGCCTAAACTAGGGTTACCAGACGTCCCCAGATTTGCAAATCTGTCCCCGGGAAACGTGGCAGTGGCAGCCTCAGCAGCCCGGAGCCAGCCTGGTAGCGCAGTTGGCTCTGGCTGGCTTCAGGAGCTGCTCGCTGCCGTGGCGCCCGCCATTTTCCCGGCGCCACGGCAGCGAGCAGCTCCTGAAGCCAGCCAGAGCCAACTGCGCTACCAGGCTGGCCCCTCCTGGGCAACGGCTGCCCGCCCGTGACTCCAGAGCCTCCCCTGATCTGTCAAAACAAAGGGGGCAGGAGATCGGGGAAGGCTTGGGAGTCACAGGAGTGCGTGCCATTGCCCGTTTCTTAAAAAAAACTGCGGATTTATGTTTCACAGGGTGTCAAAGAAGGGCTTTGCACCTTTATACAATATGCATGTGTGCTTGGCCCAAGGGTCTTTTGCCTCATCATCCCCACTACAGTGGTACTTTGGGTTACAGACGCTTCAGGTTACAAACTCCGCTAACCCAGAAATAGTGCTTCAGGTTAAGAACTTTGCTTCAGGGTGAGAACAGAAATCATGCTCCGGCGGCAGCGGGAGGCCCCATTCGTGGTGACTCACAGTTTCAGGTTAAGTACGGAGCTCTGGAACGAATTAAGTACTTAACCCGAGGTACCACTGTACTGACTCCCTGTTGCTACTCAACGTCAAAAAAAAAAAAAAAGTGTCCCCGGATTCACTGAAAAAAATCTGGTAACCATAGTCTAAACAACCTTCCAAATTGCCCCCCTATGGGGCGTTTGCCCCATGCTGGAAACTGCAGCCCTACAGGAATTAAGGCAACAGAACTGGAGCAGGCAAGGGACTCCAGACAAAAATGGGTTAAGGACCCTGGGGTGGGAGTTTTAGGGACCCTCCCTTGGGGTGGGGGTTTGGAGGGGGAAGTGGGTTCCCACCATAGCGGTCAACCTTCCCTCTTTTTGCGGGAAATTCTCTTATTCCAGCGCCGTTTCCCGCAGCTATCCCGGATTGTTAGATATCCCGTAGACTGTCCCCGGGACAGGTGAGGCTGCTGATCCCTTGTTTTCAAATCTGAAAGTTGACAGCCATGGTTCCCACTACCCGGCTCCCGTTCCCGTACCCCACAGGAGCCCCAGTCCCAGCCCCCCTTTCCCTCCACCCCCGAAGGCCCAGGGCTCGCCCCCCGCCAGGCCTCTCACCCAGGATGCTGGGGTCCGCGTGAAGCATCACCGGGCGCCTCTTGATCTTGGCGGCTTGGCTGTTCTCGAAGGACGGGGCCTTGGGGCTGTGGTTGGACTGGAAGAGGGACTGCAGGCTGCTGGAGGACAGCCAGGCTTCCTGCGAGGAACACAAAAGGGCATGGCTTGAAGGGAGACTGGACAAAAACGCCCAGGGCGCGAAGCCAGGCACTCGCCTGATTTAACACTCCATGTCCTTTTAACGGCATTCGTAGGAGGGGCTTTTGTTTTCGCTTCTGTTTTTATTGTGCATTTTGCGTTCTTATGTTGTGAACCACCCGGTGATCTTCGGGTGAAGGAGTGAGGAGTAATTGACAGGCTTCAGTGCAGGCAGGCGAGAGCCAGACCACTGGGGCACCCTATCAGCCGAGCTGGCAGCCAAAGATTTTAAAATACATACATGCACACACACACACACACACACACACACACACACAAAAATAATTGAGGGACGTGGCTGGCACTGTGGGTTAAACCGCAGAGCCTAGGGATTGCTGATCATAAGGTCGGTGGTTCAAATCCCTGCGACGGGGTGAGCTCCCGTTGCTCGGTCCCTGCTCCTGCCAACCTAGCAATTTGAAAGCACATCAAAGTATAAGTAGATAAATAGGTACCGCTCCGGCGGGAAGGTAAACGGCGTTTCCGTGCGCTGCTCTGGTTCGCCAGAAGCGGCTTAGTCCTGCTGGCCACATGACCCAGAAGCTGTACGCCGGCTCCCTTGGCCAATAAAGCGAGATGAGCGCCACAACCCCAGAGTCGGCCACGACTGGACCTAATGGTCAGGGGTCCCTTTACCTTTACTATATAAAATTGAGTACTTGACGAGGCTCACTTCCTTTTGCTCCCCACAAGGGGTACAGGACACAACCTCTTTTTCAGGATTAAAATTTCGGTCTGGGCGGATTTTTAAAATCTGGCAAAATGTCTGGGTTTTTCTGCTTGGTTTTTTTGTTTACAGTAACCCAAAATTTTTATGCTAGTGACTCAGATCTAAGGCGCCCGGCTAAGCTAGTCTGCAGCAGAGAATCACAACAGAGCAGCATCTTAAACTCCCTACCTACTGTATAAATCCCTTCTCTTTTGGCCGAACTAAAAGGACTCTGGCTCAGCTACAAAATCTTGGAGGAGGAGCCTGGGAGGGCGAGAGGTAACTAGCTACTAGCAATATATCAGAGATTCTATAGCCTATATACTGTATTTTTCACTCCATAAGACGCACCTGACCGTAAGACGAACCTAGTTTTTAGAGGAGGAAAACTAGAAAAAAAATATTCTGAATGAAACAGTGGGTGCATGATTTTTGTGGTTCACGCTATGGCAAAAATCCTGAGGATCCATGCTTTGTAACCAGGTTTTTGCACCATTGCGGCCCCAGGCTCGCTTTTTTTTTGGTGCAGGCTGCAGCCACGGACATGCTATGTGATCTGATGGTGAATTTGGGGTGACCCAATGCAAAAATCCTGAGGATCCTTAGGCTTTTACCTCCCCACTCCCAGGCAGCCTCCTTTATTTCTAGCGTCCCTTATCTCTCTCCCTGCAAACGATAAAAAAAAAAAAAAGCATGATCTGCTTTTTGCCCCTGGGCAATTTGGCTCCAGGGACCACGCATTCCCTCCATAAGATGCACAGGCATTTCCCCTTACTTTTTAGGAAGAAAAAGGTGCGTCTTATGGAGTGAAAAATACGGTATTTGAAACGAGTGTCGTCAGTGATCTGTAGGTAAGCAGAAGTCGGCAAATGCGTCCAGTTTTTTGCTCTTCAAAAGATGGCCACCCTACCAAACCTTGCTGTTTCTTGGGGAGCTGTGTGTTCTCAAGTCAAACGTGACCCGGGTGGGACTTCCCTTGCCCTCTTCTGCATATGTTGACACCTGGGGGCCAGTTCCCGCAACCGAGGGCCGCTCACCTGCTGCTGCTGGCGCTGCTGGCTGGCTCTCTGTTTGGCACGCCGCTCCAGGAACTGCTTCGCGAACTCTTTGGCTTCCACCGTGTCTCCCAGGTAGGAGCGGATGCAGTCGTGGACGTCGTAGGGGGACTCCACCTCCTTCAGGAAGGCCACCACAGTGGGGACTGGGTTGGGGTGGTGTTTTGGGGGGTGGGGGGAGAGGATGGCGGAGGAGAGAAGAGGAGAAACAGGATATTGCCACATCCTATTGCAGGGTAATCCCTACACAGACGCGTGGAAAGAGAGGGAGAAAATATCAACCCTCCCTCCCGGGTCACAGCTACAGACGATTCCCAACAGAAGACAGCTTGGCAGGGGGTTGGACTCGATGGCCCTTGTGGTCTCTTCCAACTCTATGATTCTATGATTCTATGATAGCAAGGCCTCTCTCTGGGTCAGGGGGGCAGAACGAGGGGGAAGAGTCTTGGCTTTTATTTCTTTGCGTTTCTCTATGTACAGTGGATGCTCGGGTTGCAAACGTGATCCGTGCGGGATGCACGTTCGCAACCCGCTGCATTCGCAACCTGCATCTGCACATGCCGGGTGGCGATTCGGCGCTTCTGCGCATGTGCAAAGTGCGATTTAGCACTTCTGCGCATGCGCGGCCGCCGAAACCTGGAAGTAACTCGTACTTCCGGGTTTCGGCAGTCCGCAACCCAAAAAAACGCAACCTGAAGTGGCTGTAACCCAAGGACTGTGTACATGCAGTCTTTGTGGGACGACTGCTTTTTTTAAAACATGCTTTATTTGTTCCCGTTCATTACAGGTGACTCCCCGTTCATGCAAAATGGGCATAAATTGGGGGGGGGGCTGGCCTCACAGTGCTTCCAACTCACGAGGAGGCCTTCCCTGGAGCCTGAAGAGGACGGCCCCCCCTTTGGGCTCCAGGGAGGGTCTCCTTGCGAGGCACAGGTGTAACACAGCTTTGCTTAGGCTGCTCAGGTCTCTCCCTCCAAATTTCCAGCTAAAAATTTTTTTTTGGGGGGTGCCTGTATTCACAACCTGCCTCCACCCTCTTCCATGCGCGAAGGATCCACGCAGGTGCCGTTAAAGCTGCCCCCTCCCGCCCCTAACTGCGCTGCTAAAATCTGGCACCCAAAAACAGCTTTTTCGTGGAGCTGGAGGGGACACGGGGGGGGTCATCTATCCCAACCCCCGCCGAGGTTTGGGGTTTTCTCAACCGCCTGCCTCTGGGCCTGCGCTACCCTCCTTCCGATCCACCCCGGGGCAGCCTGGGGGGGAGGGGGGGCCCTGTCCTGCTGTCCCTCCTCTTCCTCTTCTCCCCCCTCCCCCTCCCGCCTCCCCCCATACCATCAAGGTTGCTGGAGGTATTGAGGGCATGGAGCATTTGCTCACACCACTGCGTGAAACCGTCCTGCGGCTTGTGGATTCCCTGAAGCAGCTTCAGCAGCTTCTCCTCCTCGTCCGTCTTCTTCCGGCTCTGACGACAGGAGGCGTTGTACGTGTCCCTGAAAAGGAGGAGACCGGGGGGTTGTGTGAGCTCGGATCCTGCCCCTCTCCCCTGGCCAAGCCCCACCGCCCGCCCGCCCCGCTGCTCACCCCAGGGACGGGCTGCTGCGGCTGTTCTTCAAGCCCAGGCTCCTGGCGAGGGGGCCGGCGTTCTTCATGCTCTCCTCCCAGAGGCTGATGGAGCTGTTCTTCTCGTGGGCTCCCCACAGCGGGCTCGAGTCAGCCCCCCACTGCGACGGGAGGCTGGTCAGACTGTGGCCGCCGTGCTGAGGGGGGAAAGAGAGAAGCGTGAACCTGTTTGCAGAAGCCCAAACCCAACACAGCAGCTGCTGCAATATTAATAATAATAATAATAATAATAATAATAATAATAATAATAAATTACTTATAGAATAGGATATAATTTATTATTTATGCCCTGCCCATCTGGCTGCATTTCCCCAGCCACCCTGGGCGGCCTCCAGTATTAAAATACAGTGGTCTGTTAAACATTAAAAGCTTCCCTAAAGAGGGCTGCCTTCAGATGTCTTCTAAAAGTTTGGTAGTTATTTTTCTCTTTGACATCTGGTGGGAGGGCGTTCCACAGGGCGGGCGCCACCACCGAGAAGGCCCTCTGCCTGGTTCCCTGTAACTTGGCTTCTCGCAGGGAGGAAACTGCCAGAAGGCCTTCGGAGCTGGACCTCAGCGTCCGGGCAGAATGATGGGGGTGGAGACGCTCCTTAAGGTATACCGGACCGAGGCTGTTTAGGGCTTTCAAGGTCAGCACCAACACTTTAAATTGTGATCAGAAACGTACTGGGAGCCAGTGTAGGTCTTTCAGGACGGGTGTTATGTGGTCTCTGTGGCCGCTCCCAGTCACCAGTCTAGCTGCCGCATTCTGGATTAGTTGCAGTTTCCGGGTCACCTTCAAAGGTAGCCCCACGTAGAGCGCATGGCAGTAGTCCAAGCGAGAGATAACCAGAGCATGCACCACTCTGGCAAGACAGTCTGCGGGCAGGTGGGGTCTCAGCCCTGCTTAGGGAAGCTTTTAATGATTGATGTCTTGTGGTGTTTTTATACTTTGTTAGAAGCAGCCCAGAGTGGCTGGGGAAACTCAGTACATCGTCATCGAAGGCCCTTTACACAGGTAAACCGGCAGCCCTGTTCAGGGAAGTTTTTAATCATAGAATCCTAGAGTTGGAAGAGACCCCAAGGGCCATCGAGTCCAACCCCCTGCCAAGCAGGAAACACCCTCAGAGCACTCCTGACATAAGGTTGTCAAGCCTCTGCTTAAAGACCTCCAAAGGAGGAGACTCCACCACACTCCTGGGCAGCAAATTCCACTGTCGAACAGCTCTTACTGTCAGGAAGTTCTTCCTAATGTTTAGGTGGAATCTTCTTTCTTGTAGTTTGGATCCATTGCTCCGTGTCCGCTTCTCTGGAGCAGCAGAAAACAACCTTTCTCCCTCCTCTATATATATTTGAACATGGCTATCATATCACCCCTTAACCTCCTCTTCTCCAGGCTAAACATGCCCAGCTCCCTTAGCCGTTCCTCATAAGGCATCGTTTCCAGGCCTTGGACCATTTTGGTTGCCCTCCTCTGGACACGTTCCAGTTTGTCAGTGTCCTTCTTGAATTGTGGTGCCCAGAACTGGACACAGTACTCCAGGTGTGGTCTGACCAGAGCAGAATACAGTGGCACTATTACTTCCCTTGATCTAGATGCTATACTCCTGTTGATGCAGCCCAGAATTGCATTGGCTTTTTTTAGCTGCCGCGTCACACTGTTTTGATGTGTGACATTTTGATGTGTTTTTATACTTTGTTGGAAGCTGCCCAGAGTGGCTGGGGAAACCCAGCCAAATAATAAATTATGATTCTCATTCCTTCCTTCCTTCGCCTGGCTGGGTCCTCTCAAGCTGCCCCCCCCCCGGGGGGGGAGCAGGGGAGGGGCTGACTCACGGCTCTCTGCTGCGCCCTCTGCTGCTGTTTCTGCATGTGCCTCTCGGTCTCTTGCTGCAGCTCCAGCAAGGCCTTCATGGAGACGTTCTGCTTGGTCCACAGCGGGTGAGAGTTCTGCTGCTGCTGGATCAGCTTCAGGAGCTCCTGGTGGCGGCACTGGGTGGGGGGGAGGACGAGAGGCGTCAAGAAGGGAGGGCGAGAAGTGAGCCTGGCACGTGGCAATCCAGGAGGGCCACCCCACCCAAAAACCCGCACCAGAGCAGGGCTCACCTCTTCCCGCAAGGCCCGCACGTCCCCCAGTTTCTGGATATCCGAGATGCTGAAGCTGTTCTGGGTGGAGGAAGAGCTGTTCACGGACTGCTGGCCCCACGAGGAGGAAGAGGGTAGCTGGAGGCAGAGGAGAGAGGGAATTAACTCCACACAAAAGCTTAGAAACAAACTAGGATTAGATACCCTACTATGCTAAGGCCTGAACATCGATAGTTACCTATACAGTGGTGCCTCACAAGACGAAAAGAATCCGTTCTGTGATTCTCTTCGTCTAGCGGTTTTTTCGTCTTGCGAAGCAAGCCCATTGACGGATTAGTGGATTAGCGGCTTTTAGTGGCTTATCTGCTGATCGGATCAGCTGATAAGCGGCTTAGCGGCTTAGAAAAAGGGGGGGGAGGAAAAAAAACAGCAGGAACTCGCAAGACATTGTCGTCTTGCGAAGCAAGCCCATAGGAAATTCGTTTTGCGAAGCACCACCAAAACAGAAAACTCTTTCGTCTAGCGAGTTTTCCGTCTTGCGAGGCATTCGTCTTGCGGGGCACCACTGTACAGTACTTTCCGCCAGAGAACTACAAGTGAAAAACTTGAAACTCAAAGGACTTGACGGTGTCCCATATCAACCTAGAGGAGCCTGTCCTATAATCAATACCCCCCATTCCACCCAACCCCAACTAGCAAAATATCAGCCTATATACCGCTGTCGACAGCCTATCCTATGAAGGCCAAATAGTAGACACAATAGCCCAACGCTAATACGTCAGGCTTTATCGGCCGAGGAAGCTGGCGTACTCTGGGGTTGCGGTGCTCATCTCGCTTTATTGGCCAAGGGAGCCGGCGTACAGCTTCTGGGTCATGTGGCCAGTAGGACTAAGCCGCTTCTGGTGGACCAGAGCAGCACACGGAAACGCCATTTACCTTCCCGCCAGAGCAGTACCTATTTATCTACTTGCACTCTGACGTGCTTTCAAACTGCTAGGTTAGCAGGAGCAGGGACTGAACAACGGGAGCTCACCCTGTCGCGGGGATTCGAACCGCTGAACTTCTGATCGGCAAGTCCTAGGCTCTGTGGTTTAACCCACAGCGCCACCCGCATCCCATCATTTTTTTTCTGTACATGTTGGAAATTATATTATAGTAAGCCCTGTAATGTGACGTTTACCATAATTTTTTTTTTGTATACATATTGGAAATTATAGTAAGTCCTGTAATGTAATATGACAACGTTTGCCGATGTAATATAAGAATGTTAACAAATAAAATGCAAATTCCAAAAAAAAATGAATTTCCCCCCAAAAGCCACCCAAAGAAGGCCCCCACTTTCTTCCAAAGAGTACCCCCACACAGGCCAAGTCCCAGAGCCTTCAGAAAGGGGGGGGGAGAGGAAGGAAGCCGCTCTACACCCACAGCGCAAGAGCTCCTGTGGACCCACACGCTCGCAAGGGGTCCGAGCTGGAGGAAGAGGGGGGGGCTGCCTGGGCCGGGGAAGAAGAAGAGCTATCGGGCTGGGGTCCCACCTGCGCATGGGAGGCCGTGCTGGCGCTCGCTGCCCTTGCCTGCTTGCGCCGGAACACCTCCTCCTCCTCGCGGCGCTTCTGCTCCTCCTGGCGCCGTTTCCGCTCGTCCTCGTCCCTCTTAGCCCTGAGTTCGGCGCCTCTCCGCTCTTGTAGCTGTGGGGTGGGAAGGGGTTGGACAAGCCGGTTAGGGCGCGAGGAGCCGCCTTGAACAGAATCAGGTGGCCGGGGGTCCCATCGAGCGCAGCACCGCCTGCCCAGAGTGGCCCCAGGGTTTCAGGCAGGGAAGTCTGTCTGAATGTGACCTGGCCACAGTGATCCATGCGATGGTCACCTCCAGGCTTGACTACTGTAATTCGCTCTACGCGGGGCTGCCCTTGAAGCTGACCCACAAACCAATTTGATTCCCTCCACCTTTTTCTTTTTTCTTTTTCCTTTCTCCTCCTGTGATGAGGCTGCATTTTAATATTTTAATGTTTCAATGTTGTATTTTATTCTTGTTTTTAAGTTGTATTCATTGAACTTGTTTTTATTATTGCTTGTTAGCCGCCCTTAGCCTGGCCTTGGCTGGGGAGGGCGGGGTATAAATAATAATAATTATTATTATTGTTATTAAGGTGCCGTTGGTGATCGGTCCGGGACACTTTCCACGGGCAAGGCAGATTCCCTGCCACGGAGCCTAAGTTGCAGGAAGGCCCCAATTCAACCACACACACACACCCCAGCCCCGCCACGCAACGCGCAACTCACTTTATGTTGCAGTTGAAGTTGTTCTAAGATTGGACCCTGAGTTGAAGAATTAATTGGAATATCCCATAAGCTGGCCTCACCACCTGGAAAGAGAAAAGAGGGAATTTGAGGCCGTGGGTGGGAGAAGAGAAGAGGCGTTAGCAATATGAAAATCACGAGTTTGATCCCCTCGCGTCCAGTGCCCCCCAACCCTATAAAAAGCATTGTTCAGAACAGTGGTTTGCCCGACCCCGGAAGGTAAAACTCAAAACAGTGGCGCTTAATTGCACCTTTATTCAAATCCAATTGAAGCCGCTTCGTTTAATGAAATCCTCTGGTCTGTTATTTGACGAGCCTGATCCACTGATACCAGCTTTTTTGGCGTCTGGTGGTTATTTAAACTTCCAAGGCCCCCCCCCAACCTGGCTATTAGCACACCCCCCCCCAATCCCAGGTTACCCCATTGCCAACTCTGGGAGCCAGGGGTGTAAAGTCAAGCTTAGGCCTGCCGCTCTGCTTACACTTCTACCTGCACTCGCGTTTTTCTCCCAGTGGACTTTGAATGTATTTTGATAAAGGTTTCGCAACCGCTGAACTTTAATCTGTGAGCTACGGGGAAATGGAAGACCCACCCACGCCAAGGGTGATTCCAGTTCTAGGAACGGGAAAAGAAAGGTGATGATTGAACGAATGTTGCTCAAAACCACACACACACACACGCCCTTGACTGAGGCACGTGTAGCTGCTGTTTTGCTTGTGTGCGAGAGACCAACATTAAAACTCCCCAACCCTAATTCCCAAGGAAGAGCCCTGTGAGATCCAGAAGCCTGCACCTCGCTTTTTGAATGCTAGCGGCGAGCCGGCTTGGAAGATAAGGAAGTTATCCTGTTTTATTCTCTTTTTTTACTTTCACAAAATTTATACACCGCTTTCTTTCTTTTTTAAGGAGGGGGGAAAAACTCCGGAGAGGTTTACAATAAAACAAAGGGGAAGAAAAAACAATAGCAATCTGGGACTTTTAAAAATTTAAAGCAACAAGAATCTTGAAGAGATAAAATCGGATATGGAAATATGGAACTATCGTGAGAGGCAGGACTGAAATCTGGAGTTGCTTTGACATTCAGATTGTGGGAAGTCGTAAAATTAGAATTACCGTATTTTTTGCTCTATAAGACTCACTTTTTCCCTCCTAAAAAGTAAGGGGAAATGTGTGTGCATCTTATGGAGCGAATGCAGGCTGCGCAGCTATCACAGAAGCCAGAACAGCAAGAGGGATTGCTGCTTTCACTGCACAGCGATCCCTCTTGCTGTTCTGGCTTCTGAGATTCAGAATATTTTTTTTCTTGTTTTCCTCCTCCAAAAACTAGGTGTGTCTTGTGGTCTGGTGCGTCTTATAGAGCGAAAAATACGGTAAATTCGGAAGACAACTGGATTTGTTTTTTTATTGGATTATGATCTGATATGTTAATTGGATGTCTTTTATTGGAAAATTAATAAACGCTCTAACAAAAAAATATATATTTTTTTAAAGCAATGACAGATTAAAACCATTATCCATTTTCTAAACATCTGCAGCAGTGCCAATTCCACTGACCCAAGTGGCTGAGCGGGCGCTTGCGGGGTCAGGCAATTCTTAGGTCATACAATCACCTTGCAAGCCAGCTGAGGAACAATCCCATTCGGGGGGTTAGGGGCGAGTAAGGATTTGAACCCAGCCCACGAGTACTAAACCGCATTCCAAGAACTGTGGCTGGCTGAACGCCAAGGCCCTGCTCTTGGAACTGCGCAAAACCACCTCCTCCTCCTCCTCCTTTCACTCTTCTTATGCACAGAGGCCCGAGTTGTCACCTGCTTGCGGTGAGGCTGAGGTATGTGTGTCCCACAGGGACCCGGTATCTGGCACAGATATTGATCGGTTCATAGAAGGAATCATTCCCTGCTCCCCGGCTCTGGAAACAAGCAAAGTGGCAAAGTTAGGGGGCAGGGGAGAAACTCAAGCGTCTCAGGGCTTCAAAGGAGGATCGGACAAACCCATGGAAGCTGGGAAGACGAGCCATGGCTGCTAAACCATGGTTGGCTATGCTGCGCCTCCGCGGCTGGGAGACAGCAATGCTTTTGAACAAATCCCAGTTGCTGGAAACCACAGGAGATAACGTTCAGGGGGCGCTTGTGTGTTTTCCACTGAGACATCTGGTTCTAATTATCATCATCACATAGATTTTCTCATACAACACCTTTTTCCCTAACAGGGGCTCAAGGCAGCTTACAGATAAAAATAATAACAGCTAAAAGCATACAGATGAAACTTGAAAAACTAGAATATTGTGAAAAAGTTCTTCTATTTCAGTAATTCAACTTGAAAGGTGAAACTAATACAGTGGTACCTCGGGTTACATACACTTCAGGTTACATACGCTTCAGGTTACAGACTCCGCTAACCCAGAAATAGTGCTTCAGGTTAAGAACTTTGCTTCAGGGTGAGAACAGAAATCGTGCTTCAGCGGCGCAGCGGCAGCAGGAGGCCCTATTAGCTAAAGTGGTGCTTCAGGTTAAGAACAGTTTCAGGTTAAGAACGGACCTCCGGAACGAATTAAGCACTTAGCCTGAGGTACCACTGTATATGAGATAGACACAAGACATGCAAAGCCAGGTATGTCAAGCCTTTATTTGTTATAATTGTGATGATCATGGCGTACAGCTGGTGAAAACCCCAACTTAACAATCTCGGAAAATCAGAATATTAAATGAAATCATTGGGAACATCCAACTTCTTCTGCAATTACCTTTTGAGGCTTTCCCTCCTTATGGAGGGTCTCAAGGATGGCTTTCTGCACAACTGTCAGGTCAGCAACCTTCCCGTGATTGTGCTTCCCACTGAACCAGACGGAGAGACCATTTAAAGGCTCAGGAACCCATTGAAGGTGTTATGGATTGAATAGCTACTGCACCTTTTCACAATATTCTATGTTCTGAGATTGTTAATTTGGGGTTTTCATCAGCAGTACGCCATGATCATCGCAATTATAACAAATAAAGGCTTGACGTATCTCGCTCTGCAGGTCATGAGTCTATCTCATATATTAGTTTCACCTTTTAATTTGAATTACAGTGGTGCCTCGCAAGACGAAAAGAATCCGTTCTGTGATTCTCTTCGTCTAGCGGTTTTTCCGTCTTGCGAAGCAAGCCCATTGACGGATTAGCGGATTAGCGCTATTAGCGGCTTATCTGCTGATCGGATCAGCTGATAAGCGGCTTAGTGGCTTAGAAAAAGGGGGGGGAGGGAAAAAACCCAGCAGGAACTCGCAATACATTGTCGGCTTGCAAAGCAAGCCCATAGGAGATTCGTTTTGTGAAGCACCTCCAAAACGGAAAACTCTTTCGTTTTGCGAGTTTTCTGTCTTGCGAGGCATTCGTCTTGCGGGGCACCACTGTACTGAAATAAATGAACTTTTCCACGATAGTCTAAATTTTCGAGTGTCACCTGTACAGATAAAAATAATAACAGCTAGAAGCATAGAAAATTATAATCAGTAAAGAGCAGGGGGGATGTTTTCAGTGCATTACTCCTTCTCCTCCACCTGTTTTGGTTTTAATGTAGCTACGTGGAGTCTTTTCAAACCCAGCCAGATGGGCAGGGTATAAGTAAAAAAAGGCAAAGGACCCCTGACAGTTAAGTCCAGTCACGGACGACTCTGGGGTTGCAGCACTCATCTCGCTTTATTGGCCGAGGGAGCCATGTGGCCAGCAGGACTAAGCCGCTTCTGGCGAAACCAGAGCAGCGCGCAGAAACGCCGTTTACCTTCCCGCCAGAGTGGTACCTATTTATCTACTTGCAGTTACAGACAGGTAGCCGTGTTGGTCTGCCGTAGTCAAAACAAAACAAAACAAAATAATTCCTTCCAGTAGCACCTTAGAGACCAACTAAGTTAGTTATTGGTATGAGTTTTCGTGTGCATGCACACTTCTTCAGATACACTGAAATAGAAGTCATGAGACCCTTATATTTAGTGAGAGGGTGGGGAGGCATATTACTCAGAAGGGTGGTGGGAATGGGCGATTGCCTGATAGGTGAGGTAAACCTGTTGATGACTGTTAACGACTGCAATTGGTCTTACAGGAAAAAGCAAGGGGTGAGATGGCTAAAAATAGCTTTATCATGTATAATGAGATAAGAATTATTATTATACATGATAAAGCTATCAGTGTATCTGAAGAAGTGTGCATGCACATGAAAGCTCATACCAATAACTAACTTAGTTGGTCTTTAAGGTGCTACTGGAAGGAATTTTTAAATTTTATTTTATCTACTTGCACTTTGACATGCTTTCGAACTGCAAGGTTGGCAGGAGCAGGGACTGAGCAATGGGAGTTCACCCCGTCGCGGGGACTCGAACCACCGACCTTCTGATCGGCAAGCCCAAGAGGCTCAGTGGTTTACACCACAGCGCCACCTGCGTCCCTGGGGTATAAGCAATAAATTATTATTATTATGGTTGCCACTAATTTGATTTTAATTTGATTTAATTAATTTTACAATGAATGTTTTAGAATATTGGACTATTTTGATTGTTGTTAGCCGCCCTGAGCCCAGCTTCGGCTGGGGAAGGCGGGATATAAATAAAATTTATTATTATTATTATTATTATTATTATTATTATTATTATTATTAAGTGGTTGTGAGTCACTTCTGGCTGCCTTGGGCAAAACAAAGCGACTAGCAGATTGAATGAACGATCATAAACACCCCTGGGTGCAGCGAGAGAAGACTGTATACCTGAAGGAGCATCACCACCCCCATCGTTCAAGCAGGACACTGAGGTCCAGCTCCGAGGGGCTTCTGGCAGTTCCCTCCCTGCGAGAAGCCAAGTTACAGGGAACCGGGCAGAGGGCCTTCTCAGTGGTGGCACCCGCCCTGTGGAACGCCCTCCCACCAGATGTCAAAGAGAACAACGACTACCAGACTTTTAGAAGACATCTAAAGGCAGCCCTGTTTAGGGAAGCTTTTAATGTTTAATAGGTTATTGTATTTTAGTGCTTTGTTGGAGGCCGCCCAGAGTGGCTGGGGAATAAATAATAAATTAGTATTATTATTATTATTGGGACGCAGGTGGCGCTGTGGGTTAAACCACAGAGCCTAGGACTTGCCGATCAGAAGGTTGGCGATTCGAATCCCCACAACGGGGTGAGCTCCCGTTGCTCGGTCCCAGTTCCTGCCCATCTAGCAGTTCAAAAGCACGTCAAAGTGCAAGTAGATAAATAGGTACTGCTCTGGCGGGAAGGTAAACGGCATTTCCGTACGCTGCTCTGGTTCGCCAGAAGCGGCTTAGTCCTGCTGGCCACATGACCCGGAAGCTGTACGCTGGCTCCCTCGGCCAATAAAGTGAGATGAGCGCCGCAACTCCAGAGTCAGTCACGACTGGAGCTAGCGGTCAGGGTCCCTTTACCTTATTATTATTATTATTATTATTACTGGGCTTGGGAGAAGGGCTGCTGGGAAGCCTCCTTCCCTGGGACTCTGGGGCCACAGGCCTCACCTTGGCTTGAGAGCTTGCAGCTGCTGCAGGAAGGTGGTGAGCTGTTGCTGCGTCAAGTCCCCCGCCGCCACCTTCTGCTGGAGGGAGCACTGGGCATACTGCCTGCTGTGGGGGGAAAGGAAAGGGGGAGAAGGGGTGTCAGGAACCCATCTGCTGCTTGCAAAGTAGCAGCTCTGACCTCCTGAGATCGGCGTGCACCCCCCCCCCATGGAACAGCCCATCAGGAGGAGGCCCCAAGGCCTGCCTCCTTCCCCCTCTTCTGCAATGCAATCAATCTTACCAGCTCCATCTGGTATGCAGGCTGAGACCCTATCTGGCTGCGGACTGCCTCGTCAGAGTGGTGCATGCTCTGGTTATCTCCCGCTTGGACTACTGCCATGCGCTCTATGTGGGGCTACCTTTGAAGGTGACCCGGAAACTACAACTAATCCAGAATGCGGCAGCCAGACTGGTGACTGGGGGCGGCCGCCGAGACCATATAACACCTACACTGGCTCCCAGTACGTTTCGGAGCACAATTCAAAGTGTTGGTGCTGACCTTTAAAGCCCTAAACGGCCTTGGTCCAGTATATCTGAAGGAGCGTCTCCACCCCCATCGTTCTACCCGGACACTGAGGTCCAGCTCCGAGGGCCTTCTGGCGGTTCCCTCCCTGCGAGAAGCCAAGTTACAGGGAACCAGGCAGAGGGCCTTCTCGGTGGTGGCACCCGCCCTCCCACCAGATGTCAAAGAGAACAACAACTACCAGGCTTTTAGAAGACATCTGAAGGCAGCCCTGTTTCGGGAAGCTTTTAATGTTTGATGTATTATAGTATTTTAATATTCTTTTGGAAGCCGCCCAGAGTGGCTGGGGAAGCCCGGCCAGATGGGCGGGGTATAAATTATAAAAATAATAATAAAAAAAAATCTTCCAGGGAACGGCGGCGAGCGCCCTGCGAGGTCGGCTACCTGTTGACGAGCTGAAGCAGCTGTTGGTGCTGAAGCTGCTGGTAGAGAGCAGCGGTGGCCAGCTCTTGCTGCTTCTTCAGCCGCTCCTGGTCCATGTTTCCCTGGGCAGACAGGAGAAGAGACAAAACCAGCCCAGGTCACAAGCAGGGAAGCGGCCGAGGGAGTTGAGGGAGGGAGGGAGCCTGGCTCAACAGGCGATGGGCGTCACAATCCATCACCATTGAAATGTGTATTACAGTGGTGCCTTGGTTCTCAAACGCCTTGGTACTCAAACAACTTGGAACCCAAATACTGCAAACCCGGAAGTAAGTGTTCCGGTTTGTGAACTTTTTCCGGAAGCCGAACGTGATCCGTTTTGAGTGCTGTGCTTCCGATTTGAGTGCCACACTTCCGTTTGAGTGCTGTGCGGAGGTCTGTCTGTTTGCGCTATTTATTTTGTGTTTTTGTGGCTCTTTCTTCTGTTTTTGTGACTGTGTGGAACCCAGTTCAGCTACTGATTGATTGAGTGACTGCAGTAAGTTGTTGATTGCTTTCATTTTATAATAATAACAAAAAATAATCAATTTTATTTGTACCCCGCCGCCCTCCCCAGCCAAAACCGGGCTCAGGGTGGCTAACACCAGGTATAAAAACAATTGATTAAAACACAACTTAAAAACAAGATTAAGTACAACATTAAAATGCAGCCTCATTTCAGTAGAAACTCAAATCAAAAACTTTTTTGGGGATGAAAACGTCAAGTCTTCACCAAGGCCAGCTATCCAGACTGGTCCTATGTGGGCCAGAAAAAAGCCAGGGAAGGCCCCAAATAGGAGTTCCATCACAGAATGAGAAAGGAAAAAGGAAAGAGGGGAAGGGGATCAAGTTGATTCCAAGCCAAAGTCCAGGCGGAACTCTGTCTTACAGAAAGAAATCAGATCCCGCAGGGCCCCGGTCTCATGAGACAGAGCATTCCACCAAGCCGGGGCCAGTGCTGAAAAGGCCCTGGCTCTGGTTGAGGCTGATCTGACTTCCTTAGGGCCCGGGACCTCTAGGGTGTTGCTATTTGTGGACCTTAAGGTCCACCGCGGGGTATCTTAGGAGAGGCGGTCCCCTAAGTACGAGGGTCCTATGCCATGGATTTTATGGATCCATGGTCTCCGTTATATTGCAAAATTCATGTTAAACTGCTGTCTTAGGGGTTGCTTTTAAAAGTCTGGAACGGATTAATCCGTTTTGCATTACTTTCTATGGGAAAGTGTGCCTTGGTTTTGGAACGCTTTGGTTTTGGAACGGACTTCCAGAAAGGAGTAAGTTTGAGAACCAAGGTACCGCTGTACTGCCCTCCATCTGTCGATCTCAGTTAAAAACACAAAAACCTCGCCTTCTCCCCCCCCCCCACCATCCCCTCCCTGGTCCTCTCACCAGCAAGGGGGGTGGCGATGGACCCGGAGCGAAAGGCACTCTTCCCCACATCTTAATGACTTCGCCCAGCGGCTGGAAGCCCTCGTCGCAGCCTCGCTTCACCAGCAGGGACATGGTGAAGTAGCCGGCCTGGAACCACTCAGCCATCTCTTGAGTCGTGAAGGGGCCTGGAGAGACAGGAAGGGGCAGGTCAGTGATCCGAGGGGGGAGAATCGGGGCTGCGGACGCAGAGCAGCCGCTGTGCTCCACACACACACACACACACAATTTTTTAAAATTAATTTTCACATTAATAACAGAAATAACATACAAAACACACAAACGAAAACACATTACAATACTAAAGAAGGGGGGCACTTCTAAGACCTAATTTAACTTTCATTGTTAAATGACTTCCTCAAATCCCCCCTAACGGAATTTCATTGTATCACCTTGTAACAGTTCTCCAAAATCATATTTCTAATAAAATTGATCTCCTTCAATTTACTATCCGCTTCTCTTTTATTGGTATTCTAATCCTTAATGCTTTGCAATTAATTCTTGTTCTAATCCTAAACCTGTTTGATACTTCCAAGTATCTGCTAATTATCTTATGTTACAATATTTGGCTAAGTATTCTTTGAATTTCTTCCAATCTTCTTGACGCTTCTCTTCTTTCCGGTCGCGGATTCTTCCAGTCGGGTCGGCCAGCTCCAAAAAGTCCAACATCTTCATCTGCCATTTTTCTGTTGTTGGTATTTCTTGAGATATCCAATTTTTAGCTAAAAGCAGTCTTTTTGCTGTTGTTGTTGAGTCGTTTAGTCGTATCCGCCTCTTCGTGACCCCCTGGACCAGAGCACGCCAGGCACTCCTGTCTTCCATTGCCTCCTGCAGTTTGGTCAAACTCATGTTCGTAGCTTCAAGAACACTGTCCCACCATCTCATCCTCCGTCGTCCCCTTCTCCTTGTGCCCTCCATCTTTCCCAACATCAGGGTCTTTTCCAGGGAGTCTTCTCTTCTCATGAGGTGGCCAAAGTATTGGAGCCTCAGCTTCAGGATCCGTCCTTCCAGTGAGCACTCAGGGCTGATTTCCTTCAGAATGGAGAGGTTGGATCTTCTTGCAGTCCATGGGACTCTCAAGAGTCTCCTCCAGCACCAGAATCCAAAAGCATCCATTCTTCGACGATCAGCCTTCTTTATGGTCCAGCTCTCACTTCCATATATCACTACATTGCTGCTGTAAAAAGGTAAAGGGACCCCTGACCATTAGGTCCAGTCGTGACCAACTCTGGGGTTGCGGCGCTCATCTTGCTTTATTGGCCGAGGGAGACGGCGTACAGCGAACCAGAGTAGCGCATGGAAATGCTGTTTTCCTTCCCGCCAGAGCGGTACCTATAGATCTACTTGCACTTTGACGTGCTTTTGAACTGCTAGGTTGGCAGGAACAAGGACCGAGCAAGGACCCGTCGTGGGGATTTGAACCACCGACCTTCTGACTGGCAAGCCCTAGGCTCTGTGGTTTAACCCACAGCGCCACCCACGTCCCACGCCTTGCCTCTGTAGTGGCATACAAAAACAATCTAACATCTTTTTTGGGCAATTTCAATCCTATTGCAAAGCTCACCTTGGATCTCCCCCTGGGGATCCTTGTAGAACCACTTCATGGCTGCCTCGTGGGAGAGCGGCAAGGCGGCGGCCGTGTTGCGGTGGTCCACGATGGTCTGGGTGAAGTGCTCCTCCTCCAGAGAGCTGTCCTGCAAGGAAGCCACCATCTTCTCTGCTTCCTGGGGACAGGCAGGGAAAAGGGGGCAGGGAGGGTTGGGGAAGAAATGCGGAGTGAGATGATGTGCGTCTGTCGTGAGCTTGTGAAAACGCGCACAGAGAAATGCACACGATATCCCTCCCCGCACTACTTCCAAATATTTTGCACTGCGATGGGTTGGGCTGGATGACCTTAAGAGTCGGACACCTGCAACACCAGCTCCTAGCTATCCCACCGTCACTAAAATATTTTCGCTTCTTTACAAACCTGGTATGCATTAATCCAGGCTTCCTCAAACTTGGCCCTCCAGATGTTTTTGGAGACTACACTTCCCAGCATCCCTGACCACTGGTCCTGCTAGCTAGGGAGCATGGGAGTTGTAGGCCAAAAACATCTGGAGGGGCGAGGTTGAGGAAGCCTGTGTTAATCCGACTGCTTTTCCATGGTCATTGCTGTGAGCCACTTACCTGGTTGAGATAAAGGTAAAGGGACCCCTGACCATTAGGTCCAGTCGTGGCCGACTCTGGGGTTGCGGCGTTCATCTCGCTTTATTGGCCGAGGGAGCCGGCATACAGCTTCCGGATCCTGTGGCCAACAGGACTAAGCCGCTTCTGGCGAACCAGAGCAGTGCACGGAAATGCCGTTTACCTTCCCGCCAGAGCGGTACCTATTTATCTACTTGCACTTTGACGTGCTTTTGAACTGCTAGGTGGGCAGGAGCCGGGACCGAGCAACGGGAGCTCACCCCGTTGCGGGGATTCGAACCGCCGACCTTCTGATTGGCAAGTCCTAGGCTCTGTGGTTTAACCCACAGCTACACCTGGGGGCAGCTAAAAGTGTTAAATTATTATTATTATTATTATTATTATTATTATTATTATTATTATTATTATTATTAATTCCCTGACCATATGGCTGGGTTTTCCCAGCCACTAAGTGCAGCTTCGAACAAAATATTAAACTACAATAGTCCGTCAAACATTAAAAGCTTTTCTACACAGGGCTGCCTTCAGGTGTCTCGTAAAAGTCTGTTATGAATCAAACGAAAGCCCAAAAGGCTGGGATCTTGACCTAGTAATTTGGGGGGGGGGGCAGCCCCCGCCTCAGCAAGAAGATTCAGAGCTTCTGCAGTGAATGTGGGAGCCAGCCACGAAAACACGTTTACTGCAACCAACCAGCCACCCACATAAGCCAAAGTCCAGGAGCGATCCCACGCAGAGTGATTATCAATAATAATAAGGATACTAATAATATCCCGCCCTCCCCAGCTGAAGCTGGGCTCAGAATGGCTAACAATAAAAGTAACACAGCAATTCCCTAACACAGATTCCCTTGGCCCAGCAACCCCCGCTCACCTGCTGCAGGTGCTTCATCCCGTCCTCATCCTCATTGTCCCCAACTGTGAATTCAGTAGTAGCAGCAGCAGCAGTTGCGGACGAGGACGCCGGCGTGGGAAGGGCAGCCACAGCAGCCGGGTTGAGCTGAGCTGGGTGGCTGAGGAGGCACGGATCCCCTGCAGGTGGGAGAGGGAGGAGGGTTCATCCCCTCGCACGGAACGACCCCGTCTCCAAGACCCCCCCCCCAAACAAGACAACATGGGCAAAAGAGGAGGCTCCCTTGAGGGCTGCGAAGCCAGCCTGGCCCATTTCTGCCCCTGCCAACCCTTTCCCTTGCTGCCAGGTTTCCTCGTGATTTAACGGTGTTGCTGCCCACCTTCTCCACCAGTCTGCAGCAGACGGTCAAGCAGCCGCCCGTTGTGACGCCCTGGAAGCGCTAGGACAGGGGTCGGCAACGTAAAGCCCATGGAGGCCGTTTAACCGGCCCACGAGCGGCCCCTCGAACCCAGCCGCCCGCTTGGGAAGTCCCCGCTTGCTGCACTAAACTGGCATGGCGCAGCGCAGGGACTCTCTTCCGCAGCTCCAGAAATTGCTCCTGCGCAGATGCGATTTTCAGCATCTGGGCACACGCCGAAGTGATTTCCGGTGCCACGGTCATGCGCAGATGCAATTTCCGGCGCCACAGACATGCACAGATGCAATTTCTGCCGTTGCGCTGCACCGGTCTGGCCCACGGAGGATCTCCACGGGTGTGATCCGGCTCAGGCCTGGTAAGCCTTGCCAACCCTTGAAGTAATAGGAGAAGGGGAGAATTGCAGGCCTGTCCCTTCCTCCCTCTTCCACATACCATCGAGAGCTTCCTTCTCCTTGTTGCCACCAGGCGCCAGCCCCGAGACCTCCACCTTCGACGAGACCCCCGGCGTGACGCTCTCGCATTCACCCACGGGGGCAGTAGCAGTTGGGAAAGAGGGGCCCGTTCGCCATGGGGCACCGGGAGGAGCAGGCAGTTTCTCCTCCGGCACTTGCCAGGGCTCCTTCCGTTCTGAGAGAAAAGGAGGGGAAGGGGTGCAGAAGGAGGTTATTTGAGGGGGTGGGGGGTCAAGCCTACAGCCTTCCTGCCCTCTGTCCAATGAGCAGGTCCACCTCCTCCAGCCTCTCACCTCTCTCCGGCCCCTCCTTGGCCGTGGGGCTGGCAGGGACCTCCCCTCCCTCTCTCCTGTCGCCGTCCTTGGCCTCCGACAGCTCCTCCTCCTCTTCCTCCTCTTGCAGGGGCTGGAAGCTTAACTCCTGCTCCTCAAGGATCGGCTCTTTGGGGCTCTTCTGTAAAAGGAGACGAGAAGAGGCCGTTGTCAGCTTTGAGAAGTCTTGCTTCACATACCTCTGTCTCTGCCGGGTCTCGCAGCAGCCATCAGCAGCCCTACTCTCATTTAAGTGCCGTGGATCTGGGCCCATAACCCTATTGTTGGGATGCGGCCTGGGAGGCGGGGGCAATTCACAGGCCCCCCAGCTGCCTCCAGCCACCGGCCGGCATCCAGGCAAACTCCAGTCTCCCTTGGCACAGCATCAATCAGCGACTCATAGCTTCAGAAACTTGAGCACGCTCTAATCAGCAGAGTGAATAACTCTCCACAACGGAAGCGGCGGAGAGAGGCATATGCAAGGTGTATTTACAAGCGTTTATTCGGCATTAGAACAAGGGAAAACATGTCTGCTTCCCTTCGTGTCCAAGCAAAAAACATAAGCAAAAGCTATATACGACGGAAGTTCCCAGCAAGCTGCGTTGGAAGTAAACAGATATGTAACATGAAACAACTCCACATGCCTGTTCTAAAAGTGGAATGGAACTATATCCTAACAGAATAGTCATGTGGGGGGCGGTCGGGGATGCCCCTCATCTACGTACACAGACCTTATTCAGCCGGAAGGGATCCAGTTGGGAAAGGAAGGATGGCCTATGGGAAGGGAAGGAACAAGAACCAGGCTGCAAGGGAAGGAACAACCAAACCTCCAAGGAGAGGGAGAGAGAGAGATACTTGGCCGGGGCTTTATGACCTCCCTTCACCCCAAAGAGTAAATTATTATTATTATTATTATTATTATTATTATTATTATTATTATTTATCATTCTGCTGCCTTTTCCCCAGACTGGGCCACAAGACAGCTTACACAAATTTTAAAAAATACAAAAAGCTAAACAGCACGTTAATATATTAATTAAAAAATAACTTAACTTAGCAAGAGTTAAAACAATACAGGGGTACCTCTGGTTGCGAGCGGGATCCGTTCCGGAGCCCCATTCGCAACAGGAGCAGAACGCAACCCGCATCTGCGGGTCGCGATTCGCTGCCTCTGCGCATGACATCACTTTGAGCGTCTGCGCATGCGTGAGCGGCGAAACCCGGAAGTAACCCTTTCTGGCACTTCTGGGTCCGCCGCAGGACGCAACCTGAAAAGATTTAACCCGAAGCATCTTTAACCCGAGGTATCACTGTATTTTTAAAAAGCAGATCAATTACAAGACAATTAAGAAAAACAGAACGATTAAAAAACCATTTCCTTAAGGAACAATCAGCCCCCAAAGGCCTGTCGGAATAAAAGTCTTCAACCGCAGGCGGGAAAAGGGTGGCTTAGAAGGCAATTAGTAAGCCAATAATAACCATCATCATCTTCTCCTCTCTCCCCCTAGATGAGAGCAGCCCCCCCCAATGGATAAACCCTAGATCTGTGTCTGTGTGGGTGAGATAGACGGAAAGACAGACAAATGGGGAAAAAACCCCGAGCAGAGAAGACCTTTCCCCTAGCGATTTCTGGGGGAACGCTGTTGGAATCTGGGAACCTGCTGCACACCTTGAGGGACATGAAGGCCCCGGAGGAGTCGAAGGTCCCCATCTCCTCTTCCTCGTCCTCCAGGCACCACTCTGGGAGGCCATCCTTGTCGTCCTCGAAGCTGCCGCTGTTGTGCCGGTGCCGGCGCCCGCTCCGCGGCTCGTCCTCCCGCTCCCGGAAGTCAAAATCGAACTTCCGCCGGCGCCCTTCTCCGCCGTGCTCCCGCCAGCCCGCGGACCGAGGGCCTCCTCCGTCTGTGGGGAGAGAGGGAGGTTGGAGGGCAAACCCATTTCTCCTTCCTGCGGCCTCTGCGGGGGCCGGAACCGGACGCCCGACGCCCTCTTCCTCCCGGCTCCCCCAAGCTTGCTTCCGCCGTGGGCTCTCACCTGGGCTAGCAGACCGCCAGCGCTCGCTCTCCCGCCGGGGGCCTCCGCTCTGCCGCCAGCTAGCCACGGCCACGGCACCGGTGCTGGCCTCTTCCTCCTCCTCGTGCTCCTCTCGGAGGGTGCGCCAGTTGTCGCTGTCCGAGCGGGCAAACTCCTTGCGCCCCGGGGGAGCCACCTCCTCAAACGGAGCCCGGGCTTCAAATAAGGAGGGAGACGGCGGCGGATAAGCTGGTAGAGTGCAATACATTTAATCTGTGGGTCGTGGGTTTGAGCCCCACATTGGGCCAAAAGCTTCCTGCGTTTCAGGGGGTTGGGCTAAATGACCCTTGGGGTCCCTTCTAATTCTATTAGGGCCGTCCCACCTCAGGAACACCAATCAGTGGGATAGGACCTGCCACATCTACCATGAGGGCAGCTTTTCAACAGGGAAATTGATGGGGTTTCCATGGGTTTCTGTGTGTGCCTTTCATGGAATCATAGAACTGTAGTCAGACGGGTCCCCGAGGGTCATCTAGTCCAACCCCCTGAAATGCAGGAATCTCAACTGCAGAAGCTGTGGCAAGTGGCCATCCAGTTTTAGCTTCAGAACCTCCAACGTGGTTCTGAAACCACCACCTTCCGCGGTCATCCATTCCACTGTTGAAAGGTTTGTAACCGAAGTCCATTCATTTATTTTTTATTATACAGGCTCTATGACCAATTATTTCAAAACCCATCAAGTTGAGGCTGATGAATTAATTTGTGTCAAATCTTTGCAAGCTTATTTGGTAGAGACACACTGCTCATGAAGCAAAACAGTATGGCATACAGACTTCCGGTTGATCGCCCCATCAATGGCGGACGGGAGCTCTTTCCGCTGAAAGAGCCCCGGCACTTTGAAGACTGGGGTGACCGCAAGAGTGTTGTGGAACCCCGAAAAAACCTTAGATTGAGCATTCTGAGGACCTGGTATTACTGCAGGTATCCCTGAGCGACTCCCTCGCTCCCCGGTAAGCTCTAAAAAGAGCCCTGAGAGCGAGCGTAAGGGTCTCTAAGTCAGACTTTAGGTGCGAAGGGTCCAGTGTGGTCCTCTGAGCCCTCCCACCCCAGCCAAGATCTTACTGGCCCAGGCCAGGTGTGGAAGAGTAGCTGGGAAAGATGGAGCACGCACACACACACACCCCTTGCAATTAAGTGCTTCCCTGGCAAGGCATATGCAAAAAGAAACTGCGTACAGGTGAGTTAGCAGAATGGTGAGAGAGCTATGGAGTGCCCCACCCTCCAGAACCAGAACAGGCGAGCGAAGCCCCCAGCAGCAGGCCACTTCAATAGGGGCATAGCTCTCCTCTGCTACCAGTAATGCCCACAGGCTAACAACAGCTCCTCATTTCAAAGGGGGCTGGCAGGACCAGTTCCCTTCCTGCACAAGGGAGGAAGAAAGCTGGCGGGCGCAAACTGCATGGAGGACAAATCTTGCCAACCCGCTGACCACCCTGCGATCTAGGTGGGAAATCACCGTACCTCCTTCCCGTCGGATGGGCTTCTCAAACCGTCGTTCTCCTCTGCAGGAGAAGAAGAGGGTGTCAGAGCAAGGAAAGAGGGCAGCAGGTTCCCACAGCGACCCACAGACACAGCTCCCCCGGGACCCCCTACTCACCGGTCATCCCAACTCTGGCTGCGATGTATCTCGCGGACCCCACCGCGGCCAAACGCCCCTTCTGCCTCCTCAATGCTTCTTTGGTAAAAGCCACTCTCGCCACGGCCACGGCCTATTTAATTGCGGGGTGGAGAGAGGCAAGGTGTCAAAATAACATCGATTGATTGACTGCATGTGTATCGCATCCTGGGACGCGGGTGGCGCTGTGGGTTAAACCACAGAGCCTAGGACTTGCCGATCAGAAGGTCGGCGGTTCGAATCCCCGCGACGGGGTGAGCTCCCGTTGCTTGGTCCCTGCTCCTGCCAACCTAGCAGTTCGAAAGCACATCAAAGCGCAAGTAGATAAATAGGTACCGCTCCGGCGGGAAGGTAAACGGCATTTCCGTGCGCTGCTCTGGTTCGCGGCTTAGTCATGCTGGCCACATGACCCGGAAGCTGTACACCAGCTCCCTCAGCCAATAAAGTGAGATGAGCGCCGCAACCCCAGAGTCGGCCACGACTGGACCTAATGGTCAGGGGTCCCTTTACCTATATCACATCCTTGTCTTTCCAAGGAGCTCAAAAGCGGCAGTGTAGACGGTTCTCTCCCTTCCTCCCCTAATTCACTCAACAAGGTAGGTGAGGCTGAGAGAGACACTGACCGGCCTCCAGGCTCACCCACCCAGCGGGCTTCATAGCCAAGCAGGAGGATTTGAACCCTGATCTCTCCCAGGTCCTAATCCGGCACTCAAACCACTGCACCGGCTTTCAGAAACAGGAACCCACTCGCCGCCTCCCCAAGTGAGAGCAGGGGAAGGTGGCAAGACAGGAAGAAGAGGAGGAGTTTGGATTTGATACCCTGCTTTATCACTACCCGAAGGAGTCTCAAAGCGGCTAACGTTCTCCTTTCCCTTCCTCCTCCACAACACACACTCTGTGAGGTGAGTGGGGCTGAGAGACTTCAGAGAAGTGTGACTGGCCCAAGGTCACCCAGCAGCTGCAGGTGGAGGAGCGGAGACGCGAACCCGGTTCCCCAGATTACGAGACTCCCGCTCTTAACTACTACACCACACTGGCTCTCAGGAAAGGGAGCCAACCCACCCGTCCCCAGGATACCTCCGTACCTCGGCTCCGGGTGCTGCCTCTCCCCCGGGAGACTCCGGCCGGGGCAGCCCCAGCCCCCTTTCCCATCAGCCTTAGCACTGCAACACTGTTCACAGACATGGAGAAGTTCCTCTGAAGCAGATTTGGCGGGGGGGGGGGAGAGAGAGAGCAGAATTTGAAAAGAGGCGGCCTCTGGATCCACGCTTTGTCAAAAGCATCATGAAGACTGTAAGAAGAGACCGCTTCCCTTATATTCCCAGAAAAATATCTTTAAGCGAACCATAAGGGCAGTGGCAACTAAAAACGATCTAAACTCAATGTACACATCTACATGCGCCCCATTCTATTTTAAACTCAAGAGAGGCCAATGAACATACGTCTTATTTTAATGAATGGACTTCTGCGCAACTTCGGGAAGCTTTTACAGAGTTACGATTAAATACAATAAACTCTGCTTATAGAGATGGGAGACACAGAGGCATGCCAACAAACAAACGCGTTTGCATTAGGGGATGTCCTGAAGTAAAGGACCTTATGCATTATATCTTGCACTGCCCCTTATACAATGAAGCAAGAGAAAGATTTTTAGCACCTATAAGGACAAGGTCCCCTGGCCAAAACCCCACTGACATGATTTTATATCTCCTCGCAGACACAGTTCGGTATGTGACCTGGCATGTAGCACTCTTTGCAACTGCCGCTAGGAAAATTAGAGCAAATTATATAGCCAAGGTAGCCACCAACTGTAAAGGAGATGAATTTATTTGACCCAATCTACATCGAGCTATATTCTATCTTTATCACCAAACTCCGAATATAATTGCACACTGTATTAATTAACATTAATTTTTAATACATTAGTGGCCATGTGACAATTTTAGCTTATAAATTTTATTGTTGAATGTCTTAATTTGTATATTAGGATACTTTTCTAGCTCTGTTTAGAGTAGGAAATGTCTTGAATAATATAAATGTTTTAAGAATTTTTTGTATCAATCCAGCATATTTTCTTTGAATTGCTGAATGATTCTGTGTACACTGGTACCTCGGGTTAAGTACTTAATTGGTTCCGGAGGTCCATTGTTAACCTAAAACTGTTCTTAACCTGAAGCACCACTTTAGCTGATGGGACCTCCTGATGCTGCCGCGCCGCCGGAGCACGATTTCTGTTCTCATCCTGAAGCAAAGTTCTTAACCTGAAGCACTATTTCTGGGTTAGCGGAGTGTGTGACCTGAAGCGCACGTAACCTGAGGTATCCCTGTACATTGCGGCAGCCTTTGGCCATGTGCAATAAAACTGACTGACCGCTGGGTGTGGCCAAAGAGGGCCCCATCGGGTCCAGCATCCACTGCCCCACCAGGTGCCCCAATGGGGAACCAGGATCCAAGCGCTGGAGCAAAACTCTCTGCTCCTACGCTTTCCAGCAACTGAGATTCAGAATCACGGCTCCTCCGACCGTGGAGGGCACAGCACAGGTGTTGTGGCCAGGAGCCAGGATCCATCGCCACCGCTTTTACCTGCTCCTCTTCCGTTAAGGGAACCAACGCCAGAGGCTGCAGAGGATCGTCCTGGAGAATGGCAGAGAACTCTTTATCCTGGATCTCCTCCGGGACCTGCGGAAGGAGAAGCGCGGGAAGGAAGCCATCAGGAGCCCACCCAGCTTCTTCCCGACCCAAACCAACGCTCTGGCAGGGGTCGACCTTGGAGACGGGTGGGGAAAGTAAAGAAGATACAGGAAGGGGGGGATGGAAGCAAGCTGGAACCTCAGCAATTGCTGTTCCCTTTCAGCTTAACAAAAGGGAAGGTACCGTATTTTTCGGTCCATACGACGCACTTTTCCCCTCTTAGAAAGTAAGGGGAAATGTCTGTGCGTCTCATGAAGCAAATGCTGCGCGGAGAAGGGAGGTGTAAGCGGCTCCTGTCCGCTTTGCTGCTTTAAAGCGAGCCGTGGAGGAGGGAAGGAAGGGGAGCAATGGCCCCCATCCGTCCCCCCCTCCGCAGCTTGCTTTAAAGCAGCAAATTTACCATAAGACGCACTTTTCCCCTCTTAGAAAGTAAGCAGAAAATTTAAAGCAGAAAAGCAGACAAGGACTGCCTGATTTGCTGCTTTAAACAGTTTAGTACAACATTTGATTCAGAATATTTCCCCCCCCCCCCGTGTTTTCCCCCTCTAGAAACTAGGTGCGTCTTATGGAGCGAAAAATACGGCAATTCAAAGATTGTAAACAGAGAGGAGAAGGCAATTTGCGCCTGGGTCCACCCCGCCATCCGCCCCGGGTCAAGCAGCCCTACATGCTGGGGGCACGACCCGCAACCGTGCGGCACTCACCTTGTTGTCTTTCACGTAAAGTGCTAACATCTCTTCCCGCCCGTATCGGTATTCGGCTAGCTTGTACTTTGGCATGGCAGGGGAGGGTGGGGGGGAAGCGACGCTCCCGCCACTGGAGAGAGCGCGGAGCCTGAGGAAAGAGGGAGGAGGAGGGAGGAGGTGTGTCAGGCGAACAGCAGGGAGGGGGGAGCTGTCTCTTCCCACTCAACCCCTCAGGTCCAGCAAGTCCTCCTTTCCCACTGGAGGTCGGCTGCTTGCCCCGGCTTCCCTCTGCCCCAGAGGGCCTTTCTGGGCGCAGCACAGCCTCAAAAGACACACACTCAGAATGGCGGATGAAATTGATGGACTATGCAGAATTGGGTAAATTAACAGGAAGGATTCGAAACCTGCAGGGTCAGAGATTCTTAGAAGACTGGAGTAAATATACGAACTATTTGAAAAGTAATGGTAATGAACAGATTATGCTAGTAGGACTGCAAGAAGTTTTGTAAGGAGGATTATCTGAAATATTGAAAGACTATGAGGAGAATGATTTAAAGAGTAACAGAGAAATTAGGAAATGCAGAATAAGTGATAAAGAACAGAAAATCATCAGAGGTGTTGGCGGAAGTCTAAAACATTGTATAAGAGAAGAAGTTATGTTATAGGATTGTTGGAAATGGTATGTTAAAAAACCCAATAAAAATGTATATAAAAACACACACACACACTCACCACTCTGGCCCAAAGTTCAGTGTCTCGGCTGCCATCTCTACCGCTCCTGGGCTGGCTTTCCTCTGGTGCTCGTCTTCTTTCTTCTCTTCCCCAAAAACCTGGTATTCATTGTATTTAGTTATCTATTGCATCCACAGGCCACTTTCTCCCTCCAAAGGAGCTCAAAGTGGCTGATGTGGTTGTTCTCCTTTTCCTCGTTTAACCCCCACAACAACCCTACCAGGTAGTTTAGGCCGACAGGCGGTGACTGTCCATCCCCCCCCCCCGACGTCACACCCAGTGAGCTTCCTGGGCCGAGTGGAGATTCGAACCCTGGTCTCGCCCGGGTCCTAGTCTGAAACTCTTAACCAGTGGCTCAGTGGTAGATGGAGAGGGGTGTCAAAGGACCCTTCAGGATTTAACCTCCTTCCACCGGGCCTGTAAGACAGAGCTATTCCGCCTGCACTTTAATTTGAATTCAGCCTGATCTTTTATCTCCCTTCCCTTCCCTCTCCTTTTATGAAGATCACCTGCTCTGAGACCCCACAGCTAATTCTCTCCTGGTCTCCTCGCTGGCCCAAGTAGGACCAACTCGGCCAGCTAACCCTGGGGATTATCTAATTGATTTTTGAATTTTATTGTTATTCATGTTTTTATACTGTTTTTTATGCTGCTTTTATAATTATCATATTTTTCACTCTATAAGACGCATTTTCCCCCCTCCTAAAAAGTAAGGGGAAATGTGTGTGCATCTTAGGGAGCGAATGCAGGCTGCGCAGCTATCGCTGAAGGCAGACTATCAAGAGGGATCAGTACGCACCGATTCCTCTTGCTCTTCTGGCTTCAGGGATAGCCATGCAAAGCCTCTTGAGCGCAGCCGGAGCACTCCTGCCTCTTTGCTCAAGAGGCTTTGCGTTGCTTTCTTGTTTCTCATTTTCCTCCTCTAAAAACTAGGAGCGTCTTATGGTTGGGTGTGTCTTATAAAGCGAAAAAAACGGGCTTTTAAATTTGTTGTTAGCCGCCCTGAGCCCGGTTTTTGAACCAGGAAGGGAGGGGTATAAATAATTTATTATTATTATTATTATTATTATTATTATTATTATTATGGCAACCAGAGCAAAAGGGTTTCTCAGTTTGAGACAAAGTGCACTCACATCCCTACAGAGTTAAGCCAAGAGGTGGAAAGAAGGAAGAAAGGGGTCTCTAGAGAACTAGAGGTTCAGGATCCTGGGCTTCTGGGCTGGGGGTGGCTGACAGAAGAAGGAGGAGGAGGAGGAGGAGGAGAAAGGGGGTCTTTCAAAGATGCTGCCCACCTGCGTTATCGCTTAACAAGGATCCGCCCTGGATCACCCCCTCAGGCTGGGAAGTCCAATCACAACAGCAGGGAACCTGCAGAGAAAAGAGCAAAGGCATATTATGACTTGAAGCTTATTCAATCAGAAGGGCTGGTGACTCTGGGGATGTGTTGCCCAGAAGCCTGGGGCTGGTGGCCCAGGAATCCCAGACGGGTGAGGCGGGCAAACTGCCTCTGCTGCCCGTCTTTGCATGGTCTGGGTCCAGCGTGCCACTGACTCGCCAGAACAAATGACATGCAGCCCAGCAAAAGAGGCTTGTGCTTCAGTGGCAGATGAAGATGATGGAATTCATGGAGCTGGCTGATCTCACCGGGAGAGTACCCACAACCAGAAAGGAGAGGACTACCAAGAAGACTGGAAGAAATTTAAAGACTATTTGAACAAATATTCTAACATCAAAGATATGTAACCACTTGGAAAAACCAACCAGGCCTAGGATTAAATTACATTTAAATACACAAATAAGAAAATGTACTATAAGAAAGGTAAAGAAATTGGAATATGACTGTAATATTGTTTTTTGAAATAATGATATTGGAAACTGCTACATTCAAATTAAAGAGGAAATTCAGATGGAGATTAGAGGAAGTCAATTAGTGTATATGAAAAAGGATTTTAATTAATTAATTGAATTTCTCTCCCCCCCCCATTTAGGTATTTTACGTTTGTTATTCTTTTTTTTCTTTTCCTTTTCACTTCTCTATTGTGTTGTTGCATATTTTCTTTTGTGTTATGTTTATTGAAAATTAATAAATATTATTGGGGGGGGGGGAAATGTGCTTGTGCTTCTTCCCTGTCCCAAAAATACAATAGCGTCTGCCCACTCTGCAGCCACGCAGAATGGGGGCTCGTAGCTTCCCCTTCAGCCTGATCTGGCGCTGTATTGGGGACTCCCAGGCGGAGAGATGGAACAACAACAACAACTAATAATAATAATAATATAACCGCCCTATACCTGTATATCTCAGCACCAACCCCACAGCACGCCGCCTCCTTGCCAGCGGCCACGGGGATGGGGGTCACTGGCAAAGCCAAGAGCGCGGCCGGAGGTGAGGGAGAGTCGGCCTCCTTGTCTGACGCGAGCGGTCCTCCCGGCGGCGCTGCTCCCGGAGCCCCGTACGGCCAGAAGCCACGGGCGATTTCCCCAGAAGGCTGCTCGGCCTTGGGGGCCCCGCGACACGACCTCCGCGGCTCAATTCACATCGGAGAAACTCTCTGGAAGAAGAGACAGAGGAGGGGTTGGCGTCCATGCGCTCCAGTGGGGAGACTGCTCAGACATGGGGCTTTAGGTGCTGACCTTGAAAGGCCCGAATGGCCTCGGTCCAGTAGACCTGAAGGAGCGTCTCCACGCCCATCGTCCAGCCCGGACACTGAGGTCCAGCGCCGAGGGCCTTCTGGCGGTTCCCTCCCTGCGAGAAGTTAAGTTGCAGGGAACCAGGCAGAGGGCCTTCTCGGTGGTGGCATCCGCCCAGTGGAACTCCCTCCCACCAGATGTCAAAGAGAACAACACCTACCAAACTTTTAGAAGACATCTAAAGGCAGCCCTGTTTAGGGACGCTTTTAATGTTTAATAGGTTATTGTATTTTGGTGTTTTGTTGGAAGCCGCCCAGAGTGGCTGGGGAAGCCCAGCCAGACGGGCAGCGTATAAATAATAAATTATTATTATTTAGTTCACCTGGCCGTAGGCCGACGGCATGGGGCTGGGAGATGGGGAACCGCACTAGCCGGATCCTGCCTTGTAGAAGGTTGCTGCGCTTGGGACTTTTTAAGTTTAGACAAAACCCTCTCCTTCCTTGGAGAGGCTGGCTGACCCCCAGCTTCGGATGAGATTGCAGGGGGCTGTGTAGTGGTCATGTGGGATTACTATGAGGAATTATGAAATACGGAGCAAACCCTTGTGTCGGAGATGAAAGCATTGCGCTGACTGGGCTTGATTCATTGACAATAGTTTCTGATCGAATCCCACAGGCCTCTGCATCTCTGCCATTTGCGTTCTCTACACCTGACAGGCATGTACAGTGGTGCCCCGCAAGACGAATGTCTCGCAAGACGGGAAACTTGCTAGACGAAAGAGTTTTCCATTTTGGAGGTGCTTCGCAAAACGAATCTCCTATGGGATGACAATGTCTTGCGAGTTCCTGCTGGGTTTCCCCCCCCTTTTTTCTAAGCCGCTAAGCCGCTTATCAGCTGATCCGATCAGCAGATAAGCCGCTAAAAGCCGCTAATAGCGCTAATCCGTCAATGGGCTTGCTTCGCAAGATGAAAAAACCGCTAGACGAAGAGAATCACAGAACGGATTCTTTTCATCTTGCGAGGCACCACTGTATAAGGATTCTAAAACACAGGCCAGTTGCTTCATCAGGCATCCTCAGTACATAAAGATGGTAGGTTACTTTGATGTAGTTTAATCTTTAGATAGATCTTAAGGGCCAGGAAGGCGATGATAAATACTGCCACTCCTGTTCACCACTTGTTTATGACCTCTGGGGTTTCCTAAAAGCATTCCTTCTTGCTTCCTCTTTTATTTACTCTGAACTACATATGCATGCTCAAGTAGGAAAGAGTTTCTTTGTAGTTTTAACTTTAACTTTATCCCACGTGGGTTTTTTTGAAATGCTCAGAGGATATCGGATTGGTTCTCACGAACACTGTGTAAAAAGTTCTTTTGTGAATAAAACGACCTGGGCCAAGGGGTGGGCAGGAATTGTTATTATACGCACTCCTCCCAGAGTCTTGCTGGTCAAGCCTTGTGTGTATTCTATTAATCAGAGTCCAATCCTTCCTTTGCTTTGGGAACGCTACAGGGTTGGACTAGATGATGCCTGGGGTCCTTCCCAAGTCTACCATTCTATGGCCAGATAGAAGTTTAAAGTTCCACATGACATGGAGAAAGGAGAGGAGAGATTTTCCCTTCCCGCTCGCGTAACACTAGAACTCATGGACTTCTTCATCCAGCGCATAGTTAACCTATGGAACTCGCTGCCACAGGAGGCAGGGATGGTGACCAACCCAGATTTTAAAAGAGGATTAGGCAAATTCATGGAAGAGAAGAGGACTATTGTCTCTATATCTATATGGTTGTTGACACTCTCAAAGAACTGTAAGGAAGACGTGAGAAGGGACTTGCTCTTGCAGAAGGCACCCTGGTTCTGCTTCGGCAGGATTTTTCTTCTATACGCTTTTTAAATCTTTAACAATAATTACCGCCAGTTTTCCTGGGTCAGAACCGGCCTGTAATTTCCACGATCCCCCTGGACACCCTTCTGAAAACTGGAGTCACGGTGGCTACTTTCCAGTAGACGCTGATCGTAGGGGCAAGTAATTTTGTTGGAAGATCAGCAATTTCACATTTGAGTTCTTTTAAGAACTCACATCTGGACCCAGAAATTTGCCAGTTTTAATGTTATCTATTAGTCTGTCTTCCTGCCCACCTAGCAGTTCGAAGGTACGTCAAAGTGCAAGCAGATAAATAGGTACCACTCTGGCGGAAAGGTAAACGGCGTTTCTGGGCGCTGCTCTGGTTCGCCAGAAGCGGCTTAGTCATGCTGGCCACATGACCTGGAAGCTGTACGCCGGCTCCCTCGGCCAGTAAAGCGAGATGAGCGCCGCAACCCCAGAGTCGGCCACGAATGGACCTAATGGTCAGGGGTCCCTTTACCTTTATTAGTCTGTCTATCCCCTATTAATTTTGCCTCTAGAACTTCATCTCTCGTCACCACTATCTACCTCAGTTTCTCAGACTTCTTTTCTGCAAAAGTTAGTTCAGGACCTGGGATCAAGCAATGACTCCCCCTCTGTTAATTTCAGGAATGTGAACATGCACACACACGCACACCCGACCCCTCCAGGTCAGAATC
This sequence comes from Podarcis vaucheri, assembly GCF_965113315.1. Classification (NCBI taxonomy): domain Eukaryota; kingdom Metazoa; phylum Chordata; class Lepidosauria; order Squamata; family Lacertidae; genus Podarcis; species Podarcis vaucheri. The sequence goes on along the minus strand of NC_138751.1, from coordinate 2,521,226 downwards.
CTGCCCTCTTGTACAGTCATACATCGGGTTGAAGTAGCTTCAGGTTAGGCGTTTTCGGGTTGCGCTCCGCAGCAACCCAGAAGTAACGGAACGCGTTACTTCCGGGTTTCACCGCTTGCACAGACGCTCTAAATGACATCACGCGCATGCGCAGAAGCGGCAAATCGCAACCCGTGCACATGCAGACTGCGTTCGCTTCAGGATACGAACGGGGCTCCGGAACGGATCCCGTTCGCATCCAGAGGTACCCCCGTATTCTGTAAAGCGACACGCCCAGTGAGGGCACACTTATTGCTATTACGAACGAATGACCCAAGACCACCAGCAAGCTTCGTGGTCAAGCGAGGTCTGACCCTGGCTCTCCGTTTCAAGCTGGATGCCCCTGAGAACAGAACCCCCCCATCTTCAGAGGCGGCGCATGCACCCGAGCCAGCAGCTGCTGGGGAGAAGCAGTAGGAAAGGGCTATGGATCGAAGAACCCGTCAGTGGGACCAGCGGCCAGAGGGAGCCCAATTCAGCTCAGCATCCTGTTCTCAAGAGTGGCCAACCAGATTCCCATTATGGGAAGCTGACATGCATGAGTCTCACTCTCTCCACTTAGGATTCCTGGCCCCCAACACTAGTCGTTGTTGTTGTTTAGTCGTTTAGTCGTATCCGACTCTTCGTGACCCCCTGGACCAGAGCACGCCAGGCCCTCCTGTCTTCCACTGCCTCCCGCAGTTTGGTCAAACTCATGCTGGTCTCTTCGAGAACACTGTCCCACCATCTCGTCCTCCGTCGTCCCCTTCTCCTTGTGCCCTCCATCTTTCCCAACATCAGGGTCTTTTCCAGGGAGTCTTCTCTTCTCATGAGGTGGCCAAAGTCTTGGAGCCTCAGCTTCAGGATCTGTCCTTCCAGGGAGCACTCAGGGCTGATTTCCTTAAGAATGGAGAGGTTTGATCTTCTTGCAGTCCATGGGACTCTCGAGAGTCTCCTCCAGCACCAGAATTCAAAAGCATCCATTCTTCGGCGATCAGCCTTCACTAGTCGTTATTGACAACCATTTCCATCGTTTCCCCTTAATTCCTTTTTAGAGCTATCCAGGCATCCCCACACTCCCCTCTGGTGCTGGGCTTGGATGCTGGAGCAGGCCTGCACTCCTTGATCATCCAAGGCTCTCTTGAGTGGCTCTCACTTTCTTAATAATAATAATAATAATTTTTATTTATACCCCGCCCTCCCCAGCCAAGACCGGGCTCAGGGCAGCTAACACCAGATATAAAACAATTGATTAAGATACAACTTAAAAACAAGATTAAAATACATTAAAATGCAGCCTCATTTCAATAGAAACTCAAATCAAAAACGTTTTGGGGATGAAAACGTCAAATCTTCACCAAGACCAACTATTCAGCTATTAGTAGCACATTTGCAAAGATAAGCGGGGCCTGGTATGGTTTCAAACTGGATGGGGGACGTGTTGAGACTAGAGCAGGGGTCAGGAAGCTTTTTCAGCAGGGGGCCGGTCCACTGTCCCTCAGACCTTGCAGGGGCCAGACTATATTTTGAAGGGGGGAAATGAACAAATTCCTATGCCTCACAAATAACCGAGAGATGCGTTTAAAATAAAAGGACACATTCTACTCCTGTAAAAACACGCTGATTCCTGAACCGTCCGCGGGCCGGATTTAGAAGGCGATTGGGCCGGATCCGGCCCCGGGGCCTTAGTTTGCCTACCCGTGGCCTAGAGGTTGGGTCAGATGCCCCTTCCAACTCGTGTTTCTATAATTCTATGGCAGAAGAACTGGCTGAGAAAATGCACTGTTGACTAATTAGGCCTAGGACTAAATCAGGATTAAATAAATAAATAAATAAATAAATAAATAAGAAAAAGCACGATGAGAAAAGTTAGGAAGCTTGATTATGACTGGAATATTGTTATATGAAATAATGATATTGGAAATTGCTACATTTAATTGCAAGGAAATTCAGTTGGAAGAGATTGGAAGAAGTCAAGTAATATGTTTATTAAGTTCGATTTTAATTAACTAAGCAAGTCTTATTGTATGTGATGGTATATGTGAGGTTTGAATTACTTTATCTCTTTTATTCTTTTTTTCTTTTATTGTTGTCTTTTCTTTTTCTGTTATGTTAAAGTTATGCTTTTGTATGAAAATTAATAAACATTATTTTTTTTTGGGGGGGGGGAGAAAAGAAAATGCACTGCTGAACCTTCGGTCGTTTTTATCTGATTTGATGCTGGGGGCTATTGTTTGAAACCGAAAAGGTAGATAGAGAGAAAACGAAAGAGGAGGAGCAGAGAAGGTGAGTCAGAATAATCCCAAGAAGAAAGGAGCGCAATTTAAGGGAGTCCCACTCTACTTGGAAATCCTGAGTTTATGGATCAAGAAGAACATCTGGAAAGCGAAAAATTGCCAGCAAATTTTTAAACTGAAAACCACTGAGAACACAAAAGCAGCGCCACCTAGTGGTAGGAGGGGGAACGAATTCATGTGAGTTTGGGCTTTAAAGTCCACGTCTCTCCTCTATGGAGTTTTGGGACATATGCCATTAGCTGCAATAGTCTGCCTTCTTTACACAGGTAATTTTTTTACATAAACCTGCTCACCTGCGTTAACCTACTAACGGGGCCAGAACAGATAATTCGACAGTCGGTCTGTGAGCCCTTAGAAAAGGATGCTGTGATTACTAAGACCCAGCAAAAACAAGTCATGCCAGACAAATCTCGTTTCTTTTTCTGATAAAAGTTACTTGTCATCACAGAAAACAGTGGCAAGTGGGGTGATGCGGGGTCCTGTCCTGGGCCTGCTGTGGTTCAACATCTTTGTAAACAACTTGGATGAAGGAATTGAGGGGATGCTACTCAAATTTTGCAGGTGACAATAAGTGGGGAGGGGTAGCCAATGCCATTGAAGATAGATTTGGGATTCAAAATGAATTTAACAAGATTGGAGACCTGAGCCAAATCTAACAAAATGAATTGTAACAGGGAGAAATGTCAGGTTCTGTATTCAGCAGGAATAGCCAGCTGCACAAATGTTAAGATGAGAGACGTTTGGCTTGTCAACCGTAAGTGTGAAAAGAATCGAGGGGTCTTAGTAGACTGTAAGCTTAACACAAGTCAATAGTGTGATGCAGCAGCAAAAAAAGCTAATGCTATTCTTGTTGTTTAGTCGTGTCCGACTCTTCTTGACCCCCCGGACCAGAGCACGCCAGGCTCTCCTGTCTTCCACTGCCTCCCGCAGTTTGGTCAAACTCATGTTCGTAGCTTCAAGAACACTGTCCCACCACCTCATCCTCTGTCGTCCCCTTCTCCTTGCGCCCTCCATCTTTCCCAACATCAGGGTCTTTTCCAGGGAGTCTTCTCTTCTCATGCGGTGGCCAAAGTCTTGGAGCCTTAGCTTCACGATCTGCCCTTCCAGCGAGCACTCAGGGCTGATTTCCTTCAGAATGGAGAGGTTGGATCTTCTTGCAGTCCATGGGACTCTCCAGAGTCTCCTCCAGCACCAAAATTCAAAAGCATCAATTCTTTTGCGATCAGCCTTTTTGATGGTCCAGCTCTCACTTCCATACATCACTACTGGGAAAACCAGAGCTTTAACTATACAGACCTTTGTTGGGAAGGTGATGTCTCTGCTTTTCAAGATGCTGTCCACTCCATTGACAAAGACAATGCTATTCTAGGCTGCATCAATGGAAGTCTAGTGTCCAGATGAAGGGAAGTAATAGTCCCACTCTATTCTGCCTTAGCCAGACCCCAACTGGAGTCCTGTGTCCAGTTCTGGGCACCACAAATTAAGAAGGATGTTGACTAGCTGGAAGGTGTGCAGAGGAGGCAGACCAGAATGATCCAAGGGTCTGGAAACCAAGCCTTATGAGGAACGTTTGAGGGAGTTGGGTATGTTCAGCCTGGAAAAGTGGAGACTGAGATAGGACAGCCATCTTCAAGCATCTAAAGGGCTGTCATCACATGGAAGATGGAGCAAGCTTGTTTTCTGCTGCTCCAGAGGGCAGGATCCAAACGGATTCAAATGACAAGGAAGGCGATTCCGACTAAATACCCTGAATACCTTTCTGACTGTAAGCTCTGTTTGACAGTGGAACAGATTCCACGAGAGGTGGCAGTGCTTTGGGGCAGAGGTTGGATGGCCATGTGCCGTTTATGATCTAGTTGGACCTGATAACTCTCGGGGTCCCTACAATTCTATGATTTGATGGTGGTGGCGAATTCCACATTTTTAACGTGTGTCGTGTGAGAATATCTTCCTTAGTGCATCCTGAATCCTCCATCATTCAGTTTCAATGGACAATCCCACTGAGTCTACAGCTTCCTCTGGCCTTTTGATCATTTAGGTTGCTCCTTCCTGCACCTTTTCAAAGCTTGGGAGCATTCAGTCACCTCAGTGAGCATTCAGTCACCCACAGAAAATGGAAACTCTTTGAAACAAAATGCTAGGCTGGATATCTCAGAATGGCTTATTCTTTTCATCTGCGGCTCACAAATACCCAACAAGAAGGAGAAGTAAAGGTGCCATAGCAACATCAAAAGTTCAGCCTCAGATCACAGGACATTTAAGTGAATTGGAATCATCATCAACAAGAATGGCAGATAAAATTAATGCACTATGCAGAATTAGATAAATTAACAGGAGGGATTCAAAAACTGCAGGACCAGAGATTCTTAGAAGACTGGAGCAAATATTTCAACTATTTGAAAAGCAATTGTAATGAATAGATTACACTAGTAGGACTGCAAGAAGTTCTGTAAGGAGGATTATTTGAAATATTGCAAGAAAAACTATGATGTGAATTACTAGTCAATGATAATTAAAAGTAATAGTTGAAATTAAGAAATGCAGAACAAGTGATAAAGAACGGAAAATCTTCAGAGGTGGTTGACAGAAGTCTAAAATATTGTATAAGATAAGAAATTATGTTAAATGATTGTTGGAAATGATATGTCTAAAAAACCAATAAAAATGTATTTTAAAAAAAAAGGAATCATCATCATCAACAACAACAAGGTAATCTTTTGCTTGTTCACTCTCAAGGGAGAGAAAATTTTATTCCTATAACAGTACAGTTGGAACTGCTCAGTTCCAACTTCCAAGAAATGTCCCACATCCTCTGACCGCAGGGAGCCAATTCTTTGGGAAGCCTTCCTCCCTCTCTCCTGTCCTGCAAGGCCAAAGGAACAAAGGAACCTAGGGACTGGAGGGGGGGTCAAACTGTCTGGCTGTGTGCTGCAATTATTATTATTATTATTATTATTATTATTATTATTATTATTATTACTGAAGAATAGCCAGCCCCAAATCCTGGATGGTAGAATATAAGTCAAGAAGAGACTCTGGTCATGTAGGTAGAACTTCACCATCAATGATTACTAACCCTCACAGCTTCTTCATTCCACTCCCACTGCTTCTGATTACCAGTTGCTGGAAACCACAGGAGAGCAGAGCACTCTCGCACTCAGGTCCTGCTTACCGGCTTCCAAAAACGGGCGCCTGGTTGGCAAACTAGGGCTGGCCAATATATCAACGTATCGTCCCAGACTGGTCTGAAGTCCATGTTGTGATGTTGCTTCCACGGCCAGAGCTTCAGAGCGGACAAAAACCCCACGCAAGTGACAAAGGGAAGGCTACCAAATAAATCCGCAAGGAGAGCCACGCAGCTGAGATGACGGGCAGGGTGCTTTGCAGTAGCTCAGAATAAAGCGCTGCTGCATGAACCTTTCCGCTGACAGCGGATGAGTGGAGCAGACAATGGAGGAAACCAGACTTTGCCTGCAGCAAAGAGAGCCCAAACAAGTCCAACCTGGCAGGCTCCCAACTCCACCTGTCTCTTGAGCGCCACATACAACACCTGAATTGCACTTAAGGGGGCAGCTAAAAGCCGAGAGGAGTTGAAGGAGAACAAGGCTTGAGGCAGGACATGCAAAATACATTCGGAAAGAGAACCATGGTCAGCGCTCCCAATATTTTGTATTACTGCACCTTACTGTTCTTCTGGTTATAAAGGTTTTTGAACCAACTTAAATGTTGGTTTAACTACTGCAACGCGCTCTACGTGGGGCTACCTTTGAAGGTGACCTGGAAACTGCAATTAATCCAGAATGCGGCAGCTAGACTGGTGACTGGGAGTGGCCGCCGGGACCACATAACACCGGTTCTGAGAGATCTGCATTGGCTCCCAGGACTTTTCTGAGCACAATTCAAAGCGCTGGTGCTGACCTGTAAGGCCCTAAACAGCCTCAGTCCTGTATACCTGAAGGAGCGTCTCCACCCCCATCGTTCTGCCCATACGCTGAGGTCCAGCTCCGAGGGCCTTCTGGTGGTTCCCTCATTGCGAGAAGCAAACCTACAGGGAACCAGGCAGAGGGCCTTCTCAGTAGTGGCGCCCGCCCTGTGAAACACCCTCCCTTCAGATGTGAAGGAAATAAGTAGCTATCTTATCTTTAAAAGACATCTGAAGGCAGCCCTGTTCAGGGAAGTTTTTAATATTTAACGCTGTATTGTTTTTAATACTTGATTGGGAGCTGCCAAGAGTGGCTGGGGAGACTCAGACAGATGGGCGGGGTATAAATAAATTATTATTATTATTATTATTATTATTATTATTATTATTATTATTATTTGTTGCAAACCCATCACAGGCACCCCGGGATGAAATGCACATAAGAAGTGCAATAAATGCACCATTCTCTCACCCTGATCTGGCCACAGTGACCCATGCGATGGTCACCTCCAGGCTTGATTATTGTAACTTGCTCTACACAGGGCTGTCCTTGAAGCTGACCCTTGTCGCAGGATCACATTCACCCAGTGCTTTACCAACTCCACTGGTTCCCGGTGAAGTACAGGGTCAGGTTGAAGGTGCTGGTTTTGACCTTTAAAGCCCTATGAAGCCTAGATCCCTCGTACCTACAGGACTGCCTCTCCTGGTATGCCCCACGGAGGACCTTACGGTCCACAAATGACAACATTTTGGAGGTCCCAGGTTGCAAGGTGGTTAGATTGGTCTCAACTAGGGCCAGGGCCTTTTCAGTAGTGGCCCCAACTTGGTGGAAAGCTCTGTCCCAAGAGACTAGGGCCCTGCGGGACTTGACATCTTTCCGCAGGGCCTGCAAGACAGAGCTGTTCCGCCTGGCCTTTGGTTTGGACTCAGTCTGACCCTTAGGTTTCCCTCCCCTTATGGTCTTGATCTATGGGCTACAATCAAAATGAGGCTGCATTTTAAATTATATTTTAACCTGTATTTTAAATTGGGTTTTTTAATTGTAATTCTACTGGTGTTAGCCGCCCTGAGCCCGGCTCTGGCCAGGGAGGGTGTGGTATAAATAATTTTTTATTATTAATATCATCATCATCATCCCCACCACCGGAGGAAAGTCTTTCTCCTTGGTCCTCCTTGCAGATCCAGCTTCCCTCTCAAGACACAGCCAGAGGTTTCATGTCTAGACTGGACAGAGCAGCCCGAACGGAAGATGCTGGCTGACCAAACAGAAGGAACAACCAACTCTTATTATTTTTACATGCACAATATTTTTGAAGTGTGTTGCTATTTATCTGGATCATTCGCTCCCTTCAATCACCTTGAAATACCACCCGGGATTCTTCCTAAATCAATTCTTTAGAACAGAACTATTTATCCAGAGTCCATAAGATGAGCCCTAAAGCAGAGTAGCTGGATCAGGCCAAAGACCCACCAAGCTCCCAATCTAGCCCAGAATCCTGTTCTCACTCTGGTCAACCGGATGTTCCAAAGGGAAATCTGCAAGCAGGACCTGAGCGCAACAACAGAATCCCCCTCCCCACTTGGGATTCCCAGGATCTGGTGTTCAGAGACAAGGTAAAAGGATTCTTGGACGGTTAAGTCCGATCAAAGGCGACTACGGGGTTGTGGCGTTTGTCCACCGACAGCTTTCCGGCTCATGTGAGCAGCAGGACTAAACCGCTACTGGTGCAATGGGATACCGTGACGGAAACCAGAGCGCACGAAAATGCAGTTTACCTCCCCGCCACAGTGGTACCTATTTATCTACTTGCGCAGGTGTGCTTTGGAACTGCTAGGTTGGCAGGAGCTGGGACAGAGCAACAGGAGCTCACTCCGTTGCGGGGATTCGAACCGCCGACCTTCTGATCGGCAAGCCCAAGAGGCTCAGTGGTTTAGACCACAGCGCCACCTACGTTCCTTCACTGTTCAGCGATATACTGCCTTCAGCAGCAAAGGTAGATCAGAGCCTTCTCTTCCATGACTTTACCTAATTTAAAAGCAAGATGGTAGACTCCAGCACACCTAGCACAAACATGTCCTGTTTCAGGGGCCTAATCCGGCCCACCAGTCGGTTTAACTTGGCCCCTGTGGCAGTCTATTTCCTGGGGTAAAATCATAAAAAAGGTCAACAACTGTGGTTGGCCCCCATGGCCCTTCACTTCATCAAATCTGGCCCTCTTTGAAACAAATTTGGACATCACTGACCTAGCAAGACCAAATGACAGAGTTTAACCACGTGCTATTGCGAAGGACTTTCTCCTCCCTCTCCTGAAACTTCCAACGTTCGTCAATCATAGGATGACCCCGCTGCCTTCAAGCATTATGAGAAGGAAAAAGCTTCTTCCTAGCTGCTTTCCTCACATTGTGCGTAATCTTAACACACCTCTATCATGTCGTCCCCCAGCCTTGCTAGCCATTTCCCTAAACGGAAAGCCCCAAACACTGAAACCTTTCCCAGCGTCCAAACATTGCTCCAGCCCCTTGGTGATGTTGCCTGCCCTTTCCAGAGGTGAGGCGAAGAGAACTCCAATGACTTGGAACACAAGGAAAAACCATTTATGGGAAATCAAGGAATTCGTAACAGGCAGCGAAGAACCACGGTCCATATATTATGCATCTCAACTTTTTAATCGCTTCTAATATGTAATATTTGGCTTGTCACACGCCATTTAGAACTTCAGACCAAGAAGGACTCTGGCGCTGCAATGAACATATATGCACTCTGGCTGACTTTGCTTGCCAACGGTGAATGTGGCTCCTCAGTGTCCCCTCATCCACAATGCCTTTCTTGAATCAGCTTTTCCCAGACTGGTGACCTCCAAGCATTTGGGGCTGCAAATCCCATCAGCCCCAGCACTACACAACTCTGCTGGCCGGGCATGATGGGAGATGTAGTCCAAGACATGCAAGGCACCAGGTTGGTCAAAGGCTGGTTTTAATGCTGGGACCTGGGGCCAGCATTTCCAAGCTTGCTACAGTGGTACCTCAGGTTACATACGCTTCAGGTTACAGACCCCGCTAACCCAGAAATAGTACCTCAGGTTAAGAACTTTGCTTCAGGATGAGAACAGAAATCATGTGGCGGCAGGAGGAGGCCCCATTAGCTAAAGTGGTGCTTCAGGTTAAGAACAGTTTCAGGTTAAGAACAGACCTCCAGAACGAATTAAGTACTTAACCCGAGGTACCACTGTACTACAGTGGTGCCTCGCAAGATGAAATTAATTCGTTCCGCAAGTTTTTTCTTCTTGCGAGTTTTTCGTCTTGCGAAGCACGGTTTCCCATAGGAATGCATTGAAAATCAATCAATGCATTCCTATGGAGACCATCCGGGGACAGATGGGAAGCGCCGCGCGCCTTCCCCTCTGTCCCCGGACCTGTTTAAAGCAAGGGAAGGGGCAGCGGGAAGAATCGCTTCTCCCCGTTGCCGCCCCTTGGTTCAAAAGGGGTCCGGGGAGAGAGGGGAAGGCGCGCGCACCTCCCCCTGTCCCCTCTTTTGAAGCAAGGGACGGAGGGGAGGAGATTGCGGGGCTGGCAACGGGGAGAAGCGATCTTCTCCCCGCCGCCCCTTGCTTCAAAAGAGGTCCGGGGACAGCGGGGAAGACGCGCTGCGCTTCCCCGCTATCCCCGGAGCTTGCGGGGCAAGCTTCGTTTTGCGAAGCAAGCCCATAGGGAAATGCGTCTTGCGAAACGGCTAAGAAAACGAAAAACTCCTTCACCTAGCGAGTTTTTCGTCTTCCGAGGCGTTCGTCTTGCGGGGCACCACTGTACTTTTAAAGGTGAAGGGACCCCTGACCATTAGGTCCAGCCGTGACCGACTCTGGGGTTGCGGCGCTCATCTCGCTTTACTGGCCGAGGGAGCCGGCGTACAGCTTCCGGGTCATGTGGCCAGCAGGACTAAGGCGCTTCTGGCGAACCAGAGCAGCGCATGGAAACGCCGTTTACCTTCCTGCCAGAGCAGTACCTATTTATCTACCTGCACTTTGACGTGCTTTCAAACTGCTAGGTTGGCAGGAGCAGGGACCGAGCAACAGGAGCTCACCCTGTCATTGCGGGGATTCGAACGACCAACCTTCTGATCGGCAAGTCCTAGGCTCTGTGGTTTAACCCACAGCGCCACCCGCGTCCCTGTATTACTGTTATTCTCACTGATTTATTAATCACCTTCTAAACCACCGTCTCAAGGCAATTTACACATGAGCTTAGGCTGGGACAAGACCTTCCTATCTGCAGGAAGAGAGTTTGGGCCCAGGACACAACACAAAGCTAAAAAACCCCAGAGGATTGTCCACAGTCTCCATGTGTTGTTGTTGTTTTACTTTATTTAAAACTTTGCCACACCACCCTTCAGTTCAAAATAGCAGGGGTATTAATTAGCCGAAGCATGAAGCAAGGCTCCATGGCGAGAGAGCTCCACAAGCAGGCCTTGCTTTAGATCAGGCATAGGCAAACTCTGGCCCTCCAGAAGGGCAGGCACTATTGCTCTGAAACAGACCAGAAGCCAGTGGGGCTTCTGAAGCCTCACTGAGAAAAGTTGCCAGTGCCAGGTCCCAATTAGCAGCCTTAGAGTGGTTGCGTCTTGAACTCGGTGCTGTTTCTGGGAAGTCTTCAAAATAATAATAATAATAAATTTTATTTATACACCGCCCTCCCCGGCCATAGCCGGGCTCAGGGCGGCTAACACCAATAAAATTTTAGTAAAAACATAACTGGGGGGCAATTTAAAATACAGGTTAAAATGCAATTTTAAATGCAGCCTCATTTTAAAATAGCCGATAAATGAAGACCATAAGGGGAGGGAAACATAAGGGTCAGACTGAGTCCAAACCAAAGGCCAGGCGGAATAGCTCTGTCTTGCAGGCCCTGCAGAAAGATGTCAAGTCCCGCAGGGCCCTAGTCTCTTGTGACAGAGCGTTCCACCAAGTCGGGGTCAGTACTGAAAAGGCCCTGGCCCTTGTTGAGACCAATCTAACCACCTTGTAACTTAGGACCTCCAAAATGTTGTCATTTGTGGACCTTAAGGTCCTCCACGGGGCGTACCAGGAGAGGCTGTCCCGTAGGTACCTGGGTCCTAGGCCACACTATGCACAGATGCACAGTGCATTGCAGGCGCCTAACCCAAAGGCCGCCGCCAGAGCTGCAACAAGCTCTCTCCACACAGGAGGAGCCATAAGCCTAGTGAAAGGCACTCCATGCGCCTTTGCTGTTTCAGTTCTGCAAAACTCTGGTCCCTTTTGCCATTTTGGCCACCCTTTTGCAAGTTCAAACAACCATGGGTTTGCACAGGTAATTGTGTGAACTCAATCCAGGACCACACCCCCTAGGTGTGATCTGGCCACTAGTGGCTGCAGAACAATAATGGATTAAGTGGCCGTGTCTAAGGCAATCTGATTAATCATGACCCCTAATAAAGTGTGGTTTCATCAAGGGAAATATTTTTCTTCCGATCACAGACACTAGAAATCCAGGAAAGATGTATCTTGCTGAGCTCGTCTCCCGAGTGCCTAAAACTCTTTTACTTTCCTCTCCTTCCTCTGTGGAGATGTGGCCTCAGAACTGTCTGCCTGCTACCCTCACGCTGCCCACCATTCAAAAAATGGAAGAGCCTCACCAGACCAGGTTGGCCAACGAAGCACCAACTCCAGAAGAAGCAACAGAGAGCCACCACACAACACCAGGGAACACAAGCTGTCGTCCTCTGCCAGGCGCAACTGCGCATTTCAGAAGACTATCTGAACACCACACAACTGCCAAGATCCCAAAAACAATATATGAAAATAACTAAACCAAAATTTACTAATGGGAGAAACGGCTTCTCAATGGAGGAATGGGTGGTGACTGCCGCTGATGACCGTACGCAAGTCCACCTAGCATGGAGGCAGTTACTATATCCTGCAGCAATGAATTCCACAGGTTAATAGCACACTGCACAAAACGTGTCCACCACGACCTAATAACAGACATGTCAACAAGTCACCACCTCCAGGCAGGAAGTGGCTTCTCTTTAAAAAGAAAGAAAAGCGTCTTTTCCCTTTCCCTTTTAGACCACAGAAGGTTGAAAGTGAGTTGTTGCAGTCAGGCCAGCGAATAACTTTGCATCCGCTGCATTGTGGTCCAACAATGGGTGAATCTATTCAACACTCCCAGCACTGTGTACAGCTTTCTAAATCTATTCTCTGTTTATTTCCCCACAAGAGGTAAGAAATCTCCAAAATATATCGGCTCTCTGATGGTTTCCATAGAAAGCCACCTTATACAAAGTCAGACCATTGCTCTGCCTTACTCAGCGTCGCCTACACCATACAACAGGGGTCAGCAACCTTTTTCAGCCATCCCTCAGACCATGTGGTGGGCCAGACTGTATTTTGAAGGGGAAAAAATGAACGAATTCCTATGCCCCACAAATAACCCAGAGATGCATTTTAAATAAAAGCACACACTCTACTCATGTAAAAACACCAGACAGGCCCCACAAATAACCCAGATGTGTTTTAAATAAAAGGACACATTCTACTCGTGTAAAAACACACAGATTCCCAGACCGTCTGCGGGTCAGATTGAGAAGGCAATTGGGCCACATCTGGCCCCCGGGCCTTAGATTGCCTACCCCTGCCATACACACTCCAATCCTGCCATATCTGTTGCAGATTTGCCAACCAGCACCACACACATGCCCTTGGCTTTATAGCAGAACAAGAGCTTGTTGGCCAGGAAGCCAGACTTCAACACAAGCCACCCACCGCCAAGTAAACTGGCATTCAGGATATGTCCCAAGGCTGTAATACTGGGAGCGAGGTATTCCTATATTGACTGTTTGCACAAAGAAGTAATCAAAGACTGGGCAGTAGGAATGAAACTCCCCACTGCCAAACTGCCTTTTAAAATCTCTTAAAGGAATTTTTTGCTACCACATTGCAGGGTTGCAGATAATCACCTTTTCCCGCCAGAGGTTCTCTTCAGCCAACCAGCCACACAGCCCAGGCAACAGCAGCTGTTGCCGCACAGGTCCAAACATTGTGCCCTGCTATAGAAAACCTCCACATACAGATGTCCACGTGCGAGTTATACACCCAAACTTTATAAGGAGGTGGCATCAACACTAACTCAACAGGCAGGAAGGGAATAATATTTGAGGAGGAGACTAAAAGAAAGGAAAGGAAACTAGGACTCCCCAAACCCCACATATCACACTCCGCTTCTCAAAGGCATTTTGGCAGTGGAGTTTGTGGATGCAAATTATTACGGGTCATTTAGCAAGAGAATGCCACAGTAATCTATCGTCGCGCTGCCTTGCCCAAGAAGCGTTTGTCTGTCGTGCAATAGCTTTCTGCAGGCTGGTGACCTTACAGGATCCTGTCCCAACACTGAACTTGGAACTCCACCGAACTGCGGATCTCTCTGATCTGCGCGCCCCCCCCCCCAAATCTCTTCCTAAGGAACAGGGAGCGTTGCAGGGAACCACGGCAATCCTCTCGCAGCCCGCGTCATTTCGAGGTCTCCGCAAGCATGACAGGAGGGGAGTGGCGAAGCGGCAAAGCCTTCAGGGGCGCCGGAGCCTCCCCGCACCCGTCCTCTTTGCACGGGCACCGGGGAACCACAGGGCGCCGGGGCGGGTGGGGAGAGTCTCGTGCCCGTCCTGCCCCAGGGGCTTCCCCCCCCCCCTGCTTGCAAAAACGTGCCACGGGCCTCCGCAGGGCGAGCGCGGCAAGGGCACAATGCAACCAGGGATGCAAGGCGAATGGGCTGGGCTTTTTTTTTTGCAGCAGCGAGAGCAAGAGGCACCGGGGCTTTGCATGCACGCGCAAGAGGACGACCTCCGCCGCCATGCACGAGAGCGAGGGGGGTCCGGGGGTGCAGCAGAGGCGCCCCCCGTTTTTTTCAAAAAAGGAAGGGCGTGCAAGGGAACGGGAGGCGCAATGCAAAGGCTCCCAGGACGGAGCAAAGCGCTTTTTTATGGGGGGTGGGGGGTCCCCTGCGTCTCCATGAGGCGCCTCCGCAGGAGAGGGGGGAGGGGCGGCCCCCCGGGCACCGCAGCCGCCCGAGGGGGCGGGGCCCTCGTTCTCCCTCGGCGGCGCGTGTGCGTGCTGGGGGGGGGTGTTGCGAAGGGGGGAGCCCCTCTCCATGGCGACGGGGGAGGGCGGGGCCCCGAGGGAGGAGTGGGGTGGGGGCTCCCCGGTTCCCATGGCGACGGGGGGAGGAGGGGGCGGCGGCGGAGGCCCCTCGGCGTCTCTTACCCGCAACTGCTCCGCGCGCGCGGGGTGGAGGAGGAGGAGGAGAGGGGGGGACGGGAGAGGGGAAAGAGGAGGAGGCCGCAGCGGCGTCTACGGCTCCGCTTCTCTCGCTCTCCTTCCTCCTCTCGCCGCTTGTTTGTGTTTGTAACCAAGATGGCCGCCCTCCTCCCGGTCACGTGACGCGGGCGCCCAAAGGCAGGGGAGGTCACGTGGCGGGGGAAAGGCGGGTAGAGAAGGTTGAAAAAAAACCCGAGGCGTCGCGCAGGCGCAGTCGCGCCTCCGTACGTGAGCGCCCGGCGTCCCGTTTCCCCTTTCAAGCGTGTCACGTGTGCGGGGTTTTTTCTCTTCCCGTGCGCATGCGCGCGCTTACCCGACTCCCCTCGAGCGTTGCAGGGGTAGAAGAGCGAGGCCGGCGCCGCGCCTCAGCGTCACGTGACCAAGGCCGAAGCCGGAGCAGCCCCCTCCGAGGAAAACGCTCTTACGTCGAGACGTATCACGTGACACACGCGCGCCCGAAGCGCCTTTTTTTCTTTCCCCGCCCCCTCGGCGAACCTGGCTGCGGCGATGACGTCATGCGCTTCGCTCTGACGCCGCCACGCCGAAAAATGACGCCCGCGAAGAGAAAATAGTTTTTTTAAAAAAAGAGTCGAGCGTCGCCCAACGGGGGGCGGGGCCTGTTCCTTTTTTTTTCTTTCGAGGTCACGTGTCCCTGAGGCGCTTCCCGCTCCTGGGCCTTGTAGGCCGCACCCTGAGGCGCCTCTCAAGGGCGCGGTAGAAATAGCCCCGCGGGAGCCAAAGAGGAGGAGGCTCCAATTTGGAAAAAAATAATAGCAATAAAATACCTGTGTATGTCCCCACAGGTATTTATAGAGAGATCTAAATACGTCCATATATACCTTATATAGATTTACATATCATATATATCAATATATAACATGTAAAGATATATATATATATTCTGTATAAATATTTTTTTGCATGCACACGCGCCCTAAAAATTACAATTAATACCAGGCTGTGAAAGCAACGCAGTTTAAGAAGCAAGGAGTCCTTGTTTATATGCGATCGTGCAGAAAAAAGGGCCTTTAAAAAAAAAGCAAATAATTTTTATTAAGTACAAGTTAGAAAACATACGTATTGACAACAAAAGAAAATACAAAGGAAAAAGAAAATACATATAACCAAGGAAAAAAATTAGGGAAAAAAATCTCTTAAAGGGGCCTTTTGGGGCCGTCTCTGCCTCGGGCGACCCTGGCGCTCTCCGGCGGCAGCCTTGGGCCTTCTGACCGACGAGGCCAGGATCGCCTGGGGGCTGGATTATGGCGACTGACCCCCACTTCAGGCCGGACCCCGGGGCCTCCGCTTTTGGGGACGGAAGATGGCGGAGGCGCATCGTGGTTCCTGGAAGCCTCACGCCTGGCCCTGGCTTTGGCGGTCTTGCGTTCGAAGCCGCCCGGCGTAAGCGGCAAGGAGCACGCGGAGCACCTGGCCAGGATAGTGTCCGGAAAGGATCCCCGGGAGAAATCGCGAGTGGAAGCTTTGGAAGCGGAAGTGGTTCGCCTGAGGCAGGAGCTCCTCCTGAGTAAAGTTTACCCAGGGTTCGGTTTGGAGAACGGGGATCCAGCCGTCGCCAGCAATGAAGCTCTAGCCCCTGTCCGTGCGGACGATCGCTCCGGCCATTTTGAAGATTCCGGGTGCAGCGTCTCAAATGACGACCTGGCGGACACACAAGATGCCTCAGTTTCCTTCAGCCACAGCGAGCGTGGTCCTGCGTATGACACTTCATCCGTATTGTCCATGTTGGCTTCCTCCCGTGCCGGCCCAAGCAAGTCTTTGGTTCCTCACATACAGTTCCTACGACGTTTCCTTGAGCTCAAGCGGCTGGCGGTGCATGGAGGTCTAAAAACAGACTTGGGAAAACTCGGAAGGGATTCTTCCGCAATATCTGATTCTTTCTCTCGGTTGCTCGATGGCCTGGTCGCCGCCTATAGTTTCCCCGAAGTGCCCTTCTCAGATTTTATGACTCGGGCAGTTTGTGCCATCATAACCGAGTTATTAAGCGATGCTGATGTATCTCGACAGATTTTGGGGAAGTGGCTTAAGAAGCTGGAAGACTCTGTGGAAAGACTCATAGACGTTGTATTGAACAGTAGCCACCTCAACAGATTTCAGGTTCAGGAGTCTATATCTCATGCCCTTGTTTCGATCGGACAATGCAACAGATTGAGAAGGCACACAACATTCCTGCTCTTCAGAGAAGTCAGCCGATTTGCTGATGAGTTGCAGCACGCCGATGAGGTTCAAGCTGGGCGCGACACACGATATGAAAATATTTTCTTTCTGTGTAGAGCTTTGGAACAGCTTCTGGAAATAGGGACAGAGGGGGGAAATGCTGCTGCCCCTTCAGGCTGCGACGAGGAAGAGAAGAAGATGTTTCTACAGAAGCTTGACCAAGCCATTTTTCACCTCTGCGACGAATTTCCCTTGTTCTGTATATATTTATGGCGACTAGGCACTCTTTTGAATGTGGCACACACTCAGACTGGTGGAAGAAGCTGGCCTGCTATATAGCAGTTCATGACTGAGCCTGGAAAATGAGGCTAGCAGGGACTGAGCCATGTCCACCACCGAAAGGAAATGAGATCGCCATCATAAAGAGCATGGGGATTACAGATTAAATAAATAAAGTCCATGACTGCAGGGTTTTTAACTTTGTTCGTTCCCAGCTTTTCACCTTTTGTTCTTTCAATTTTGTATTTTAAAAAAAATATTTTGTACTCCTTCAATGGCTGGTTGACCGTAATAAACATTTGATGGACGCATGAGCTGTGGTTTTATTTTGATTCAGCTTTCCAGTCTGTTGCCGTAAACCCGCTTTTGAACGTGCTGGAAAAAGGCAGCATACAAGTGTTTGAAAAAAGACGTTCTGATGTTTGTTCCAGTCAGTTGTTGTTGTTGTTTAGTCGTGTCCGCCTCTTCGTGACCCCCTGGACCAAAGCACGCCAGGCACTCCTGTCTTCCACTGCCTCCCGCAGTTTGGTCAAACTCATGCTGGTAGCTTCGAGAACACTATCCAACCATCTTGTCCTCCTTTGCCCCTTCTCCTTGTGCCCTCCATCTTTCCCAACATCAGGGTCTTTCCCAGGGAGTCTTCTCTGCTCATGAGGTGGCCAAAGACTTGGAGCCTCAGCTTCAGGATCTGTCCTTCCAGTGAGCACTCAGGGCTGATTTCCTTCATAATGGAGAGGTTGGATCTTCTTGCAGTCCGTGGGACTCTCAAGAGTCTCCTCCAGCACCAGAATTCAAAAGCATCAATTCTTCGGCGATCAGCCTTCTTTACGGTCCAGCTCTCTGCAACAAATCTCTTGGAAAGACAGAGGAGAAAGCAAGGTATGAAGACAAGAAGAACCCCAGCAGCAGCAGCAGCTGAATCGGGCAAAAGGGCGGCCCAATTATCTCAGCATCCTGTTCTCCCAGTGGCCAGCCAGATGACCCTGTGAGAAACCCACAACCAGAAAGAAGAGAAATGGTGGGAAGTGGGCTTGGCGGACAGTCAAGGGACTATACCCGCCAGCATCCCACTGATCAAAATACGTACGCTCATTTTTTTTGGTCCTGAGCTCTCGTGGGAAGCAGCTGACTCAGGCAAGAACACGAGACCAAAAAACGATTGCCATTTGACATTCTGGGGTGAGCCAGCTGATTCACACAGAGTGCAAGACCAAAAAAAGTGTATTTTAGTCCAGTGCAATGGTCTCCCTGGCTGTTTTGGGCCACAGCTAACATACCCAGCCAGTATTTTTGATGGGAGTTGTAGTCTAGCAAGATCTGGATGCCCACCCTTGATCCAAGGAGTGGCAGAACCAAAACCAGCCGACGGTGCAGGGAGTTGCTGCTTTTCAGGGATGACTCTTGCACTGCAGGGAGGCAAGGCTGTCCGCTGCCCTAGCTAGATGTCCCAGGAAGGAATCCAGGCAGTCATGGAAACAGCAATGTGTTGCAATTTGTTTATCGGCCCAACCTAATTTATTATGGGTGGTTGCCCCAAGATGATGTTCTCTATCTCTTATCTGTTGGTGACGATGGCAAAGGGTTCCCCTGGATCCATCCCAAGGTTCAGTTACCGTGACACATCCTTGGCACGCAAGAAACTTGGAAGGTATCGCTGCCACCATGCTCTGCCCAGCTCTGAGTCTAAACACATTAGCACTCGATGAAAGGCTGGGAGGTTTTGCAGTACCTTGCAATGTTCCTCTGCTTTTCAATATATGGCTGCGTAAAGGGGACCCCTGACAATTAGGTCCAGTCGTGGCCGACTCTGGGGTTGCGGTGCTCATCTCGCTTTACAGGCCGAGGGAGCCGGCGTACAGCTTCTGGGTCATGTGGCCAGCATGACTAAGCCGCTTCTGGCGAACCAGAGCAGCACACAAAAAACACCGTTTACCTTCCCGCCGGAGCGGTACCTATTTATCTACTTGCACTTTGACGTGCTTTCGAACTGCTAGGTTGGCAGGAGCAGGGACCGAGCAACGAGAACTCACCCCGTTGCGGGGATTCGAACCGCCAACCTTCTGATCGGCAAGTCCTAGCGCCACCCGCGTCCCTTATACACTCTGTTTAAAGCACACACACACAGGATCCTGGGAACTGTAGCTTAATCCTCACAGAGCTACCGCTCCCAGCACCCTTAACCAAACTCAGATCCCAGGATTATTGGAGGGGTGCTTTAAACATAGGCTGTGTTGCTGCTCTCAAGTGGTCGCACGTCAGCAAAACTCTGCAAATGAAGGCCCCCTATTCTGCGCATTAAATTCTTTCTAGGGGGTGACATTAGATTTTTGTTATCTCATCTCCCACCCCCTAGAATTGTAGCATTGGAACGGACCACGAGGGTCATTGAGTCCAACCCCCTGCAACTGAGGATTCTTTTGTCCTGCGTGGGGCTCGAACCGGACACGATCCTGAGATTAAGATGTTGAGTTTTCATTTGCTTCATCCCATCAATCTTGTGTGTGGCACAATCTGGCATAGAATCCTGGTGGCGAGATCTGCAAATGTGAGCAGTTTAGGATACGGAGCAGATAGAACCATCGAATTGTAGAGTTTTACTGCCTTAGATTTCCCCGTGCCACAAAATCTCTGCCTGCCCACTCTCCTCCAGATCGTTGCCACCCCACACGGAAACTCGGGACTTAAAGTGTGGATGGACAGCTCTCTTCAGAGGTGGGGCAGGGTGGGGCTGGCTAACGGAGGTACACGTTTAATCATCATGGTCGGGGCAAAGGTACTCTGTGGGATGTGATTCCTGTTGCTCTCTGCCCTGTGGGGAGGGGAGCTGAGATGATATATCAACGGGTTGTTGCACTTCCACCGGCCTGATTGCTCCAGCATCCCACAGGATGGGCACGGAGACAGCCGGGCACCTCCTGACGTTGCTCCTGGTACTCGAGGGCATTGCTGTAGGATGCCAAACAAGAGGCGAATCGTTCAGGTGAGAGGCGGTGTGGAAGGGAGCAGGAATGCGGGGATAGAGCTGCTGGGATCGGCTTTTGGTTACTGGAATATAATTGTTGTTGTTTAGTCGTTTAGTCGTGTCCGACTCTTCGTGGCCCCCTGGACCAGAGCACACCAGGCCCTCCTGTCTTCCACTGCCTCCTGCAGTTTGATCAAACTCATGCTGGTCTCTTCGAGAACACTGTCCCACCATCTTGTCCTCCGTCGTCCCCTTCTCCTTGTGCCCTCCATCTTTCCCAACATCAGGGTCTTTTCCGAGGAGTCTTCTCTGTCCTTCCAGTGAGCACTCAGGG
The DNA here is from genome assembly GCF_965113315.1 of Podarcis vaucheri. Taxonomy (NCBI): domain Eukaryota; kingdom Metazoa; phylum Chordata; class Lepidosauria; order Squamata; family Lacertidae; genus Podarcis; species Podarcis vaucheri. The sequence goes on along the minus strand of NC_138751.1, from coordinate 2,500,915 downwards.
CTGATCTCCTTAAGAATGGATAGGTTTGATCTTCTGGCAGTCCATGGGACTCTCAAGAGTCTCCTCCAGCACCAGAATTCAAAAGCATCCATTCTTCGGCGATCGGCCTTCTTTATGGTCCAGCTCTCACTTCCATACATCACTAATAATAGAACACAGTAATAGAAGGTTGCCAGCCTAGATGGCTTTAAAAGAGGATGGGACAAATTAACAGAGGAGGAAAGGACTATCGGTAGCTACTACCTCTCTCGCCCTGACCTAGCCACTGTGATCCACGTGATGGTCACCTGCAGACTTGATTATTGTAACTCACTCTACGTGGGGCTGCCCTTGAGACTGACCCAGAAACTCCAGGGGGTGCAGAATGCCGTGGCGAGACTCCTTATGGGGTTCTCACTGCGGGATCACATTCACCCGGTGCTTTACCAGCTGCACTGGCTCCCAGTGGAGTACAGGGTCGGGTTCAAGGTGCTGGTTTTGACCTTTAAAGCCCTATACGGCCTAGGACCCTCGTACCTACGGGACCGCCTCTCCTGATATGTCCCATGGAGGACCTTACGGTCTTTAAACAAAAACATCTTGGAGATCCCAGGCCACAGGGATGTTAGGCTGGCCTCAACCAGAGCCAGGGCTTTTTTGGCTGTGGCCCCGATCTGGTGGAACGCTCTGTCACAAGAGACCAGGGCCCTGCGGGACTTGACATCTTTCCGCAGGGCCTGCAAGACAGAGCTGTTCCACCAGGCCTTTGGCCAAGGCACAGCCTGACCCCTTCCTTTGGTAATCCTCATAGAACTCTAGCCCAATGGTTGCCATTAATTTGATTTTGAATTGATTTTAAAATGAATTGATTTTAGAATGCTGCGTTATTTTATTGTTGTTAGCCACTGTGAGCCCGGCTTCGTCTGGGGAGGGCGGGATATAAAAAATAAATAAATATTTTTTATTATTATTATCAGTGGCGTAGCGTGGGGGGTGCAGGGGGGGTCGACCGCACTGGGCGCAACATCTGGGGGTTAGGATTAGGGGGCGCAAATCCACGGGTTAGGGGGCGCAAATCCACGGGTTAGGGGGCGCAAATTACTTGCCTTGCCCCGGGTGCTGACAACCCACGCTACGCCACTGATTATTATTACTAGCCATGAGCTCTGCCTCCACAGTCAGAGGCATCAACTGCTTCTGAATACTAGTTGCTGGAAACCTCAGGAAGGGGAGAGCGGGCTCTTGTGTTCGAATCCTGTTTGCGGGGTTCTCATTGGGTTACCTGGTTGGCCACTGTGAGAACAGGAGGCTAGACTAGATGTGCTCCCTTTGGCCTGAACCAGCAGGCTCTTTTGACGCATAAAGGATTTCCAGCCCCCTATTTTTGGGGTGCGGGGACAGGAAAGGGAGCAAAAGGGTAAAGAGCAAGTAAACATATTGCGTTGGTTTTCCCCACAACAAGGGAGACCCTTTGTTGATCGAACAGAAAGCAGATTTTCAGAGGATACCACACTCTGCATTTTCATGGCAACCCTGCGGACATGCCAAATAATATGATGCTCCAGAACTCTCAAAGCTCTCTGGAAGTTTCTCCTTAACCTCTCCTATAATGCCGCCTCCCCCTGATCTGGTGAACCGCAGACGATTTGGACTACAAGTCCCATTGTTGTTGTTGTTGTTTAGTCGTTTAGTCGTGTCCGCCTCTTCGTGACCCCCTGGACCAGAGCACGCCAGGCCCTCCTGTCTTCCACTGCCTCCCGCAGTTTGGTCAAACTCATGCTGGTAGCTTCCAGAACACTGTCCCACCATCTCGTCCTCCATCGTCCCCTTCTCCTTGTGCCCTCCATCTTTCCCAACATCAGGGTCTTCTCCAGGGAGTCTTCTCAGGAGGTGGCCAAAGTCTTGGAGCCTCAGCTTCAGGATCTGTCCTTCCAGTGAGCACTCAGGGCTGATTTCCTTCAGAATGGAGAGGTTGGATCTTCTTGCAGTCCATGGGACTCTCAGGAGTCCCATTAGCCCCCAGCCAATACTCCAAGAATCCAAGCTGACAGGTGGACTTCCAACCTCTGTTGGAAAACTTCCAATGAAAGAAAGTTGACAGCCTCCTGAAGGAGTCCATTCCACTGTTGAACTGCTCTTAACTCTCAGAAAGTCTAGTCGGAATCTCATTTCTTTTGGTTTGAATCTGTTAGTTCAAGTCCTCCCCCCTGGAGCAGCAGAGAACAAGCTTCCTCCATCTTCCATGGGGCAGCCCTTTAGATTTTTGAAGGGGTCTACCCTCTCAGTCCTCTCTTCTCCAGGCTAAATATACCCAGCTCCCTCAACCGTTCCTCACAAGGCTGGGTTCCCAGACCCTTCATCTGCCTGTCTGCCCTTCGCTTCACAATTTCCACCTTGTCAATATCCCTCTTAAAATGGGGTACCCAGAACCCAGTGAATTCAGGGTCGCCTGAAACAGAATCTTCCAGCCATTAAAAGATCTGGGTAAAGAGGAAAGTTTCAAAATTCCTCCTGAAAGTGAGCGATGAGAGAGACAAGATACTCCTCAACTGGGAGGGCATTCCACAAATGGGGAACCAACACCAAAAAGGCCCTGTCAGGAGACTGTAGCACCAAGCAGACTTCTTTCTTTTATTCCTGGAGAAGCCAGAAGCCCCGGCCCCCAGCCTTGTAAACCTACTTTGCTTAACCGAGTCCTCCTCACCCTCCGCACTTACTGTACCTTAGCCCATTACTTTCTGGTATTTATCGCTTTGCCGTTTCTCAATAATAATAATAATAATAATAATAATAATAATAATAATAATAATAATAATAATAATATATTATTATGTATACCCCACCCATCTGGCTGGGCTTCCCCAGCCACTCTGGGAGTCTTCCAACAAAATATTAAAATACCGTAATACATCAAACATTAAAAGCTTCCCTAAACAGGGCTGCCTTCAGATGTCTTCTAAAAGTCTTGTAGTTGTTGTTCTCTTTAACATATGGTGAGAGAGCATTCCACAGGGCGGGTGCCACCACCGAGAAGGCCCTTGAACTTTATTGCTACGTCTTAGTCTAACTGGGCTGTTCTGAGCCTGTAGAGTATTATCCTCACAGTGACCTTTGTTTTGCTCCCACCTTGAACTTTGAGCAACGCCAACGCCCAGGTGGAGAGTCAGGGTCACCAGGTGAGAAGGAGGCTTCTTGAGACCAGTGTGCTAAGTAAGGATGGGGAGGAACAGCAGCCATGTCCCCAAGGCGTTGAGATCTGTGAAACAATGGAGGGCTTCTGTGCGTATGTGTGTTTTCTGCAACATGCCCTCGATGCAATCATGGTGCTTTAGCGGCAGAGTTATCCTGGGCCATCCACACTGCGTTTCTCTTCGGTCATCGTTCTGTGATGCTTCCCCAGTGCAAATCTTTGCTGCCATAGGGAGGGGAACTTTGCACTATAATGCAACATAAGAACATACCATATTCTAACTGAAAACAGATTGCAGATACTTAATTGGCTTAGGATTTTATTTAAGGGATGAATTAACAGGGTTAATTTCATAATGTGAAGATCTAAGGATGCTAATGTTTAAGTTAAATTGTGTTAAGAACTACGATTTGGAAAACCGTTAAAAGGACACGCAATGAAATCCAACCAAAGGGAAGTGAGGAAGTCACTTAATAAGGTTAATAAGTGTAATTTTTAATAAGGTTATGAATTATGTTTGGCTTATGTGTTTGTTTGTTTATAATGTTGTGAAAATCAATAAAAAAGATTGGGGGGGGAGAACATGCCGTATTGGCCTGAATATAAGCCACACCCACAAATAAGCTGCACTTTTAAAATTTGGCGGCTTGGGGGAGGCTTGGGAGCTGTGGACGGGACGGGTACCGTTCCCCTGCGCTCCTGGCCTGTTTCCTGCAACGAAGGGAGCTGCGCCACTTTGCCGGCGGTGTAAAGTCACAAATATAAGCCCGCACTTTTCACGATCAGAATTTGGGGGGAAGAAGTGTGGTTTATATTCAGGGTAATACAGTACATTGCATTAGGACCGTCTAGTAAATCAACTTGTCCTCGCAGGGTCCAACCAGTTGCCTCAATGGGGAACCAGCAAGCACAACAGCAACACTCTCCTGTCCCGTGTCTTCCAGCAACTGGCGTTCAGAAGCCTCTGACCGTGGAGGCAGGGCATAGCCATCGTGGCTAGCGGTAGCCATCCATAGACTTGGTCCCCCATGAATTTGTCTAGTCCTCCTTGAAGGCCTTCTAAGTTACTGGCCATCCCTGCGGGTGGCGCTGTGGGTTAAACCACAGAGCCTAGGACTTGCCGATCGGAAGATCGGCGGTTCGAATCCCCGCAATGACAGAGTGAGCTCCCGTTGCTCGGTCCCTGCTCCTGCCAACCTAGCAGTTCAAAAGCACACCAGTGCAAGTAGATAAATAGGTACTGCTCCGGTGGGAAGGTAAACGGCGTTTCCGTGCGCTGCTCTGGTTGGCCAGAAGTGGCTTAGTCATGCTGGCCACATGACCCGGAAGCTGTGCGCTGGCTCCCTCGGCCAATAAAGCGAGATGAGCGCCGCAACCCCAGAGTCATCCGCGATTGGACCAATAATAATAATAATAATAATAATAATAATAATAATAATAATAATTTATTATTTATACCCCGCCCATCTGGCTGGGTTTCCCCAGCCACTCCGGGCGGCTTCCCAAAAAATATTAAAATACTGTAATACATCAAACATTAAAAGCTTCCCTAAACAGGGCTGCCTTCAGATGTCTTCTAAAAGTCTGGTAGTTGTTGTTCTCTCTGACATCTGGTGGGAGGGCATTCCACAGGGAGGGCGCCACTACCGAGAAGGCCCTCTGCCTGGTTCCCTGTAACTTGGCTTCTCGCAGTGAGGGAACCGCCAGAAGGCCCTCGGTGCTGGACCTCAGTGTCCGGGTAGAACGATGGAGGTGGAGACGCTCCTTCAGGTATACTGGACCGAGGCCGTTTAGGGCTTTAAAGGTCAGCACCAACACTTTGAATTGTGCTCGGAAACGTACTGGGAGCCAATGTAGGTCTTTCAAGACCGGTGTTATATGGTCTCGGCGGCCGTTCCCAGTCACCAGTCTGGCTGCTGCATTCTGGCCAGGGATCCCTTTACCTTTTACTATCAAAATAAAAATAATTCCTTCCAGTAGCACCTTAGAAACCAACTGAATTTGTTATTGGTACGAACTTTCGTGTGTATCTGAAGAAGTGTGCATCCACATGAAAGCTCACACCAATAACAAACTTAGTTGGTCTCTAAGGTGGTACTGGAAGGAATATTTTTATTTTGTTTTGACTATGGCAGACCAACACAGCTACCTACTTGTGTCTAGAACTTTTTGTTGTTTAGTCGTTTAGTCGTGTCCGCCTCTTTGTGACCCCCTGGACCAGAGCACGCCAGGCACTCCTGTCTTCCTCTGCCTCCCGCAGTTTGGTCAAACTCATGCTGGTCGCTTTGAGAACACTGTCCCACCACCTCGTCCTCCATCGTCCCCTTCTCCTTGTGCCCTCCATCTTTCCCAACATCAGGGTCTTTTCCAGGGAGTCTTCTCTTCTCATGAGGTGGCCAAAGTCTTGGAGCCTCAGCTTCAGGATCTGTCCTTCCAGTGAGCACTCAGGGCTGATTTCCTTCAGAATGGATATCTAGAACTATGCAGTACTGAAAAAGGACTTTGTTTCAGCTGCCCGAGTCTTCCCACACTACTGCCTGTCTGTGAGTTTTGGTGTCATACGAAAGGGAGAAAACCTTTTGATCTATCCATTTCCTCCATTCTGTGCATCGTTTTGTGAGCAACGATCGCGTTGCCTCTTACCTGGCTGTTCTCTAAACTAAACAGCCCCAAAGGCTGAAGCCTTTCTTCATAGCAGCAGTCACTGCATCCCCCTCCATCATTTTGGTTGCCGTTTTCTAAACCCTTTCCCCAGCTCTACCCCATCCTATATAAGGCAAGGCTATATAAGGCGGGATGCGGGTGGCGCTGTGGGTTAAACCACAGAGCCTAGGACTTGTCGATCAGAAAGTCGGCAGTTCGAATCCCCGCAATGGGTTGAGCTCCCGTTGCTCGGTCCCTGCTCCTGCCAACCTAGCAGTTCGAAAGCACGTCAAAGTGCAAGTAGATAAATAGGTACCACTCCGGTGGGAAGGTAAACGGCATTTCCGTGCGCTGCGCTTGTTCGCCAGAAGCGGCTTAGTCCTGCTGGCCACATGACCCAGAAGCTGTATGCCGGCTCCCTCGGCCAGTAAAGCGAGATGAGCGCCACAACCCCAGAGTCAGTCACAACTGGACCTAATGGTCAGGGGTCCCTTTACCTTTACCTTAAAAGAACGGCTCGCAGGATACCAGCAATTTTATTTTCAGTTCCTCCCCTAATTATCCCTGGTGTGTAATTCTCCTTTTCCGCAGCTGCAGCCCGCTGGGTCGACATTCATGCTGCTTTTGTGGAAGGGACCTGAGAAGCATTTAAGGCTTATGGGGTTATTACCCTTTTAACTCTTTGTTCCTCTGTTTCAGGGCAAAGCAGTTCCTTGGGGCTGAGCTACCATCAAAGCCTTTCACAGCAAAATGTAAGTGACGACAACTGCTTCCCGGACGAGGCTAGAAGGCTCTCCTGCCCTGACCTCTCTCATATACAGTGGTACCCCGCAAGACGAATGCCTCGCAAGACGGAAAACCCGCTAGACGAAAGAGTTTTCCATTTTGGAGGTGCTTCGCAAAACGAATTTCCTATGGGCTTGCTTCACAAGACAACAATGTCTTGCGAGTTCCTGTGGGGTTTTTTCCCTCCCCCCCTTTTTCTAAGCCGCTAAGCCGCTTATCAGCTGATCCGATCAGCAGAAAAGCCGCTAAAAGCCACTAAAAGCCGCTAATAGCGCTAATAGCGCTAATCCGTTAATCCTTCAATGGGCTTGCTTCGCAAGACGAAAAAACCGCTAGACGAAGAGAATCACAGAATGGATTCTTTTCGTCTTGCGAGGCACCACTGTAACTCTCTTATAAAGCTCAAGCATGTCCAAAGTCCGTTTCAGGGGCCTAATCTGGCCCCTGTGGCAGTTTATTTCCTGGGGTAAAATACTAAGAAAAAACCTCAGCAACTTCAACCCTAAAAAAGGTCAACAACTTTGAAATACAGTGGTACCTCGGGTTAAGTGCTTACGGTAATTCGTTCCGGAGGTCCATACTTAACCTGAAACTGTTCTTAACCTGAAGCACCACTTTAGCTAAAGCGGCCTCCCGCTGCTGCTGCGCTGCCACCATGAGATTTCTGTTCTCATCTTGAAGCAAAGTTCTTAACCCAAGGTACTACGGTATTTCTGGGTTAGCGGAGTCTGTAACCTGAAGCATATGTAACCTGAAACGTATGTAACCCGAGGTACCACTGTATACTTGGAGTCAAGTGTGGATTTCATGCTCTTTATTCAGCTCATAGTAGTGAGGAATGGAAGTTCCCCCAAAATGTCTGCTTTATATACATTATTTAGACAATGGGCCCCATGTGATTGGCTAGTTCTGGGATTCTCCTGTAGGCCAATCAGGTTGCAGATCCACTTCCACCTGGAGTTGGATTGGGCGGCTCCTGCAGACCAATCATTCTGGATCTTATTGTTCTAGGACCAATCAGACTGCTGCATTCTGAATCCTATTGTTCTAGGACCAATCAGACTGCTGCAGTTTGGATCCTATTCCTACATAACAAACTTCAGTCCTAACAAAAGGTCAACAACTTTGGTCGGCCCCCACGGCCCTTCACTTCATCAAATCTGGCCGTCTTTGAAAAAAGTTTGGACCCCACTAGCTGCAAATGAGGACTTTTCTGGGCGAAGTTGCCAACGGCGTTAGCATTTTGGGAACCTTTTGGCTAATCAGCACCATGCTGATTTATCCTTTGGGATGGGATCCAGTAAGGCTGGGAATCCCCACGCAGACAATGCACGTGGCCCACGCTCCGTCAAACTGTTCTTGAGCGTGTGCCGAGCGTTCCCATCACACGCCCCTGCCGACGCCATTCCCCACCCCGGACCTCCGGGTCAGACAGCCTGTGCCGCTGCCGAAATGCAGAAGGTGTTGAACCTTTGCAACCGCCGAGTTGGAAGGGGCCCCCAAAGGCCATCTAGTCCAGCCCCTTGCAGCGCAGGAGTCGTGCAGAAGTTTGGTCTTGGTGCCTGTGCGTATCCTGCAGCTGCTGCAGCCCCTTATGCTTGCCTCCTCTCTTTCCACTCAGCCGCCCTCGCCAGCTGCGACTTCGATGACGCCGGCAGCCCGTTCTGTGACTGGACCCAGCCTAAGGAAGACAGCGGGGACTGGATCCGAGGAGAGGGGAAGAAGCCCGGGGAAAGCCCTGGACCGCCAGGAGGGGTCCCCGAACGGAGTACGTTATAAGAATTTATTAATAATAGATAATAATAATTTTTTATTTATACCCCACCCTGCCCGGCCAGAGCCGGGCTCAGGGCAGCTAACACCAATAAAATCACAATAAAAACATAAGGGGTGGGGAACCAATTTAAAATACAGGTTAAAATGTAATTTAAAATGCAGCCTCATTTTAAAGTGCCGTATTTTTCGCTCTATAACACGCACCCGACCATAACACGCACGTAGTTTTTAGAGGAGGAAAACAAGAAAAAAATATTCTAAACGAAACAGTGGATGTATGATTTTTGTGGTTCATTATGTGGCCACAGACATGTGATCTGATGGTAAGTTTGGGGTAGCCCAATGCAAAAATCCTGAGGATCCATGTGGATCCGTGCTTTGTAACTACGTTTTTGCACCACTGCGACCCCAGGCAACAGTGGGTGCATGATTTTTTTGGTGCAAGCTGTAGCCATGGACATGCTATGTGATCTGATGGTGAATTTGGGGTGACCCAATGCAAAAATCCTGAGGATCCATGTGGATCCGTGCTTTGTAACCAGGCTCTCTGTCCCTCTCTTCTCCCCACTCAGCAGCCCTTCTCCCGCTTTGCTGTTTCAAAGCGAGCAAAGCGAGCCGCGGAGGAGAAGGAAGGGGAACCATGGATCCTCTGCTCACGACTGCAGCAGATCCCCCCCCCGCCACCCGCAGGCATTCGCTCCATAACACGCACAGACATTTCCCCTTACTTTCTAGGAGGAAAAAAGTGAGTGTTATGGTGCAAAAAATACGGTAGCTGATAAATCCAGACCATAAAAGGGGAGGGAAACATAAGGGTCAGACCGAGTCCAAACCAAAGGCCAGGCGGAACAGCTCTGTCTTACAGGTCCTGCGGAAAGATGTCAAGTCCCGCAGGGCCTTAGTCTCTTGGGACAGAGCGTTCTACCAAGTCGGGGCCAGTACTGAAAAGGCCCTGGCCCTAGCTGAGACCAATCTAACCACCTTGCAACTTGGGACCTCCAAGGTGTTGTCATTTCTGGACCTTAAGGTCCTCTGAGGGCATACCAGGAGAGGCGGACCCGTAGGTACATGGGTCCTAGTACAGGAGAACAATCCCGAAGCCATTTTGACTCTCCCAAATTGACCTCAAATATTTCTCTGCAAGGAGGAAGGAAATGGGGAAAGCTTTCCAATGGTCTTTGGGGCTTACACCTCCCTTTTCAAATACAGTCTGGCAAGTATCTGTTAAGCTGAGCACACTATCAATACCAAGAACTAAGTAATTACCATCTCCATTGAATGGCCAGGCTACCCAGAAAAGGCAATTGATAAGGCATGATCAGATATCCTGGCAGACAGCAGAGAAGCAACACACCCAAATTTCTGCCGGGGACCACCACTTTCTGCGATGTATGTATGATGTTTCTGGGGGTGGTCTTGAGCTACAGGGGAGGCAGTTTCAAAAGTCTATATAAGAACTTGCAAACCAATGTTCTGGGTTGCTCTCGCCCCGCCCTGCGTGGGGTGAGTGGGGAACCCTGTAGCAACAGTTCAATAAAGATCAGGCTTACTAGCCACTTTGCTTCTCAATATTCTCTGGTTGGCCTCTGTTATTTTCTCCTACCAATAGGGAACCTATATAAGGACTTTATACGGGCTCTTGAGTACCCCAAAGGGGACAAAGGAGCAGTTTTTTTCTTATAGCAGAGTAATAATAATAATTTTTTTTTATTTATACCCGGCCCTTCCCGGTTCAGGAAAGCGGGCTCAGGGCGGCTAACAACAAATTTAAAACACTTAATTGATGCTATTAAAAAAGCATAAAATACGATATAAAGCATAAATAACAATAAAATCAAAAATCAATTTAGGGGGGGAAATCCATCCAATAAACAGATGATCACCAGGGCTAGCTGGCTAAATTAGTCCCACTTGGACCAGTGAGGAGACCAGGGGAGAATTAGCTGTGGGATCCCAGAGCGGGTAATCTTCATAAAAAGGGAAGGAAGAGGAATAAAAGATCAGGCTAAATTCAAATTGAAAGCCAGGCGGAATAGCTCTGTCTTACAGGCCCGACAGAAGGAGGTTAAATCCTGCAGGGCCCTGGTCTCCTGGGACAGAGCATTCCACCAGGTCGGAGCCACCACTGAGAAGGCCCTGGCCCTGGTGGAGGGTATCTTTCCAAAGCCCCCCTGCTCCAGAGGAAGGGCTGGCCTGCTTTGAGGCTGGAGGCTGCAGAAACGTCCCCAGGAGAAGGATAAAATCTGAATCCCACTTGCTTCAAACCACAGGAGGGGAGAGAGGGTCTTGTGTTCGAATCCTGCCTGCGGGTTTCCCTATTGAGGCATATGGTCGGCCACTGTGAGAACAGGACCCTGGACTAGAGGGGTGAAGTCAGGCGCGTCTCATGTTCTTAGGAAATCGTATCAGGGAGTGCGGAGAGAGTGGACAGAGGTTTTCCTCCTTTCGTAACCCCGGAACTCAGGATCAATAAAATGGAAGGTTCAGGGCAGAGATGAGGAAATCTTCCTTCCAGCAATGTATGATTAAGATCTTAAGGAAATAAGAATCGGGACCAAAGGATCGGGACCGAAGTCTGTCAAGTCCAGCGTTCTGTCCTCATGTTGTGAGAATTTTAAGGTCTTAGATATGTAATAAATGTTCATAAATGTACCAAGCAAACACGGACATAAATATATAAACCACATGTCTGAAAACCCCACAGAAAAAAAGTCCTGAACAAATTGACCTCAAATATTTCTCTGCAAGGTCAAACTGGGAAACCTCCCCATTGTCTTTTCCTTCACAAATCCTGTCTTAAGGGCACACTTAAGATATGGATAGGGTGTGAGCCTGTGACCTGGCTCAGGAACTAAGTATTTGTCCTTACAAAAGACTGGCCAAGCTCCCCAAGGTATCCAATCAAGTGAGCATTAACAGGTAACCTGCCAGATGGGAGATAAAAAACGCACTCAGATTTCTGTTGTAGACCACCCCTTTCTGTGATATAGGTATTATGTTTCTGGAGGTGGTCTTGGACTCCAGGGCTGGCAATTTAAAATGTCTATATAAGGGCGGACGCACCTGGGTTCTGGGTCCTCCTCCTTCTCCTGCGTGTGAGGGGAGCACCCTGTTGCAACAGATCAATAAAGATCAGGCTTACGAGCTGCTTTGCTTCTCAATATTCTCTGGCTGGCTTCTGTTATGTTCTTTGACCAATGGAGAACCTGCAAAGGACTCTATAAGGGCTCTTGTGTCCCCCATAAGGGAATAAGGCCAGATTTCTGTTTACAGTGGTGCCCCGCAAGACGAATGCCTTGCAAGACGGAAAACCCGCTAAACGAAAGGGTTTTCCGTTTTGGAGGTGCTTCGCAAAACGAATTTCCTATGAGCTTGCTTCGCAAGATGAAAATGTCTTGCGAGTTCCTGCGGGTTTTTTTCCTCCCCCCCCCCTTTTCCCAAGCCGCTAAGCCGCTTATCAGCTGATCCCCTAAGCCGCTTAACAGCTGATCCGCTAAGCTGCTAAGCCGCTTATCAGCTGATCCGCTAAGCCGCTAAGTCACTAATGGGCTTGCTTCGCAAGACGAAAAAACCGCAAGACGAAGAGACTCGCGGAACGGATTCTTTTCGTCTTGTGAGGCACCACTGTATTACACTCGCAAACAGGACCTGAGGGTAACGCGGCACTCTATGAGTCCTGGAAGTTGGTCCTCAGAGATATACAGCCTCTGATACAGAGCATCGTGGCTTATAGACATTGAGAGCCTTCTCCTCCACCACCAATTTGTCTAATCCTCTTTTAATCTAGATAGGTGGCCACCCCTGCCTCCTGCCGGGCAATTTCCATAGTTTAACTTTGCACCGTACTTTATTCTATCTGTATTGAACAGTTAATGGTTAATGGAGGCCTGTTTATAACATCTGTATGGTTTTTATTGTCCAGTTTTATGTTTTTATTGCTCTGAACAGCGTCTCCACCCCCATCCTTCTGCCCGGACATTGAGGTCCAGCTCCGAGGGCCTTCTGGCAGTTCCCTCCCTGCGAGAAGCCAGGTTACAGGGAACCAGGCAGAGGGCCTTCTCGGTGGTGGCACTCTGGGCGGCGTCCAACAGAATATTAAAATACAATAGACTATTAAACATTAAAAGCTTCCCTAAACAGGGCTGCCTTCAGATGTCTTCTAAAAGTCTGGTAGTAGTTTTTCTCTTTGACATCTGGTGGGAGGGAGTTCCACAGGGCGGGCGCCACCACCCAGAAGGCCTGTTGGATCTGTTTCCTACTCATTTGAATCCGTCGGTTCGGATCCTGCCCTCCAGAGCAGGTAAATGCACACCATCGCTGTCCCCGCATGAAACGAGCGACTTCTCACCCCATTCCAGGAGGCCATTACGTCTACCCGGAGGAAGGAGCATCCGTGCTGTTGCAGAGCCCGGATCTGGACCCGGCCGCGCCAGAGACCTGCGTCGAGTTCCTCTACTACCTGTACAGCCTAGACAGCAAGGGCCAGCTGGCGGTGAAAGTTCAATATCCTTCGGGGAACTCCTCCACCCTGTGGACACGGAGAGGGATGCAGAGTTCGTCTTGGCTGCTAGGAGCTGTGACTATCCAGAATCCATCGCAACGCCCCTTCAAGGTAAGCGGTGTCGCTGCTTTCGAGGAGACGTTTCAGTGTGGGTGGTGTAGAGCGCTGGGCCGAGACCTGGGAGACCAGGGTTCGAATCCTCCCACTCAGCCATTAAGCTCACTTGAAATGGAAAAGGACAATTTAATGAAGAAATAAACGATTCAGACTCCTCGCAGGGTCCTCCCATATTTGCAATTCTAAAAATGGAAGGTGGGTTTTTTCCTCTCATTTTCACCCCCGATCTCCCATTCCAGTTCCTTGCAAAGCCTTTTCAGCACCTGCTAAAAACATTTTTTTTTCTTATTTAGGCAAGCCTTAAAAAGATAGGTAAAAACTCTATTCCATTTAACCACGACCGGTTTTTAAAATAATGTTTGGAATACCTTGAATGGTTGATTTTTAAACTGTTCTTCCTGATAATTTTATGGCTTTCTGTAAACCGCTTTGTTTGTTTCCCACAAGCAAATGTGTATGTTTTATGATGTAAAATAAACATAATAAAATAATAAATTCCCGTTAGCAATAAAAGAGCACTGATCCGATGTAGCGGAGCAGACATTGCCAAGTTTACCTTAGGATGCGGAAGAGCTGAGCTCAGGGTAAACGTCTGTTGTAGGAACCTCATCGGTTTCTTACAAACCTTGTTTTATTTATTTTTAAATGTGCAATCTGTGGCCAGTTTTCTTGCAGCTCAGTTCAGGCATAGGCGGAGAGACTGAGCAGGTGCTGTGAGCTCGGATTTGTGGTTGCAGCTCAGCTCTTGGAAAGCTTCTGCTAACTGGAATAATAATAATAACAACAACAACAACAACAACAACAACAACAACAACAACAACAACAACATTAAAATACAATAACCTATGATGTAGCCCTAAGCAGGGCTGCCTTCAGATGTCTTCTAAAAGTTTGGTAGTTATTTTTCTCTTTGACATCTGGTGGGAGGGAGTTCCACAGGGCGGGCGCCACCACCGAGAAGGCCCTCTGCCTGGTTCCCTGTAACCTGGCTTCTCGCAGGGAGGGAATCACCAGAAGACCCTCGGAGCTGGACCTCAGTGGGCAGTCTGTGGGCAGGGAGGGTCTCATCCTGCGCACCAGGTGGAGCTGGTAGACAGCTGCCCTGGACACAGAACTAACCTTCGCCTCCATGGACAGCTGTGAGTCCAGAACGACTCCCAGGCTGCGCACCTGGTCCTTCAGGGGCACAGTGACCCCATTCAGGACCAGGGAGTCCCCCACACCTGCCCACCTCCTATCCCCCCAAAACAGTCCTTCTGTCTTGTCAGGATTCAACCTCAATCTGTTAGCCGCCATCCATCCTCCAACCGCCTCTAGACACTCACACAGGACCTTCACCGCCTTCACTGGTTCTGATTTAAAAGAGAGGTAGAGCTGGGTATCATCTGCATACTGATGAACACCCAGCCCAAACCCCCTGATGATCTCTCCCAGTGGCTGCATGTAGATGTTGAAAAGCATAGGGGAGAGGACAGAACCCTGAGGCACCCCACAAGTGAGAGCCCAGGGGTCTGAACACTCATCCCCCACCACCACTTTATGGACATGGCCCACGAAGAAGGAGCGGAATCACTGTATGGCAGTGCCCCCAGCTCCCAGCCCCTCAAGACGGTCCAGAAGGATGCTATGGTCGATGGTATCAAACGCCGCTGAGAGGTCCAGCAGAAGGGTGAATTGCTCCTTTCGCCCCCAGGGAGCTCCGCCGATCCCCATGCCGGTTCCCGAGGGCCCTCACGGAGCCTCGCTTTGTCGGGCAAACTACCGCTTTGAGAAAATGCACAAGAACCATAGAATGATGGACTTGGAAAGGGACCCCCGAAGGTCATCTAATCCAACCCCCTTCAGTGCAGGGCTCACAGCTACAGAATCCTTGACCATCCCACCTCTGCTTAAAAGCCCCCAGGGAATGGCAGTCCACCACCTTCCAGGGGAACCCAGTTCCACTTTTCATTCTCTCTCTCTCTGCCCATACAGGTTGTTTTCGCTGCCACCCAGGTCAAGACCGAAGAAATCACCATCGCTCTGGACAGCATCTCCGTCAGGATCGGGCCTTGTGCACGTAAGCACCCCTGGGCTTTTTGCTGTTATTATTGCATCAAGTGGGTGCTGGTTCCTGAGGTGGCCAGACCATCCCTGCCCCTGGCTGTCTGGCCAGAGTGGCACATGCTCTGGTTATCTCCCACTTGGACTACTGCCATGCGTTCTACGTGGGGCTACCTTTGAAAGTGACCCGCAAATTACAGTTACAGTGGTGCCCCACAAGACGAATGCCTCGCAAGACGGAAAACCCACTAGACGAAAGGGTTTTCCGTTTTGGAGGTGCTTCGCAAAACGAATTTCCTATGGGCTTGCTTCGCAAGACGAAAATGTCTTGCGAGTTCCTGCAGGGTTTTTTTCCTTTCGCCCCCTTTTTCCCAAGCTGCTAAGCCGCTTATCAGCTGATCCGCTAAGCCGCTAAGCCGCTTAACAGCTGATCCGCTAAGCCGCTTATCAGCTGATCCGCTAAGCCGCTAATAGCGCTAATCCGCTAAGCCGCTAATGGGCTTGCTTTGCAAGACGAATAAACCGCAAGACAAAGACACTCACGGAACGGATTCTTTTCGTCTTGCGAGGCACCACTGTCATCCAGAATGCGGCAGCCAGACTGGTGACTGGGAGCAGCCGCCAAAACCACATTACACCGGTCTTGAAAGACCTACATTGGCTCCCAGGACGTTTCCAAGCACAATTCAAAGTGTTGGTGCTGACCTTGAAAGCCCTAAACGGCCTCAAAAGCCCAGTACAGTGGTACCTCAGGTTACATACACTTCAGGTTACAGACTCTGCTAACCCAGAAATAGTGCTTCAGGTTAAGAACTTTGCTTCAGGATGAGAACAGAAATTGGGCTCCAGTGGTGCGGCAGCAGCAGGAGGCCCCATTAGCTAAAGTGGTGCTTCAGGTTAAGAAGAGTTTCAGGTTAAGTACGGACCTCTGGAACGAATTAAGTACTTAACCTGAAGTACCACTGTAGACCTGAAGGAGCGTCTCCACCCCCATCGTTGAGCCCGGACACTGAGGTCCAGCTCCGAGGGCCTTCTGGCGGTTCCCTCCCTGCGAGAAGCCAAGTTACAGGGAACCAGGCAGAGGGCCTTCTTGGTGGTGGCGCCCGCCCTGTGGAACTCCCTCCCACCAGATGTCAAGGAAATAAACAACTGTCCAACTTATAAAAGACCTCTGAAGGCAGCCCTGTTTAGGGAAGCTTTTAATGTTTGACATTTTATTGTGTTTTTAATCTTCTGTTTGGAGCTGTCCAGAGCAGCAGGGGAAACCCAGCCAGATGGATGGGGTATAAATAAAATAAAATAATAATAATAATAATAATAATAATAATAATAATAATAATAATAATAATAATATTTTATTTATACCCCGCCCATCTGGCTGAGTTTCCCCAGCCACTCTGGGTGGCTCCCAATCGAATGTTAAAAACAATATAGCATTAAATATTAAAAACTTATTATTGTTATTATCGTCAGGGTAGGACTCCAAAGGCCGAGGTTCGAGGACTCTTGCACCCAAATGAGCAGGAGGCACCCCAAGAACAACAGGACCAGCCCCCTGCCATCCTCTTTCCCTCTAAACATCCCCCACCCCACAAGATCACTTAAGCCCTTCCTTCGTAGAAGGTACAGTGGTGCCCCGCAAGACGAATGCCTCGCAAGACGGAAAACTCGCTAGACGAAAGAGTTTTCCGTTTTGGAGGTCCTTTGCAAAACGAATTTCCTATGGGCTTGCTTCGCAATACGAAAATGTCTTGCGAGTTCCTGCGGGTTTTTTCCCCTTCCCCCACCCTTTTCTAAGCCGCTAAGCCGCTTATCAGCTGATCCGATAAACCACTAAAACCGCTAATAGCGCTAATCCGCTAATCCTTCAATGGGCTTGCTTCACAAGACGAAAAAACCACTAGACGAAGAGAATCACAGAACGGATTCTTTTCGTCTTGCGAGGCACCACTGTACCAAGAACTGGAAGGGTCTCTGGCCATCGTGCAGACGGACCCCTCCAAGCTGAAGACATTATTCTTCCGTGAAGTCTTCTCTTTACACCCCGTTTGGCTGCCTACCTATCAAAGCAAGCGCTATAATTCCCACTGTAAAGGGGTGCGAGAGAGACTTTTCGTCTTCTTCCTCTGCTGCAGCCTGCGTGACCGGGTGCAATTTTGACGACGACGGCGACCTCTGCCAATGGGAGAATCCGGCCGACGGAGACGTCCAGTGGGAGCAGTGGGTTGGGGCCGGGGACCTGCCCGGAGTGGGGCCAGAGGACGACTTCTCAAAACCCGGCTGTGAGTCCTGAACACGTCAGAGCGTCCAAAGAGCCTTTAGCAGGATCAGGCCAAATGATCATTATTATTAATCATAATTTATCGTCGCCATCACTGCCTCTTAACCTCAACTACCTCGCAGGGCTGTTGTGAGGATCAAAACGAGGAGGTGGGGAGAGCTGCGTGCGCCACCTTGAGCTCCTGGGAGGAAAAGGCGGGACGTAAATTATGGGATCGTAGGGACCCCCCACGGTCATCTAGTCCAACCCCCTGCAGGAGTCGCAGCTAAATAAATGCGATGAGTAAATAGATATAAGGAAAAGGTAAAGGGACCCCTGACCGTTAGGTCCAGTCGTGGTCGACTCTGGGGTTGCGGCGCTCATCTCGCTTTATTGGCCGAGGGAGCCGGCGTACAGCTTCCGGGTCATGTGGCCAGCATGACTGAGCCGCTTCTGGCGAACCAGCGCAGCGCACGGAAACGCCATTTACCTTCCCGCCGGAGCGGTACCTATTTATCTACTTGCACTTTGATGTGCTTTCAAACTGCTAGGTTGGCAGAAGCAGGGACCGAGCAACGGGAGCTCACGGGATTCGAACCGCCGACCTTCCGATCGGCAAGTCCTAGGCTCTGTGGTTTAACCCACAGCGCCACCCGCGTCCCCCATAAATAGATATATAAATTGAGAAATAATTGCAGGCGGGAACCGATGCAGTCCCAGATTCGGACGAGCCTCCCCGGAGGATGACTGCCTGCTTCTTTCAAACCCCTCTGGCGCGTTTCTTCCCGTTAGAGCAGACCCTGACTTTCTCCAAATATCGCTCTTGCAGTTGGCTTCTACATGTTGCTCAATTCTCTGGGCGGCAGTGGCACAGCCCTCCTGAAGAGCCCCCTCTACCAGTCCCTGGGATCCTGCCTCTCTCTCAGCTTCTACTATACCTTGCACGGCGTCTCCAACGACACAGGGCTGAAGGTGTACGCAGCACAACCAGGCAAGTGTCCGGAGACCTGTCGGGCCCGGGGAAAGGGTGCTGTTGGTGGCAGGAGTGGGATCCTGCCACATACCTTCCCCTGCTTCCCAGGGGAGGAGAGCGAGGGCCTGGCTAATGGAGACACCTGTTTCTCTTCCCATTTCCGTGCGGAACAGGGGGTGAGCTGGGGCCCGCCTTGCTGAGTCTCGCAGGGGAACATGGACCCGACTGGAAACCGGGAAGAGCCGTCTACTCAGGGACATCAGAGAACATCCAGGTGAGGAGGGTGGTTTTCTCGGCAGGTATTTACAATCTGAGCATAAGACGGAGAAGCTCACGGCATTAAAACCCCAACGGACCTTGCTTTCCCATCAGTCGTAGATCTGGACCCTGTGCTGGGCCCGGGGGTGACCCGAGCAACGCGGTCCAGGTCCGGTCCCGAATCCAAGGGTTCCACGGGGAGTCAGTCCCCCAGGGCTAAGGCAGGAAACCAGGCGAGGTCAGGCACAGGATGACAGGCAGGTTCTGGCACACAGCAACATTGCTCCCGCAACCTGGGGCGGGGTCCAGCAGCCTTTTATCTCTGTCGGGGTAATGGCCGGTCCTGATCCTCCGGTGACTCACCTCCCTGTTTCGCCCGAAGACAAGCACTCCTCCTGCGAGTACTCAGGTCTCTCCTTCTCTCAGACCTCAGTCTCTGCAGCTCAGGAGACATCAGTGGGTTACTAGACCCAGAGGCTGCCTCAGCCTCCCTTGACCCAACTGGTAGTGGAGCAGCTGTAAGTGTTGCACTGCTGGAGGCAACGAGGTCATCCCCACATCTGGAGCCAGGGCAGGCTCAGGCCCTGGACTCGGCCCAGCTGGTGCTTGTTGCAGGGGAACCTGTGCAGACTGGGGCTCTACAGAATCAGGCCCCAGACCTGGTTCAGCTGCCGCCTAGGGCAAAGGATCCGGTGCAGACTGATACTCCTCTGGCTCCGAGTCCGAGCTGAGTCCCAGGCTATTTCAACCCAGCACGGAGCGGGCAGGGCTCTGAGTCTCCAGCTTCCAGACTACCTCCAGCTCTGCTCACCCAATGTGGAGATAAGACCCACCCTTAGGTCCCCATCATAGATCACAGAATCCTATAGTTGAAAGGGACATCCAAGGATCATCCATTCCAACCCCCATCAATGCAGGAATACGCAGCTGTCCCCTACGGGGAGCAAAGCTACAACCTTGGCGGTCGTCCGCACTTGTGAAGTCCCATGTCTAGAGATTTACAGCTTTTCCCCAGGTAAAACTGCTCTTTAGTGCTGAATAGGAACAAACAACAATCCATGGAAAACCCGGCTGGCATTTGTTCCGATTCAGCAGTAGAGAGCAGGTTTCCCTGGGGGAATGAAGAGGGCAATGTGGTCAGGCGCTTAGTTGCAGCTCTGGCAACTTGGCTCACTCTTTGGGGGTGCTCAGGAGGACATGTGAATGGCCAGCTAAGGTCCTCATATAATTCTAGAATTGTGGAGTTGGAAGAGGTACCCCGAGGGTCATCCAGCCGAACCCCGCTGCAATGCAGGAATCTCAGCTGAAGCATCCAATGCATATGGCCATCCAAGCTAGACTGCTGACTGGGGGACCATATAACACTGGTCTTGAAAGACCTACACTGGCTCCCAGTACGTTTCCGAGCACAATTCAAAGTGTTGGTGCTGACCTTGAAAGCCCGAAAGGGCCTCAAAGGCCCAGTAGACCTGAAGGAGCGTCTCCACCCCCATAGTTCTGCCCAGACACTGAGGTCCAGCTCTGAGGGCCTTCTGGCGGTTCCCTCCCTGCGAGAAGCAAAGCTACAGGGAACCAGGCAGAGGGCCTTCTGGGTGGTGGCACCCGCCCTGTGCAACGCCCTCCCACCAGATGTCAAAGAGAAAAACAACCACCAGACTTTTAGAAGACATCTGTTTAGGGAAGCTTTTAATGTTTAATAGGTTATTGTATTTTAGTGTTCTGTTGGAAGCTGCCCAGAGTGGCTGGGGAGACCCAGCCAGATGGGCGGGGTATAAATAATAAATTATTATTATTATAACCTCTGCTTAAAAACCTCCAGTGGAGGAGAGTCCATCCCCTCCCAAGGGAAGAAATAAACTTGTCTGACTAGCTCAGCAACCTCCACAAGATTCTAACTCTCCCTGGGCGCAGGACCCTGAGAACTGGGAGGAACTCAGGGCATCATCTAGACTGACCCCGCAAAACACTGTGTTAAACGTACTGTGGGTCAAACTAGGAAAACGGGTTGGCGCCATCGCCGAATGGCGGACTCCCTCCGAGCTCCGGAGGGAGTCTGCTCGGCAGGGGCTGGGTCCTACCGCGCCGGCGACGCGGGGACCCTTAGAAACCACGGGAACGGATCCCGTGGACATGGTGACTCGGCTGGCACCGTTATCGCTCTCCCGGCTTGTGAAAGAGCCTTTTTAAAGGCTACGGATCGGGCGCCGGGGAGTAGCGTGGTGCTTTGAGTCCTCCGCTTCCCCTGCCGGGCGCAGCCGCATGCCATTCGGCGGAGAGCGCTGGCTTCTTCCAAAGGAAATTCGGACAATTGATCAACAACCCGTGAGTAATTGGGCAACCGGGTTTAAAAGGAGGAAAAAAGGAATTTTTTTCCGGATTTGGCACGAGCGGGAGGGGATCCAAAAAAGGAAGTCAGTCCCCTCCCTGATTGTAAACATGCTAAAACAAGGACTGAGAAACCAAGATCTATTCAGAAGCTTATTGATGATAAAAATTACCAACTCCACGATGTGAATTATAAGAACTGTGCTGGAGGAGAGGAGTCGAGGGTGAGGAAAAAGCAACCCCCCCCCTGGGAACCGGGGCGATTCGGACAGCCTGGCGAAGAGAGATGGAGATTTTGACAGCTGTCAAAGGAGCTGTCAAAACTGGAAATTATAAAGAGGATTTTGCTACAAGTTCTTTGCTGGTTAATTTTGTTACAATTTGATATAAATATGGATATAAACTGTCGGGAAAAAGAAACAACAAATTGACTTTTGGATTAGAGGATACAAAGTTATTGTAATCCCTCTAGAGGGGATTCGGGACATTACAAGTGTCGTATGTGGAAAACTACTCTGGGATGTGTAAAGGTCTTATCTCCTGGGAAAGCTGCAGAACTGAAATATTATTTTGTCTACAGAGGTGACTATAACACAATAGAATCTTCTATTGAAGCAAGAAAGGAACTGGACGTAAGTCTGTGTCCCTGAATAACAAACCTCTGTAGAGACGTTAAATTTTGGAACAAGAATGTTTTGACAGCTGAACAAGACAGAAACCTGAGAAACCAAGAAATAAAAGAGTAGATGACTGAATACGACACGGAAAGAATAATGGGAGGAGCAACAAAAGATTAAAGAAAATTAAAGGCCTCTATTAGATTGGATTTTCGACGTTAAACATCATTAAGACAATCAAATCCGAAGAAAACAGCATGATGGACTGAGATAAATTTGGCTGTGGACTTAAGATCTCCAGGCCGACAACATACAGACAAATGGACATGGGGAATCAAAACCGGGGAAGGGAGGGGGAACCTTAGAATCCAAAGGCTTTGTAACCAACTTTTTGAATTTCTCTATACTTTCTATCTTATATTCTTTATAACTTTGATATTTTACGTTTCTGTTTTTTCTTTTTTTTTAGAAAGGGGGAACTCGTGGAAGAAATGAGAGCGGATCTTGGGGAAAATTTTGTTCTATTATAAGACGAGGAGTGATGCTAAGATGGTGTAAATTTAAATTGGTTTATGAGTATAATATATTAGGTTTAATTGGGGATGTGAACTTGTGGAACCAACTTAGATAAAGGGGAATACAATCGGGAGGGGAAGGAGGAAGTCCCAGAAAGAAGGTTATGAAAAGAAGGGTCTAAGTTAGTTTCTCTTTTTCTTTCTTTCCTTTATCTTTCTTATTTTCCTATTTTGTTATTATTGGAAATTTTAATAAATATGATTATAAAAAAAACAAACTAGGAAAACGTGACTGTGGCATGGAGGGGCTGGCCATGGGCCTCTCTGGTGGTCACCCTTGTCCTCCCTCTCCTAGTTCATCATCGAAGGCACCTATGCAGGGAAGCCTGGCATCGCAGTGGACAGCGTGAGGATCTCGCCCTGCGAAGGTAAAATCCGCCCCGGTCATCTCTAGGCAAGGAGGGGAGGCGGATGTGGGGAGGGTGAGAGAGTTGGGCGGGCAGGCGGGAGAGGCGAACTGGGGGTCGCTCACCTCACGTGCTCCTCGCCCTCAGAGACTTTCGCCGAGTGCAACTTCAACGACGCAGCGGACCCGTTCTGCGGCTGGCTGCAGCCCAACAACAACGAGGCGAACTGGACGTGGGCAAAGGGGCACACGCCGACAGAAGAGACAGGGCCTCCAGGCGACTATCCCGACGGCAGTAAGGAGCCAAGGAGGGCGAGGGGTGGGCTGGGCCCAGGAAGGCCCCACATAGAAGCCACGCTGTGCTGGGCCCGGGGGTAACCCGAGCAACGCGGTCCAGGTCTGGTCCCGAATCCAAGGGTTCCACGAGGTGTCAGTCCGACAGGACACGAGGCAGGAAACCAGGCGAGGTCAGGCACAGGATCACAGGCAGGTTCCGGCAAACAGCAACATTGCTCCCGCAACCTGAGGTGGGGTCCAACAGCCTTTTATCTCTGTCGGGTAACGGCCGGTCCTGATCTGACTCACTTCCCTGTTTTGCCTGAAAGCGAGCACTCCTCCTGCAAGTACTCAGGTCCAGTGGCGTAGCGTGGGTTCTCAGCACCTGGGGCAAGGCAAGTAATTTGCGCCCCCTAACCCGGGGCAAGGCAAGTAATTTGCGCCCCCTAACCCGTGGATTTTAGCACTCGAGTCTCTTCCGCGCCCCCCCAGATGTTGTGCCAGGTGCAGCAGGCCCCCCTGCACCCCCCACGCTACGCCACTGCTCCCACCACAAGTCTTCAGGACAGCCATCCAAAGCCTGGCGGCGGGAGGAGGTCTCTCTGCCCCACCGCCAGGCTTCGGAGCAGCCTTCCGAAGGCTGGCGCGGGGAGAAGGTCTCTCCGCCCCACCGCCAGCCTTCGGAGCATCCTTCCGAAGGCTGGCGCGGGGAGAAGGTCTCTCCGCCCCACCACCAGGCTTCGGAGCAGCCTTCCGAAGGCTGGCGCGGGGAGAAGGTGTCTCCGCCCCACCGCCAGGCTTCGGAGCAGCCTTCCTAAGGCTGGCGGCAGGAGGAGGTCTCTCCGCCCCACCGCCAGCCTTCGGAGGTGGTCCGAGGACAGTGGGGTTCCTGCTTCCTCGAGGAGGGCCGGCCAAACGTGCCCCCCAAATGTTGCGCCCGGTGCGGCAGGCACCCCTGGCACCCCCCACGCTACGCCACTGCTCAGGTCTCTCCTTCTCTCAGACCTTAGTCTCTGCATTTGGGGAGACGTTGGTGGGTGACTAGACCCAGAGGCCGCCTCAGGCTCCCCTGACCAAACCGGTAGTGGAGCAGCTGTAAGTGATGGTCCAGCTGAAGGCAACGAGGTCATCCCCGCATCTGGAGCCAGGGCAGGATCAGGCCCCTGACTCGGCCCAGCTGGTGCTTATTGCAGGGGAACCTGTGCAGACAGGGACTCTTCAGGATCAGGCCCCAGACTTGGTTCAGATGCTGCCTGGGGCAAAGGATCCGGTGCGGACTGAGACTCCTCTGGCTCCAAGCCCAAGTCCCAGGCCATCACACACGTCAGGGTTCAAGGGACTTCAGGCTTCTCTCCCCACCAGCTTGTCCCAGTTGGCACATAGAATGATAGAATTGTAGGGTTGGAAGT
Organism: Podarcis vaucheri; assembly: GCF_965113315.1. Lineage (NCBI taxonomy): Eukaryota > Metazoa > Chordata > Lepidosauria > Squamata > Lacertidae > Podarcis > Podarcis vaucheri. The sequence continues at coordinate 2,476,841 of NC_138751.1, read as the reverse complement.
GTTACGGAGGGGGGGGAGAAGGGACCCACGAGAGTCATCTAGTCCAACCCCCTGCAATGCAGGAATCGCAACTAAAGAATCCCTGACAAGTGGCCATCCAACCTTTGCTTAAATTCCACTGCCAAACAGCTCTTACCGTCAGAAAGTTTAACCAGGGAACAAGCTCTCTCCATCTTCCATGTGACGCCCCTTTCAGATATTTAAAGGCGGCCGTCCTATCACCTCTCGGTCTCCTCTTCTCAAGGCTGAACAAGCCCAGCTCCCCTATATGACTTGGCGGATGTGGGTTTTGCCCCTGGGCTTGTTGACGGAGAAATCTGAGGGCTCCCTTGGACAAAAAACAAGGACACTAGCCAGGAATCCCAGAGCAAAACAGCAGCCAGTTGGCTTGGTCTTGATTGAAGACTGTCGCAACAGGACTCCCACCTGCCACCAGGTGGAACAAGGTGGAAGCCCCAAACAAAAGAGAACCCAAACTTTTATTAGTTGCTAATCCTCATGTTCCCCCCCTCAACTCCATCACTCATACATCATGAAAGGGGAGGTCTGGTGGCCGTAATCTGAGCATCCTAGACCCTGTCCCATGGTTCTCCTTGCCCTCCACCAAACACCCATCAAGTGTAACAAAAGAGATATTTGTTGTTGTTGTTTAGTCGTTTAGTCGTGTCTGCCTCTTCGTGACCCCCTGGACCAGAGCACGCCAGGCCCTCCTGTCTTCCACTGCCTCCCGCAGTTAGATCAAACTCATGCTAGTAGCTTCAAGAACACCATCCAACCATCTCATTCTCTGTCGTCCCCTTCTCCTTGCGCTCTCCATCTTTCCCAACATCAGGGTCTTTTCCAGGGAGTCCTCTCTTCTCATGAGGTGGCCAAAGTATTGGAGCCTCAGCTTCAGGATCTGTCCTTCCAGTGAGCACCCAGGGCTGATTTCCTTCAGAATGGAGAGGTTTGATCTTCTTGCAGTCCATGGGACTCTCAAGAGTCTCCTCCAGCACCATAATTCAAAAGCATCAATTCTTCGGCGATCAGCCTTCTTTATGCTCCAGCTCTCACTTCCATACATCACTACTGGGAAAACCATGGCTTTTACTATACGGACCTTTGTTGGCAAGGTGATGTCTCTGCTTTTTAAGATGTTGTCTAGGTTTGCCATCGCCTTTCTCCCAAGGAGCAGGCGTCTTTTAATTTCGTGACTGCTGTCACCATCTGCAGTGATCATGGAGCCCAAGAAAGTAAAATCTCTCACTGCCTCCATTTCTTCCCCTTCTGTTTGCCAGGAGGGGATGGGACCAGTGGCCATGATCTTCGTTTTTTTGATGTTGAGCTTCAGACCATATTTTGCGCTCTCCTCTTTCACCCTCATTAAAAGGTTCTTTAATTCCTCTTCACTTTCTGCCATCAAGGTTGTGTCATCTGCATATCTGAGGTTGTTGATATTTCTTCCGGCAATCTTAATTCCGGCTTGGGATTCATCCAGCCCAGCCTTTCGCATGATGAATTCTGCATATAAGTTAAATAAGCAGGGAGACAATATACAGCCTTGCCGTACTCCTTTCCCAATTTGGAACCAATCAGTTGTTCCATATCCAGTTAAAGAGATATTTACATTTCCCTGTTTCCCAGCCAAGTTAATAGTGCCCTTTTGTTACTTCTGGAATGGCTACCTGTCTGGCATTCAGGTATCAGGATGCCAGGGATGATCACTCAGGCAGAGGGGCTGCTGAGTAGCTGAGCTCACAGGTCTAGATGAATTTCTGAAGTTTTCCCAGTGAGCCAGTACAGAGATCCATTGATCAGTGAATTCTTACATTTGGTATTGTGCAGCAAAGGCCCTTTGAATAGGCAGGAAGAAACTGTGATGAAGTGTTTTGTGGGGACAAATCACAAAAGCGATTGTGCTGGTTTTGGTAGTGGGCTGCAGGTGCCTGATATCTGCTGGAGGGGCAACCCCCCCAACCTATACATAAATTCCTGCAACAGGCTCAATGGTCAAGAGAGTGATTGGGGCGGGGGGGCTGCCCCCTTGCCCCCCTTCTCTTCCCCCAGAGGGCCACTACATCTACGTGGAAGCTGGTTGCACGAAGCCAGGCCAGGTCACGCGTCTGTCCAGCCGGGGCTTCTGCACGGACACCGACGCCTGCGTGGAATTCTACTACTACATGCACGGCATCGTGGAAGTCGACACGCAGCTCCGGGTTCTGGCGCACGGGCCGTGGGGCCCCAGCACCCTCCTCTGGAGTAGGACCGGGATCCAAAGCCCCGCCTGGCTCTTGGGGTCTGTGACGGTGCCCTACGGGGGACCCCAACCCAGTAAGGTGAGTGGGGGGGGGGAAGAGCCAGGAGGAAAGGCAAAGGGACCTGGACTCAAAAAGTTCGCTTGGCAAGATTTATATACCGCTTGATTGGGAAACAAGAAAACCTCAAAGCGGTTTAACCAAAGGAATATAAACCCAGCTTTGACCTGACTTAACTGATATATATTGCAGATATGGACCACTTAAGAAATAATAATAATAATAATAATAATAATAATAATAATAATAATAACAACAACAATAATAATAATAATTTTTATTTATGCCCCGCCCTCCCCAGCCAAGGCCGGGCTCAGAGTGGCTTACAAGCAATAATAAAAACAAGTTGAATGATTACAACTTAAAAACAAAATTAAAATACAACATTAAAATATTAAAATGTAGCCTCCACGCAGGAGGAGAAGGAAATAATAATAATAATAATAATAATGATAATAATAATAATAATAATAATAATAATAATAATTTATTATTTATACCCTGCCCATCTGGCTGGGCCTCCCCAGCCACTCTGGGCGGCTTCCATAAAAACCAAAAATACAGTAAAATATCACACGTTAAAAACTTCCCTGAACAGGGCTGCCTTAAGATGTCTCCTGAATGTCAGGTAGTTGTTTATCGCCTTGACATCTGGTGGGAGGGTGTTCCACAGGGCGGGCGCCACCACCGAGAAGGCCCTCTGCCTGGTTCCCTGTAGCTTTGCTTCTCGCAATGAGGGAACCACCAGAAGGCCCTCGGCGCTGGACCTCAGTGTCCGGGCTGGATGATGGGGGTGGAGACGCTCCTTCAGGTATACTGGACCGAGGCCGTTTAGGGCTTTAAAGGTCAGCACCAACACTTTGAATTGTGCTCGGAAATGTACTGGGAGCCAATGCAGGTCTTTCAAGACCAGTGTTATGTGGTCTCGGCAGCCGCTCCCAGTCACCAGTCTAGCTGCCGCATTCTGGATTAGTTGTAAGGAAAGGAAAAAAGAAAGAGAGGGAGGGAATCAAATTGGCTCCAAGCCAAAGGCCAGGCGGAACAACTCTGTTTTACAGGCCCTGCGGAAAGAAATCAGATCCTGCAGGGCCCTGGTCTCATGAGACAGAGCGTTCCACCAGGTCGGAGCCAGTGCTGAAAAGGCCCTGGCTCTGGTTGAGGCTAATCTGACTTTCTTAGAGCCCAGGACCTCTAGGGTGTTGCTATATATGGACCTTGAGGCTCTCTGTGGGGCATACCAGGAGAGGCGGTCCCGTAGGTACGAGGGTCCTAGGCCGTGAAGGGCTTTCAAGGTCAAAAGCAGCACCATAATAATAAGGAATTAATAACACATTTAATAACAGCAGCTGATAACGGGTATAGCCGGATCTTTGAGAACTTTGCAATTAATGAATAGCCATCACTGACTATGATATAGTCAGGCAAACAGACGTAATGGAAAAGTTGACACAAAAATTGAAGGTTGGAAGGGAAAGAACAAGACAATTTGTACACTGTATGGTGTGATTTTATTAAATATGCAAATTAAAGGACACATGGATAAAAAATATCTACAGCATATGTTGCGATGTGGCACAGATAAGCAGGCAGTAATATTTCGCTTGCTCTGGGTTTTCCGAGTTGATTTACTGCAGAATCCTTTGAACTGGTTCACTGTAATCACCTCACTATTAGGGACCGTACAGTAATCTGTTTTGCATTTACCGCCATGGCCCGTTTTTTGTCAGTCATGTCATGCTTCATGTGTTAATGTTTTATGATGTATGTTTGCACAATGAATAGATCATAGAACGTAATACCAGAAAATAATGACGATGATAATAAGGATAGTGCTTTTTCTTCTAAAAAAGATGTTAAGGGTACTGTCATTTTCCTACTCATACTGAAATACCGCCCCTCACTGAGGCCAAACTTAGATTCACAAAATGTTTAGGGATATGCGTACACCAGAAAAAAAGCACAGATGATAATGATATGATGATGTTAATGATAATAATAATAATAATAATGATGATGATGATGATGATGATGATGATGATAATCATAACATTAATAATGCTGCATGGAATTATTAGTATGAGCGATTGAAAGATTAAAAAGCATTAAAGCAACAATAAACTTTTGTTCTGTGAAGCACCCTGAGACCTCCAGGTACAGGGTGGTATATAAATACTACTAATAATAAAGTGGTGCCTTGCAAGACGAAATTAATTCGTTCCGCAAGTTTTTTCTACTTGCGAGTTTTTCGTCTTGCGAAGCACAGTTTCCCATAGGAATGCATTGAAAATCAATCAATGCGTTCCTATGGAGACCGTCTGGGGACAGAGGGGAAGCGCCGCGCACCTTCCCCTCTGTCCCCGGACCTGTTTAAAGCAAGGGGTGGCGGGGAGAAGATTGCTTCTCCCCGTTGCCTGCCCCACAATCTCCGGGGACAGAGGGGAAGGTGCGCGCGCCTTCCCTTCTGTCCCCTCTTTTGAAGCAAGGGGCGGAGGGGAGAAGATTGCTTCTCCCCGTTGCTGCCCCTTGGTTCAAAAAGGGTCCAGGGAGAGAGGGGAAGGCCCGCGCGCCTTCCCCTCTGTCCCCGGAGATTGCGGGGCTGGCAACGGGGAGAAGCGATCTTCTCCCCGCCACCCCTTGCTTCAAAAGAGGTCCGGGGACAGCGGGGAAGACGCGCTGCGCTTCCTCGCTATCCCCGGAGCTTGCGGGGCAAGCTTCGTTTTGCGAAGCAAGCCCATAGGGAAATGCGTCTTGCGAAGCGGCTAAGAAAACGAAAAACTCCTTCGTCTAGCGAGTTTTTCGTCTTCCGAAGCGTTTGTCTTGCAGGGTACCACTGTAACAATAATAATAATCTGAAGGCAGCCCTGTTCAGGGAAGTTTTTAATGTGTGACATTTTAATGTATTTTTCATCTTTGTTGGAAGCTGCCCAGAGTGGCTGGGGAAACCAAGCCAGATGGGCAAGGTACAAATAATAAATTATTATTATTATTATTATTATTATTATTATTATTATTATTATTATTATCACAACAACAACAACAAAAAACACATCAGCATTTTTAGATAGCTGGGCAGGTTTGTCTAAACAAAAACGTTTTCAGCAGGCGCTGAAAAAAGTCTCGCCAAGGCCCTTGCATGATATCCACAGGCAGGGAGTTCCAAGGTGCAGACGGATTTCTTGTGGACGCAGACTAGCTGTTGCTTGGCACCTGTGGCAGTGCCAGTTCCGCAGATCCCGGCTGTCGAGAGGGCACAGGTGGGGCAAAGTGATCTCACCTGACTCCCGTCCAGCCGATGGGCCACGGGCAAGCTCAGGACGGTCTCCACTGACCAGCAGTAGTAGATCTCCAGGGTTTCAGAGACGGGCATCTCCCAGCCCGGCCAGGAGGTGCCAACCTGGGACCCTTCTCTACGCAAAGCTCTGCTGCCGAACTACGGTCCTCTCCTTGAAGCAAAGCAGGACGCTAGTCCTCATGGGGGTGACAGGAAGAGCGGGAGTCGGGGGCAGGCAAAGCCGCCTCCTCGCCCTCGACTGACCCCTTTGCTTTGGCGCAGGTCGTTTTCGAGGTGGTCCGGGGAAGCAACCCCTATATGGACGTGGCGCTGGACAACATTTCCATACGCAAGGGGGCCTGCGCAGGTGAGGCCGCGTGGGGCGATGGGGTGGGCAAGCGGCCGCCCCCAAGAACCCCCTTGCTCTTTCCGCAGAGCCGTATTTGCCAGGATTCCCCAGGAAGAGGGAGGGATTGCTAAAGCGCTTTGGGAATGGTAGCGCCGGGAGGGGAACTCCCAGCATCCTTAGCGCACTACACTTCCCAGGGTTCCCTGGGGGAAGGCGGGGCTGAAGGGGGTCATGGCGCTTTAAAGGAAGGTGGGAAGGGAGACTGTAAATTGGATATGGGGGAGAAGCTTCAGGTATCCCCAAAATCCCATAGATACCCCACTCACTATGGACTCTGTTTTTTCTCCTCCTTGCAGACTCTGGGACCACAATTCCCCCACCGACCTCCACAGCCGCCACATCGACCACCACAGGGAGACCCGGACCCATAACAACCTCCGGGGCCAGACCCACAACCACCACCAGTGGGACCGGCCCCACAACTACCAGTGGACCCAGCCCCACAACCACCACCGGGGCCAACCCCATAACCACCACCACTGGGAGCAGCCCCACAACTACCACTGGGGCCAGCCCCACAACCACCAACGGGACCAGCCCCACAACCACCAGTGGACCCAGCCCCACAACCACCACCAGTGGACCCAGCCCCACAACCACCACTGGGGCCAGCCCCACAACCACCACTGGGAGCAGCCCCACAACTACCACTGGGGCCAGCCCCACAACCACCACTGGGGCCAGCCCCACAACCACCACTGGACCCAGCCCTACAACCACCACTGGACCCAGCCCCACAACCACCACTGGACCCAGCCCTACAACCACCACTGGGGCCAGCCCCATAACCACCACTGAGCCCAGCCCCATAACCACCACCAGTGGACCAAGCCCAACAACCACCACTGGGACCGGCCCCACAACTACCAGTGGACCCAACCCCACAACTAGCAGTGGACCCAGCTCCACAACTAGCAGTGGACCCAGCCCCACAACCACCACTGGGAGCAGCCCCACAACTACCACTGGGGCCAGCCCCACAACCACCACTGGGGCCAGCCCCACTACCACCACTGGGGCCAGCCCCATAACTACCACCAGTGGACCCAGCCCCACAACCACCACTGGGGCCAGCCCCACAACCACCACTGGGGCCAGCCCCACAACCACCAACGGGACCAGCCCCACAACCACCACTGGACCCAGCCCCATAACCACCACTGAGCCCAGCCCCATAACTACCACCAGTGGACCCAGCCCCACAACTACCACTGGGGCCAGCCCCACAACCACCACTGGACCCAACCCCACAACCACCAACGGGACCAGCCCCACAACCACCACTGGGGCCAGCCCCATAACCACCACTGAGCCCAGCCCCATAACCACCACCAGTGGACCAAGCCCCACAGCCACCACTGGGGCCAGCCCCACAACCACCACTGGGGCCAGCCCCACAACCACAACTGGGACCAGCCCCACAACCACCACCAGCGGACCCAGCCCCACAACCACCACTGGGGCCAGCCCCACAACCAGCACTGGGACCAGCCCCACAACCACAACTGGGACCAGCCCCACAACCACCACCAGTGGACCCAGCCCCCCAACCACCAGTGGACCCAGCCCCACAACCACCACTGCGGCCAGCCCCACAACCACCACTGCGGCCAGCCCCACAACCACCAGTGGACCCAGCCCCACAACCACCACTGGGAGCAGCCCCACAACTACCACCGGCGCCAGCCCCATAACCACCACCAGCGGACCCAGCCCCACAACCACCAGTGGACCCAGCCCCACAACCACCACCAGCGGACCCAGCCCCACAACCACCACTGGGGCCAGCCCCACAACTACCACTGGGGCCAGCCCCACAACCACTAATGGGACCAGCCCCATAACCACCAGTGGACCCAGCCCCACAACAACCACCATTGGACCCAGCCCCACAACCAGCACTGGGACCAGCCCCATAACCACTAATGGGACCAGCCCCACAACCACCACTGGGGCCAGCCCCACAACCACCACTGGGGCCAGCCCCACAACTACCACCGGCGCCAGCCCCATAACCACCACCAGCGGACCCAGCCCCACAACCACCAGTGGACCCAGCCCCACAACCACCACCAGCGGACCCAGCCCCACAACCACCACTGGGGCCAGCCCCACAACTACCACTGGGGCCAGCCCCACAACCACTAATGGGACCAGCCCCATAACCACCAGTGGACCCAGCCCCACAACAACCACCATTGGACCCAGCCCCACAACCAGCACTGGGACCAGCCCCATAACCACCATTGGACCCAGCCCCACAACCACAACTGGGACCAGCCCCACAACCACTAATGGGACCAGCCCCACAACCACCACTGGGGCCAGCCCCACAACCACCACTGAGGCCAGCCCCACAACTACCACCGGCGCCAGCCCCATAACCACCACCAGTGGACCCAGCCCCACAACCACCAGTGGACCCAGCCCCACAACTACCACCATTGGACCCAGCCCCACAACCACAACTGGGACCAGCCCCACAACCACCACCATTGGACCCAGCCCCACAACCACCACTGGGGCCAGCCCCACAACCACCACCATTGGACCCAGCCCCACAACCACCACCATTGGACCCAGCCCCACAACCACAACTGGGACCAGCCCCACAACCACCAGCGGACCCAGCCCCACAACCACCAGTGGACCCAGCCCCACAACCACCAGTGGACCCAGCCCCACAACTACCACCGGGGCCAGCCCCATAACCACCACCAGTGGACCCAGCCCCACAACCACCAGCGGACCCAGCCCCACAACCACCACCAGTGGACCCAGCCCCACAACCACCACCATTGGACCCAGCCCCACAACCACCACCATTGGACCCAGCCCCACAACCACCACTGGGCCCAGCCCCACAACCACCCCGGAACTGTGTACCTCCACCCCTTCGGTCTCCACTACTACAACAACCACGGCGAAACCCCCTGTGCCGCCTGCAGGTGAATACCTTTCGGGGGCCCCTAAATGCAGGGGGGCGGCAGGGGCTAAACAGTTACTGTGCAGCAGCAGCAGCCTTTGGGATGGGGAGCCAGGGGGCCTGGGCTGCCCAGGAAAGAAGGGAGATCAAATTAGCCAGCCAGGTGCCCCATAGCGAACCCCACAAGCCGTATCTGAACTCAAGACCCCACAACTGGTGTTCAGAAGCTGCCTCTGAACGTGGTGGCAGAACTTTGCCTCCCTGGCTAGTAGCCATCAATATCAAATCCTCTTTTAAAGCCATCTAAATTTGTGGCCCTCACTGCCTCATGTGGCAGGGAGTTCCGCAGGTCATCTCTGTGCTGTGTGAAAGACTTTATTCTGCCTGTCCTGAATCTTCCAACACGTAGCTTCAAAAGGAGGAGGCAGTATTGGGAGAGTGAGCCAGGACTCCTGGGTTCTTTAGAGAATAATAATTATGGGGCCTCTGGGCTTATTCAGGGGGGTACATTTCCTGTGTCGTAGAAGAAATTAATTCATTTAGTTGTTTGGACTGTTTCTACCCTACTTCCTAGCCAATAAACTCAGGACAGCTAAAGCTATATTCATATATTAAGCAATGTAAGAGATTTGCAATCACAAAACACGCAACCAAATGTGGAAATAGAGGCAGTTAGACCTTGAAAATGCCCCTTTCTAAGTTGCTTCCAAAGTTTCTCACTTCCTTTTGCATAGAAAAAGACCAAGTTTAAAATGGTTTACTTACAAACTTTTCAAAGGTCGGGTTTGTGTGCTTGCCCATACGGCAGCAATAAAACACAGGCCGCAAAACTTAGGGTGCAAACCGCCATGGGTATTGTAAAATAATAATAATGATGATGATGATAATTTTTATTTATATCCCTGCCCTCCGCAGCCAAGGCCGGGCTCAGGGCGGCTAACAAGCAATAATAAAAACAAGTTGAATGAATACAACTTAAAAACAAGATTACAATACAACAATTAAAATATTGAAACATTAAAATATTAAAATATTAAAATGTAGCCTCATCACAGGAGGAGAAAGGAAAAAGAAAGAGGGGAACAGGGAGGGAAAAATAGAAAGATGGTATACAAATTAAAAGTGAATGAATGATAGTTCCAAAGCGGCAAAAGTTTCTAAATCATTTGAAGGATAGGAGAACTAATAATAATAATAATAATAATAATAGTAATAGTAATGAACTTTTATTTATATCCTGCCATCCCCAGCCAAAGCCGGGCTCAGAGCGTTTGGTAGGGCTTCCTCTGACGATGAGGGGGAGTGACCTAGCTAAGCCTGGCAGGACAGCTTGCTACTCTATGGTATTAACCCCTTCACGCATTAATTAGAGTTTAGCAAGTTGGCTATAGGCACGCGGGTGGCGCTGTGGGTTAAAGCACAGAGCCTAGGACTTGCCAATCAGAAGGTCGGCGGTTCGAATCCCCACGACGGGGTGAGCGCCCGTTGCTCGGTCCCTGCTCCTGCCAACCTAGCAGTTTGAAAGCACGTCAAAGTGCAAGTAGATAAATAGGTACCACTCCGGCGGGAAGGTAAATGGCGTTTCCGTGCGCTGCTCGCTAGAAGCGCCTTAGTCCTGCTGGCCACATGACCCGGAAGCTGTACGCTGGCTCCCTCGGCTAATAAAGCAAGATGAGCGCCACAACCCCAGAGTCGGTCACGACTGGACCTAATGGTCAGGGGTCCCTTTACCTTTTGCTAACAAAATAAAAAAAATATCCTTCCAGTAGCACCTTAGAGACCAACTAAGTTTGTTATTGGTATGAACATCTGGGTGTATCTGAAGACGTGTGCATGCACACAAGAGCTCATACCGATAACAAACTTAGTTGGTCTCTAAGGTGCTACTGGAAGGAATTTTTTTATTTTGACAATGGCAGACCAATATGGGACCCAGGTGGCGCTGTGGTCTAAACCACTGAGCCTAAGACTTTCCAATCGGAAGGTCGGCGGTTCGAATCCCCATGACGGGGTGAGCTCCCGTTGCTCGGTCCCTGCTCCTGCCAACCTAGCAGTTCGAAAGCACACCAGTGCAAGTAGATAAATAGGCACCACTCTGGTGGGAAGGGAAACGGCGTTTCCTTGCGCTGTTCTGGTTCGCCAGAAGCGGCTTAGTCCTGCTGGCCACATGACCCGGAAGCTGTACGCCGGCTCCCTTGGCCAGTAAAGCGAGATGAGCGCCGCAACCCCAGAGTCGGCCACGACTAGACCTAACGGTCAGGGGTCTGCTGCCCCTTTGTCTTGCGGGATGTGGGTGCAAAACAGGTAATGTGGGGCTGGCCCCACTTGCAAGCAAATGGATTTCAAAGGGAAACCCCTTCCAGGCTGTCTCCTGACCTCACTGCGATGACACTGGGTGATTGGCATGTGGGCAGCCCTGCCCACAAGGCTTGCGGGTGTCGTTGGGGTGGAGAGACCCCCTCGCCCACCACCTGCCCCGATTCCTCCTCTTCCCGCCCCACAGATCAGGAGACCTGCACCATCTCGGGAGACCCCCACTACGCCACCTACGACGGTCGCCGCTTTGACTTCATGGGCACCTGCACCTACCTGCTTTCCGCCCCCTGCAACGCCACCTCGGGGCTGCCCAGCTTCAGAGTGGAGGCCACAAACGAGCACCGAGGGAACAACAAGCAGGTCTCGTACGTCAAGTCCGTCAGCGTGGAGGTCTATGGGACGCGGATCGGGCTGCTCAAGGGGCGCAGAGTCACGGTGAGTCCCCTCCGCCACGTTAGGAACATCACTGGCCGCCGGATCAGGCCAAAGGGGGCTCATCCAGCCCACAGTGGGCCACCAGTTTCAGGATTCATATACAGTGGTACCTTGGTTTAAGTACTTAATTCGTTCCGGAGGTCCGTTCTTAACCTGAAACTGTTCTTAACCTGAAGCACCACTTTAGCTAATGGGGCCTCCTGCTGCCGCTGTGCCACCGCCATGCGGTTTCTGTTCTTACCCTGAAGCAAAGTTCTTAACCTGAAGCACTATTTCTGGGTTAGCGGAGTCTGTAACCTGAAGTGTATGTAACCTGAGGTACCACTGTAACACCGGTCATGAAAGACCTACATTGGCTCCCAGTACATTTCCGATCACAATTCAAAGTGTTGGTGCTGACCTTGAAAGCCCTAAAGGGCCTCAAAGGCCCAGTAGACCTGAAGGAGCGTCTCCACCCCCATCCTTCAGCCCGGACACTGAGGTCCAGCTCCGAGGGCCTTCTGGCGGTTCCCTCCCTGAGAAGCGAGATTACAGGGAACCAGGCAGAGGGCCTTCTCGGTAGTGGCGCCCGCCCTGTGGAACGCCCTCCCAGCAGATGTGAAGGAAATAAACAACTATCTGACTTTTAGAAGACATCTGAAGGCAGCCCTCTTTGGGGAAAATTTTAATGTTTGAAGTTTTATTCTGTTTTTAGTCCTCTGTTGGGAACCACCCAGAGTGGATGGGGGAACCCAGGGAGATGGGCAGGGTATAAATAATAAAATTGTTGTTGTAATAATAATAATAATAATAATAATAATAATAATAATAATAATAATAATAATAATAATAATAATTTATTTGTACCCCGCCCATCTAGCTGGGCTTCCAACAAACATTAAAAATACATTAAAATGTCACACATTAAAAACTTCCCTGAACAGGGCTGCCTTCAGATGTCTTCTAAATGTCAGGTAGTTGTTTATCTATCTATCTATCTATCTATCTATCTATCTATCTATCTATCTATCTATTTTACTTTTAAAAGACAACTGAAGGCGGCCCTGTTTAGGGAAGTTTTTAATGTTTGACGATGTATTGTTTTTAATGTTCTGTTGGAAGCCGCGCAGAGTAGCTGGGGAAACCCAGCCAGATGGGCGGGGTATAAATAATAAATTATTATTATTATTATTATTATTATTATTATTATTATTATTATTAATTTAAACACAAGAGCCGCTCTCCCTTCCTCAGCCCTGGGACAGTTCAGCTGGCTGAACATGAGACTCTATTGCGGGGGGTTGGACTAGATGACCCCAGTGGCCCCTTTGAACGCCACAATTCTCCGATTCCTGCGGTTTCAAGCAACTGGGGTTGAGAAGCGTTGCTGCCACCTTTGGAGTACTCTCCCCACCCGCAGTGTTGTTGTTGTCGCTGAGTCGTTTAGCCGTGTCCGCCTCTTCGTGCCCCCCTGGACCAGAGCACGCCAGGCACTCCTGTCTTTCACTGCCTCCCGCAGTTTGGTCAAACTCATGCTGGTCTCTTCCAGAAAACTGTCCCACCATCTCGTCCTCCGTCGTCCCCTTCTCTTTGCGCCCTCCATCTTTCCCAACATCAGGGTCTTTTCCAGGGAGTCTTCTCTTCTCCTGAGGTGGCCAAAGTCTTGGAGCCTCAGCTTCAGGATCTGTCCTTCCAGGGAGCACTCAGGGCTGATTTCCTTCAGAATGGAGAGGTTGGATCTTCTTGCAGTCCATGGGACTCTCAAGAGTCTCCTCCAGCACCAGAATTCAAAAGCATCCATTCTTCGGCCATCAGCCTTCTTTATGGTCCAGCTCTCACCCCAACCCTAACCCCCACTGCCACTTCAATGGCTCCTCTCAGCCCCCCTCTCTCTCTCTCTCTCTCTCTCTCTCTCTCTCCAACGCAGGTGGATGGCCAGCGTGTTACGTTGCCAGTGTCCCTGGCCACTGGACGGGTATCCGTGCGCCTGAGCGGCACCTTCGTCCTGGTCCAGGCAGACTTCGGCCTCTGGGTGCGCTTCGACGGGAACCACCATGCGGAAGTCTCCATCCCGGAGGTCTACTTTGGCCAGCTCTGTGGCCTCTGTGGTGAGCAGAATGGATGGGGTGGGCGGCTGGGGGGGGGGGGAAACGGACCCCCGAGATGTGAGCGGGCTCAGGGAAGGGGTTCCACAATCACAGCTGTCAACTGTTGCCTTTTTTTGCGAGGAACGTTCTTTCTGAACGATGATGGTGGAGACACTCCTGCAAGTATACTGGACCGAGGCCACTTAGGGCTTTCAAGGTCAGCACCAACACTTTCAATTGTGCTCAGAAACGTCCTGGGAGCCAGTGTAGATTTTTCAAGACCAGTGTTATGTGGTCTTGGCGGCCGCTCTCAGTCCCCAGTCTAGCTGCCGCATTCTGGATTAATTGCAGTTTCCGGGTCACCTTCAAAGGTAGCCCCACGTAGAGCGCATTGCAGTAGTCCAAGCGGGAGATAACTAGAACATGCACCACTCTGGCAAGACAGTCCACTGGCAGGTAGGGTCTCATCCTGCGTACCAGATGGAGCTGGTAAACAGCTGCCCTGGACACAGAACTGACCTGTGCCTCCATGGACAGCGGTGAATCCAAAATGACTCCCAGGCTGCGCACCTGGTCCTTCAGGGGCACAGTTGCCCCATTCAGGACCAGGGAGTCCTCCACACCTACCCGCCCCGTCCCCCCAAAACAGTACTTCTGTCTTGCCAGGATTCAACCTCAATTATAGTGTTTTAAACGCATGGTGCAAACGTTCCATTCGAAGGGAGCTCTTCTCTTCCATTCGCCTTGCGCCCCTCACTGCGCATTTTTATTTTTCCAGGGAATTACAACGGACAGCCTTCTGACGACAATCTCATGCCCGATGGCACCTCGGCTGGAAACGATGTGAACAAGCTGGGTGAGAGTTGGCAGGTTCCGGGCGCCACGGACCCAGGGTGAGTCCGCCAGAGTCCAAACTAAAATCCAGGGCCACATTTTAATTTCTAGGAACTGGCTGGGGAAAACGGGTCACAGACAAGGTGTGTGAGGGGGGCGGCTGACAAGGGAGGGTAAGGATAGATAGATCTTCTGCAATGCAAATGCCAGGAAGCCCCCTCTCCTCTGATGTGCCCATTTCACAGCTGCACCAACTCAGGAGACCCAGGAGAGTGTGACAAGGACATTGAGGAGGATGCGAAGAAACCTACGAGTTGCGGGATCCTCACAGACCCTCAAGGTGAGATTTGGGTTCCCTGGAGAGGAGCCTGTTAAAGATGGACAGATAAGTCCATTTCTGTTCTCTGTGTTTCTTGGTTTTGCAATCTTCGTCTCTCCTCAGCAGCTTTTGTTTAATCCTCTTGAAAATTTGCCCGCATTTCGGTGTGACTTCTTCCTTTTGTTACGGATATTAAACTTACTGTTTTCCTTTTTGGTAAGAGTAACTAACAGAAAATGTTTTGCATGCATTTTTGACCAGTGTACACATTTTTTCAAGCGTTTCCCCCGCGAATGCATTTTAAAAAATGTTATTATATGATTATTATTTTTGGTACCAAGCTCAGGGTGGCTGACACCAGTAAAATTACAGTAAAAACATAACCGGGGGGGGGGCAATTTAAAATACAGGTTAAAATGCAGTTTAAAATGCAGCCTCATTTTAAAGTAGCCGATAAATCAAGACCATAAGGGGAGGGAAACATAAGGGTCAGACTGAGTCCAAACCAAAGGCCAGGTGGAACAGCTCCGTCTTGCAGGCCCTGCAGAAAGATGTCAAGTCCCGCAGGGCCCTAGTCTCTTGTGACAGAGCGTTCCACCACGTTGGGGCCAGTGCTGAAAAGGCCCTGGCCCTAGTTGAGACCAACCTAACCACCTTGCGACTTGGGACCTCCAAAATGTTGTCATTTGTGGACCTTAAGGTCCTCCGCGGGGCGTACCAGGAGAGGCGGAAGATGGAGAAAGCTTGCTTTCTGCTGCTCCAGAGGGTAGGACCCGAACGAATGGATCCAAATTGCAGGAAAGGAGATTTTGACTAAACTGTAGGAAGGACGTTCTGATGGGGAGAGACGTTCTGTGCTGGTCCCGGGGGGGGGGGGGGTACCGTGAGGCATGGTCTGAGTCCGGTCCTAGGTCGAGGGTAAGGAGGCTGTTCGTCAGGGGCGAAGCGGGGTCCAAAGCGAGGAGCCGGGTGTGGTCAGAAACTCAGGAGAGCAGGACAGGGTGCCGGCAGGAACAGGTTACCAGCGATGTTGCTCCCGCAACCTGGGACTGGGCTGACTGGCCTTTATCTCCTCTGAGGCCTGGGGCGACCCCGGCCCACAGGTGACTCGCCTCTCCTGGCCTGGAGGCGAGCACTCCTCCTGGGAGAACCCAGTTCCCTCCGCCTCTCTGGCCTGAGCCTCTGCAGCTCAGGAGAGGCTGGAAGGTGACCGGACCCAGAGGCAACCTCAGTTTCCTCTGACGGGGCTGAGAGTGGAGCACCTGCAGGCAATGGGTCCTCCATCACCTCAGGAGCCAGAGCAGACTCAGCTGGTGTCTGCTCCTGAGGATCCAGCACAGGTGAGGGCCCTTCAGGTTCAAGCCCCAGCCCTGGCTCAGCTGGTTCTGGAGGAGGAGACTCCTGTGCAGGCTGGGACTCCTCCGGTTAATAATAATAATAATAATAATAATAATAATAATAATAATAATAATAAATAATAATAAATTTTATTTATATCCCGCCCTCCCCAGCCGAAGCTGGGCTC
This sequence comes from Podarcis vaucheri, assembly GCF_965113315.1. Taxonomy (NCBI): domain Eukaryota; kingdom Metazoa; phylum Chordata; class Lepidosauria; order Squamata; family Lacertidae; genus Podarcis; species Podarcis vaucheri. The sequence continues at coordinate 2,460,446 of NC_138751.1, read as the reverse complement.
AGGGCGGCTAACAACAATCAAAATAATCCAACATTCTAAAACATTCATTATAAAATTAATTAAATCAAATTAAAATCAAATTGATGGCAACCATCAAGCAAAATTCTGTGCAGGTTGCCAGAGGAGGGAGTCAGGCTGTGCCCTTGCCAAAGGCTTGGTGGAACAGCTCTGTCTTGCAGGCCCTGCGGAAAGATGTCAAGTCCCGCAGGGCCCTGGTCTCTTGTGACAGACCGTTCCACCAGATTGGAGCCACGGCCGAAAAAGCCCTGGCTCTAGTTGAGGCCAACCTAACCTCTCTGAGGCCTGGGATCTTTAGGGTGTTTTTATTTGCAGACCGTAAATTTCTCTGTGGGACATACCAGGAGAGGCGGTCCCGTAGGTACGAGGGTCCTAGGCCGTATAGGGCTTTAAAGGTGAAAACCAGCACCTTAAACCTGATCCTGTACTCCACCGGGAGCCAGTGCAGCTGGTATAGCACCGGATGGATATGATCTCGCAGCGAAGACCCCATAAGGAGTATCGCCTCGGCATTCTGCACCCGCTGGAGTTTCTGGGTCAGTCTCAAGGGCAGCCCCACGTAGAGCGAGTTACAAAAATCCAGTCTGGAGGTGACCGTCACGTGGATCACAGTGGCTAGGTCAGGGCGAGAGAGGTAAGGAGCCAACTGCTTAGCTTGGCGGAGATGGAAAAATGCCGCCTTTGTTATAGCTGCAATCTGCACCTCCATGGAGAGGGAGGTATCGAAGATGACACCCAAACTCTTAACGGACGATGCTGGCACTAACTGCACCCCCGCAAGAGATGGGAGTTGCCCCCCCAATCCCATATCGCCCCGTCCCAGCCACAGGACCTCTGTCTTCGAAGGATTTAACTTCAACCGGCTCCCACGTAACCATCCAGCCACAGCTTCCAGACATCTGGAAGCCTCTGAATCAGATTCCCAGGCCATCACAAGTTCAGCAGCAAAAACGGATGCTCTGGAAAGATGGTGGGGCTCTCCTTCATTGGAAGGTTTCAAGCAGAGGTTGGATTTGTCAGGGGTAATTCCCTCATTTCAGGGGGCTGGACTAGAGGACCTTTGGAGTACCCTTCCAACCATGATTCCTGGGTCCTCTGCGAGGGAAGCACAGACTCTTGGGGACCATACAGTAGCCCACCTGCCCCCCGGTGTGGGATCTTCGCTCATTAACTCTCCTTCCTCGCTCTAGGTCCGTTTGCCCCATGCCACAACAAGGTTCCCCCCGAGGGGGCGTTTCAGAACTGCGTGTACGATCTCTGCGGCACCGGGGGGGACACGGGCTCTCTCTGCTTCGCCCTGCAGTCCTACGCCGATAGGTGTGCCCAAGCCGGAATTCCCATCGCCTGGAGGAACAGCAGCTTCTGCCGTAATTATTTCTCTCATTTACTAATAATAATAATAATAATAATATTTTTTTATTTACACCCCGCCCTCCCCAGCCAAGACCGGGCTCAGGGCGGCTAACAACCAATAATAAAAACAAGTTGATTAAAATGCAATTTAAAATATAAAGATGCAACATTAAAACAATTAGGGAGCAATCTCTTCATAGGAGGAGAAAGGAAAAAGAAAGAGGGGGAGGGAATCAAATTGGCTCCAAGCCAAAGGCCAGGCGGAACAGCTCTGCCTTACAGGCCCTGCGGAAAGAAATCAGATCCTGCAGGGCCCTGGTCTCATGAGGCAGAGCGTTCCACCAGGCCGGGGCCAGTGTTGAAAAGGCCCTGTCTCTGGTTGAGGCTAATCTGACTTCCTTAGGGCCCGGGACCTCTAGGGTGTTGCTATTTATGGACCTTAAGGTCCTCCGTGGGGCAGACCGGGAGAGGCGGTCCCGTAGGTACGAGGGTCCTAGGCCGTGAAGGGCTTTAAAAGTCAAAAACAGCACCTTAAATCTGACCCTGTACTCCACCGGGAGCCATTGCAGCTGGAAAAGCACCGGGTGAATTTGCTCCCATGGCAGAGACCCTGTGAGGAGCCTCGCTGCAGCATTCTGCACCCGCTGGAGTTTGTGGGACAACTTCAAGGGCAGCTCCGCGTAGAGCGAATTGCAGTAGTCAAGCCATGACCACCCATAAGGTTGCCTGCAAGCAGGTTCAGGAAAGCAGATCATTCATAGTTGAGCTGTGGAACTCCCTGCCACAGGAGGCAGGCATGGCCACCAACTCGGATGGCTTTAAAGGAGGAATGGACCTATTCACGGAGGAGGAGAGGGCGAACAGTGGCTGCTGGCCACAATGGCTCGACTTCCTTCCTCAGTTGTAACCAGCCATATTTCTGAATCCCAGTTGCTGGAAACCGATGGGGAGTGCTGCATTCCAAAAGCAAGGAAGGACTGGACTCTGACTAAGAGAATACACACGAGGCTTGACCAGCAAGACTCTGGGAGGAGGTGCCAATCATAATAACCCTGTCCACCCCTTGGCCCAGGTCGTTTTATTCACAAAAGAACTTTTTACACAGTGTTCGTGAGAACCAATCAGATTTCCTCTGAGCATTTCAAAAAACACACCACGTGGGAAAAAGTTAAAGTTAAAACTACAAAGAGCTAATTTGAGCATGCATACATTCTGGGGTAAATAAAACAGGACTAGAGGAATGCATTCAGCAAAACCCCAGACATCATAAACAGGCAGGAAAGGAAGGAAGGATGGCAAGGAAATAGTATTTACCATCTCCTTGTGAACTCTCTTCCTGGCCCTTAAAGATAATAATAATAAATTTTTAACTACATCGAAGTTGCCTCCTATCTTGCCTGTGTTTCAGAATGCTGATATGTGCCTGTCAGGCAAAGAAAATGAACAGTAGAGAAAACGTGGAGAGATGCAGAGGCCTGTGGGATTTGATCAGAAATTATTGTCAATGAATCAAACCCAGTCAACGCCATGCTTTCATCGCGGTCACAATGGCTTGCTCCGTATTTCATAATTCCTCATAGCAATCCCACCTGATCGCTACAGGGGAGAGGGCTCTTGAGTCCAGATTCCTGCTTGCAGGTTTCTCCTTCGGACTCTGCGTACGCGAAGGGGCCGTACGCACATCTGGTTATGGGGCCCAGTCGCTGTGACCGGGTTCCCAGGCTCCAGAGTGTTTGGCTGCTGGACTGTGGCTGCCAGACTAACAGGGGCGCCTGGCCGGCCACTGTAAGAACTGGACCAAATGGGCCCTCTTTGGTGTGATCCTGCGCGCTCTTCTCACATTCTTATACAATGAGCTAAAATGACAGCAAATCACAAAGGCAGCGCATAGCCCACCATGCTACCGTTTTCTAAATGGTGGTATCTTCTGGATAAACCTTCCGTGTGCCCCCGTTGCTCCTTGGGACCTTATTCGTAGCTTTTATTTACCGTATTTTTCGTCCCATAGGACGCTCCGTCCCATAGGACGCACCTAGTTTTTTGGGGGGGGAATAAAGGAATTTCCCCCCTTTATTTCCCCCCCAAAACCAGGTCGCGGAACAGCGGGATGGCGGCGCTGCGCCTCCCCGCTGTCCCCCGAGCTTGTGGGGCTGGCCGATGTCTGCCCAGCGCGAGGAACTCCTGCGGGCTCCCCAGGCTTGCTGATAGCTTCCTGAAGCCTGGAGAGCAAGAGGGGTCAGTGCGCACCGACCCCTCTCGCTCTCCAAGCTTCAGCGAAAGCCTGTATTCGCCCCATAGGACGCACACAGATTTCCCCTTCATTTTTAGAGGGGGAAAAGTGCGTCCTATAGGGCGAAAAATACGGTATTTGTTTTCGGCCATATCGCCCAAGTGCCGGGTCGGACTTTGCTCAGATCAGCAAAGCATCATTGAAAGACTTCAAAGGCTACTGTGCCTTTGATTAAAAGCTTCTTGTTTGTAGGTTCAAACTGCTCTATTGCTTCCTGCTCAACATGGCTGGAGTTAGTGATATGGCACGGGGAACAGGAAGCAATAAAATATGCTGGAGTTGCAAAATAAATAAACGAACTCTTGTCCTCTTTTTTTTTTATTTAATAAATTTATAATTGGAAGTTTTATTTACAACATAACATAAACCCCCCATACAGAAATCCACCCTCTTTAAACATGAACATAACATATAATAAGCATAACATACAACAATACAAACAACTGAATAAAAGACTTCCTTTATCCTGTATCTGGCCTCCTTATAAGCTGTTTCCTTGATGAATAATTATTAAGATTTTTCTAATTATAACTTAAATATCCACAAAGTCTCCTGCAGACATTAATCGAAACAAGTCCTGGTATGTGTTTCTCAAAGGAGGACAGTATCACTGCTTCTTTCTTTCTTTCTTTCTTTCTTTCTTTCTTTCTTTCTTTCTTTCTTTCTTTCTTTCCTTCTTCCTCCAGCCCTGAACTGCCCTCCTGGCAGCAACTATACATCTTGTGGCCCAGCCTGCCCTGCCACCTGCACGGAGCCCCCCTCCCGGAACAGCTGCAACCTGCCCTGCGTGGAGGGCTGCGTCTGCAACGAGGGCTTCGTCCTCAGCGGAGACCAGTGTGTCCCCCTGGGACAGTGTGGCTGCACAGACCCCGGCGGCCAATACCATCCGGTGAGAAGTGGGGGGACCCAAGCGGGCAGTACCTTCTGGCGAGAGGGAGGGGGACACAGGGGTTTGCCTGTTAGGATATTTCCGTTCCACCTTAAAAGGGAGCAGGCTTTGTGAGTCACCGAGTCTGCGCATGTCCTGTTCACAGGATGTTTATGTTTCCTATTGCTTTCGTTTTCTCTCTCTGTCGGAGACACTGACGCAGGCAGTCATGTCTTTCTTTGTTCTGATCAACGCTGAATAAAGCTTGTAAATAATGCTCTCCTGAGTGCGACTTTTGCTGTGCATTATCTGCTGATAAGAGTGTGCATGAGCTCTGGAATGTGGCAAGATATTTCCTAGAAACTCATGTCGCTAAATTGATGATACTGCATGCCTACCAGAGATCGATGGATCGTCCGGCAGACGGCTTGGGGCCATGATGGACTTTATCTCCAGACGACCCAAAATTCCTGGGTTTTGTGAAAAGAGAGGCCTGTTCTTCCTGGCTTCCTTCATCCCATGGTGCTTTAGCGAGTGGCATAAGCAAGGCAGACAAGCATCCCTTCTCCCCCAAATACCCGTTTTTGGGTCACCGCCCTGTAGGGTGCAGAACCACGAGCAGTGATCCACCTGTTCCAGGGGATCCTTCGTGTAACCTGCTCTAGGGTCCTGGAAGCGAAGATTATTGGGTGCTCCTCAAGGTGGGGAAGGGCGGTGGGTGGGGTTCACAGCAGGACACCTGGGTCCTTTCCCCACTGACCCTCCCCCCTCCCTGCTCCTCAGGTTGGTGAGAGCTGGATGGGGAACAGCAACTGCACCCAGCGCTGTACCTGTGCGCCTCTCAACAACATCACCTGCGAAGAGTGGAGCTGCAGCCCCGTTCAGGAGTGTCAGCCCGTGGAGGGGCTCCTCGGTTGCCAAGACACCGGTAAGACCCCCTTTTCTCTCCTGGCCTCCTTCCCAGAGCATTGCGTTCCGAAGGCAAAGGAAGGATTGGACCCTGATTAATAAAATACACACAAGGCTTGGCCAGCAAGATTCTGGGAGGAAGTGCCAATAATAATCCTCTCCACCCCTTGGCCCAGGTCGTTTTATTCACAAAAGAACTTTTTACACAGTGTTCGTAAGAACCAATCAGATTTCCTTTGAGCATTTCAAAAAAACCTACCACGTGGGACTAAGTTAGATCAGAGAAATCCTTTTAACTACAAAGACTACTTGGAGCATGCATACATGTTCAGTCTAAATAAAACAGGAATCAAGGAGGAATGCATTTAGCAAACCCCGAAGGTCATAAACAGGCAGTGAACAGGAAAGGAAGGACAGGCAAGGCAAGATAGTATCTGTTGTTGTTGTTTAGTTGTTTAGTCATGTCCGCCTCTTCGTGACCCCCTGGACCAGAGCACACCAGGCACTCCTGTCTTCCACTGCCTCCCGCAGTTTGGTCAAACTCATGCTGGTAGCTTCAAGAACACTGTCCAACCATCTCGTCCTCCATCGTCCCCTTCTCCTTGTGCCCTCCATCTTCCCCAACTTCAGGGTCTTTTCCAGGGAGTCTTCCAGGGAGGCCACCTCATGAGAAGAGAAGACTCCCTGGAAAAGACCCTGATGCTGGGAAAGATGGAGGGCACAAGGAGAAGGGGACAACAGAGGATGAGATGCCAAGCGCCCGGGCAGGTGGGGATTCCGAAACCCTGGAGTTGGCAACCACAAGCGCTTCAGCGGTGAAATGAAGGAACTTTATTAGGAATAAACGGTAGGAGGAAAGCAGGCAGAAGGTCAGAACAGAATGCAAAACAAACCTGAACACCGTGGCTCTAAAATGGAACCAATCTTAGCTTATATCAAGTTTACTCACCAAGTAAAACTTGGCGTGCTCTGGTCCATGGGGTCACAAAGAGTCAGACACAACTAAACGACTAAACAACAACACTCACCAAGAATCAGCCAGGCTGGCCAGCTTCATAGAAAGCCTGGCTTTGAACTCTCATGTTGAGAGGGCACAACTGGATCCCTGGTGTTGGGAAGGGAACTGGATCCCCCTAGATCAGTGGTGGCGAACCTTTTAGAGACTGAGCACCCAAACTGCAACCCAAAACCCACTTATTTATTGCAAAGTGCCAACACGGCAATTTACACCTCCGTGTATAAGATGTCCCCTATTTTTGTTGTTGTTTCGTCATTTAGTCTCCTCCAGCACCGTAATTCAAAAGCATCAATACGAAGCTTATTGGTGTTAGCTTATTAGTGTCAGACGCGACAACTTTAAGAAGCAGTACTTGCAGAAAATGAACTTGTTCTTTGTAATGTTCCACATATGCCTTTGCAAAATATAGTTGCTCTATTCAGGCATCAGACAAAAGAACTTAAGACAAGGATTCCTGGAATAATACCTTAGAATCATAGAATAGAATAATAGAATCATAGAATCCTAGAGTTGGAAGAGACCACAAGGGCCATCGAGTCCAACCCCCTGCCAAGCAGGAAACACCATCAGAGCACTCCTGACATATGGTTGTCAAGCCTCTGCTTAAAGACCTCCAAAGTAGGAGACTCCACCACACTCCTTGGCAGCAAATTCCACTGTCAAACAGCTCTTACTGTCAGGAAGTTCTTCCTAATGTTTAGGTGGAATCTTCTTTCTTGTCGTTTGGATCCATTGCTCCGTGTCCGCTTCTCTGGAGCAGCAGAAAACAACCTTTCTCCCTCCTCTATGTGACATCCTTTTATATCTTTGAACATGGCTATCCTATCACCCCTTAACCTCCTCTTCTCCAGGCTAAACATGCCCAGCTCCCTTAGCCGTTCCTCATAAGGCATCGTTTCCAGGCCTTGGACCATTTTGGTTGCCCTCCTCTGGACACGTTCTGTTGTACCTTGTTTTGCCCTGCTGGGCTTCATCAAACATGCATACTCTAAATAATACAGATAAACGCAATAAGAGAAGGGGGCTGATGCCTTGTGTCCCTTTGTCCTCCAGGAGTGGCTGCCTGCCACGTGGCCGGGGACCCCCACTACTACACTTTCGATGGCACCATGGTCTCCTTCATGGGCACCTGCACCTACACCTTGGTGACGCTGTGCCACGCCGACCCCCGCCTCCCGGCCTTCAACATCACCGCCAAGAACGAGGAACGGGGCCAGCCCGAAGCCTCCTACCTCCGCCTCGTGACCGTGGAGGTTGCCGGAGCCACGGTCACCCTGCAGAAAAGTCGGCGGGTGCTGGTAAGGGATCTTGCCCGAATGCAGGAGGGCAGAAGCAGAGGTCGTTTGCGGGTTGGGGGGTGTCTGCAAGGTTGTCTTCTTTTTATGGGGGGCAGGGAGGGCTCCTGTGGAGGATGTCAAACTTCGGAAGGTTCAGGACAGGTAAAAAAGAAAGTCATTCTTCACGCAGGGCGTAGCTAAACTATGGAACTCCCTGCCACAGGGGGCAGTGAGGACCGCAAATCTAGATGGCTTTAAAAGGGGATTAAATAAATTATTGGGTGGTGGGGAGATGGGATATAAAGGTAAAGGGACCCCTGGCCGTTAGGTCCAGTCGCGGATGACTCTGGGGTTGCGGCGCTCATCTCGCTTTACTGGCTGAGGGAGCCGGCGTATAGCTTCCGGGTCATGTGGGCAGCAGGACTAAGCCGGTTCTGGCGAACCAGAGCAGCACACGGAAATGCTGTTTACCTTCCTGCCGGAGCGGTATCTATTTATCTACTTGCACCTTGACGTGCTTTTGACCTGCTAGGTTGGTAGGAGCAGGGTCCGAGCAACGGGGGCTCACCCCGTCGCGGGGATTCGAACCGCCAACCTTCTGATCAGCAAGCCCTAGGCTCAGTGGTTTAACCCACAGTGCCACCTGCGTCCCTGCTTTAAAAGGTGCTTTAAAAGAGGATTAAACAAATTCTTGGGTGGTGGGGAGATGGGATATAGATGTACAGGAATGAATGAATGAATGAAGACAGCCTTGTTCCACCTCGATCTCTCGTCTCGCCACAGATTGATGGCCAACGTGTCCGGACCCCCGTGGAGGGCCGCATTCCTGGCGTCTCCATCACCACCAGCGGGATCTACGTGGTCCTGGAGACCGATTTCGGGCTGGTGGTCAAGTTTGACGGAAACCATCACCTAGAGATCCAGCTTCCTGGGACTTACTTTGACAAGGTAATTCGCGACTCAGCCGAGTCTCAGCTGCGCTCTGCTTCCGAAGGCCAGTTGCTGGAAGCCCCAGGAAGGGAGAGTTGCTCTTGCGCCCGGATCCCGCTTGCGGGTTTCCCACAATGGGCATCTGGTTGGCCACTGTGAGAAGAGGATGCTAGACTAGAGGGGCCGTGGGCCTGATCCAGCATCCTGTTCTTGTGTTCTTACCTGCATCCCCAGTCTCAGTTTGCATTTCTTCGTCCAAAAAGTATTGATCTGATGTGTAGAGATCTATCCTGTTCTGCTTAATTCAAGAGGGTTCTGGAAGGTTTCTTCTCTGTGTGAAAGAAGGTTCTTGTTTGGGTTATATACCTTCCGAGAAGCTGAGTACAGCTGGTTTAAACTGGTTCTATTATCATAGAATCATAGAGTTGGAAGAGACCACAAGGGCCATCGAGTCCAACCCCCTGCCAAGCAGGAAACACCCTCAGAGCACTCCTGACATATGGTTGTCAAGCCTCTGCTTAAAGACCTCCAAAGGAGGAGACTCCACCACACTCCTTGGCAGCAAATTCCACTGTCAAACAGCTCTTACTGTCAGGAAGTTCTTCCTAATGTTTAGGTGGAATCTTCTTTCTTGTAGTTTGGATCCATTGCTCCGTGTCCGCTTCTCCGGAGCAGCAGAAAACAACCTTTCTCCCTCCTCTATGTGACATCCTTTTATATCTTGGAACATGGCTATCATATCACCCCTTAACCTCCTCTTCTCCAGGCTAAACATGCCCAGCTCCCTTAGCCGTTCCTCATAAGGCATCGTTTCCAGGCCTTTGACCATTTTGGTTGCCCTCCTCTGGACACGTTCCAGTTGGTCAGTGTCCTTCTTGAACTGGGGTGCCCAGAACTAGACACAGTACTCCAGGTGAGGTCTGACCAGAGCAGAATACAGTGGCACTATTACTTCCCTTGATCTAGATGCTATACTCCTATTGATGCAGCCCAGAATTATCTTCCTGTCAAGGTCACTCTGACTATAATAGTCAGGGTAGAAGCTGCCGGGGTTTTACTTTCTCTTTCTGTCTCCTTTTCTTCTGGTGTGGTGTCCTATTTTGTATGTGGTGCTATGTTTTTGTCTTATTATAAGTTATAAGTTTGAAGTCTGCTGCAACTGGATTTTTTATGGACAGTGCCAATCCTGAATGTATTGGATTTGTGACCATTATGCTCCTTGCCTTCAGTAGCAGTAGCCTCTGGCCTATTTTGGGGGAATCCTGCAATGTGTTTAAGTTTTTCCTCCATATGCAGCTCATCACCTAACCCACCTATCCCTTTGACCCTCTCCTCCTCCCTGCTGCATGCCCCTTCCCCATCTGAAACCCCCTCGCCATCTTTCTTTGACCAGTTTTGCTTTGTTTATCATCCTGAGCACCTACACAAATTTTCCTCTGCACTTTAGACTTTTCCAGTCTGTTTCCAAGCACTTTTTCTTTCGGCCCACCATTTCCCCCCGTGAAAACCCGTTCCTTAAAGCTATCAGAAACCCATGGGAAACTTGGAGGGCCTGCTTTTGTCTAAATGATTTCTGGATCCCACCTGTGCCCCGAGAGCCTCCCTGTTGGTTTTCCGTCTCCTTGCCGATTTAATGCGTCCTGCACAAAGGCCATAACAACCTCCTTCCCGTCCCCAGGTGTGTGGGATGTGCGGCAGCTTCAACAACCAGAGCGGAGACGACCTCCTGATGCCGAACGGACACTTGGCCACCAATGCCAGTCAGTTTGGAAACAGCTGGAAGGCACCGGGAGACGCTGACCCAGGGTGAGGAGGCAGGGGCGTGCAATGGCGCGGCCTAGAGCACTCTGGCCGGGGAGGGGAGGGTCATAGCTGTCAACTTACAGATTTGAAAATAAGGGACCAGCAGCCTCAAAAATAAGGGATCAGCAGCCAAAATAAGGGATTTTCAGGCCACAGGTATGTTTGACTTCTGAGCCCCTCTGAGCCAAAGGCAGAAAGTCCAGCCAGCAGCCAAACGAAGCCTCAAGCGGTGGTTCCCACAGCGCAGCAACCCGGCAAAGGGGATGCAGCAAGGGAAACCACCATCGCCTCTCCGCTGGGAAGCGCTGAGCAAAGGCGAGTCCCCAGGCAAGGCGGCTGATTTGATTGGCACAAGGCATGCAAGCTGCGCCCCCCAGTCGTTCCCAGACTCCTTATTGGGTGAGCAACGCAGCCAAGCAACACAGCTGGAGCCTCCCTCCTCCCTGGCCGGCAGGGAGGGAGGGAGCTGCTTCCTTTGAAACCCGGGAAATTTAAGGGACACCATCAATAAGGGACAGCAGCGGGACACGGCGCTGGGATAAGGGAGTGTCCCGCCAAATAAGGGACAGTTGACAGCTATGGGCGGGGTATAAATAAAATTTATTATTATTATTATTAACTCCCTTGGGCTGCCTTTGAGGGCCCGTGTGCACAGCGAGGGTTTTGAGGAGGTTGCCGCGGGCGGCAGTCACAAAATGGCCGCTGTGGCGGTGGCGAAACACAAAATGGCTGCCACAAGGGCGACCAAGGTGATCGAGGGCCTGATGAAGAACGGTGGAGGGAGTTGGGTAGTTTAGCCTAGAGAACAGTAGACTGAGAGAGGATAGGATAGCCACCTTCAAAAATCTGAAGGGACGTCACACGGAAGATGGATCACGCTTGTTTTTTCCTGCTCCAGGATGGCTTAAAAGTTACAAGGAAGGCAATTCCGACTAGACATTAGGAAGAACTTTCAGACTTCCTTGGAAGGTGGTGGTTCTCTGCTTTAAGTAGAGGTTGGGCGGCCACCTGCAAGGGATTTTTTAGCTGCGATTCCTCCATTTCAGGGGGTTGGACTAGATGACCGCCGGGGGTCCCTGCCAACAACCCTGTGATTCTTTGACAGAAAGCTTTCCCCTACATTATCATCTATGTTGTGTGATTAATGACGGGCGAGTTAAGTTCTTCCCAGACCAGTTCTTTCCCCATCCCATCGGTCAGAGGGTCAAACTAGGACCTGGGAGGGAGCAGGGTTCGAATCTCCCCATGGCCACTACGAAGCTCCCTGGAGGACCTTGGGAGCCAGTCACCCTCAGCCTTACCCACCTTGCAGGGTCGTTGTGAGAATAAAATGGGGAAAACCCCTAAGCTCCTTGGGGGAGAATAGGTGGGGTTCAAATTCTTTAGTTGTCATTCCTGCGTTGCTGGGGGGGTTGGTCTAGATGGCCCTTGGGGGTCCCTTCCAACCCTAGGGTTCTGTTAGATGTAAAATGAACAAACAACACCCTCCCTAACTCCTTCTGCCCCCAGCTGCCAGCCAGACGACCGCGAGGACCTGGAGCCCCCCTGCTCAGCACAGGAGATGGAGCGCCTTCGTAGCCAGTGCCGTGAGATCCTGGGGCCTAAGTACCAGGCCTGCCACAGCACCATCGACCCCCAGCCCTTCTTCCAGAACTGCCTGTACGACATGTGCGAGTACCAGGGCATGGCCTCCGTGCTCTGCGACAACATCCAGTCCTACGTGGAGGCCTGCAAGAGCCAAGGCGTGGACAGCATCTCGTGGAGGAACAGCACCTTCTGCCGTGAGTCAAAGGCCCCCCAAAGCACCTCACACTGAGTGTCAGGAGTTCGGCCTACACTGGAGTAGGACCCCTGGCAGAGACACATGCCCGACTGGCATGTTCCCTCCCTCCTGGTCGATCGATCGGGAGCTTCAAAAGCTTTCTTCAGCCCGAACATCACAGCGACCAATGCCAACTGACACCGGCACGCTTAGGGATCCGCAGAGTTTGCGCAGTTCTTGCATGACAGACCTTAGCAACTCAGCATTTTGGTTAGGTAAAGGGACCCCTGACCATTAGGTCCAGTCGTGGCCGACTCTGGGGTTGCAGCACTCATCTCGCTTTATTGGCCGAGGGAGCCGGCGTACAGCTTCCGGGTCATGTGGCCAGCAGGACTAAGCCGCTTCTGGTAACCAGAGCAGCACATGGAAACGCCGTTTACCTTCCCGCCAGAGTGGTACCTATTTATCTACTTGCAGTTTGACATGCTTTCAAACTGCTAGGTTGGCAGGAGCAGGGGCCGAGCAATGGGAGCTCACCCCGTGGCAGGGATTCGAACCGCCGACCTTCTGATCAGCAAGCCCTAGGCTCTGTGGTTTAACCCACAGTGCCACCTGCCTCCCTAGCATTTTGGCTAATGTACTTTATTTACATTTAAACACACACGGAGCACTACAACATGGCTCCCTCTCTCTCTAGCAGCATCAGACGGCAAAGAGAAAAAGAACAAAGGACAATAGTCCCACTTCATGGAACACAGGAACACAAAAATCCTGTCTCCTGGAGTCAAAACATATACTGTCATTTGATAGACAACAATCCCATGACTGCAATCATGGAGCAGGAATTCTAACAGTGAGGAGGCCTCTCTCCAGAGGCTTGCAAGCTCAGGGCCGTTTGATGAGCTGCTAAAAGGGTTCCTCATGGAGAACTCTTGCTGCCAAGCCAGAAGCAATTGCAGAAGCAGATTTATTATCAATAAATCAATAAAAACTTTTTTTGTTGAGGGTGCTGGGAATTGTAGCTCGGTGAGCTCAGCGCCCCTGAGAAAATATAGTTCCCAGGGGTGTTTTTGGAGGGAGGGGTGTAGATTGAATCAATAAATCAATAAAAACTTTTTTTCTTGAGGGTGCTGGGAATTGTAGCTCGGTGAGCTCAGCGCCCCTGAGAAAATATAGTTCCCAGGGGTTTGTTTGGGAGGGAGGGAGGGGTATAAATTCAATCAAGAAATCAATACAAAAAATTTGTTGAGGGTGCTGGGAATTGTAGCTCGGTGAGCTCAGCGCCCTGAACAAACTACAGTTCCCAGGGTTCTTTGGGAGGAAAGCTGCAGTATAAGAGTGCTCTCAACGTAAGGAGCAGGTGCCATAGCAAACCCCTGCTTTTTTATGCTCCCAGCTGATTGCGGGGGAAAGCGACCTATTAGCACCTAAAAGAGCCACGCTATATGTTCTTCCTTTGTTGCTGTATGTAGAAAATACCTCTATTCCTAAAAGCCCCCGTCTCCTCTTCCCCGCCTCCCCCTTCCTCCCCCTGCAGCCCTGCCCTGCCCGGCTCACAGCCACTACACCGAGTGCTCCTCTCCTTGCCCGGCCACCTGCTCCAACCTCTACGCCCCAGCCAGCTGCCAGCGCCCCACGACCTGCGTGGAGGGGTGCGCCTGCGACCGGGGCTACGTGCTGAGCGACGACAGCTGCGTCTTGATGCAAGACTGCGGATGCCTGAGCACGCAGAACGAGTACTACAACGTAAGTGGAAGGGGACTCCCAGCACGGTCACAGCAGCCAGCCAGCAGTCGTAGAATTGTAAGAGTTGCAACGCAGGAATCTTTTGCCCAGTGTGAGACTCGAACACAGGACCCTCAGATTTAGAGTCTGGGGCTGATGGGAATAGTCCAGAACATGGGGCTTGGTTGCCGTCGGGCTGATGCTCCTAAGAGAAGCCGGACGAAGAAGTCCAGATAACGAAGAAGCTGCCACTCTCACAATAGCTTCTGCAAATCATTTATTAAACGTGATGTTTTGAGGTCAAGCCTCTGTTGGGCGATGGGAGAAATATGACCTGCTGAAATATACTCAGAGTCGAGAGTGGATTTCATGCTCTTTATTCAGCTCATAGTGGTGAGGAGAAATGGAAGTTCCCCCAGAAGGTCTGCTTTATATACATTATTTACACAATGGGCCCCACGTGATTGGCTAATTCCGGGATTCTCCTGTAGGCCAATCAGGTTGCGGATTCACTTCTACCTGGAGCTGGATTGGGTGGCTCCTGTGGACCAATCAGATAGCTGCATTCTGAATCCTATGGTTCTAGAACCAATCAGACTGCTGCATTCTGGACCCTATTGTTCTAGGGCCAATCAGACTGCTGCATTCTGGACCCTGTTGTTCTAGGACCAATCAGACTGCTGCATTCTGGACCCTATTGTTCTAGGGCCAATCAGACTGCTGCATTCTGAATCCTATTGTTCTAGGACCAATCAGACTGCTGCATTCTGGACCCTATTGTTTAGGACCAATCAGACTGCTGCATTCTCAATCCTATTGTTCTAGGACCAATCAGACTGCTGCATTCTGAATCCTATTGTTTAGGACCAATCAGACTGCTGCATTTTGGATCAACTCAGTACATAACACCTGCCTTGCAGAGTTGGGGACGGGTCTTGACGCAGCCCCCTAACTGCCTCCCCTCTGCCTTTGCAGCCTGGAGAAACCTGGGTGACGGCCAATTGCCTCGAACGCTGCACCTGCCTCGGGAACGGGAAGATCACCTGCCAGTCCTTCCAGTGCCTGGATGGGTCTGTGTGCGCCCTCAGCACCGCGGGGCTTCACTACTGCCGCCCAACCAGTGAGTGGGAAGCGGGGGCAGCAGTGGGAGGGGGGGCTGAGATGGCGGAGAGGAGGGGAAGAGGAGCAGCACCCCGGCAGGCTCAGTTGGTCCAGCCGTTGGGAAAGGAAGTAGTTCTCCAGCTGCCTAGGCTGGACTACCGCAACGCACTCTACTCTGGGGCTGCCCTTGGAGACTACCGTATTTTTCGCTCCATAAGACGCACCTGACCATAAGACACACGAATTAGAGGAGGAAAACAAGGAAAAAAATATTCTGAACAAAACAGTGGATGTATGATTTTTGTGGTTCATGCTGTGGCCACAGACATGTGATCGGATGGTGAATTTGGGGTGACCCAATGCAAAAATCCTGAGGATCCATGGGCTTTTACCTCTCCCCTCCCAGGCAGCCTCCTTTATCTCTAGCCTCCCTTATCTCCTCCTTAAGGTCCTCCGTGGGACTGGGACATACCAGGAGAGGTGGTCCTGTAGGTACGAGGGTCCTAGGCCACATAGGGTTTTAAAGGTCAAAACCAGCACCTTAAACCTGACCCTGTACTCTACTGGGAGCCAGTGCAGCTGGTAAAGCACCAGATGAATGTGATCCCGCGGCAAGGACCCCGTGAGGAGTCTCGCCACGGCATTCTGCACCCGCTGATCATTCATTCACCCCACACATTTCAAGTAGTTCTCCCCATCACTTTCCAAGCAGCACAACATCCGTGTTTCTCTTTTCGGTGGTGATGTTGCGTTAGGGCGTTTATTGTGTGTTAATTGTGCAGACCTAAAGCCTAACTCATGGGGACGCAGGTGGCGCTGTGGGTTAAACCACAGAGCCTAGGACTTGCCGATCAGAAGGTTGGCAGTTCGAATCCCCGCCATGGGGTGAGCTCCCGTTGCTCGGTCCCTGCTCTTGCCCACCTAGCAGTTCGAAAGCACGTCAAAGTGCAAGTAGATAAATAGGTACCACTCCGGTGGGAAGGTAAACGGTGTTTCCGTGTGCTGCTCTGGTTCACCAGAAGCGGCTTAGTCATGCTGGCCACATGACCCGGAAGCTGTACGCCGGCTCCCTCGGCCAGTAAAGCGAGATGAGTGCCAAAACCCCAGAGTCGGCCACGACTGGGCCTAATGGTCAGGGGTCCCTTTACCTAAAGCCTAACTCGGCACTGGTGGTGGTGCTGAGAAAGATGCCGCGTTGCCAAGAACAAGGAGAATCCATAGGTGCCCATCGGTTGGCAGAGATGGTGGGGAAATCTCCCCTGCAATGGGGGCCTTGTCAAAAAGGGCTGTGATTCCGGAAGGAATGGCTGCTTCCGAGAACGTCATGGCCTTATTACAGAGGGAGAAAACTGTATTTGTCAGGAATCGAAAACCCTGCAGATATTCACTCAGAAAGGTTGTCAGTGATATAGGCTTCAGATTTTTGAGAAAAAGTACAGGTGGTGCTGATGGTAATGTCAGTCCAAGATACCTGGATGGTACCAGTTTAGGGCTCATTCATATATATAAAATATGGTTTACATTTAGGGGTATCAGTTGGTCGTATTAAATTTATTTTTGCATTCCACCACCCCCAATTAACATTTTGAAGGAGCTTCTCCACCCCCATTGCTCAGCCTGGACACTGAGGTCCAGCTCCGAGGGCCTTCTGGCAGTTCCCTCCCTGCAAGAAGCCAAGTTACAGGGAACCAGGCAGAGGGCCTACTCGGTGGTGGCTCCCGCCCTGTGGAACGCCCTCCCACCAGATGTCAAAGAGAACAGCAACTACCAGACTTTTAGATGACATCTGAAGGCAGCCCTGTTCAGGGAAGCTTTTAATATTTGAGGCATTACTGTATTTTAATATTGTGTTGGAAGCCGCCCAGAGTGGCTGGGGAAGCCCAGCCAGATGGGCGGGGTCTAAATAACAAATTATTATTATTCTTATTCGAAAAATAGCAATGCAAGGGCTTGGCCTCAAGACACAGTGAGGACGTTTCCTCTGAGCATGTGCAGAATGCTCACCCGCAACTTTTTACTTTCCTAACTTGGCTCTCCTCCTTCCCAGGATTCCACCAGTGCGTGATTTCCGGAGACCCGCACTACAACACTTTCGACAACTTCGCCCACCACTTCCAGGGGCGCTCCACTTACACCTTGACCAGGACCCTGGGTGACCTTCCGGAGTCTCTCGAACCCCTCTCCGTGGCGGGCAGGAACCGCCGCCGCTTCCCTTTCCAAAGCTTCTCCTTCCTGCGTGAGGTCTACGTCGAGGTGTACGGCTACAGCATCCAGTTGTTGCAGGGGAGGAAGATGGCGGTGAGAGCCCCATACGACGTGGAAAACCCTGCAAGGCTTTTTTTGGGGGGGGGGTCCACTCTTGCAGATCACTTGCCCCCTGAGCAAACGGGGACCCTCGTTTCCACCTCCTCCTGCTCTTAAACACGGATGCCGTATGAGGATTCGTGAAGCCGAACGTTGGAATATTCCATACAGATAAAAGGAAGTCCATCTTTCCACAGTGCAGAGTTTAACTGTGGAACTCCCTGCCACTGGAGCCACTAACTTAGATGGCTTTAAAAGAGGATCAGATTCGTGGAGGAGAGGGGCCACTGTGAGGACAGGATGCTGGCTAGGAGCCACTGATAGCCCTCTCCTCCTCCATGGATTTGCCCAGTCCTCTTTTAGAGCCATCTATGTTGGTGGCAATGGGCTTGCTGATCAGAAGGTCGGCGGTTCGAATCCCCACAACGGGGTGAGCTCCCGTTGCTGGGTCCCTGCTCCTGCCAACCTAGCAGTTTGAAAGCACACCAGTGCAAGTAGATAAATAGGTACCACTCCGGCGGGAAGGTAAACGGCATTTCCGTGCACTGCTCTGGTTCGCCAGAAGCGGCTTAGTCCTGCTGGCCACATGACCCGGAAGCTGTACGCCGGCTCCCTCGGCCAATAAAGCGAGATGAGCGCCACCACCCCAGAGTCGGCCACGACTGGAGCTAATGGTCAGGGGTCCCTTTACCTTTATGTTGGTGGCAGGGAGTTCCGTAGTTTAACTATCTGTCCTAATCGTCCAACATGTGGCTTAATGGGATGCCCTCAAGTTCTAGTGCAGGGGTCAGCAAACTTTTTCAGCTGGGGGCCAGTCCACTGTCCCTCAGACCTTGTGGGGGGCCGGACTATATTTTGGAAAATAATAATAATGAACGAATTCCTATGCCCCACAAATAACCCAGTGATGCATTTTAAATAAAAGCACACATTCTACTCATGTACCGTATTTTTCGCTCTATAAGACACACCCGACCATAAGACGCACCTAGTTTTAGAGGAGGAAAACAAGAAAAAAAATATTCTGAATCTGCGCAGTGCCTCTCCAGCGAAGCGAAGTCAGAATAGCAAGAGGGATCACTGCACAGCTAAAGCAGCAATCCCTCTTGCTGTTCTGGCTTCTGGGATAGCCGCGCAGCCTGCAGTCGCTCCATAAGACGCACACACATTTCCCCTTACTTTTTAGGAGGGAAAACGTGAGTCTTATAGAGCAAAAAATACGGTAAAAACACCAGGCAGGCCCCACAAATAACCCAGAGGTGCATTTTAAAGAAAAGGACACATTCTACTCATGTAAAAACACGCTGATTCCCGGACGGTCTGCAGGCCAGATTGAGAAGGCGATTGGGCCGCATCCGGCCCCCGGGGCCTTAGTTTGCCTACCCGTGTTGTAGTGTTACGAGAGAGGGAGGAAAAAACACACCTTTCTCTATCTGGTTTCTGTGCGTATCATTTTTATGAACTCCTATCATGTGGCCTCTTGGCTGCCTTTTCTCTAAACGAAGCAGTCCCAAACGCTGCAAGGTTTTTCTTCGCTCCATCCCCTTGATCATTGTTGATTGCCCATTCTTTTTTTTCTTTTTTTGAGTTTTATTTATTTATTAATGTTCTTATGTTACATCGGTACAGGTTATCATATTACATCGCAAGGCTTATTATAATATAATTTTCAGCATGTATACAAAGTTTATGTACACAGTTTATATACCTAAAGAAAAGAAACAAGGACAAAAAACTATTCCAAAATCACATTGGACTTCCTGTCTTTCCAGTTGTATATTCCTTTTTTTACAAATGAACATACTCTTATTATTGTATATTTATTTACATTTTATCTAATACATTCCTATATCAACATGTACCCTTGGTCTTATTTCTCAACTCAGTCTCTCTCCAACGTCATTCGAATGTTAGCATAGATAGCGAACCTTTACTATATTTTTCAACATATATCTTATCTCTATCCCGCTTTTCTACATACTCTGGCTTCTCCTCAGATCGTATAAATCTTTTGCCTTTTCAATTGCCCTTTCCAGGTAAATGGCGTGATGGTCACCACCCCGTACTCGCCCCGGGACGGGCTCCAGATCACCCAGAGAGGCCGCACCATCTGCGTGGAAACGGACTTTGGGCTCTCCGTTTACTTCGACGGCCACGATTTTGGTGGTGAGGATTGTTGTTTTTGTGAGTCGTTTAGCCGTATCCGCCTCTTCGTGGCCCCCTGGACCAGAGCACGCCAGGCACTCCTGTCTTCCACTGCCTCCCGCAGTTTGGTCAAACTCATGCTGGTAGCTTCGAGAACACTGTCCCACCATCTCATCCTCTGTCGTCCCCTTCTCCTTGTGCCCTCCATCTTTCCCAACACCAGGGTCTTTTCCAGGGAGTCTTCTCTTCTCCTGAGGTGGCCAAAGTCTTGGAGCCTCAGCTTCACATTATGTCCTTCCAGTGAGCACTCAGGGCTGATTTCCTTCAGAATGGAGAGGTTGGATCTTCTTGCAGTCCATGGGACTCTCAAGAGTCTCCTCCAGCACCAGAATTCAAAAGCATCCATTCTTCGGCGATCAGCCTTCTTTATGGTCCAGCTCTCACTTCAATACATCACTACTGGGGGAAAAACCATGGCTTTTACTAAACGGACCTTTGTTGGCAAGGTGATGTCTCTGCTTTTTAAGATGTTGTCTAGGTTTGCCATCGCCTTTCTCCCAAGGAGCAGGCGTCTTTTAATTTCGTGACTGCTGTCACCATCTGCACTGATCATGGAGCCCAAGAAAGTAAAATCTCTCCCTGCCTCCATTTCTTCCCCTTCTATTTGCCAGGAGGTGATGGGACCAGTGGCCATGATCTTCCTTTTTTTGATGTTGAGCTTCAGACCATATTTTGTGCTCTCCTCTTTCACCCTCATTAAAAGGTTCTTTAATTCCTCCTCACTTTCTGCCATCAAGATTGTGTCATCTGCATATCTGAGGTTGTTGATATTTCTTCTGGCAATTTTAATTCTGGTTTGGGATTCATCCAGCCCAGCCTTTTGCATGATGAATTCTGCATATAAGTTAAATAAGCAGGGAGACAATATACAGCCTTGCCGTACTCCTTTCCCAATTTGGAACCAATCAGTTGTTCCATATCCAGTTCTAACTGTAGCTTCTTGTCCCACATAGAGATTTCTCAGGAGACAGATGAGGTGATCAGGCACTCCCCTTTCTAAGTGGTGAGGATAAATGAGCACAAGGGGAGAAGGGGTTGCATCCTCCCTCCTGTAAGGTAATGGGGCTCGCTCATGAACATCAGGATCAGGCCGGGCCAAAAGCCACAAACATAGCCTCGCGCCGACACTGGCAGGCAGCATCTCTTTTCTTTCCAAATTTTTTTTATTGGTTTTCACACTGTTATAAACAAACAAACATATAAGACAAACAAACATAAATCATAGCCTTATTAAAAATGACACTTATTAACATGGTTAAGTGACTTCCTCGCATCCCCTTGGTTGAATTTCATTGCATATCCTTTTAATGGTTTTCCAAATCACAGTTCTTATAAAATTTAACTTAAACATTAACATCCTTAAATCTTCACTTTATGAAATTGAACATATTAATTCATCACTTAACATAAATAAAGTCCTAAGCCCATTAAGTATCTGCAAGCTGTTTTCAGTTAATTTAACTAAAAAAATCCTTGAATTTATTCCATTCTTCCTGATACTCCTCCTCCTTCTGGTCACGGACTCTTCCGGTCAGGTCGGCTAGCTCCAAAAAATCCATCAACTTCAGCTGCCATTCTTCTATCGCTGGTAATTCTTGGGCTTTCCACTTTTTACCTAACAAAATACGAGCAGCAGTTGTGGCATACAAAAATAATTTAACATCTTTCTTGGGCAATTCCAAACCTGTTATTCCAAGAAGAATGGCCTCTGGTTTCTTTATAAATGTATATTTCAACATTTTTTCCAATTCATTATAGTGGCAGGCAGCATCTCAGAGTAGGTTTAAGGGCAGGGGTGCTGATTCACCCAGCTCAGGCAAAACTGTTCAACTGGCAAACTATTTTGTTAAAATAGTTAAAAACCATAGAATTCTAGAGTTGGAAGGGACCCCAAGAGCCATCTAGTCTAACCCCCTGCAATGCAGGAATCAAATGAATACAGCCGTACCTTAGATCCCGAACGCCCTGGAACTCGGACGTTTTGGCTCCCAAACACCGGAAACCCAGAAGCGATTGTTCTGGTTTGCGAATGTTCCTTTGGAACCCGAATGTCCGATGGGGTTTTCATGGCGTCTGATTGGCTGCAGGAACTTCCTGCAGCCAATCAGAACCCGCAATTTGGTTTTTGTACGTTTTGGAAGTCAAACGGACTTCCGGAACGGATTCCGTCCGACTTCCAAGGTACGGCTGCACATAAATGGCTGCACATCGAAGTTGCAGAGAACAGGTGTTGGGTACAGAAAAGGCTTTCAAAATCTGAATATGTATATGAAAGAACCTATGAAAGGGAAACGATTGAAGGACAGATGTAAAGGCGAGCAAGATAACTAAGAGACGTGCAGTGAATGCGGTGGAAGTCTTTTATAATATTTTAACTAGGATTTATATATTGCAATGTTTAAAGCACCAATTTGGTAATATTGGTTATGAAAAGTATTTTTCTTCTTTTCTTTTTTTAGTCTGCATTTTGGAAAACATGTATATAAATGTGTTTACAGTGTTACGTGCTGTTCTTTGGTTCTCTTTCTTTTTCTTTTCTTGTAAAATTCAATAAAGAAAAAAATTACCTTTTTTTGCTCTATAAAACTCACTTTTTCCCTCCTAAAAATTAAGGGGAGATGTGTGTGCGTCTTATGGAGCGAATGCAGGCTGCGCATCTATCCCAGAAGCCAGAACAGCAAGAGGGATTGCTGCTTTCACTGCGCAGAGATCCCTCTTGCTGTTCTGGCTTCTGGGAATCAGAATATTTTTTTCCTTGTTTTCCTCCTCCAAAAACTAGGTGCGTCTTATGGTCTGGTGCGCCTTATAGAGTGAAAAATACACTGCAAAATCTGAGTATCTGGAAGGCTCAAAGATTGTCCCTACCCCAACCGGTCTAGGGCTGCCCCCATATGGGCACTGCGTTCACCCCTCTTTCTCTCCACCCCACCCAGAGATCGTCCTCCCCAGCACCTATCGGAACTACGTGGGAGGGCTCTGCGGGAATTACGACGGGCAGCGGAACAACGAGTACATGAAACCCGACAGAACGTGGACCCGGAGCCTCAACACCTTTGGGAACAGCTGGGAAGTCATGGTCCCCAGCAGAGAAAGGGGGGCTGGCAGCCGTCCTCGCATCAGGTCAGCCCCTGGGGCAGCTCTTGTCCCTCATGCTCGGCTTCTCCCTCATTCAGAAGTTAATCTCTAAACAAGAAGCAGAGAGCTGGGTCTCAAACTCCCTAGAGAAGCAGACCTTGCTGTTAGCAGACAGGGACCAGGGCTCTGACAACCCTAAAAGGTAAAGGGACCCCTGACCATTAGGTCCAGTCGTGGCCGACTCTGGGGTTGCGGCGCTCATCTCGCTTTACTGACAGAGGGAGCCGGCGTACAGCTTCCGGCTCATGTGGCCAGCAGGACTAAGCCGCTTCTGGCGAACCAGAGCAGCACATGGAAACGCCGTTTACCTTCCCGCCGGAGTGGTACCTATTTATCTACATGCACTGGTGTGCTTTCAAACTGCTAGGTTGGCAGGCGCAGGGACCGAGCAACGGGAACTCACCCCATCGCAGGGATTTGAACCGCCAACCTTCTGATCGGCAAGTCCTAGGCTCTGTGGTTTAACCCACAGCGCCACCCGCGTCCCATCCGATAACACTGAGCAAAACAGAGCGAAAACAGTAGCCCTGTGGGGCCTAGGACCCACGTACCTACGGGACCGCCTCTCCTGGTATGCCCTGCGGAGGACCTTAAGGTCCACAAATGACAACATTCTGGAGGTCCCGGGTCGCAAGGTGGTTAGATTGGTTTCAACTAGGGCCAGGGCCTTTTCAGCACTGGCCCCGACTTGGTGGAACGCTCTGTCACAAGAGACCAGGGCCCTGTGGGACTTAGAATATTTCCGCAGGGCCTGCAAGACAGAGCTGTTCCGCCTGGCCTTCAGTTTGGACTCAGTCTGACCCTTCTGTTTCCCTCCCCTTATGGTCTTGATTTATCGGCTATTTTAAAATGAGGCTGCATTTTAAATTGCATTTTAACCTGTATTTTACATTGGTTTTCTCCCCCCCTTTCCCCCTTATTATGTTTTTACTGTGCTTTTATTGGTGTTAGCCGCCCTGAGCCTGGCTTTGGCCAGGGAGGGCGGGGTATAAACATAGGCGCCGACTCCATGGGGCTTGAGGGGGCCCGAGCCCCCTCAAAAATTCGTTTGGGGGGGCTCAGCCCCCCCAATAATCTCGGGCGGCGGTGGGCGCGCCCGCGGCTTTTATAGGGCGCCCGGCGCGCACCAGCTCGATAACGGGCACCCGCGCGGCGGGGGGCGCCGGGCCGGAGGAGGGGGGCGGCCGGCCTGTCTCCTTGGCAACCCCATTGAGCAGCGCCGGCTCCCCCGGGAGGGCCATCCCCCCGCGCCGCCGATCGCCAACACCGCCGACGCTGTGGCTGCCCGAGCCCGAGCCTGAGCCTGAGCCCGACCCGGAGCCCGAGCCTGAGCCTGAGCCCGACCCGGAGCCCGAGCCCGAGCCTGAGCCCAAGCCCGTCAGTCAGTCAGTCAGGAAGGAAGGAAGGAGAAATGGGGAGGGAGACGAGGGAGGAAAATTGCGTGCAGGGTGAAGAAAGGAGAAGGGCGAACGAGACGAGCTTCCAACCCAAAAAAGGGCTGGAAGACTGGGAGGATGCAGGATCAGGAAAGAAAGCGACGCCTTCCCCGCCCGCGACGTCGCCCGCTTGTCATTGGCAGCGCAGCGGGCGCCCAGAGGGGCTGGGCACTGGTGCAGGGCCACTCCGCAGCTGCGGAGGACAGCTGCGCGGCTAGCAAGGTGCGCCGCGTAGAGCGCGGCCCTTGTGTGGCCCGGTGGCCAGGCAAGCTCGGGCGGGGACCCCCATGCGAATCTAAGACGGGAGAAGAGGGCAGAGCAAAGGGGGTCCCTTCCCCAACCTCCGGCTCTGAGACTTCCCTGAGCCCCAGAAAACCGAAAGGATTTTCTCTTCTTCTTTTTTTATAAATATTTTATTAAGTTTTCAAATACAAAGTTAGAAACATACACTGAAGAAAAAAGTAAAAGAACAAGAAAAAGAAAAAAAAGAAGAAAAGAAAACCAACCATTCAACACATTTTTTATATAACTAACTGGACTTCCTCGCATCTCCCTTACCCTGCATTCTTTATAATAAAGATATCAGCAAATTATTACCTTGTTTCGTACCTTATTTTGTACTTTTCAAATACTATACCTCTAAATTTAACATACTTTTCATCAGTTACTTATATCTTAAATTAAACATAGTATTACCTTAGATTTTGACCTTTTCCTACTTAAAATATAATTTCCTGTTTCCCAAATCTAATTGCTGAAGCTATAGTTTCCGAATCGTGTAAATTTTTAACATTCATACAACTTATATTGTTTTTGTAAATAGTCCTTAAATTTTTTCCAGTCCTCTTCCGTTGTTTCTTCTCCTAAATCTCGGATTCTGCCAGTCATTTCAGCCAGTTCCATGTAGTTCATCAATTGCGTCTGCCACTCTTCCAGTGTGGGCAAATCTTGTGTCTTCCAATATTTTGCGATAAGTATTCTTGCTGCTGTAGTTGCATACATAAAGAAAGTTCTATCCTTCTTTAACACTTTCTGGCCAACAATGCCCAAGAGGAAGGCCTCTGGTTTCTTGGGAAAGGTATACTTAAATACCTTTTTTAACTCATTATAGATCAATTCCCAGAAGGCCTTAACTTTTGGACAAGTCCACCAGAGGTGAAAGAATGTCCCTTCAGCCTCCTTACATTTCCAACATTTATTATCAGACAGGTGATATATTTTTGCAAGCTTGACTGGGGTCATGTACCACCTATAAATCATTTTCATAATATTTTCCTTCAAGGCATTACATGCCGTGAATTTCATACCGGTGGTCCATAACCTTTCCCAGTCCTCAAACATGATGTTATACCCAATATCCTGAGCCCATTTTATCATGGCTGATTTGACTGTCTCATCCTGAGTGATTTTCTCTTCAACCTGCCCTCCATCCTCTTGCAGAAAACTCTTTGCCTGCCCTGCCCGTATCTCGTTTTTGCTTTTTAATTCCACACACGCACCCTTCGGACTTCGTGGCAATCGGGCGCGTGGGTGCGTTTCCTAAGAGAGTGAGGACCCCCGCCTCCTCCCCACCTGCTCCCTCGCCAGCCAGCCAGCCAGCCGCGCGCCCTAGCCGGAGAGCCCCGGCCGTCCCCGTCGCGCAATCGGCTGGATCTCCCTTCAGCAGGCCGTGCTCACAACTCGGCCCAGGGACCACCCAGCAGCGGATCTCCGGCTCAGCTGAAGAATCCGGCAACAACTCCCCTCCTCCCCAATCGCTCCGCCGAAATACGCTCCAAAACCCCCCAGATAGGCCGCCGGCCGCCAAGTCTAGTGGCGCCCTGAGCGAGGGTCTCTCCCCAACACCGCCACCTCGAACTGCGTTCTCCCGGCTACCCGAGCGAACCAGCGGCAGGACCCCGGTATGGGCCCCCCCAATATTTTTTATAAGTCGGCGCCCCTGGGTATAAACAAAATTATTAATAATTATAATTTGAGATCATTTTGAGAACAGGATGTTGGGTCATATGGGAGTTTAGATGCACTAAAAGGGGCCCCTTTGGCCTGATCCTGCAGTTCTTCTTATGTTCTGAGGAGAAACGAACAGGGAGGATTTGTCTTTCTCAGCTCAGACCTTGTACACAGCAGGGAGACATCCAACCAAACATACAGAGGGGAAAAATTCCTTCTCTTCTTCTTCCCCCCACAAAGGCGCGAGGATCCATCAGATGAAGTCGAGTCCGGCTTTGAAGTCGCCTGCAGCCCAGAGCAGCTGATATCTGTCAACGGGACAGGCGTCTGTGGGGCCCTCTCTGACCCCCAGGGGCCGTTCTCAGCCTGCCACGGCGTCCTGTCGCCCAGCCCTTTCCAAGAGTGAGTGTGCCCAGAGCGCAGGCGTGGGTGGGCGGCTGGGAAGGGAGCGCGTCCGTGTGCAAGCTGACGCGGGCGCGCATTTGTGCGCAAGAGAGCCCATCTCCTTCCTTCTCTCTCTCTCCCAGGAACTGCGTGTACGACCTCTGCGCTCTCATGGGCGACACCGAACTCTTATGCCAAGATTACGATGCCTATGCCAAGCTCTGCCAGGAGGAGGGGGTCACGCTGGGAGCCTGGAGGCAGAAGACGGGCTGCGGTAAGGGAATCCCCCATCCAAAAAAACCCCCTATCTCACGCCCTTCCTTGCCCAGCTTAAACACAACAGCCATGCCATGCTGTCATCATCATCATCATCATAATTTATTATTTATACCCCGCCCATCTGGCTGGGCTTCCCCAGCCACTCTGGGCGGCTTCCAAAAGAATATTAAAATACTATAATACATCAAACATTAAAAGCTTCCCTGAACAGGGCTGCCTTCAGATGTCTTCTAAAAGTCTGGTAGTTGTTGTTCTCTCTGACATCTGGTGGGAGGGCGTTCCACAGGGAGGGCGCCACTACCGAGAAGGCCCTGTGCCTGGTTCCCTGTAACTTGGCTTCTCGCAGGGAGGGAACCGCCAGAAGGCCCTCAGTGCTGGACCTCAGTGTCCGGGCAGAATGATGGGGGTGGAGACGCTCCTTCAGGTATACTGGACCAAGGCCGTTTAGGGCTTTCAAGGTCAGCACCAACCCTTTGAATTGTGCTCGGAAACGTACTGGGAGCCAATGTAGGTCTTTCAAGACCGGTGTTATATGGTCTCAGCGGCCGCCCCCAGTCACCAGTCTAGCTGCTGCATTCTGGATTAGTTGTAGTTTCCGAGTCACCTTCAAAGGTAGCCCCACGTAGAGCGCATTGCAGTAGTCCAAGCGGAAGATAACCAGAGCATGCACCACTCTGGCGAGACAGTCCGCAGGCAGATAGGGTCTCATCCTGTGTACCAGATGGAGCTGCTAAACAGCTGCCCTGGATACAGAATTGACCTGTGCCTCCATGGACAGCTGTGAGTCCAAAATGACTCCCAGGCTGCACACCTGGTCCTTCAGGGGCACAGTTACCCCATTCAGGACCAGGGAATCCTCCACACCTGCCCGCCTCCTGTCCCCCAAAAACAGTACTTCTGTCTTGTCAGGATTCAACCTCAATCTGTTTGCCGCCATCCATCCTCCAACTGCCTCCAGACACTCACACAGGACCGTCACTGCCTTCACTGGTTCTGATTTGAAAGAGAGGTCTTGCTCTGTCGTAGCTGCCGCCGTCACCCTTCTGCACCCCCCAATAGGAGGGGACTTTTTAAAAGGCCATTTCCGTAGCACCCCCAGTCCAGCCTGCAGCCTAGCATGCCACACTCTCCCTGAGTCTCTCCCAGACTTCAAAAGAGCCCTCTGGTCACTTGAAGCGCCAATCTTAAACTCCTGGTAGCCTGAATGCCAAGCGCCCGGGCAGGTGGGGATTCCGAAACCCTGAGGTTGGCTGGCAAGCAACACTTCAGCAGTCAAATGAAGGACCTTTACTAGGAATAAAAGGTAAGGGGAAAGCAGGCAGAAGGTCAAAACAGAACGCAAAATAAACCCAAGCCCTGTGGCTCTAAAACGGAACCAACCCGTAATCTTTTGTTTGGTTTTTTTGGATGAATCTGGTTTATAGATAACAACGAAGACACGTTTTTGTTGTACAGATGGAATTATGGACAATAAAACATGGGATTTTAAAAATAAATAAATAAAGCTGAGCCCTGTGGCTCTAAAATGGAACCAGTCCTAGCCTATCCACAACCCTCGTCGTTCAAGTTTACTCCCCAATAGTCTGCAAGGCTGGCCAGTTTCACAAAAGATCCCAGCTTGGATCCCCGGCACTGGAAGGAGAACCGGATCCCCTGATGTTGGGGGGCAGACAAGGCGCAAGAAGCATCTCAGCTTTTTAAAGGGTCTACCAGGACACTGAGGTCCAGCTCCGAGGGCCTCCTGGTGGTTCCCTCACTCCAAGAAGCCAAGTTACAGGGAACCAGGCAGAGGGCCTTCTCGGTGGTGGCACCCGCCCTCCCGACATATGTCAAAGAGAACAACAACTACCAGACTTTTAGAAGACATCTGAAGGCAGCCCTCTTTGGGGAAGCTTTTAATCTTTGATGCATTACTGTATTTTAATATTTTGTTGAAAGCTGCCCAGAGAGGCTGGGGAAGCCCATCCAGATATATAAATTATAAAAAAATTATTATTATTTCCTCTCCTCGTGAGAGGGATGCGCAACAGACTCCCTTAGGGCCTGAGCTGTCCTCCAGTTCTCCTCCTTCACAACCCCTTACCCCTCGGCCGAGGGCCCCGTGTCCAGAGAATGGGGCCACATCCAGGGCCCACACCCCAGAGGGTAGGGTCCAGACCAGTGGGTTCAAATGACAAGGAAGGAGATCCTCTCCGATTGAGTCTGTTCCCCTGCTCTTATCGCCAGAAAGTACGTCCTCAGGTTTGTCTGGAATCCGCGTTATTGTCATTTGATTCCGATAGAGGCTTTTCTTTTCTTTTTTTATAATATTTTATTAGGTATTATCAATAGAGATTCAAAAGAATACAAAAACAGAAAAATACAAAATTACAAAATACAAAAATACAAACATTAAACACAAAAAAAGACAGGAAAAAAGGGGAAAAAACAAAAACACATAAAAAAGAAAACAAAACTCCCTCTTTTTAAATTTCTCTTTAGTTAACTTATTTTCCTGACTTCCTCATGCCTCCCTTTTTTGTATCCCTTTTCTTAAAATTTAGTTCAGCAAATTCCTATCCAGTTTAACTTATCTATTATCAACCCCATCTTACATTTTACCTTGGTGCTAGAACCCCATCAGTTCATTTCAACGTCATCAGCATTCAAAAATTTTACAATGTTTCTGTAAATAATTTTTAAATTTCCTCCAATCTTCCTCCTGGAGCTCTTCTCCCTGATCTCGAATTCTGCCAGTCATTTCCGCCATCTCCATATAGTCTATTAGTTGCATTTGCCATTCTTCCAGGGTGGGTCTTCCTATAGGATAAAGCGATAGTGGCTTTTCTTCTTTTAAACGTTCTACCACCCACCCATCTTGTCCCCCGCAGAGATCTCGTGCCCGCCTCACACCACCTACAAATCTTGCATGACCGCCTGCCCCGACAGCTGTGCCAACATGGCCGCCCAGTCGGAGTGCGATGCCCCTTGTGTGGAGGGCTGCGCCAGCGACCCCGGCTACGTCCTCAGCGGGCTGGACAGCGTCCCCTACAACCAGTGCGGCTGCACTGACAACAACCAGTATTACCAGGTAGGCGGGGAGGAATAGGGAGAAACCCCTTGGCTGCTGCCGGTCAGTTGGGTGGTTCTGAATCCTGGAAACCACTGGACGAGAGCAGGGCGCAACGGATCAGCCGCTGTGAATCTGGTTAAGGGATAGACTCAACCCTGGGTGTACCTAGAGCAGGGGTCAGCAAACTTTTCCAGCAGGGGGCCGGTCCACTGTCCCTCAGAGCTTGTGGGGGGCCGGACTGTATTTTGAAAAAAAATATATGAACCTATCCTATGCCTCACAAATGCATTTTAAATAAAAGCAAACATTCTACTCATGTAAAAACACCAGGCAGTCCCCACAAATAACCCAGAGTTGCATTTTTAAATAAAAGGACACATTCTGCTCATGTCAAAACACATCAATTCCTGGAACATCTGCGGGCTGGATTTAGAAGGCAATTGAGCCGGATCCGGCCCCCAGGCCTTACTTTGCCTACTCATGACCTAGAGGTTGGGCGCAGGGCCTCAAAAATCACAGCTCTCCACTCTGGCTCAGAGGGGCTAGGAGCCTGCCTGACTGCCCAGCGCTCTGGACGGCGGCCGGGCAAGGTGTGCAGGTTTCTCTGGGCAACTTGGCAGAGGAATCTGGTTGGTGGTGTGTGGCCGCAAAGATGGAGGGAAGAAGGATGGAGAGAGCTGATGAGAGTTAAAGGAAGAGATGAAGGAAGGAAGGAAGGAAGGAAGGAAGGAAGGAAGGAGGCAGCGAGCGGAGGGGGGCAGGAAATCACTGGCGGAGTGCCAAAGACAATAGATTTGAGCAAAGGTTTTCAGTTTCTGGTCCATGGTCCCTCCCGGTTTTGGCGGTGCCAATACAGCCTCTTGACAAAGGTGGGCAGCAGTTTTCCCAGAGTGGCACTGATATTCTTCCCCACGCCCTGGTTTCTCCCCAGATCAACGACACTTTCTTCACGGAGGACTGCTCCAAAAGATGCACCTGCCGCAATACGGGGACTCTGGAGTGTGAGCCTGTGGCCTGCGCCAAGGGGGATGCCTGCGCCGTGGTAAACTTCACCCGCGGATGCTACAGAGGTGAGAAAGGCTTGGTTAGGGACGAGGTGGGAGGAGAAGGTTGAGCCAGCAATGTGATGCAGCAGCAAAAAAGGCTAATGCTGTTCTAGGCTGCATCCACAGAGGTCTAGTGTCCAGATCAAGGGCAGTCTTAGTCCCACTCTATTCTGCCTTGGTCAGACCCCACCTGGAATCCTGTGTCCAGTTCTGGGCACCACAATTTAAGGAGGATATTGACAAACTGGAAGGTGGGCAGAGAAGGACGACCAGGGTGACGAAGGGCCTGGAAACTGAGCCTCACGAGGAATGGTTGAGGGCACTGGGTACGTTTAGCCTGGAAGAGACTGAGAGGGGACCTGATTTCCCCTCTGAAGGGCTGCCAGATATTTATCAGGAAATCGTAAGAGTTGGACACCCAATACAACCCCCGCAACCCGGATAGATAGATAGATAGATAGATGATAGATAGATAGATAGATAGATAGATAGATGATAGATAGATAGATAGATAGATAGATAGATAGATAGATAGATAGATAGATGATAGATAGATAGATATAGATAGATAGATAGATAGATAGATAGATAGATAGATAGATAGATAGATAGCTGATAGATAGATAGATAGATAGATAGATAGCTGATAGATAGATAGATAGATAGATAGATAGATAGATAGATAGCTGATAGATAGATAGATAGATAGCTGATAGATAGATAGATAGATAGATAGATGATAGATAGATAGATAGATAGATAGATAGATAGATAGATAGATAGCTGATAGATAGATAGATAGATAGATAGATGATAGATAGATAGATAGATGATAGATAGATAGATAGATAGATAGATAGATAGATAGATAGATAGATAGCTGATAGATAGATAGATAGATAGATAGCTGATAGATAGATAGATAGATAGATAGATAGATAGATAGATAGATAGATAGATGATAGATAGATGATAGATAGATAGATGATAGATAGATATCTTTAT
The DNA here is from genome assembly GCF_965113315.1 of Podarcis vaucheri. Taxonomy (NCBI): domain Eukaryota; kingdom Metazoa; phylum Chordata; class Lepidosauria; order Squamata; family Lacertidae; genus Podarcis; species Podarcis vaucheri. The sequence continues at coordinate 2,428,596 of NC_138751.1, read as the reverse complement.
TGTCATTGTCCCATACAGAACAATGAAATTGAAAAACTACATAAAACATTCAAAAACCCCTAAAACATCTGAAACCGCATTTTGAAATACACTATACTATAACATACACTATACTATAAAATACACTATACAGATTTAATCCAAACGGATTAAAACACACATCGACATTCTGCATACTCGGTTTGGCCAGCCCAAATGACCACGTTTTCAGCAGGCGCCGAAAAAGGGTGCAGCAAAGGAGCCTGACTAATCAGTCAAGTGGTGGGGAGTTCCAAAGGCTGGGTGCTGCTGCCGGCCTGAAATATGGATTTATGCACGGGTGTTGTGTGGCGCCTGCGGCGGTGCCATCGCCCTTAAAACCAAAGTCGACGGCTGATGTGGAAATGGGGAGACCTGAAAGAGTAGGAAAGTGACAGAATCTGGAAACAGAGCACTTTCCCCATCTCTCGGTGGGCCGCCATGTGGACTGACGGTGGCCTCTCCCCTCCCCCAAAACACACGTTTCTTCCTTTGCAGAGAGCGCCTGCCTCCGTAACAATTGCCAGAACGAGGGAGTGTGTCAGGACACCTTAGACACCTCCCTTGGCTACGTCTGCATTTGCACGGAGGGCTACAACGGAACCTACTGTGAGACTGCCTACGATGTACAGCCTCCATCCCCCTCGACAGGTAACAAGTCCCTGCCGCTGTTGTTTAGCTGTGTCCGCTTCTTTGTGACCCCCTGGACCAGAGCACGCCAGGCCCTCCTGTCTTCCACTGCCTCCCGCAGTTTGGTCAAACTCATGCTGGTCTCTTCGAGAACACTGTCCCACCATCTCGTCCTCCGTCATCCCCTTCTCCTTGCGCCCTCCATCTTTCCCAACATCAGGGTCTTTTCCAGGGAGGCTTCTCTTCTCATGAGGTGGCCAAAGTCTTGGAGCCTCAGCTTCAGGATCTGTCCTTCCAGTGAGCACTCAGGGCTGGTTTCCTTCAGAATGGAGAGGTTGGATCTTCCTGCAGTCCATGGGACTCTCCAGAGTCTCCTCCAGCACCAGAATTCAAAAGCATCCATTCTTCGGCCATCAGCCTTCTTGATGGTCCAGCTCTCAGTTCCATACATCACTACTGGGAAAACCAGAGCTTTAACTATATGGACCTTTGTTGGCAAGGCGATGTCTCTGCTTTTTAAGATGCTACCGCTACCTGCCCTAAAACACACACACACAGAGTACCTTTCAAGCTACTGCCATATTTTTCACTCCATAAGATGCACTTTCCCCCTCCTAAAAAGTAAGGGGAAATGTGTGTGCGTCTTATGGAGCGAATGCAGGCGGGAGGCTCTGCTCAGCGCTCCCTTTAAAGAGCCGTGTGGAGCGTGTGTGCGGCTCTTGGGGGCAGAGGCTGCGCATGGCTATCCCATAAGCCAGGACAGCAAGAGTGATTGCTGCACAGCGATCCCGCTTGCTGCGATGGCTTATGGGATAGCTGCGTGCAGCCTCTTCCGGGCAGGGGGAGCCTTCGTCCCGCTGTCCTGAAGAGGATTCGCACAGCTATCCCAGAAGCCAGAACAGCAAGAGGCTATTCCCAGAAGCCAGATCCCTCTTGCTGTTCTGGCTTCTGGGATTCAGAATATTTTTTTTCTTGTTTTCCTCCTCCAAAAACTAGGTGCGTCTTATGATCCGGTGCATCTTATAGAGCGAAAAATACAGTAATTAATCCTCCCCTCTTTCTTCCTCCCGTTTCCACCCCCCTACACCCATCCAGATGACAACAATTTGACAGTCATCCTCATCGGAGTCCTCGTTCCTCTCGCGTTGATCCTGATGGTGGTGACAGGTGTCTGCATCTATCGACAGCGGAGCAGGTATGGGATTGGGCAGGGCAGAGCAGGCACGGTGGGTGTGAGGGGGTCCGGTTGCCTCCTGCAGGCACTGGGGGGCTCAGGGCAACAGGAGAGAGGGGGTTTCAGAGGAGCAAGGCGTTGATATTAGTATGCAACGCCCTTAACAACTCGGAAGACATTTACCTAAACATTAGGAAGAACTTCCTGACAGTGAGAGCTGTTTGACAGTGGAATTTGCTGCCAAGGAGTGTGGTGGAGTCCCCTCCCTTGGAGGTCTTTAAGCAGAGGCTTGACAACCATATGTCAGGAGTGCTCTGATGGTGTTTCCTGCTTGGCAGGGGGTTAGACTCGATGGCCCTTGTGGTCTCTTCCAACTCTATGATTCTATGATTCTACCTACTAGATCGCCACGAGATCACTCCGATTGGCAGAATTGGTACTTTTATGGGTGGGTTGGACTCGATGATCCTTTGGGTCTCTTCCAACTCTCTGATTGCCCACCTCACACCACAAATCTCCTCAAATGTCCTGTTCTTATCTGCTTCTCTTTTCCTCCTGTGTAGGCGGAAACACAGCATGCTTGCCTTGTCAGATCCAGGTGAGTTGAGAGCAGGAGGAATCCCTGGTGTATATTATGATGATGATGATGATGATGATGATGATGATGATGATTATTATTATTATTATTATTAATTGAGTTTATAATCTGTCCTCTATCTGGTGGTCTCCGGGTGGTTCACAGAATAAAATCAAGATATAAAAGCACAAAATGCCTAATGAAAATAAAAGAACAACCCAATAGTCCCCCCCCCCAAAAAAAAACACATTTTAAAAGGGCATGGCATGTAAATCAGATCAACCAAAGGCCTGGTTGAAAAGGAAAGTTTTTGCCTGGCGCCTAAAGGTGTATAATGAAGGCACCAGGCAAACTTCCCTGGGGAGAGCATTCCACAGATGGGGAGCCACTGCAGAGAAGGCCCCGTTCTCATGTTGCCACCCTCTGGACCTCTAAAGGCGGAGACACACAAAGAAGGGCCTCAGAAGATAATTTCAGGGCATGTTCATACAGAAAGAGGCGGTCCTGGAGGTATTGCAGTCCTGAGCCGTTTAAGGCTTTATAGGTCAAAAGCAGCCCTTTGAACAGCTGCCTCAAGGCTCCGCCCCGGAGTCAGCTGCACCCAAGAACATAAGAAGAGCTGGATTAGCCCAGTGGCCCATCGAGTCCTGCATCCGGTTCTCACAGTGACCAAATAGCTGCCCCTTATGAGAAACCCACAAGCAAAAGAGCTACATTCTCCCCTCCTGCTGTTTCCAGCAACTGGTTTTCAGAAGCATCGCTGCCTCCAACTGTGGAGGCAGAGCATAACCACCCTGGCCAGGAGCCTTTGACAGCCCATCTAAGTTGGTGGCCATTGAGAGCGTGCTCACTTATGGCTTCTGTGTGTGGTACGGAAGCTGTACTGCCCAGGACAGGATGGGGTTGTGCAGGGTTGTTAAGGCAGCAGAGAGCATTGTTGGCTGCCCACTCTCCACCTTAGAGCAGATTTATGCCACAAGGTGCCATAGGAAGGCACTGGACATAGTAAAAAGATCCATCGCATCCTGGTCACTGTCTCTTCGAGCTCCTGCCGTCGGGACGGAGATACAGGACGATGAAGACAAGAACGAGCCGCCTTAAGAACAGCTTCTTCTCCAGAGCGATCTCAGCCCTGAATGGGAAGCCCAGACTTTGAAAGTCATCTAATCTCCCTTGCTGTATTATACTGTATTGTTTAATTAGTGTTTTTATGGAGCAGTCAAGTAATTTCGTTGTCCCCGAGAGGGGGCAATGACAATAAAGATATTATTATTATTGCTGCCCCCTCAATGACTCCTTCAGGGCCCTTCCAACTTTACAACCTTATGGTTCTGTTATTCAAGCCCAGGGTGCTCTTACATCGCCCAGGATTATTATTTAGTGCTTATTTCATTCACATACTCCCCCTCCCTCGATTGTGGAAAACTGCAGAGCAGTTTGCAAAAAGAACGAATAGGATTATTAGCGAAAGCATTTATGGAAACAGCTCTGTCCTGCGCACCAAGGAAGTCGGCTTGGATCTTGGTATCATTACAATTATTATTTCTTTTTCAGGCCAAGGCATGCCTCTTCCTTACATGACTGCCGACAAGACCACTCACTTCTGACTTCCGCCCCAGATCTATTGCTGAAAATATTCCTTCCCGCTCACGCACCCAGGGTGGGAACCTTCAAGATGTGACCTTTCTAAAGCCGGACTGCTGAAGGGGCAGAGGCGCTGCAAATAAAGGCTGCCCCCGCACCCCACCTGCTTTCACTTCCAGGAGTCTGTCCGGTCAGGTGAAAGAAAATCAGAAGAAGTGGAGGAGATTGGAGACACACGCCAACCCATTCACCACCCTGGCATCTGCTGACACACCTCTCCCGCCCTCGGGGCTCTGTGATGCTTCTAGACTTGGTGATCCCATGCAGAGAATAGGCTTGGCAACCCAAATTCTGCTGAAGCCGCCATTCCCAGCCAGCTGCTCATAGCTCCCCACCCTACCCTCGCTGTGGGGCCAAGCACACCTCATCCCACACACGCCACCCCTATCTGGGCAAGGGAAATGGCGCTGAATTGTGTCCGGAACACCAAATAAAAAATAATAAATGAATGCAAATAAAAGCCTTCCTCTCCAGCATAGTATCTCTCTGTGAGCGTTTCATTCCTGTGATGCGGCGGCAAAAGAGGCTAATGCTTTTCTAGGCTGCATCAGCAGAAGTCTGGTCAGACCCCACCTGGATCATAGCTGTCAACGTTTCCCTTTTTTTATGGGAAATTCCCTTATTCCAAATAGGATTCCTTGCCAGAAAAGGGAAAAGTTGACAGCTATGACCTGGAGTCCTGTGTCCAGTTCTGAGGACCTCTGTTTAAGGATATTGACAAGTTGGTTCGTGTGCAGAGGAGGGTGACCAAGATGATGACGGGTCTGGAAACTGAGCCTTGTGAGGAATAGCAAGAGGGAGTTGGGTATGTTTAGCCTGGAAAACAGGAGACTGATAGGAGAGTCATCTTCAAATATCTGAAGGGCTTGTTGATATTGCAGAGTCCTGTGCACAACGGAATGACGAACAGTACGTGCCACATGCTTAATGCTGCTTTATTTTCAGTTTAAAGTTGAGAAATTACAAACATGCATCTTGCCTCTGCTGGAGCAGAGAAGCAACCATCCTTCTCCTCGGAATGAAGAACACCGAGAGAAAACAGTGAAAAACAGGAAACCAGTGTACGTCACATCCAGCTTCCCATTCCCGTGGGAAAACCCAACAGTGCTCTGACTGTGGAATGTAAACATTGTCTTGTGACAAGCACTTCGCTGCACAGTGAGGAGAGCAGAAACTAACATCCTCCCCCTTTCTGTGAACATCACTGGGCAGCGTGTTCGTACAATATCAGTACAAACCCAACTTCTGTACATAGGTACAGTGTTGATCCCTTGATACAATCTTGGACAATACATCAGCAGGAATTTCATTACCTGGCATATAGGACACCGTTACGAGTCCCTTCTGAATATGTTCCCTAGCATGTTGCACCTTCAATTGCAAGTGCTTCGTGCTTTGCTTACAACCTTCCGAATTCAGCAAAGCCAAACATGCCTTGTTGTCCTGGTAAACCTGGATTGGACATTTGACAGGAATTTTCATGTCTTTGCACAATTGTAACAACCATTCACAATCCTTAAGTGAATAAGACAGTGCATTCAGTTCTGCTTCACAAGTACTTAAGCTAATCGTTGTTTGCTTCTTGCATGACCAATCAAATAGACCCTGATTGTACATGTAGCAAACTCCAGACGTACTTTTCCTGTCTGTAGTGTCACTTCCAAAACTTGCATCTGCAAAAATCTCAAGACCACCAGACTTCTGATTGTTAAATCTCAGTCTGTAATGCATAGTGCCTTTCAAATAGCGTGCTATGCGTTTCAGAGCTTTCCAATCCTTAACAGTAGGATTGTTAACTTGTCTGCTTAGCAAATTACAGCTAACAGCAATGTCAGGTCTTGAACATCTGGCAATGAAGTTTAGCTTACCTAGCACACTTCTGTACAGTGTAGTGTCAGAAAATGCTTCTTCAGTGTCTTCTACCTGATAACCTGTTGTCATCGGTGTGTCTACAGGGTTAGCATCCATCAGGTTCAGTTTGTTTAACACATCAGCAATTTTCCGTGACTGGTGTACTAGAATGTTACCACTTTGATCTTTCTCTATTTCCAGAGATAGGTAGTTGTTTACCTCACCAAGATCTTTCATGTCAAAGTGCTCTTTCAGTTGAGCTAGGGCGTTATTGTACATTGTGACATCTTTCCAAAAGAATAAAATATCATCAACATAAAACAAACAATACAGCTTCTTTTGCCCCTCCTCTTTGACAAACACACATGGATCAGCTTTCCCTTGTTGAAAACCTAGAGAAAACAATGCTTCAGTGAGTTTAGTGTGCCAGCACCGTGCACTTTGTTTGAGACCATAAAGGGACTTTTTCAGAGCACAAACAAATCCCTGTTTTACCTGTACGCCATCAGGTGGAAGCATATAAAGTGATTCACCTAGAGATCCGTACAAAAACGCTGTATTCACGTCGTGGTGACTAATGTGTAGATTCTCCTCTGCAGCTAGCTTGAGCATAAGCCTAATGCTCTCATATCTCACAGTGGGTGAGTAGGTCTCGTGATGGTCTTCACCTGGTACCTGTGCAAAACCTCTGGCTACCAATCTGGCTTTGTGTCTTACTATCTTGCCATTTTGATCAGTTTTCGCTTTGAAGACCCATTTGCTTCCAAGCAGTTTCATTCCTGGAACTACTGGAACTAGCTCCCAAGTTTTGTTCCTTTCTAAGGAATCAAACTCAGCCTTCATAGCGTTTAACCATGGCTCAGCTTCCTTAGAATCCAAATCCTGGATTTCTTGGAAACTTGAAGGTTCAAATACCTTCTTGGAGCTTTTAACAGCTGCTACTGCTGTCTTAGCAAATTCATCAGCAAATCTCTTTGGAGGTCTGCCTTTTGTGGCTCTTTGTGACCTACGAATCAGCCTTTGGTCTTCAACACTTTCCTCTTCCTTCTTAGGAGAAAAGTGACCTATTGTGAACAATGGTTCTTCTAATTCCTGATCAGAGCTTTCAGAGGGTCGCATAGAGGCTTTCGCACTCTTGAAATCCTCTGAATCACCCGATTCAGTTTCAGACTCAGAACCTTCATCAGTGGATGTGGGTTGTTGTTGCTTATCCTCAGTCTCATCACTGTCATCAGGATAACATTGGAAAATTCCCACATTCTCCCCCCACTTGGCATTGTACTCAACACTTCTTGTGAGCTTAATTGTCTTAGAGTCAGTCATCATTATTCTGTAAGAACCTTTCTGATAACCTAGAAAGATACCATGCAATCCACGTTTGCCTAATTTGGAGCTTTGTGGTGAATGAATCCACATATCAGAACCAAAAATTTTCATGTGTTTGATGTACGGTTTCTTGCCAAACATCTTCTCATAGGGGGTACAACCAATCGCTGAAGATAACCTGCGATTGTAACTGTAAATAAAACACGAGAGAGCTTCGGCCCAATAACTCTCTGGAAGATTGGCATCATGCAGCAAGGTTTTTAACCCTTGAAGCAATGTTTGATTTGCCCTTTCGCAAAGTCCATTCTGCCATGGCGAGCGAGGACTGGACAAATCGTGTTGAATTCCTTTCTCAGTCAGAAAAGCTTCAAACTGCTGAGAAGTGAATTCTCCCCCGCGATCTGTGAAAAGAATTTTTATCTTCTTACCATGCACATTTTCCAACCAAGCACAGAATTCCTTGAACCTAGGAAAAGCCTCTGATTTCTGCTTGAGATTGTACACGTAAATATACCTGGAAAATGCATCAATGAGAACCATGAAGAACCTATTGCCACCCAAAGAGGGCGATAGTGGACCAACTAAATCAGCATGAACAACCTGGTATGGTTCTGTAGCTTGCCTACTAGACACCTTACCTTTCGCAGCCATTTTCACCTTGTTTGCTGCGCATGCCTTGCACTTCATGTGGTACCTGCAGGGTTTAATAGTCATACCTTCAACCAAGGTAGGCATCTTAGATACTGCCTCAAAATGCAAATGACCAAATTTCCTGTGAAAATCATGAATACATCCTGCATGCAAACTTTTGTTAGAACCTGCAATGCAACAAGTATCATTCTGCACAACATCATCATAATACAAAACAAATAAACGATCAACACATTCAGCATGCAATACGTAATCGTCTTTCTTTGTGATGGTGCATTTCTTGTTCTTGAAGGAAACGTCAATGTTCCGTTCATTCAGCTGCATCACACTTAGAAGATTGTGTGTGGCATCTGGAACATAAAGTACATCCTGTATCGATAAGTCCAAACTGTGAAGAACAACAGTTCCGTAGCCTTGACTGGGGATCGTGTGGTCATCCGCCTGGTGAATCGCACCTTCTTGCGGTGTAAAAGACACGAACAGTCTCTTATCGTTGCACATGTGGTGGGTAGCTGCTGAATCAACAACGAAGAAAGATCTAGACGTCTTCTGGACCTTTGCAACCTTTGGAGTGAAGCGTGAGACCATTGCCTTGTGCTGCGTTGTCCTGGACACCGGACCTTTGCCTTTGCTTTGGCCTTTTCCACGCGATGAGCTTCCGCTACGCTGCTCTGTCTTGGCCCTGGGATATCTGCATTCCCTCTTCATATGGCCTAGATGTCCACACGAGTAGCATTTCACTGCCTTCAAAGCTTTGGCGCCCTCTGGTGGTTCCACTGCACTCTGGGATGACGTCTGTGAAGACTCCCCCTTACCCATGCAGCTAGCACCCCGGCGATCTGCTTCATTCTGGATCACGGCAGTAACATAGGCTACTGTGAGCTGAGCAGTTGGCTGTACAGCAATCTGAGTGGCAACGGACTCCCAACTTGGTCCCAAAGAATGTAGTATCATGAAGGAATACACAGCCTCTGGAAAGTTGAGTCCTCTCTGTTGTAACTCGTGTCTCAGATTTTGCATCTCCATCAGGTGTGTACGCACATCTCCACCTTCAGCAAGAGCCATACCATGCAGCTTGGCATAATAGTACATTGAGGAACCAGCTTCTGTCCTCAAGTGAGCTTCTCTTAAAGAGTCCCAAATTTCTTTGGCTGTGGTCTTTCCACGCAACAGACAGAGCTCTTCTGGGGATACTATCAACGTAAGCGTTCCCCTTGCTTTGGAATCCTTAGCAGTCCATTGAGCTGTTATTGGAGCTGGGGGGTTGTCTGTAATAACATTAAACAGACCTTCCCTCCGCAGAATTGCCTCTGCATAAAGTACCCACTCCGTGTAATTTTTCTTATTGAGCTTAGGAATCCCAAAAGCATCAACCAGCTTTGCATCAGCCATCATTGCTGCTTTAATCAAGCTGCGTCACAGTACTGCAGCTTCTTCCAAAAGCACTTTTAAAAAGTACTTTCGTTTTCCCCAGCCATCCAAGCCTGTGAGCTTGTGCCTTAAACTGTATCGCGGCAAAACGGCTTTTAAAAGTTCAAAGTCCAGCCATAAAGCCATAAACTAGAAACTGGCAGGCTGCCCCGGAGCATGAGCACATACCTTCATCAATCAAACTTGACGCGCAGAGCAGATAACGCGAACCGTTCCTCTGTACCTCTGCCGGCATTCTTCAGTTTGATTTACGTCTTTCTGGGCCCGATAACCTTAATGTTAATATTGCAGAGTCCTGTGCACAACGGAATGACGAACAGTACGTGCCACATGCTTAATGCTGCTTTATTTTCAGTTTAAAGTTGAGAAATTACAAACATGCATCTTGCCTCTGCTGGAGCAGAGAAGCAACCATCCTTCTCCTCGGAATGAAGAACACCGAGAGAAAACAGTGAAAAACAGGAAACCAGTGTACGTCACATCCAGCTTCCCATTCCCATGGGAAAACCCAACAGTGCTCTGACTGTGGAATGTAAACATTGTCTTGTGACAAGCACTTCGCTGCACAGTGAGGAGAGCAGAAACTAACAGGGCTGTCACGTTGAAGGTAGAGCAATCTTGTCCCAAGGGAAGGACTAGAACCAACAGATTCATATTAAAAGAGGGATTCTGACCAAAAATTAGGAACAAATGTCTGAGGGCGAGAGCCCTTCGACGTTGAACGGACCACCTCAGACGATGGCAGGTTCCCTCCTTCATTTTTAACACTTAAAAGGCAGTTTTAAAACCAACATTAAAATATCACAACAAACACGAGATTTTAAAGAGAGGCTGGATGGCTTACTGCCTGGGATTCTTTAGCTGTGATTCCTGCATTTATTTTATTTATTGAATTTATATGCTAGGGGTCTCAGGGCGGTTCACAATAAAATCAAGATATAAAACCACAAAATATGTACAGTAATAAAATTAAAAATGGCAACCCAGTAGCATCGCAGGGGGTTGGAGTGTGTGGCCCTTGGGGATTCCTTCCAACTTCAGCTCTGTGATTCTACCATTTCCTTCCTGCAATTAGCTGCTCCGTCTGCGGCTGCGTAGCGTGGATTTAACTCCAGAAACTGGCAAGGAGCCCTTAGGCAGAGGGCTTCTCCTTACTGGACAGCCCTCTTTTCCCTTTTGGGGGTATAAAAGTTCCTCGGGGGGGGGGAGAATGCATAGGTTGGCATGAAGCAGGATGAGACATGTTAACGGAAAAATCCGAGGGCTCCCTTGGACAAAAACAAAGACACCAACCAGGATAACTTGGAGCAAATCAGCAGCCTGTAGGCTTGGCCTTGATTGAACTGTTGCAACAGGGTGTTCCCCTCACTTGCAGGAGAGAGGAAAGACCCAGAAAGATGGTGTGCAAGGCCTTATAAAAACTTTTGAAATTGCCACCCTCTAGGTCAAGCCCACCCCCAGAAACATCACACCTACATCACAGAAAGGAGGGGTTGAGGGAGGAGTTGTGGTGGTAACCTGAGTGTCCTGTCACCTGGCTGGTTCCTCCTTTCCCCCTGCCCATGAGTCACTTCCAGGAGACAAAGGGGAGTTGGCAGTTTCCTGCCCCCTGAGGGAAGATCTGATTATTGTCTTTTGTTCCAGTCCATGCTGAATCCACTCCCATATGCAAGTTCTTTGTGACCTTGATGGTCTTCTGTCTGGGACCATCAGGGTTGGCATAGCAACTGGGCAGGGCTCCTGTGGATGTGCTGGGATGTTCAAGGGATTATGGCTGGCCTGTATCAAACCTTCCCCATTTTGTAGTCCTTCCTTCATGGAGTAAAATAAAAGCGGAAATCTGATGTATGGTTGCTTTTCTATGAATTTATAACAGAAGCGTAGCGTATGTAGTGTGTGAGTGAGAGTGTGTGTGAAGTTTGTACAAACTGAATGATTGGGGGGGGGTTTCCTGCGACAGCTTCCTGGTGCACCCCACCCCCTGCTCCAAGCGCGCGGATCCTGCGCCCTCGCCCGCCACACGCGCATCCAGCCCGGCCATTTCTATCCCCTATTCAGCTGTCCCGGGCTTAGCCTTGGTCCCAGGGCTCCTCCCCCAACCGCAGCACCGCGCAGCCAACAAGGCCGTGGCTGATGCCTCATTCCTAAATCAGCGCGCAATTAACACCATGAGCAGCGGTTCCTGCACTCCGGGGGAGAAGGGGTTGGACTGGATGACCTCTGGGATGTCCCTTCCAACCCTATGATTCCAGCAAACGGGTCGCCGCGCAGAGACACTTTTCTCCCCCTGAAGAGACGCTGTTCCGCCTTCTCACAGAAGCGCGCCGGAAGCCGCTTCCGAGACCGGAAACGGGTCCGCCGCGCCGGCGCAGAGCCGCGTTTCTCCCCCTGAAGAGACTTTTTTCCGCCTTTCCCCCCCCCACAGCGGCGCGCCGGAAACCGGCTTCCGGGAAAGGAAACGGGTCCTCCGCGCAGGCGCAGCTGAGACGGCTGAGGTGATTCCGTTCCAGCCTTATTACACCGCTGCGCGCCGGAAACGGCCTTCGGCGACTGGAAGCGTGCCTCCGCGCAAGCGCAGAGCCTCAGTTCTCCTCCTGAGGCGCCTGAGGCGATTCCGTCCCCGCCTTATTTCCCCCTCGGCGCACCGGAAGCCGCCTTCGGTGACCGGAAGCGTCCCTCCGCGCATGCGCAGAGAGGCGTTTACCCCCCCTGAGGCGGCTGAGGCGATCCGGTCCCCGCCTTATTTCACCCTCGGCGCGCCGCCTTAGGAGACCGGAAGCGCCCCTCCGCGCAAGCGCAGACCCTCGGTTCTCTTCCTGAGGCGCCTGAGGCGATTCCGTCCCCGCCTTATTTCGCCCTCGGCGCACCGGAAGCCGCCTTCGGTGACCGGAAGCGTCCCTCCGCGCATGCGCAGAGAGGCGTTTACCCCCCCTGAGGCGGCTGAGGCGATCCGGTCCCCGCCTTATTTCACCCTCGGCGCGCCGCCTTAGGAGACCGGAAGCGCCCCTCCGCGCAAGCGCAGACCCTCGGTTCTCCTCCTGAGGCGCCTGAGGCGATTCCGTCCCCGCCTTATTTCGCCCTCGGCGCTCCGGAAGCCGCCTTCGGCGAGCGGAAGCGTCCCTCCGCGCAGGCGCAGAGAGGCGTCGTCGTCGTCTTGTCCCCCTGAGGCGGCGGCGGCGGCGATGCTGTTCTCGCTGCGGGAGCTGGTTCAGTGGCTGGGCTTCGCGCCCCTGGAGCTGCTCCTGCAGGCGCTGGCGCTGCTGGCGGCGTCGGCGCTGCTGGTGCTGAAGGCGGACGGCGGGGAGTCCGGGGCGGCGCTGAGCTGGTGGGCGGTGCTGGCGGCCTTCTTCGCGGCCGACGGGCTGAGCGCCTACTTCAGCACCATCGTGTCGGTGCGGCTCTTCCAGGACGGCGAGAAGCGGCTGGCGGTGCTGCGGCTGCTGTGGGTGCTGACGCTGCTGAGCCTCAAGTTCGTCTTCGAGGTGCTGCTGGGCCAGAAGCTGGCGGGCCAGAGCCGGGAGCTGTGGTTCGGGCTGCTGCTCTCGCCCGTCTTCATCCTGCTGCAGCTGCTGATGATCCGGGCCTGCAGGGTCAACTAGGGGCCCGGGGAGGGGAGGGAGAAGCGCAGCCAGGAGGAGGACAGGGAAAGCGAAATATAAGGCCGGGGAAAGGAGAGGAGGAAGGCAAAGGGAGTGAAAAGGAAAGAAAGGCAAAGCAAAACAAAGGCAGAGGAAGGCAAAGGAAAGAAGCAAAGCAAGGCAAAGGAAAGAAACCGAGAGAAAGGCAAGCACACAAGACACACACACCCCCACATCCACCTGCAGCAGCGGCTGGGCACTCGGCCAGCCCAGAGAGAGGAGGCGGAAGAGAGCAAAGCAAGCACCAGCGGCAGCAGCAGCAGCAACTGAGCGCTTGGATCTGGCCCAGGGAGAAGAGGCAGAGGAGAGCGAAGCAACGACCACCCCCACCATACACCTGGGAGAGGAGGCAGAGGAGAGAGAGACGAGACCAAGCAAGAACGCCGTCCACACCTGCCACACCAGCAGAGCGCTCTAGACTGTGCCACAGAGAGGAGGAGGAGGAGGAGAGCCACACAAACACAACTCTGGCCGGCTGAGCTCTCACGACCCGCCTAGACAGAGGAGGCAGCGGCAGGGCTCAGCTCCTCTTCCACGGCCACCTATCCAAAGCACCCTGCTGCTCCTTCCCACTGCGCCATTACGGCAAGGAACTGCGCCCGCCCTGCATGTACCGGGGTGACTGCTTTTGCGTCCTCGCTTGGACCCTGCCGTGCTGCCCTCGGACCCTCTGCCGCCCCGTGAGCCTATCGGACCCTCCCTTCCCCCCAAAAAAGGTTGCACCCCTGGGGTAGTTATTTAAGAATAAAAACTCACAACCTGGGAGAAATATTAGCAGCGATCTCTGAATTGCAGGGCGTTGAACTAGAGGACTTTGGGGGTCCTTCCAACTCTGTGATGATTCTGTGGATATCTTTCCCCGTCCTGGAATGGCCATTGCGTGCGTCCCGCCAGCTCCTACATTCCTGGTATCATAGAGCAAAAACAAGCTTGCCAGCGTTCTCTGAACATGTGCAGTTTTGCAGTTTATTTATTTTTTAGGGCACTTAATCATTGTACCACCAGGAATAAAATGAAGCCTTCCGGCCCTTTCAAGTCTGCCCTGATACCAGAAAGGTTTACTTGAGAGTGGAAGAATGGCACCAGTTTGTTTAGAAAAGCAATAAAAGTTTGAAAAAAATACAAAAATGAGGGCCTGAAGTTGTGTTACATGCCTAAGCCCCCTGGCTCACTTTCTTCCCTGATAGCATCTCTAGGGAAGGCTGGTCACGTCCCCCACCTGAATCCCCAGAGAGCCCCTCCTGCCAGTCAGGTTAAGAGAAAAACGGGCACAGGAGGCTCTCTTATACCGAGTCAGGCTATTGTGGTCCATTTTGGTCAGTGTTGCCTTCACAGGCTGGCAACAGCAGCAACTCCCCCCAGGATTTCAGACCAGTCATCTTTTCCAGCCCCAGCTGGGAAATGCCGACCGAACCTCTGCACCTTCTATGAGCAAAGCAGGTGCCCTGTCCCTGAGTTGTGGTTCTGTGCTTCAAATAAAGCCAAGTTTCTAGAACTCATGATTACAGATAATAATAATAATAATTTATTTATACCCCAGCCCATCTGGCTGAGTCTCCCCAGCCACTCTGGGCAGCTCCCAATCAAGTGTTAAAAACAGTACAGCGTTAAAAATTAAAAACTTCCCTGAACAGGGCTGCCTTCAGATGTCTTCTGAATGTCGGGTAGTTGTTTATCTCTTTGGCATCTGCTGGGAGGGCATTGCACAGGGCAGGCGCCACCACCAAGAAGGCCCTCTGCCTGGTTCCCTGTAACTTGGTTTCTTGCAGGGAGGGAACCGGCAGAAGGCCCTCGCGCTGGATCTCAGTGTCCGGGCTGAACGATGGGGGTGGAGACGCTCCTTCAGGTATACAGGTACAGATTTATACAGATAAAGGGCTGCATTAAAAAGGAACACTGGGAGCTGCTTTAAACTGAGTTGGACTGTTGGATCAGTTTAGCTCAGTATCGTCTGCAATGATGAGCAGCAGCTGTCCAGGATTCTGTACAAGGAATCTTCCGCAGCACTTCCTGGAGGGCCTGTCGGGGACTGAACCCTGAGAACTTCTGCGTGCTAAGCAGACACTCTGCCCCTCAGCTACAGCCCTTCCAGTTCTGAGCTAGATGTTGCTATCATTATTTATTAAATTTGTATACAGCCCTTCATCTGCAGATCTCAAGGTGGTTCACAACATAAAATTACAACACAGGCAACGAGCGATTTAAAGGTAAAGGGACCCCTGACCATTAGGTCCAGTCGTGGCCAACTCTGGGGTTGCGGCACCCATCTCGCTTTACTGGCCGAGGGAGCCGGTGTACAGCTTAAGAGTCATGTGGCCAGCATGATTAAGCTGCTTCTGGTGAACCAGAGCAGCGCATGGAAATGCCATTTACCTTCCCGCTGGAGCGGTACCTATTTATCTACTTGCACTTTGACGTGCTTTCGAACTGCTAGGTTGGCAGGAGCAGGGACTGAGCAACGGGAGCTCACCCCATAATGGGGATTCGAACCGCCAACCTTCTGATCGGCAAGTCCTAGGCTCTGTGTATTACCGTATTTTTTTGCACCATAACACTTTTTTCCTCCTAGAAAGTAAGGGGAAATGTCTGTGTGTCTTATGGAGGAAATGCCTACGGGTGACATGCCTACGGATTTTCCTCCTCTAAAAACTATGTGCGTGTTATGGTCGGGTGCGTGTTATAGAGCGAAAAATACGGTATTCATTAAATTTGTATATGACCCTTCACCTGTAGCTCTGAGGTTGGTTCACAACATAAAATTACAACACAGGCAACGAGCAATTTATGCGCGTCCAAATAACGTGTGATTGTGCACATGTTCATCACGGCGAAATGGAAGTGACCGGAAAATGAAAGGGCAGGCTTACGCATGCTCTGCTATCGCACACAATGACCTGTAATGCAGCCCATATGCAAATCGGGTTGCCTGTATTTTTTAAAAAACAGGTGGCTTTTAAACTGAGGTTGGGAGGACATCTGTAGGAGATTCTTTGGCTGTGAGCTGGAACCTTGGGAGGCGCTTCCAACTTTACAAGTCTGTGATGCTACGATCCTATTACCAACATCAACTACAGCAGGCCCTGGGGTGCCAGTGACAAGGGGCCTGTTGCTGCTGCCCCCTTCCCCTGCCCTTTGGGGTGACCCTGGACTGTGGCTGCTGAGGTTCAGCCACTGTTGCACCACCCCAAACATCTGCCTTCACTGCCGCCTACGCAGCTGGCAGCCCCAGCGCCTCCTTCCTGTTTCAACATTAACCACCAGTCACGATTCAAAGGAAAGGAAACCCACAGAGGCCGTTGCGCAGAGCCAAAGCCGATTGACTGCTGACAGTCCTTGCACAGCACAAAGTAAGCACAGATTTGTTGTTGTTGTTTAGTCCTTTAGTCGTGTCTGCCTCTTCGTGACCCCCTGGACCAGAGCACGCCAGGCCCTCCTGTCTTCCTCTGCCTCCCGCAGTTTGGTCAAACTCATGCTGGTCGCTTTGAGAACACTGTCCCACCATCTCGTCCTCCGCTGTCCCCTTCTCCTTGTGCCCTCCATCTTTCCCAACATCAGGGTCTTTTCCAGGGAGTCTTCTCTTCTCATGAGGTGGCCAAAGTCTTGGAGCCTCAGCTTCAGGATCTGTCCTGCCAGTGAGCACTCCGGGCTGATTTCCTTCAGAATGGAGAGGTTTGATCTTGCAGTCCAGGGGACTTTCAAGAGTCTCCTCCAGCACCATAACTCAAAAGCATCAATTCTTCGTCGATCAGCCTTCTTTATGGTCCAGCTCTCACTTCCATACATCACTACTGGGAAAACACAGATACATAAGTGCATAAGTCTGAAATAGTATGGAGAGCAAGTCTAAAACTATGTTTAGCCTCCCGCTGACCTCCAGTCACAGAGCAGGAATTCTTCCAGGGCCTCCCCTCTGCAAAACTAGTTTAACATGTTTGGAGAGCTTTCTGAACTTACCTGTCACAGAGCAGATATATGTGTGAAGAAAGCAGATATCTATGTATGAATACTTGACTATGGATTCTGGAATCAAGGTATTTGCCATTTCAAATGGATGCCAGGAATTAGCAGGTACAGTGGTGTGGGAAAATGATTGCTTGTACATGAGAGCATGAGCAAAGTTCTTATTGTTGCAGGGTGATTTCATAGCTAGAAGCATCCTTGGAGCATGAACAGCGCGTGAACAGCTCGTGCTGTCCTATATGATTGGCTAACGTAGCATGGCCTGATGCTCGCACGGTCTAGTGCGAAGGTCCTTATCTGCTGGCTGAGAACAAATTGCTTGCTTGTATTTTGTATCTTTCTGATTTCACACAATAAAAGCTGTGCTGCATTAGCCCTTCCAGCAGCCATATTTCGGAACCTATCATGGTGTGAGACTGATTTTTCTTTGGATGCCGAGCTGCAACTCGACAATTGGTGCCCCGTGTGACTGCCTTCGGACTTCACGTTGTTTTTCATTATTCAGCTCTCACCAACACGTCGTTCATCCACGTAGTGGATCCCTGGTGAGTGCTCCCGTGTGATTTCTTTCGGACTTCATGCTGTTTTACAACGTTCAGCCTCACCTCGCCTGGCAAGGGCTGCAGACGCGTCGTTCATCCATGTAGTGGATCCCTGGTGAGAGCTCCCGTGTAAATATGATTCTGGACTACGTTACGGACTTATAAGCACTTATCTCCGCCCGGACAGGGCAAAAGACGCCTCCCTCATCCTCCTAAGGATCCCTCCGGTAAGTGCTCCCTGCTCTTTTTGCAACTCTTGCAATCATGGGAAAGTCTCTCTCTGCACCACAGAAAATTTTTTTTTAAGACCTTAAATTCCTTTTGGCCAGTAACAACCTTGCTGTTCGGAAAGCTGACCTTAAGTCCCTTATAAAAGCCCTGGACACTCACTGTCCCTGGTTCCCCCAGGACGGAAATTGGGAGTTAGACGATTGGAAAAAAATTGGACACTTCTTTCAAAATCATCCTCAGATTGATGTCAAGGTTTTGCATGCCTGGTGTAACGTCTACAAAGCTATGTCGTGCTTAACTCCTTCAAACATTCTTCTGGCTGCTGCAACAGCTTCTTCGCCCGCCCTCCCGGCTCCCGCTTTGCCTGCCTCAAACCTACCTCCTAAACCGCCGGACATTTTCCCTTCGGCTCCTCCTGTCACTCCCCTGCATTCTTCAAATTCTGCAGCACCCCCCGCTCTTCTACCTCCTCCACCCAAGGCATTTGGCACCGCTCCTACCATTCCTCTTCAAAAATCTCTCCGTGCCGCCGCTCCGTTGCTGCCTTTTGATGCTGATACTCCAAATCTCTTTCCTGTGATTGCTCCTGCACCCCCAGCCCCCGTCATGCTGACCCAAACCGATGTTCTCGATGGGCTGACGGGAGGAGGAAATTTTCTTCCTATTGCCCAACAGTTGGCCCTTGATCCTATGTATTGGGCAGCCACCACAGCCTCAGCCCAAGAGGCTCTGGCCTCTGTCCCTGATGACAGGAATGAGCGCAATGGCCGGTGGGGGAGCGTCAGACAGGGCCCTGCAAAGCCCTATGGACAATTTGTTGATCGCTTGTATAATACCTTCAAGCGGCAAGTTCAGGACCTGGCAGCACAAGAACCGATTGTACGCCAGCTTGTGTTTGATAATGCAAATGAGCACTGTACGCAAGAGCTGCGCCTTCTAATGGCAACATCAAATATAGCCATTGCTGATATGCTTAAAGCCTGCCAGTCAGTGGGCACTGCTAGCCACAGCCTGCTAGCCACGGCCTTGTCCTCCACCGTGTCCCAAATTCCTGCAAAGGCTACAACCTGTTGGATTGACAATGGCTAAGGAAAAAATCCAGCGGACTTTACCTATTACGTACCTGGGACACAAGCTGACAGCATCTGCAGCCATTCCAGTTACACCTCAACTACAGTTTCCTGGTCATCTTAGACTGGTGGATTTACAACAAATCCTTGGACAGCTGAATTGGATAAAGAGTTATTTGGACCTGCCCACCTCCACTTTGTCTCCACTATTTTCTGCCCTTAAAGGACACAAGAATCCAGCGGACAAGATCACAGTCACCTCTGCAATGGAAGAGGCTCTTCCACAGCTGTTCCAGTGTTTCCTGGCACGCTGAAAGGCCATCTTCACCCCTACTGCATTGGCCCCCCTTTTTCTTGGGAAGCCACTTCAACCACCAAACATCATTACAGTTTTGCTGCCTCCTAATAGCAACCATCCCATCTGTGTCATCACGTTTCGTTGGGCTTGGACTTTTGACTCAGCAGTACAAGGAGCAATACATCAGACCTATTTACAGCAAATGGGCTCCTGTATCTGCAGAAATGGTTGTGTGACTTCTTCTGGATTGTGGTTTTTACATGCCAATAATTGAGCCACGAAATATCACGCAGGTTGCTCGGAAACAGCCATTGGACTAATTTACCATTCTCATCCTTATTGGCATCACTTGGATTTTACCCCCCAGATATTTTTTTTTTCTCCTCCCTCAGGAGTCCTGCCTTATGATGTGTTTCCCTGAGCATGTACAGAGGGCTATCTTGGAACTATTGTGGACTCTTGGCAAGGGAGGGGGTGAGGGGATTTCAGTGTCTTCCAGTTGTTTCATTTTTGTGCTTTGGCATGGTTCCCGGACAGAAAGCGGGTTGCAATGTGGTTCTTTAGCAAGCCTTGCGAAGACAATGGGCTCTGTTCTCGACCTTGTTGCAATCTTTTTGGTTACAGCAAGTGGAATATGCTTGAAGCGAAAAAAATATGCTTGGCTAGTGCCCTTTTAGCTGCTGAGAAAAATGATTTTGAAAAGCTTTAAAAAGCTTTGAGGTTTGTTTTTTTTTTTTGGTGGTGGTATTCTAGCATTCCAGTAAATGCTTCATATAAGATTAGCAATAATATGAAGGACAATCGTATAAGTTTATCACCTGTGTTTTGTTGCTTGCAGAAATAGTGCCTTATTGTTTTCGTTTTAATCATGATAGCAAAAAAAAAAAAATTTTTTTTTAGGTCATTATCCATATTGTATTTGGACATATGAATACATTAATGGATCTTCTTGTTTTCTTAATGTTACAACCATGAGTGGCAGACCAAAGGTTTTAATTAATAATGTCACAACTTACATGACCTATGAACAACAAGCTGCGTGTAGAGACTTTTATGTTTGGTTCGACTGGATGAGAAAGAGCAGCAGAACTACATGTTTGCTTCAATCTGATTTATGGTTATTTTGTGGCACACGTGCCTACAAAGAAATCCCCTCTGCCTTTTCTGGTACCTGCACGTTAGGTATAGTAGTACCCTTGGTGTATAAAATAGATAAGCTCCCAGCGGTCCGTTTGCGTAACAGAAGGGAAGTACAATCACCTATTTCTCAATATACAGGGACAGCCATCTCTAGGTCCCTTCTGCCTTCTTTAGGTGCAGCCATGAATTACCGTGATTTGCATAAATTGGCAAACTGGACAGAAAATTTGTTTAATTCCACCATTTTGGCTTTAAAAATGATTAACAAAGAAATATCAGAAATAAGAAATGTAGTTCTTCAACATCATTATGCTTTAGATGTGATCCTTGCTTCTAAAGGTGGAATTTGTGCCTTAATTCATTCTCATTGCTGCATGTATATAACTGATCAATCAACCAATATCTCTGCTACTATTGATCATATGGAACAAATGATAGCCCATAATCCTTTGAATCCACCTGAAGGTTTTGATCCATGGGAGTGGTTGTCTTCTTGGTTACCTAATGGATTATGGTTAAGAAAAATATTATTGATTGTAATTGCATGTATTGCTGGCTTCATTATGGTGTGTTGTTGCATTCAATGCATACCCTCTTTGATTTCCCAATGCACTGCATGGTGGTACCGACCACGGCCCACCACAGGGGTTACAAGAGGAATTTATGTTGCAAAGTGTAGACGCTTAGGCAATGAAGTGTACGATTTGGACTAATGGTCCCTCTTTTCCTCTAATAATATAAACAAGAAAAGGGGACATGTGGGAAAATGATTGCTTGTACATGAGAGCATGAGCAAAGTTCTTATTGTTGCAGGGTGATTTCATAGCTAGAAGCATCCTTGGAGCATGAACAGCGCATGAACAGCTCGTGCTGTCCTATATGATTGGCTAACGTAGCATGGCCTGATGCTCGCACGGTCTAGTGCGAAGGTCCTTATCTGCTGGCTGAGAACAAATTGCTTGCTTGTATTTTGTATCTTTCTGATTTCACACAATAAAAGCTGTGCTGCATTAGCCCTTCCAGCAGCCATATTTCGGAACCTATCATGGTGTGAGACTGATTTTTCTTTGGATGCCGAGCTGCAACTCGACACAGTGGTACCTCAGGTTAAGTACCGTATTTTTTCCTCTATAAGACTCACTTTTTCCCTCCTAAAAAGTAAGGGGAAATGTGTGTGCGTCTTATGGGGCGAATGCAGGCTGCGCGGCTGTCCCAGAAGCCAGAACAGAAAGAGGGATTGCTGCTTTCACTGCGCAGCGATCCCTCTTGCTGTTCTGGCTTCTGAGATTCAGAATATTTTTCTTCTTGTTTTCCTCCTCCAAAAACTAGGTGCGTCTTGTGGTCTGGTGCGTCTTATAGAGCAAAACATATGGTACTTAATTCGTTCCGGAGGTCTGTTCTTAACCTGAAACTGTTCTTAACCTGAAGCACCACTTTAGCTAATGGGGCCTCCTGCTGTTGCCGTGCCGCCAGAGCACGATTTCTGTTCTCATCCTGAAGCAAAGTTCTTAACCTGAAGCACTATTTCTGGGTTAGCGGAGTGTGTAACCTGAAGCGTATGTAACCCGACGTACCACTGTATTGCCAGACATCTTCATTGACAGACTCATAAGTATGTTGGAGAAACATGAACTCTGAGCATGTAGAACCCATTTTGTGATGCACCTGGAGTGGTCTTTCTGTGACAGGCGATCACTATCCAAGAGTTTAAAAAGTGCAACTCGCGGGCTCTCCCCACCTCCTCGCAAGGAGGGAAGCGAGGAGACTGTTGCAACAGACCAATAAAGATCAGCAGCTTTCTTTGCATCCTTGGTCGCCTCCATTTGTATCTCTGACCTACTTGGGACATAAAGTCCCTTCATGGGGCGTTGGGCTGTGAACGCCAACCCCAGTTCTCTAGCAACACAGACAATTGGGTCTTTTCCATGCCCAGTTCTCTGCCAGCTTCCCTGGGCTGCAGAGAAACCAGCTTCCAGGCTCCAGCTATGAAACTGGGTTTGCGGGCAAATGGGCCCAGGATGGCACCAAGCTATAGTCAGGTTCAGAAATGAGTCACTCAGAACAGGGTCCTGGACTAGAAGGGCTACGGGCCCTGATCCAGCAGGCAACCAAAACAAGGTGCTAGAGCGACTCCCCTAGGAAGAAAAGTCTGTAGCATTTGGGGGTTTTTAGTTTGGAGAAAGGGACGCGGGTGGCGCTGTGGGTAAAAGCCTCAGCGTCTAGGACTTGCCGATCGAAAGGTCGGCGGTTCGAATCCCCGCGGCGGGGTGCACTCCCGTTGTTCGGTCCCAGCGCCTGCCAACCTAGCAATTCGAAAGCACCCCCGGGTGCAAGTAGATAAATAGGTACCGCTTTGTAGCGGGAAGGTAAACGGCGTTTCCGTGTGCTGCGCTGGTGCAGGCTCGCCAGAGCAGCGATGTCACGCTGGCCACGTGACCCGGAAGTGTCTCCGGACAGCGCTGGCCCCTGGCCTCTTGAGTGAGATGGGCGCACAACCCCAGAGTCTGTCAAGACTGGCCCGTACGGGCAGGGGTACCTTTACCTTTACCTTTAGTTTGGAGAAAAGGCAAATGAGAGGCAGCGTTGTTTTTTAAAATTATGCCTGGCCCTGAGAAAGCAGATGCAGAGAAAACAGCTTCCTCCCTCTCTCGTAACACTGGAATTTGTGGAAATCCAGTGCAGCTGAATCTTGAGAGATTCAGGATAGATAAAGTCCTTCACAGGGCCCAGAGGTAAACTGTGGAACTCCCTCCTGCAGCAGGCAGGGAGTGCCACCAACCTAGATGGCTTTAAAAAAGGATAATATTCTTTTGGAAGCCGCCCAGAGTGGCTGGGGAAACCCAGCCAGATGGGCGGGGTATAAATAATAAATTATTATTATTGGGCAAATTTCTGGAGAGGGCTAGCAATGGCGACTTGCCATGATGGCCAAACTTTGCCTGCACAGTTGGAGGCAGAGATACCGTATTTTTCGCTCTGTAAGATGCACCAGACCACAAGACGCACCTAGTTTTCGGAGGAGGAAAACAAGGAAAAAATATTCTGAATCTCAGAAGCCAGAACAGCAAGAAGGATCGCTGCGCAGAGAAAGCAGAAATCCCTCTTGCTGTTCTGGCTTCTGGGATAGCTGCGCAGCCTGCATTCGCTCCGTAAGACGCACACACACATTTCTCCTTACTTTTGAGGAGGGGAAAAGTGAGTCTTATAGAGCAAAAAATACGGTACTTCTGAACACCACTTGCTGGAAACTGCAGGAGGGGAGAGTGTTCGCTCTCGTGCTCAAATCCTGCATGGGGGCTTCCCACCATTAAAAAGATCCATCTTGGGAACCAAATATTGCCCTTGTGCAGGACTCCATATTACGAAAGATTACCAAAGCCCACCCCCTGCTGGTCGGCCACTGTGAGAAGAGAATGCCGGACTATTCTTGTGTTTTGTGCAGATGGCAGATGAAGATGATGGACTTTATGGAGCTGGCTGACCTCACTGGGAGAATCCGCGACCAGAAAGAAGAGGAATACCAAGAAGATTGGAAGAAATTTAAAGATTATTTGAATAAATATTGTAATATTAAAGATTAGTAGTTACTTGGAAGTACTAAATAGGCCTAGGATTAAATAAATAAATGTGATAGAGAATGTTAAGAAAAGTTAAGAAATTTGATTATAATCGGAATATTGTTTTTTGAATGATGATATTGGAACTGCTACCTTCAGTTACAAGGAAATTCAGATGGAAGAGATTAGAGGAAGTCAAGTAATAGGTTTATGAAGTTCGAAGTTTAATTAATTGACTTTTACTATTTATGTGTTTGTGGCTATATTTTTGGTGATTATTTGTTATATTTCATTTCGTTTTCTTTTTGTTTCATTGGTTTTGCAGTATGTGTTGTATTTGTTTGAAACTTAATAAATATTATTGGGGGGAGAGGGAAAGAATGCTGGCCTAGACGATCAAGTAGGTTTTGGCATGATCCAGCAGACTGGCTCTTATTGCATTCCTAAATTCTCCCTTTCATTAATCTGCAGAACACATTATCCTGCAGAGTCGGACGCCCGGTGCAGTTATCTCAAAGGGCTGTTAGCAAGGCCACAGGGTTATCGCGGTATCTTATCCGTGGGGCAATTGGGCCTAGTTTGTGGCTTGGCTCTTATCGCACCGGATTGATAACCTTGGCCACGGCAAGGGGTGTGGAAGGGTGCAGCGGGCCTGGCCTGCAGGAGGCGCACAATCTCTTGCTGAACAGCTATGCAACGGACGCCAACAGGGCTGCAAACGAATCCATGCAACAGGGCGATGAATCCACCACACCCGCTTTCAATGGGGCTTAGGCTTGCGTGCACAGTGGAAATCTGTGCATGCTCAATGGACAAACGGACATTCCTGCGTGCCCCTGCAAATCCCCACCCCCACCCCGCAGATGAATAATATCTGCCTGGTAGATTTGCTGCTGTGTGTAGTGTCACCTCCCCTAGCCTGAGGGCTGGTGGGAGTTGTAGTTCAAAAAACAGAGGGCACCAGGTTGGGAGAGAGGCTGATTTAAGTGGTTTTGGCTGGGGCTAAGACACTTTTTCGTTTTTAAATTCTGTCATGTGCACAATGGAGGAGTGTGTCTGTTGTTGTTTAGTTGTTTAGTCGTGACCGACTCTTCGTGACCCCATGGGGCAAAGAACGCCAGGCACTCCTGTCTTCGACTGCCTCCCGCAGTTTGGTCAAACTCATGCTGGTAGCTTCGAGAACACTGTCCCACCATCTCATCCTCTGTTGTCCCCTTCTCCTTGTGCCCTCCTTCTTTCCCAACATCAGGGTCTTTTCCAGGGAGTCTTCTCTTCTCATGAGGTGGCCAAAGTCTTGGAGCCTCAGCTTCAGGATCTGTCCTTCCAGTGAGCACTCAGGGCTGATTTCCTTCAGAACGGAGAGGTTTGATCTTCTTGCAGTCCATGGGACTCTCAAGAGTCTCCTCCAGCACCAGAATTCAAAAGCATCCATTCTTCAGCGATCAGCCTTCTTTATGGTCCAGCTCTCACTTCCATACATCCCTACTGGGAAAACCATAGCTTGAACTGTACGGACCTTTTTTGGCAAGGTGATGTCTCTGCTTTTTAAGAAGCTGTCTAGGTTTGTCATTGCTTTTCTCCCAAGAAGCAGGCGTCTTTTAATTTCGTGACTGCTGTCACCATCTGCACTGATCATGGAGCCCAAGAAAGTAAAATCTCTCACTGCCTCCATTTCTTCCCCTTTTTGTTTGCCAGGAGGTGATGGGCCCAGTGGCTATGATCTTCGTTTTTTTGATGTTGACCTGCAAACCATATTTTGCGCTCTCCTCTTTCACCCTCATTAAAAGGTTCTTTAATTCCTCCTTGATTACATTTCATTCATTTCTTATATTTCGACGCCACTCTTTGCTCACGAGAAGTCACACAGCGGCTTACGTCCAATAAACGACAACATAGTAGAACATTACGACTGCGACGTAAATTATGTAAAACAATTAACAAATCATCAGTAAAAACAACCACTACGAACAAAACAACTTAAAACATAAAACAGTACAACCACAAGAAAAGTCCTGTTATAAAACCCACAAAGCGTTACAGCACTCATAATCCACAAAGCAATATTAACAACATTGACAAACTAAGCGCTGCTGAATTCACACTCTCGCTCTCTCCCCACCCTCATGACTCATAGCGTCCACAGTCCATCAAGAAAACACCTTCCCATAATGGCTGCGGAAGCAACTTCCTGGATCTCTCTCCAGGTGCATTTTGTTTTTTTGTTTTTAGAAAATCTCTATTAATTTTCACATAAACAAATATACATGAATTACATAACATACAAAACAAAAAACGCTACAAATGAATAGGAACAATAAAGATAAAGAAACAGACATAAACAAATATGATATATTACACTTACATGACAAATTAAAATATATAACTTCCAATAATTCTCATTATACTACTTGTATTATCTGTATTCCTTGCACAGATTCATATTATTTTGTTTTGTGTAAATATATATAAATTCCAATATTATATTTTATCCATTTCTTGCTTACCAGTATCACTCTATTTCTGCAAGTATCTTATTGTTCGTACAGCATGATTTTAGATATTCTTTGAATATTTTCCATTCCCTATACCAGTGTTTTTCAACCACTGTTCCGCGGCACACTAGTGTGCCGCGAGATGTTGCCTGGTGTGCCGTGGGGAAAATTAAAAAATTCGAAAGATTTTTTTTTCAAGTCAAATTTTCGATTGGGGCGCCGTCCCCGGAGGGAGGCGGGCGAGTCGGGCGGCGAGAGGCGGGGCGGCGGCGACGAGGAGAGGCCGCCCAGCGCGGGGCTCTCGCCGTCTGCCTGCCTGGCTGCCTGCGAGCTCGGCGGGCAGCGCCTCCGTCCGCAGCGCCCGCCTCGCGGCTCTCATTCCCTGCCCCTGCCAAAGCTCACCCAGCCAAGCCGCGCTCTCCTTCCTGCCTCGCTTTGCTGCCTCCTCCCCCCCCACCCCCAAAGCTTGGAGGTTCCCCGGCGCCGGCCCGCAGGTTTGACCCCCTTCTCACACCTGTTCGCGCTCCTTGCACGGAATGGGGCGGATGGGGAGGAACGGGGCTCGCCGCTGCCTCCGCTCGCCCTCCCCCCCCTCCGCCGGCGGTCCCGCGATTCTTGGCTTTTTGGCAGTTGGCACAGAAGGAAGGCAAGGGGGAGGGGGAAAAATTGAAACTTACACTTTCGTGCGTATAATTTTTCATATTTCTGTTTACTTACTATTTCATAATAAAGTAATTATAAAATACTTTCTTTGTGTTTATTTGATTCCTATCAAAGAGAATTACTTTATATATAGTCAATATAGGCACAGAGTTAATTTTTTAAACATTTTCTAATGGTGGTGTGTCTCGAGATTTTTTTCATGAAACAAGTGTGCCTTTGCCCAAAAAAGGTTGGGAAACACTGCCCTATACTGCTGGGAATTGTAGTCCGAAACACCTGGAAGGTACCAGGTGGGGGGGAAGAGGCTGAGTTAAGTGGTCCAGGGGTCCCGTTATTAAGGATCCGAGTGCTGTTGGCTATCTTATTATGGCTATCAACCTTTAAGTGAATCACACATCTGTTTCCGTGTGGAAACACCCACTGATGGCCGTAATCTCTGCAAGCGATAGAATGCGGCCAAATGGCGCAACTTTGGAGAGGGAAGTGAAAGCCTCCTTTGGGGAAGGAAAACCTTGAGCAGGGCCTTGACGCCCCTTTAACCAATTAAGTTTTTTTTGTGGGGTTTTTTTTAGGGGGGGGAGCAGAGCCCTGGAGGAATATCCTCCCCTTTAAAAATAAATCTATTTCCCCCCACTTACCTGCCTGTATTTTATCACAAATATCCGGATAACCAGTTTTATATATCTTGTGAATGTCAACAGCCCTAGGACAACCCTAGTTTGGTTTAGTTTTTATGCATTTGCCTACAAACAAAAACACCAAGTCTTTTCACATGCATCCTACTTTATGCTCCGTAGAGACGTTTGTTTGTTGGTGTTGGTGCATTTAAAATGAAAACTCAATAAAAAGCATTAAAAATAAAATAAAATAGTTTTTATGCATTTGCCTATTTGGGTTATAATGGACAAAATTTAACAAAAACACTCTTGTTGCCAGAGGCTCAGGTCCAGGGTGACAAATGTTAGGAAGAAGGCGAGGAAGACACGCAAACAAACACACGCCCTGGGTAGGCAGAGAACCAGCCCCAGGGCCGGCTTTTTCCAGCCACCCAACCCCAAAAACACGTGTCTGCCCTTGCAAGAAATCCGGTGGCTGTGCCTACACAGGAAGGCAAGCCCTTTCCTTGGTCCCGGGGAGGCAAGAGGCGCGGCGCCGCGCCACCTCCCGCGAACACGCGTAACGTGAGAACGGTGGGTGGCGCGGATCCGGGTTGTGGGTCGACGCGTGTCAAGCCTGCCTGGGCTTTTTCTTTTTGGGGGGTGGGTGGGTTGCAGCTGCCTCCTCCTCCTTCCTCCTCCTTTTCCTCGCCGGCCAGCCGAGGCTCCTCCCGGGCAGGATCTGAGCTCACGGCGGCGGATGCAATCGCATCCCGGAGGGAGGAGGAGGAGGAAGCCGGGCCGGGCCGGTCACATGAAGAGCCCGTGACCCGCCCGGCGCTGGAGCCGGTCCGGCCGAAGCTCCATGTCGCCTCCCGGGGCTGCTGCAAAGGACGCGGCCAGGTCGGTGCGAGGCGGGGGGGGGGGGGCAGGACGCCTGGGTCCCTCCGGGGAGGGGGTGGGGTGTTGCAAGGAAGCGGGGGCCCCACCCACCCCCGGGGGATGGAGCCAGGACGCCTGGGTCCTTCGGGAGGGAGAGGGGGCGGGGAGGAGAAGGGCTGGGAGGGGGAGCAGCGGCTGGCTCGGACTCCTGGGTCCCTGCGAGGATCGGGTCCCCGTCTCAGCATCACCGTTCCGCCCCTGGGGCTGATAAGGGGCCCCGCTGCGCCCCTGGGCTTGATGGGAAAATCTCTGCTCTCAAGATGCCCTTCCCAAATCTCCCCCCCTCCCCCAGCTTGGTCAGTTGAGGGGGGGCAGTTTAGGAGGGGATCACTCCTGATCTAGAGTCATGGATGCTTTTTAGCACATCTCTGTTTTTTTTGGGGGGGTGTTACAGATTATTACCCGGTTTTCCTGTCCTCCCTCGTATCATTTTTTTAACGGGAGTTGACTGACCGCCACTCTCCCCACCCTCCTTAAAAAAATTTAACCCACTGTTATTACGACTATTTTATTATTATGCCCTGTGTTATGCTATTCGTTGTTATGATGCATAAACTACATTCTTACTATTGGGATCTTTGG
Organism: Podarcis vaucheri; assembly: GCF_965113315.1. Taxonomy (NCBI): domain Eukaryota; kingdom Metazoa; phylum Chordata; class Lepidosauria; order Squamata; family Lacertidae; genus Podarcis; species Podarcis vaucheri. The sequence goes on along the minus strand of NC_138751.1, from coordinate 2,399,583 downwards.
GTAAAGGGCTGTGTATGATCAGTTGCCAACCTAGCAGTTCGAAAGCACCTCAAAGTGCAAGTAGATAAATAGGTACCACTCCGGCGGGAAGGTAAACGGCGTTTCCGTGCACTGCTCTGGTTCGCCAGAAGCGGCTTAGTCCTGCTGGCCACATGACCCGGAAGCTGTACGCAGACTCCCTCGGCCAGTAAAGTGAGATGAGCGCCACAACCCCAGAGTCAGCCACGACTGGACCTAACGGTCAGGGGTCCCTTTACCTTTATATCAATTGAACAAATAATAATAATAACTTATTTTTGTCCTGGTTGTGCAACAATAGACACATGGGCTCCTCTGCGCATGCACCAAATTCCTTATTCCGAAGGTGGTGGACTCCCCTTCCTTGGAGGTCGGACAGCCACCTGTCAGGGGTTCTTCAGATGAGATTCCTTCATTGCGGGGTTGGGCTGGATGACCTTTGGGGATCCCTCAACAACAAAGCTATGATTCTGTGCTCACCGCTGAATGGTCCCAAAGAGGATCCATGAAGAGAGCTTGCTTCCATGCCAGTGGGTCATGGGCCCCAGCAGCCCTGGTTCTCCCCAGCCCCCCCAACACACCTTTCCTTGAGGAACGGGCCTGTGTGGTTCAGGGGCAGAGCTCCTGCTTGGCTTGCAGAGTTAACCTATGGAACTCACCCCCACAGGACGGAAGCAGGGGTGGCCCCTGACCTGCATGGCTTTAAAATGGGGTTTGGCAAATTCGCAGAGGGCTCTTGGCCTTGGATCCATAGAATCCTAGGATTGTTAGGGTTACCTAGTCCAACCCCCCTGCAGCGCAGGAAACTTTTGCCGTACCCGGAACTCGAACCAAAGTCCCTGGGATTAAGAGTCTCATGCTGTACCGATTAATCCGTTCCAGATTTTTGAAAACAGCAGTCCAACATGAATTTTATTCTCTTACGAGACCATTGATCCATAAAATGAAAGCAATAATCAGTGTACCGTGCTATAAAATAAACAAGGCAACATTGTAGATGACAGAAATTAAAATTATTATTTTTTCCTTACCTGCGCAGATGACAGTCATCATTTAGATGGGGGGCTTTTATCCATTTCCGCAGTCACACACAATCAATCAATTGGTAGCCAAACTGGGTTCCACACAGTCGCAAAAAACAAAATAACCAGAAAAGCCTCAAAAACAAAAGCGCAAAATAAACAGCAAAAACAAAAGCGCCAGAATTAATCCATCCCGGGAGTCCGCTTGACTTCCGAAATGTTTGAAAACCAAGGCGCGGCTTCTGATGGGTGCAGGCGCCCAGGAAACAATAGCCAACAGCTGCATCGGACGTCCGGTTTTTGAAAAACGGAACTTCTGGGTTTTCGGCTTTGGGGAACCAAGGTACAGTGGTGCCTCGCAAGACGAAATTAATCCGTTCCGCGAGTCTCTTCGTCTTGCGGTTTTTTCGTCTTGCGAAGCAACCCTATTAGCGGCTTAACGGCTATTAGCGGCTTAGCGGCTAGTAACGGCATAGCGGCCTTAAGAAAAAGGAAACAAACTCGCAAGAACTCAAGCCCATAGGGAAATTCGTCTTGCGGAACGACTCAAAAAACGGAAAACTCTTTCGTCTAGCGAGTTTTTCGTCTTGCGAGGCATTCGTCTTGCAGGGCACCACTGTACCACTGTAATGCGCATCTGGTTGGCTAATGTTGGATGCTGGACTAAGATAGGCCATTGGCAAGAAATTTCTTGCATATGTGGTGGACATTTTCCAAGATTAAAGCCTTTTGGGATACCATATATAATGAATTGAAAAAGAGATTTAAGTATAATTTCAGCAAAAAACCAGAGGCTTTCCTGTAGGGGTTAATTGAGGAAATCCAAATGAAAGATGTAAATTTGTTCATGCGTGCAACAATGGCCGCAAGAATACTCCTGGCCCAGAAATGGAAGCAACAAGAATTCCCCACATTGGAAGATTGGCAAGTAAATACATGGAGCTGGCAAAGCTGACGGGGAAGATTCGGAATGGCTGTGATGATTTGTTCCAAAAGGACTGGGGCAAATTTATACTCTATATGAAAGAAAATTGCAAACAGTTGGATACGTTTGTAGGTTTAAGTTGAAATGTTTGGTAATGGGAAATTAACGAGCTGATTTACTTATAAGTAGGTGATTGTTAAAAGATTGATTCAAGGTAAAAAAGTGAATTTAGGAATGTGAATAAATTGGTAATGAGATATCGAAGTCTGCTAGAGGGAAGGAAGGAGGCAGATACTTTATTTAAGCAATGCCTTAAGCCATGAATTATTATTTTTTGAGATTGAAATGTAATAAAATATGGAAAACTTAATAAAAATTATATTTAAAAAATAATAATAAAATGGGCCATTGGTCTGATCCAGCGATTGGAGCTGATGATTACAACTGCTGCAGCTAATCTCTCTCTCCCACCCCCAATCTTCCTGTTTTCTGCCCCCCTAGATAAACCGGGGAGCTTGCGGCCCCCCCAGGCCATGTCTACAGAGAGCTCCCCTCTGCTCAGCTACCGGCTCTTCCGGGTCTCTAGCGAGGGCGAGATGCCAGGGGGCGGCCAGGAAGAGGCCCCCCTGGTGGTGGGGGTGGCGGGGTCGGCCACAGGGAGCTCCCACCATGACCCGGCCCGGCAGCTGTCGACGTTCTTCGGGGTCATCGTCCCCACCGTCCTCTCCATGTTCAGCATTGTGGTCTTCATGCGTGTGGGTGAGTCGGGCTCTGTGTTCGAGAGGCGCCAAGGTGCCTGTCCTTCTCTGCACCCCCCCTTTTATAAAAAAACCCCAAAACCTGACCTTGATCTGTGTCTCCACGCAGGGTTTGTCATCGGCCACGCAGGCTTCCTGCAGTCTCTCCTTATGTTGGTGGTGGCCTATGTCATCATTTCCTTGACCGTCCTGTCCGTCTGCGCCATCTCCACCAATGGAGCGGTCCAGGCAGGCGGGGCTTACTGTATCCTTTTTTTGGGGGGGGGCAATTCGACGCACTTTGGTTGCTCTTGGATGGAGCAAGGGGGGGAGAGTGGGCTGGTGGGAGAAAGCAAAAAATAATAATAATTTTTTAAATAATATATTTATTTTTTTTACCAAGCACCAAAACACAAGTAGTGAAACCCCCCCCAGGCAGCTGATACATTGGGTATAAATATTCAATAATATACATATTCAAATCAACCATATGTACACTTCTATAAACCTTAACAATCCTCCCTCCACAAGGTTTATTTAACTTTAAACATTTTAATTGCTCCAAATTGTTCAAACCTACCCAAATAATTCAGTATCTTCTCAAACCAATCCTCCTTTTTCTCACTGGCCTTGTGCCCTTTCATTCTATGTATCTTCACAGTCAGTTATTCTAAAATATTATTCAGTTTTTTCCTCCATTGTTTCACCCCTAGCTCTTCTGCATTTCCCCAATTACTCGCTATAACCTGCCTGGCTGCAATTACCATCAGTTTTACCCATTTACATTCCTCTTTTGTTTTTTTCATCTATTCACGCGACACACAGTTAAACTATGGAACTCCCTGCCACAGGAGGCAGCAATGGCCACCAACCTGGACGGCTTTAGGATTGGGCAAATTCATGGGGGAGGACGAGAGGGGCTGTCGGTGGCTGCTGGCCAGGATTTCCCTATGCCAGGCAAACCCGGCCCTCCAGATTGTTTTGGGACTACAATTCTCATCATCCCTGACCACTGGTCCCGTTAGCTAGGGATGATGGGAGTTGTAGTCCCAAAACATGGCAAGCTTTTTCCAAATTCCCAAATGCATGTCGCTCTGAAACTCTTGGGACTACGATAAAAGTCCTGCTTTTTCTGCCCTCCCCCCGAACTTGCTCCAACTCTGACCATCCCAGAAAGCGGCCCTTGAATTGTGGCCCGAATTGAGTCGGCCCTCGCTAGTTCCTGCTCCATGCCGCCTGGTAACTGGAGGTAGACTTCCCTTGTACATGGAGGCTCCACAGCTATGCTCATCCTCCGTGAGTTTGGGAGGGTGGCGGTTCCTCAACTTCTCCTCTTTCAAAACTTTGCCTTAACTGACAACCTTCCCCCCCCCCAACCCGGCCGCTTTCAGTCATGATCAGTCGGACCCTGGGCCCCGAATTTGGCGGCAGCATCGGGCTCATGTTCTACCTGGCTAATGTCTGCGCTTGCGGCGTCTATGTCCTTGGGCTGGTGGAAGCCATTCTGGACGACTTCGGAGCAGGTGGGTGTCAAGACGAGCGAGGGGTGTTTACTGTATTTTTCGCTCCATAAGACGCACCTGGCCATAAGATGTGCGTAGTTTTTAGAGGGGGGATGCAAGGGGGGGGAATTCTTTAAAGGGAGCGCTGAGCAGAGACTGTATGCATTTTACGAAAGAGCAAAACGACGAGATTATCAGCTGCAATTCCTGCATCTCAGGGGGTTGGGCTGGATGACCTTTGGGGGACCCCCCTTCCGAATCCACAGTTCTGTGATTCTGTGATTCCTATCCTCTCTGCCTCCCTTCCGCAATGCCTGCAGACGGATCCGACCCTCCCGGGGTAAAGGCTCTCCCCCAGGGCTACCTGTACAGCTTCCTCTACGGCTCGGTCGTCCTCCTGGTCTGCCTCCTGGTCTGCCTGGTGGGGTCCCACATCTACTCCCGGGCGGCCTTCTTCATCTTCCTGGTGGTCAACGCTGTCCTCATCACCATCTTCGCCAGCTTCTTTGCCGTGTCGCCTCGGGAGATCGCGGTCTCCCGGGACGCGAACCACAGCTTCAACGCCTCCTTCACCGGGTTCAACGTCTCCACGCTCAGGGACAACATGTATGGTAAGTCTACGGCGGTGCAGAACGACCGAGGGAGGGAGGAGGCCCAGAGCAGAACTTTGCCAACCGGGCAAATGTACAGAGAGCTAAAAGCCAAAAGGAAACAAACAGAAACGCCTGCAAACTTTCTGAGCAACTGGGCAGGCAGAATGCTTTCCACAGATGCCAAAAGGATGATGATAATGATGATGATGATTTTATTATTATTTATACCCTGCCCATCTGGCTGGGTTTCCCAGGCCTTTCTGGGCGGCTACCAACAGAATATTAAAAACACAATAAAACATCAAACAGTAAAAACTTCAGTAAGCAGGGCTGTCTTCAGACGTCTTCTAAAAGTCGGATAGTTGTTTATTTCCTTGACATCTGCTGGGAGGGCATTCCACAGGGCGGGCACCACCACCGAGAAGGCCCTCTGCCTGGTTCCCTGTAATCTCACTTCTCGCAGGGAGGGAACCGCCAGAAGGCCCTCGGAGCTGGACCTCAGTGTCCGGGCAGAACGATGGGGGTGGAGATGCTCCTTCAGGTATACTGGACTGAGGCCGTTTAGGGCTTTCAAGGTCAGCACCAACACTTTGAATTGTGCTTGGAAACATACTGGGAGCCAATGTAGGTCTTTCAGGACCGCTGTTATGTGGTCTCCCAGTCACCAGTCTAGCTGCCGCATTCTGGATTAGTTGTAGTTTCTGGGTCACCTTCAAAGGTAGCCCCACGTAGAGCGCATGGCAGTAGTCCAAGCGGGAGATAACCAGAGCATGCACCACTCTGGCGAGACAGTCTGCGGACAGGTAGGAAAGGAAGGCAGCGAAGGCCCCTGCCTGATATCAATGGGTAGGGAGTTCCACAGTGTTGGTGCCGCCACACTAAACGCCCAGGTTCTTGCAGATGTGGTGAGGGCACTGTGTGGCACAGATGAAAGTGCCAATCTCGCTGATCGAAGCAGTTGTGTGGGCGCATACATTTTGTGTGTGTGTGTGTGTCTCCTACGAACATGCTTCTCTCCCTCTGCAGCCATGTACTCTCGCGATTACACCACCAACAACATCATGTCCTTCGCCACTGTCTTCGCCGTCATGTTCAACGGCTGCACGGGCATCATGGCTGGGTCCAACATGTCAGGTGAGGTTTTCGGAGGGTGGGCCGGGGCAAGGGGGGCAGCAGGAGGTGGGTTTTGGGGGCGCATGCCCTCCTTTCTCGTGGCCGGGGGGTGGCGCTTGGGACCCTGCGCCCATTTTGCAGGGAGAGCCTTTTTTAAAAATGTAGTTTTGCTAATTTCCAATCTGTGACAAAAACGAGAGGGGTGGGGAATGCAAAAACAAAATCCCAACTTGCCTCAAAGCAGCAGCTGTTTTCACCTCTCTCTTTTTTTAAAAATAGGGGAACTAAAAAATGCCAGCAGCTCCATCCCAAAAGGGACCATTATTGCCGTGGTCTACACTTTTGTCATCTATTTCCTTCTCTTCTTCATGACCAGCTTCACCTGCGAGAGGTGAGTGGTAGTTTATTTGCAAATCGGCTTCAGTGGGTTTCAACGATCAAGCGGCGTATGGACTTTGTGAAATGAAATAAAGCAAATAAATATTTTGCTAGGGGCAGGCCTTCCCCAACAAATGACAAATGCCCCCTCCCTTTACACCTCACTGACGCCCTCCCCTATCTCCCACACAGCTCACCCCAAGCCCCTCCCTTCCTCCCAAGCCCCACCCCTTTTCAGGAGTGGGAGGAGCTTCACATAGCCTCCCATCCCTCCCCGTTAAACAGCTTGCTTGGGCCTGCCTGCATGGCCTCGTGCCAACTGCAGAGCGTGACGACACCCTTCATTTCTATATATATAGGAAGAAATTCCTGGCCCGACTGCACTGCCGGCCAATTAGGTTTCAAAGTGCTGGTTTTGACCTATAAAGCCTTAAATGGCTCGGGGCCGCAATACCCCAAGGACTGCCTCTCCCCATATGAACCGACCCGGACCCTGAGATCATCTTCTGAGGACATCCTTCGTATGTGTCAGAGCTGCTACCAGGTCCCAGCTCACATAGGACCACGCCACACAGCGTCCACTTTAAAAGAGTCTTTATTGAGTTACAGGTTTCATTTCCGAACTGCAGCGTGCAGCTCTACACCTTCTGCTCTAGGTCGGCGAAGACCCGTCTGAGTCCCCGCCTCTTGCACACCAGCTTAATACCCTAGCCTTGCTCCACCTCCTTCGCCTCTCCCTACGTCTCTGGGTCCTTCTGCCCCCCTGGGCCTCCTCCCTTCTACTCTCCTCTGACGCTGACCCCCCTGATCCTTCTGCCTCCTTGCGGCGGGCTTTAGGACCTGGCTCACTCTCCGGGCTGCTTACTGCTCCAGCTTCCGCTGCATTTGAACTTGGCGCGCGCGCCCAACTCTCTACTTTCCTCTTAACCGTTGCCTCGCTCTCTGAGGAGGGCGTGACCACCCCTGACTCGTGCCCTCCCTCCTGCTGATAGCCTCCGGAACCCGATGCCTGGCTACCTTCCTCCCTGCTGCTCTCAGTCTTGAGCGTGGGTCCCGACTTCCAGCTGCTGCCGCCCTCAGTTATGAGCGTGGGTCCCGACTTCCAGCTGCTGCTCTCTGAATCTCCTCTGTTCCCTTCCTCCTGGGGTATCCCCCCGGATCCCCCCCTTGCTCTGCTCACTGGGGCTCCCTTTTGGGAGTCCTCTGACTCACTGCTTAGGCTTGGAGATCTCGGGTCGTCATCATCACTCATTCTCCCTTCGGCTTCCTCCCCCTCGCTCTCTGTTTCCACCCTTCTCTGCGTCTCTGCTTCTGAACCCCTGACATCCATCCCCCCCTCGAAGCCCCCCCTTCCCCCCTCCCCGCTGTCAGGTGTGGGTGCTGGGCGCTCCATCATCATGGGAGGGAATGCTGGATACAGGTCGCTCCCCGTGGGTGGCCGCCAACTGAAGACCTCCGAGTCTTCCCCCTCGCGGTCGTCGACGTTGACTTGTTGCTCTTCCATCTCTGTACCGCCGTGCTCGAACCCGAGGTCCTCCCCGAACACGTCCATGTCAGTCTCTGCGTCGGTCGCTCGACCTGGCATCTCCAGCCACTTCCTGCGCCATCGCTCCTCTGGTCGATCGTCCCACCAATACGAGTTGCCTGATGCCGAACCTGCCGGTGAACCTTCTGGGGAACGGGTGCTCCGTGCGGGTTCCCCTTCTGAGTCGAATCCATGGAACGTGCTGGAAGAAAGTGTGGGTGTGAACAACCAGTCGTCGAAGAAGCTCGCTGGCATGGGTTTGTGTGGGAAGAGGGCATGAAACTCGTCCTTGAGCAGGGGTTCCTCCAAAGCGTAGTCTGGTACCCAGCTATTGGCGCTGGCCCGGGTGCCCTCTCTGGCTAAGAGGTATTCGACTCCCTCTTCCCCCCATCTGGAGTCCAAAATCTCCGTGACCTCGTTGATGTGGTCCTGGTGCTTCACCTCCCGCGTCTCCGTCCGTTCCCGGAGCGGACTTGGCGCCGTCCCTGGCTCCTGGAACCTGTGAGGTGCCTTGTAGGGAGTGAGCACCGACCTGTGGAACACCGGATGCATTCTGGAACCCTCCGGCAGCGCCAGTCGGAAGGCTACCGGGTTGATCTGCGCTTCGACTTGGTACGGACCGATCTGCTTGTGCCCCAACTTCTTCTTGGCAAGCGACCTGGTCGGCACTGCGTGGGCTGCCAACCAGACCCAGTCTCCCACTTGGATCACTTCGCCAACCCGCCTGTGCTTGTCAGCTTGCACCTTGTAGGCGTGCTTAGCTAGCTCCAGCTGCCGTCTGAGTTGATCGTGGACCGCCTGCAGCTCTGACGCGAACGCGTCCGCCGTCTGTGGTTCTCCTTCCCCCACTCTCTCCAGTCCCGGGAAGGTTCTGGGATTCCTCCCATTGTTGGCAAAGAACGGCGTCACTCCTGTGGACACGTGCTTCGTGTTGTTGTAAGCGAACTCGGCTAGCGGCAGGTAATCCACCCACGTCGCAGGCTGTTGATTGGCATAGCATCTCAGGTACTGCTGCATGATGGCATTGACCCTCTCTGCTTGCCCGTTGGTCTGCGGGTGTCTTGCTGATGCCAGATTGACCTTGACATTTAGAAAACCCATCAGCTTCTGCCAGAACGACGAGATGAACTGGCGTCCGCGGTCGGACAGGATAGACCGTGGCAGGCCATGCACTTTGAACACGTGATCTATGAACAGTTTGGCGGTTTGTTCCGCCGTGGCCACCTTCGCACACGGAATGAAATGTGCCATCTTGGTGAACAAGTCCACCACCACTAGCACAGCTGTCTTGCCTCTCGAGTTGGGTAAATCCGTCACAAAGTCCAGGGCCACCCTCTCCCACGGTTCAAACGGTGTTTGCAGCGGTTCTAACAGTCCCGCCGGTGGTCTGTGTACCGGCTTGGCCCTCTGGCAGGTGTCGCACCTCGCGACGTAGTCCGCGACCTCTCCTCTCAGCCTGGGCCACCAGAAGTCTCTCGCGACTAATTCCATCGTTTTCTCTGTGCCAAAGTGACCGGCCGTGGGTGCGTCGTGCAACTGTTGCAGTACCTTGGCGCGAAGGTCGTCTCCTGGTACATAGACAGCCCCTTTGCGTAGGAGCAAGCCGTCCCGCACCTGGAACTCGTCCGTGGTAGCCGTGCCTCTGAGCAGTTCCGCCATCTTGTCTTGCGCGAATGAGTCGTCCCGCAATGCACGTCGCACCGCATCCAGGTCTACTGTAGCTGAGGCACACGCCCACGCCGTCGGTGCGAAGATGTGCATGGCCGCCGCTGGCGTCACCTCTTCTAGGTATTGCGGTTTTCGGGACAGTGCATCCGCCATGATGTTGGTGTCGCCTGGGACGTACTCTATTCGGAAATTGAAGTCAGCAAAGAACTCCGCCCAACGTATCTGCCTCTGGTTCAGGAACTGAGCCGTGCGCCAGTGCTCCAGATTCTTGTGGTCCGTGCAGACCTGCACCGTGTGCTTGGCGCCGATTAGGAAGTGCCTCCACGCCTTGAAAGCTGCATGAATGGCCAGCAACTCCCTGTCCCAGATGGTGTAGTTCTGCTCCGACTTGCTGAGCTTTCTGGAGTAGAACGCTCCCGGCCGCCACACCCCCTGCGGGTCTCGCTGCAGCAGGACAGCTCCCACGGCTCTGTCTGACGCGTCTGTCTCTACCCTCAACGGTTTACTGGGGTCGATATGCAGCAGTTGCTTCTCCGATGCGAAGAGATGCTTGAGCGCTTGAAAGGACTGTTCCGCCTGCTCCGTCCAGATGAATTTCTTTTTTTTGGAGCTGAGCGTGTCCGTAATTGCTGCCGTCTGCATCGCGAACCCCTTGATAAACTTGCGATAGAAGTTGGCGAAGCCGACAAACCGCTGGACCTCCTTCCGGTTGCGCGGGCTTTTCCAATCCAATACCGCACGAACCTTGGTGCTGTCCATGGCTATCCCCTTGTCCGACAACTTGTATCCCAGGAAATCCACCTCCGTCGTGTCGAACTGGCACTTCTCCAGCTTGGCGTACAGTCTATGTTGTTGCAACCTGCTGAGCACCTCCCTCACGTCTCGGTCGTGAGCTTGCTGCGAGTCAGAGAAAATCAGGATGTCATCCAGGAAGCAGACGCATGTCTTGTAGAGGAGTCCCTCCAACACGTGATGCATAAAAGCTTGAAAACAGTGAGAGCCATTTTGTAATCCAAAGGGCATAACTCTGTATTCGTAGGTGCCCAGCGGTGTGAACATGGCCGTCTTCCACTCATCGCCCTCCCGCATGCGGATGAGATTGTACGCCCCTCGCAGGTCCAACTTGGTGAACACGCGTCCCTTGCGCACCGTCGCGAGGAGGTCGTCAATCCTGGGCATGGGGTAATCAGACGGTTTGGTCATCTGGTTCAAAAGGCGGTAGTCCACAACTAGTCTTTTTTGGGGCGTGTCTTTCTTTTTCACGAAGAAAACGGGACTGCCCCCCACTGCCTTGGACTCTCTGATGAAGCCACGCTCCAGATTATGCTCGATGAACTGTTTGAGTTCCTGCATTTCATCTTCAGACATGGAGTATAGCCGCCCCTTCGGCAGCGTCGCCCCCGGTAGGAGGTCAATCTTGCAGTCATATGGCCGGTGAGGGGGTAGCTTGTCCGCCTCCTTCTCGCAGAAGACCTCCAAAAAGCTCGCGTATTTGTGGGGGACCGCTTGCAACGTTCCCAACTGCAGTTGTGATTCCTCCTCCTCTCCCTCCCGTCGGGGCAGGATGCAGTGTTCTGCGCAATAAGAGGAGCCGAAGATCAGTTGTCTCTGGTACCAAGCCAGTGTCGGACTGTGCCTGTCCAGCCAACTCATGCCCAACACAATGGGCGTGTCCGACAGTTGGGTGACATTAAAACTGATGACTTCCCTGTGGTTGCCAAGGCGCATCACCATCGGTGGCGTCTGCTTCACCACCTGCCCCCCTAGCAACTCTCTGCCATCCACTGTGACGACTTGCAGGGGCAGAGTGGCAGGCAATAGCTGTATAGCGTGCTGCTCCACAAAGCTCTGCGCTATAAAGTCTGCGTTGCTTCCAGAATCCACAGAAAGCGGCACTTCGATAGTGACGCCGTCGGGTAGCTGGAGAGATGCTGTGAGCTGCACTACTGGTTTGGGTGGGAGGGGATCCGTGGGTTGCAAGATTGCTGGGGACTGCTTCACAGATGCGTCTGGCTGGGCCCCAGTGCCTCCGTCTCCAGCCAGACATCGTCGTTTCCCTGCTGTGGTTCTCCTTGCTGCGTTGCTGCAGTCACCATTGCTGAGGCTGCAGTGTGCTTGTGGAGCCTCCGGGGACACTCCTTCGCCAAATGGCCTGGATCCTCGCAGATGTAACACTTCCTGTTCCCTCTAGGAGGCTTCGCTTTCACTGCTGCCGGTGCTAGGGCTCTGGCTGCTGACTGAGCCCTTGCACCTCCAACCTCCATCGGTTCCCCTCCCCCTCCTGGCGGAGGTGTGGATTGCGCACGCGCTGCTTCCCTCGGAACGAAAGAGAAACTTCTCGCTGCTTCGCGCCCTCCACGTCCTTCATCTCTGCACCATGGACGTTCTTCCAGCCTCACCCCCACAGTCAGCGCCCTTTGGACCACCTCCTGCGTGCTTCGGGGCCTCTCCCCCCTTGCAATTTCATCCTTAACCGCTGAACTTAGACCCTCCCAGAAGAGGTCTCTGACAGGGGGCGAATCCCGATCCCATTCTAAAGCACTGACCAGCGCAAAAAATCGGGCGTGATACTGCCGGACGCTCGCCCTCCCTTGTTTTAGTCCATGAATCTCCCGTCTGGCAAGATCCACATCAATAGTAGACAAAAAACACGCATCCATCGCTTTGATAAAGGCATCTGCATTCTGAAGCGCCGGATCTTTATCCCTCCACAAATTGCGCAGCCAGGCTTTGGCATCCCCATGCAAATGGGACAATATGAACCCCACCTTCTCTTCCTCATCTCTAAAGTCTTTTGCCAGCAGTTGCAGTGCGCACATTACGTCTGCTCTAAAATTAGGGTACTGTTGCAAAGTCCCATCGAAGTGAGCCACAAGCCCTCCTGCTCTCCGTGCCAATCCCACGCCCTCCGGTCTGGGTCCCGGTTGCCCTTGCTTAACAAGCATTTCAAACCTGGCGTGTAGGTCTCTGTAGGCGGCTGTAGTCTCCTCCTCCCGTTTCTTGGAAGCCAATACCTCTGAGGACAACTGGGTCACTGCCTCTTGCAGCGCGGAGATCCTCTGTTCTTCCGTCATCTTGCTAACCTTTGTGAGCTCGCTTACAGACACCCCTCTTCCTCCCCTAGCGGCTTCTGCTCCCGCTGCGAGGTTTCAGGTTTCTGAAGCTTTGAAGAGACGGGTCTTACTGTCAGAGCTGCTACCAGGTCCCAGCTCACATAGGACCACGCCACACAGCGTCCACTTTAAAAGAGTCTTTATTGAGTTACAGGTTTCATTTCCGAACTGCAGCGTGCAGCTCTACACCTTCTGCTCTAGGTCGGCGAAGACCCGTCTGAGTCCCCGCCTCTTGCACACCAGCTTAATACCCTAGCCTTGCTCCACCTCCTTCGCCTCTCCCTACGTCTCTGGGTCCTTCTGCCCCCCTGGGCCTCCTCCCTTCTACTCTCCTCTGACGCTGACCCCCCTGATCCTTCTGCCTCCTTGCGGCGGGCTTTAGGACCTGGCTCACTCTCCGGGCTGCTTACTGCTCCAGCTTCCGCTGCATTTGAACTTGGCGCGCGCGCCCAACTCTCTACTTTCCTCTTAACCGTTGCCTCGCTCTCTGAGGAGGGCGTGACCACCCCTGACTCGTGCCCTCCCTCCTGCTGATAGCCTCCGGAACCCGATGCCTGGCTACCTTCCTCCCTGCTGCTCTCAGTCTTGAGCGTGGGTCCCGACTTCCAGCTGCTGCCGCCCTCAGTTATGAGCGTGGGTCCCGACTTCCAGCTGCTGCTCTCTGAATCTCCTCTGTTCCCTTCCTCCTGGGGTATCCCCCCGGATCCCCCCCTTGCTCTGCTCACTGGGGCTCCCTTTTGGGAGTCCTCTGACTCACTGCTTAGGCTTGGAGATCTCGGGTCGTCATCATCACTCATTCTCCCTTCGGCTTCCTCCCCCTCGCTCTCTGTTTCCACCCTTCTCTGCGTCTCTGCTTCTGAACCCCTGACAGTATGTCTCCCCTATGAGAGGTCCGGGGGGTGGCAACAAAAGAAGAGGCCTTATCTGTGGTGGCTCCCCGTTTGTGGAATTCTCTCCCCGGGGTGGTTCGGCTGGCAGCTTCATTATATATCTTTAGGCGCCAGGCAAAAATGTTCCCCTTCAACCATGACTTTTTAAGTGTGTTTGTGAGTGGGTGGGATATCGTTTTCTTTGTGCTCTATTGTGAATTTTGCATTCTCATTTTATATTTTTATGTTGTGAGCTGCACTGTGATCAATACAGTGAAGGCACTAGCCTGGTGTCAATAGGCAAGGAGTTCCAAAGTCTAGGTGAAAGTTTGATTTCTTACAAAGGCGGAATGGGCGTTGTGTGGCACTTGCAACGGCGCCAGTTCTGCTCTTGTGTTCTTACGTGTTGGACTACCCCGCAGGGCTCTGCTGAAGGGGGACTACGGCTTCTTCCGGGCTATCAATGTATGGCCTCCCTTTGTGTTGATCGGCATCTACTCTGCGTCGCTCTCGGCATCGATGAGCAACCTCATTGGCGCATCGCGGATCCTCCACGCCCTGGCAAAGGACGACCTGTTTGGTGAGTCCTTCCCCTCCAGAAAAATCCCTTTACATGAGTGCAGGGGGAACCCATAGCTCTCCGGGTGCCGCTGCGCTACAACTCCCACCGGGCGCTACAGCTCCCACCATCGCCCCTGCCCGTTGGCCGTGGTGGCTGAGGGGAGTTGGGAGTCCAGAAATATATGGAGAGGATCCACTGGCATTCCCCTCTCGTTTCCCCAAGCCCGCTTTCTGTCTCTGAAGATCCCATTGTTGCCTTGTCATGGCAGGAATTGTCCTGGCTCCCGCGAAGATTGTTTCCAAAGGGGGCAACCCGTGGGTGGCCGTCCTCTACACCTGGGCGCTCGTACAGGTACGTTCTCCTCTTCTCTTCCTTCCCCTTTCACCCTGTGCCGCTCAGGGGAACCCCAGAGCTGCTCTGTTCCGGCCAACATCGGAAAATGAGAAAACAGTTAGCGCATGGGTAGGCAAACTAAGGCCCGGGAGCCGTATATGGCCCAATCGCCTTCTCAGTCTGGCCCGCAGATAGTCTGGGAATCAGTGTATTTTTACATGCATAGAAGGTGCCCTTTTATTTAAAATGCATCTCTGCATTATTTGTGGGCATAGGAATTTGTTCATTTTTATTTTTTCCCCAAAATATAGTCCGGCCCCCCACAAGGTCTGAGGGACAGTGGACCAGCCCCCTGCTGACCCCTGGCATAGATGCTGAAGGGCAAGACAGGGGAGCAGCGGTCCTAGCCCAGCCGCCCATAGACTCTATCTAGGAGGGACTCCAGGGGTCATCGCGTCCAGCCCACTTGCAATGCAGGAATCTGCAGCTATTCAGTTATAGAGTGAGGTGGCCTTTGAGCAAGGGATTTAAAATATACAGTGGTGCCTCGCAAGACGAAAAGAATCCGTTCTGTGATTCTCTTCGCCTAGTGTTTTTTTTCGTCTTGCGAAGCAAGCCCATTGACGGATTAGCGCTATTAGCGGCTTTTAGCGGCTTTTCGGCTGATCGGATCAGCTGATAAGCGGCTTAGCGGCTTAGAAAAGGGGGGGGAGGGAAAAAACCCACAGGAACTCGCAAGACATTGTCGTCTTGCGAAGCAAGCCCATAGGAAATTCGTTTTGCGAAGCACCTCCAAAACGGAAATCTCTTTCGTCTAGCGAGTTTTCCGTCTTGTGAGGCATTCGTCTTGCGGGGCACCACTGTATAAACTAATCTGGAGTCTTCCAGATAGTGTGGACTACAGTTCCCATCAGCTTTCTTGGGAGCTGTTGTCCAAATCAACTGGATATCAATAACAATATAATAATAATTTATTATTTATACCTCACCCATCTGGCTGGGGTTTCCCAGCCTCTCTGGGCGGCTCCCAGCAGAATACAGTGGTACCTCGGGTTACATACTGTCAGGGGTTCAGGAGCAGAGGCGAGGGCAAGGGAGGAAACAGAGAGCGAGGGGGAGGAGGCAGAAGAAAGGATGAGTGATGACGACGACCCGAGATCTCCGAGTCTTTCCAGTGAATCAGAAGATTCACAAAAAGGGGCACCAGTGGCCAGGGCAAGGGGGGAGACTAGGGGGACACCCCAGGAAGATAGAGCCAGAGGGGACTCAGAGGGGAGCAGTTGGAGATCGGGACCAGCGTCACCGCCAGAGAGTAGGAAAGAGGAAGAGCGCCAGGGATCAAGCGCTGGCAGCTCGCAACAGGAGGGAGGGCACGAGTCAGGAGTGGCCACACCTTCATCGGGGAGCGAAGTGACGGTTAGACGGAAAGTGGAAGGTTGGGCGCGCGCGCCAAGTTCAAATGCACAGGAAGGTGGCGCAGTAGGCAGCCCGGAAAGGGAGCCAGATCCTAAAGCACGGCGCAAGGAGACAGGAGAGTCAGGGGGGTCAGCGTCAGAAGAATCCCGGAAGGAAGAGACCCAGGGGGGCAGAGGGACCCAGAGGAGAACTGTCAGGCGGAAAAGGTGGAGCAGGGCTAGGATATTAAGTTGGTGCGCAAGGGGCGGAGACTCAGACGGAGCTTCGCCGATCTAAGCATAAGACGTAGGGTTGCACGCAGCAGCTCGAGAATGGAGACTGTAACTCAATAAAGACTTTTATTTAACGATCGCTGGCTAGCGTGATCCTCTGTGAGCTAGGATCTGGAAGTAACCCTGACAGTAAGCTCCTTCTGCACAAAATTGTGGGCATCCACGGCCTCGCGGAGAGGAGAGAAAGCGGGTGCCTACAAGAGAGCTCACGAACGGCAGACAATATGACGGCCGAACAGCAAATAACGGAACTCAGAGAAGCGGTTTCACGACTGAATGCCGAGGCGCTGGCGTCCAGGAAGAGAGAGGAGGAAGCAGCTGCCGCCTACAGGGATCTCCAGGTCAGGTTGGACGTGCTTACGAAGCAAGGGCAACAGACACCCAAATCAGAGGGGATTGGGTTGGAGAGACGCACAGGCGGTCTGGTCTCTCACTTCGATGGGAATTTGCAACAGTACCCCAACTTTAGAGCAGACGTAATGTGTGCACTGCAACTGCTGCACAAAGACTTTAGAGATGAACAAGAGAAAGTGGGGTTCGTCATGTCCCATTTGCATGGAGACGCTAAAGCATGGCTGCGCAATTTGTGGAGAGATAAGGATCCTGCGCTCCAAAATGCGGACGCCTTTATTAAAGCGATGGATGGCTGTTTTTTATCAAGCATTGACGTGGACCTTGCCCGAAAGGAGGTGCATGGACTAAGGCAAGGGAGGGCCAGCGTAAGGCAGTATCATGCCCGCTTTTTCGCTTTGGTCAGTGCCCTGGAATGGGACAGAGATTCGGCTCCTGTCAGAGACCTTTTTTGGGAGGGCTTGCACAACTCGGTTAAAGATGAGATTGCGAGGGGGGAGAGACCCCGGACCACGCAGGAGATCGTTCAGAGGGCGCTGGCGGTGGGGGTGCGGCTGGAAGAACGTCCGTGGAGCAGGGACGAAGGGCGCAGCGGGCGCGAACCAGCCAGGGGCTCCTCCTTCCTTCCCAGAGAAGCAGCGCGTGCGCAATCCACGCCTCCAACAGGGGGAGGGGTGGAACCGATGGAGGTTGGGAGTGCAAGGGCTCAGTCAGCAGCCAGAGCCCTAGCACCGGCAGCAGTGAAAGCGAAGCCTCCTAGAGGGAACAGGAAGTGTTATATCTGCGAGGATCCAGGGCATGTGGCGAAAGAGTGTCCCCGGAGGCTCCACAAGCACACTGCAGCCTCAGCAATGGTGACTGCAGCAACGCAGCACGGAGAACCACAGCAGGGAAACGACGATGTCTGGCTGGAGGAAGAGGCACTGGGGCCCAGCCAGACGTGTCAGTGAAGCAGTCCCCAGGGAATTTACCGCCCATGGACCCCCTCCCGCCCAAGCCAGTAGTGAGGCTCACCGCATCGCTCCAGCTACCCAATGGCATCACCATGGACGTGCCAATCACCGTCGACTCGGGAAGCAATGCAGACTTCATAGGGCAGGACTTTGTCGACCGGCACGCTATACAGTTGCTGCCTGCCACGCTGCCCCTGCAGGTTGTCACGGTGGATGGCAGGGAGCTGTTAGGGGGGCAAGTGGTGAAGCAGACGCCGCCTATGGTGCTGCGGCTTGGAAATCACAGGGAAATCATCAGCTTCAACGTCACTCAACTCTCGGACACGCCTATCGTATTGGGCATGAGTTGGCTGGACAAGCACAGCCCGACGCTGGCTTGGTACCAGAGGCAGCTGACCTTCGGCTCTTCCTTTTGTGCTGAACACTGCATCATGCCCCAGCAGGAAGGGGAGCAAGAGGAGTCACAGCTGCTGCTAGGCATGCTGCAAGCGATTCCCCACAAGTACGCAGAATTTTTGGAGGTTTTCTGCGAGAAGGAGGCAGACAAGCTACCCCCCCACAGACCATATGACTGCAAAATTGACCTGCTGCCGGGGGCGGCGCTGCCCAAAGGGAAGCTGTATTCCATGTCTGAAGACGAACTGCAGGAACTCAAAGAGTTCATAGATCATAATTTGAAGCGCGGTTTCATCCGAGAGTCCCAGGCAGCGGGGGGCAGTCCTGTATTCTTTGTGAAGAAGCGAGACACGCCCCAAAAAAGACTCGTAGTGGACTACCGCATTTTGAACAGTGTCACCAAGCCGTCGGACTTCCCCATGCCCCGAATCGACGACCTCCTCGCAAAAGTACGCAAGGGCAGCGTGTTCACCAAGTTGGACCTGCGAGGGGCGTACAACCTCATTCGCATGCGGGAAGGAGATGAGTGGAAGACAGCCATGTTCACGCCCCTGGGCACCTACGAATATAGGGTTATGCCTTTTGGATTGCAAAATGGCTCCCACGTTTTTCAAGCTTTCATGCATCACGTGTTGGCGGGGCTCCTCTACAAAACGTGCGTCTGTTTCTTGGATGACATCCTGATCTTTTCGGAATCGCAGCAGGAGCATGACAGACACGTCAGGGAAGTGCTGAGCCGGCTACAGCAACATAGGCTTTACGCCAAGCTGGAGAAGTGCCAGTTCGACGTGACGGAGGTGGATTTCCTGGGCTACAAGTTGTCTGACAAGGGGCTCGCCATGGACAGCGCCAAGGTTCGAGCGGTGTTGGATTGGAAAAGCCCACGCAACCGGAAGGAGGTCCAACGATTTGTCGGCTTCGCGAATTTCTATCGCAAGTTCATCAAAGGCTTCGCTATGCAGACAGCGGCCATCACGGACACGCTTAGCTCCAAGAAAAAGAAGTTCATCTGGACGGAGCAGGCGGAGCGGTCCTTTCAGGCACTCAAACGTCTCTTCGCGTCGGAAGAGCAGCTGCTGCATGTCGACCCCAGCAGGCCAATGAGGGTCGAGACAGACGCCTCGGACAGAGCCGTGGGAGCAGTCCTGCTGCAGAGAGACCCGCAGGGGGTTTGGCGGCCGGGGGCGTTTTACTCCAGGAAGCTCAGCAAGTCCGAACAGAACTACACCATCTGGGACAGGGAGTTGCTGGCTATTCATGCAGCGTTCAAAGCATGGAGGCACTTCCTGATTGGAGCCAAGCACACGGTGCAGGTCTGCACGGACCACAAGAATCTGGAGCACTGGCGCACGGCACAGTTCCTGAACCAGAGGCAGATACGTTGGGCTGAGTTCTTTGCGAACTTCGATTTCCGAATAGAGTATGTCCCGGGGGACACCAACATCATGGCGGACGCGCTCTCCCGTAAGCCGCAGTATCTGGAGGACACCACGCCAGCGGCCGCCATGCACATCTTCGCACCAACAGTGTGGGCGTGCGCTGCGGCGACAGTGGACCTGGAGGCGGTGCGACGAGCGTTGCAGAATGACTCCTTCGCACAAGCAAAGATGGCAGAGATGCAAAGGGGCACGGCAGCGACCGACGGGTTCCAGCTGAGAGATGGGTTGCTCATCCGCAAAGGGGCCATCTACGTGCCGGGAGACGAACTTCGCGCCAAGGTACTGCATCAGCTGCACGACGCGCCCACTGCCGGGCACTTTGGCAAGGAGAAGACGGTGGAATTAGTCGCCAGGGATTTCTGGTGGCCCGGAATGAGAGGGGAAGTCGCGGACTACGTGGCGAGGTGCGACACCTGCCAGAGGGCCAAACCAGTGCACAGACCGCCGGCCGGACTGTTGGAACCGCTGCAAACTCCGGTCGAGCCATGGGAGAGAGTCGCCCTGGACTTCGTCACGGATCTGCCCAGCTCGAGGGGCAAGACGGCCGTGCTGGTGGTGGTGGACTTGTTCTCCAAGATGGCACATTTCATCCCGTGTGCGAAGGTGGCCACGGCGGAACAAACCGCCAAACTGTTCATAGACCACGTGTTCAAGGTTCACGGGCTGCCACGGTCTATTCTGTCCGACCGCGGACGGCAGTTCATCTCGAATTTCTGGCAGAAGCTGATGGGCTTCCTAAACGTCAAGATCAACCTGGCGTCGGCGAGACACCCGCAGACCAACGGGCAAGCGGAGCGGGTCAATGCCATCATGCAGCAGTACCTGAGATGCTATGCGAATCAACAGCCGGCGACGTGGGTGGATTACCTGCCGCTCGCCGAGTTCGCCTACAACAACACGAAGCACGTGTCCACGGGGGTCACGCCGTTCTTCGCCAACAACGGGAGGCACCCCAGAACCTTCCCGGGACTGGAAAGACTGGTGGAGGGGGAGCCGCAGACAGCAGATGCGTTCGCGTCGGAGTTGCAGGAGGTCCACGATCAGCTGCGGCGGTACCTGGAGCTGGCCAAACACGCATACAAGGTGCAGGCAGACAAACACAGAAGGGTTGGCGAAGAGATCCATGTGGGAGACTGGGTCTGGTTAGCAGCCCACGCAGTGCCGGCCAGGTCGTTGGCCAAGAAGAAACTAGGGCATAAGCAACTGGGGCCCTACCAAGTCGAAGACCAGGTCAACCCGGTGGCTTTCAGGCTGGCGCTTCCGGAGGGTTCCAGAATGCATCCGGTGTTCCACAGATCGGTGCTCACTCCCTACAAGGCACCGCACAGGTTTCAGGAACCAGGAACGGCGCCGAGTCCGCTCCGAGAGGGAACCAGGCAACGGGGAGTGGCACAGGAGGTGCGCCTCAACGAAGTCACGGAGATTTTGGACTCCAGATGGGGGGGAAGGGGGGGTAGAATACCTTCTCGCTAAGGAGGGCACCCCGGCCAGTGCCAACAGCTGGGTGCCGGGCTACGCTTTAGATGAACCTCTGCTCAAGGAAGAGTTTCATGCCCTCTTCCCCCATAGGCCAATGCCAGCGGACTTTTTCGACGACTGGCTTTTCACGCCCACGCTTTCAGCCAGCACGTTCTGGGGGTTCGACTCGGATGAGGAACCGACACGAGACGCCCGTTCCCCGGAGGGGTCACCCTCGGGATCTGCTTCAGAACCCTCGTATTGGTGGGATGATCGACCAGAGGAGCAGTGGCGCAGAAAGTGGCTGGAGGGTCCAGGACGAGCAACGCCGCCAGAAGGAAGCGAGGGAGAGACGGACATGGACGTTTTCGGGGACGACCAGGGTTTCGAGCACGGCGGCACAGAGATGGAAGCAGAGGTGACCGTCGTCGACGAGAGCAGGGAGGAAGAACCGGAAGACTTCGATTGGAGGCCCGCCACGGGAAGCGAACTGTACCCGACATTCGTCCCCTTGACACTGCAGCACCCAGTCCCCGCACCGGAAGGAGGGGAGGGGGGAAGAGGGGGCTTCGGGGGGGATGGATGTCAGGGGTTCAGGAGCAGAGGCGAGGGCAAGGGAGGAAACAGAGAGCGAGGGGGAGGAGGCAGAAGAAAGGATGAGTGATGACGACGACCCGAGATCTCCGAGTCTTTCCAGTGAATCAGAAGATTCACAAAAAGGGGCACCAGTGGCCAGGGCAAGGGGGGAGACTAGGGGGACACCCCAGGAAGATAGAGCCAGAGGGGACTCAGAGGGGAGCAGTTGGAGATCGGGACCAGCGTCACCGCCAGAGAGTAGGAAAGAGGAAGAGCGCCAGGGATCAAGCGCTGGCAGCTCACAACAGGAGGGAGGGCACGAGTCAGGAGTGGCCACACCTTCATCGGGGAGCGAAGTGACGGTTAGACGGAAAGTGGAAGGTTGGGCGCGCGCGCCAAGTTCAAATGCACAGGAAGGTGGCGCAGTAGGCAGCCCGGAAAGGGAGCCAGGTCCTAAAGCCCGGCGCAAGGAGACAGGAGAGTCAGGGGGGTCAGCGTCAGAAGAATCCCGGAAGGAAGAGACCCAGGGGGGCAGAGGGACCCAGAGGAGAACTGTCAGGCGGAAAAGGTGGAGCAGGGCTAGGATATTAAGTTGGTGCACAAGGGGCGGAGACTCAGACGGAGCTTCGCCGATCTAAGCATAAGACGTAGGGTTGCACGCAGCAGCTTGAGAATGGAGACTGTAACTCAATAAAGACTTTTATTTAACGATCGCTGGCTAGCGTGATCCTCTGTGAGCTAGGATCTGGAAGTAACCCTGACACATACGCTTTAGGTTACATACACTTCAGGTTACAGACTCTGCTAACCCAGAAATAGTACCTCAGGTTAAGAACTTTGCTTCAGGATGAGAACAGAAATCGCGCTCCGGCGGCGCGGTGGCAGCAGGAGGCCCCATTAGCTAAAGTGGTGCTTCAGGTCAAGAACAGTTTCAGGTATGGACCTCCGGAACGGATTAATTACTTAACCCGAGGTACCACTGTATTCCAAAAACATGATAAAACATCAAACATTAAAAACTTCCCTAAACATGGGTGGCTCCAGGTTAGAGAAAGACTGGTATGATAGGATCATTTTTATCCTGCCTTTTGCCGGCTCACAGTTATAAGAGCGTAAGAGACCTGCGGGTACAGGGCGGTATACAAAATTAATACATAATAATAATAATAATAATAATAATAATAATAATAATAATAGCAGCATTCTGGATCAGGCCAGTTGCCCACCTAGTCCAGCGTCCTTTCCAGTGGGAAAGCCGTGAGCGGGACTCACAGCAAACGATAAAAGAATAAATTGGTCTCGAGGACCCAGTGGACCCCAATAAGTGATGCCAGGAAGGGGGCACGGGCAGCGCCAGAGCCAGGACAGGGTTTCCCTGCCCCATAGCTGGAGCCCCCTCGCTTCCTCTGCCGCCCTGACTCTTTTTCCGCTCTCCCAGCTGGTCCTCTTCGTCGGGAAGCTGAACACCATCGCCAGCATCGTCACCGTCTTCTACCTCGTGGCCTATGCCGCCGTGGACCTGGCCTGCTTGGCGCTGGAGTGGGCCTCCGCCCCCAATTTCCGGTGGGTGTGGTGTCCCGGGAGGGGGTGGAGCTGGGCTGCTTTGGGGAGAGGGGAGGGGCGAGGCAGCAAGTCGGCCTTTCTGATGCTTACACTGCTCTGAAACCGCAGTCAAAACCTGAGTTGGGGGTCCTGCTTCTGCCTGAGGGGTGCACTGCCTTTTTTTTGGGGGGGGGAGGGATATTCCGGTGGTGGGAGGGGCCAGAGGGCAGGGCAATGGGTGTGCATTTTAACCTTCATAACAGACACGCTTGCGCACTCTTCCCAGTTCAGGCAAGCAAGAGGCGTCATTGCAGCTCAAGGCCAGGTGTGCAAAGTAGGAATAGAGAGGGGTGTGGCCTGGGCGGAGAAGGTGTGGCTGAGAAAGGGGTGTGGCCTGTGCTGAAAGGGGTGTGTTTGAGGGAGGGGAGTGGCCTAGGTGGAGAGGGGTGTGGCCTGGATGTTGAGGGTGTGGCTGAGAAAGGGGTGTGGTTGAGGGAGGGGAGTGGCCTGGATGGAGAGGGGTGTGGCCTGGATGTTGAGGGTTTGGCTGAGAAAGGGGTGTGGCCTTGTCTGAAAGGGGTGTGGTTGAGAAAGGGGTGTGGCCTAGGTAGAGGGGGTGTGGCCTGGATGTTGAGGGTGTGGCCGAGGAAGGGGCGTGGCTTGGGTGGAGAAGATGTGACTGAGAAAGGAGTGTGTCCTTGTCTGAAAGGGGTGTGGCCAGGATGTTGGGGGTGTGGCTGAGGAAGGGGCGTGGCCTAGGTGAAGAATATGTGACTGAAAAGAGGTGTGACTGAGAAAGGGGTGTGGCCTTGTCTGAAAGGGGTGTGCTTGAGGGAGAGGGGTGTGGCTAAGGGAGGGTGTGGCCAAGGAGGGGGCGTGGCTAGGGTAAAGAGGATATATCACTGAGAGCCAGATGGGGAGATGTGGGGGGCCACATTTGAGGGTCCCCATCCTCGGTGTCAGACTCTGTGCTGAGCGCACCCCCTGTCTGCCTCCCCGCTCTTTTTCTTCCCCCCTCCCTCAGCCCCACCTTCCAGGTGTTTTCGTGGCACACCTGCCTCCTGGGCATCGTCTCCTGCCTGGTGATGATGTTCCTGATCAGTGCGGCCGGCGCCTCTGGCAGCCTGGGGCTCATGCTGCTGCTCCTGGGCTTCATCCACCTGCGCTCCGCCGCTTCCTCCTGGGGCTACATCAGCCAGGCCCTCATCTTCCACCAGGTACCCTCCTTACACCTGCGTGCGTGTCTCCCTGGAGGGGAGCCCCAGGGCTTCTTACACATCCTCCAGGGACAGTCTCAACTCCCAGCACACGTTGCTGCCCATAACCGTTGCAGAGATTTTGCTCCTCTGTCACCTGTTACCTGGCTCAGGTTTACTCGTTTTTAAAACCTGAGATGCCATCATGGGCCTTCTGTATGCGGAGCAACTGCTCTGCCCAATAGCCGGTGGTGGTGTTGCATAGTGGTGAGACTTTCAGACTAGGATCTGGGAGAGATGAGGGTTCAAATTCCGCCGTAAAGCTCACTGGGCGTGACCTGGGAGGCCAGACACTCAGCCTAGCCCACCTCACAGGGTTGGTGCGAGGAGGAAATTGGGGTGTATGGGGAACGTAGCATGCCATCTTGAGCTCCTTGCAATAAATAAAAATAAATGCCATAAAAATAAATAAATGCAATAAAAATAAATTAATTCGGGGGCAGAGGGAGCTGCCTTGCACTGAGTCAGAACACAGGCCCACCTCCTTCAGTGCTGTCTGCACAGACTGGCAGCAGCGGCTCTGTGGGTCTCGGACATGGGCCGTTCCTGATCCTCACTTGGCGATGCTGGGTGTTGAACCTGAGACCTTCTGGAGGGAGCAGTGGCAAGTGGCCACATTCGCCCGGTGCACCTAAAACACTAAGGCACCGATTTAAACTGTCATGGCTTCCCCCAAAGGATTCTGGGAGCTGTGGCTTGTTACAGGCGCTGAGATTTCTGAGGAAATCTCCCCTCACAGAGAGCACTATGATGCCCGTTTGAACAGTCATGGCTTCTTCTAAAGGAAGAGACCCCTAGTCCCATCACAGAGCTCACTGTGATACCACTTTCAATGGTCCTGGCGTCCCACAGAGCTATACTTTGTTAAAGATGCTGAACGTTGTGAGGAAACCCGCTATTCCCCTCACAAAAGTGTACTACAGTATACCACTTTAAACAGTCATGGCTTCCCCCCAAAGGATTCTGGGAGCTGAAGTTTGTGAAGGGAGACAAGAGTTGTCAGGAGACCCCTTTAGTCCCCTCACAGAGCACACTATCATACTAGTTTGAACAGTCATGGCTCCCCCCAAAGGATTCTGGGAGCTGTGGCTTGTTCAGAGCATAGCTGTCAACTTTTCCCATTTCTTGCAAGGAATCCTATTCGGAATAAGGGAATTTACCTTAAAAAAAGTGAAACGTTGACAGCTATGGTTCAGAGTGCTGAGATTTCTGAGGAGAGACCCCTATTCCCCTCACAGAGAGCACTATGGTGCCCCTTTGAACAACCATGGCTTCCCCCAAAGGATTCTGGGAGTGCTGCTTCATTAAGGGTGCTGGGGGTTGAGACCCCCCCCCCCATTATTCCCCTCACAGAACTACAATTCCCTGGGGGAGACAGATTGGTGGTTAAACTGCTCTGTTGGGCGTTTTGGCTGAGGCGGGCGGGATATAAATAAAATATTCTTATTATTATTATTTATTATTATCAGGGAGCTGTCCTCCACAACTTGACGGCTATCCCTCCACCTTCTCACATTTCCCCTTTTCCACCGAAACAGGTCCGGAAGTATCTGCTCCTCCTCGATATCCGGAAGGACCACGTCAAATTCTGGCGGCCCCAGATCCTCCTCATGGTGGCCAACCCCCGGGGCAGCTCCCAGCTCATGAAGTTTATCAACCACCTCAAGAAAGGGGGCCTCTTTGTCCTGGGGCACGTGGAGATTGGGGACCTTGGTAAGAGGGACATCCGGGGCGGAAGCGGAGGGCAAGGGGCAGACGTCCAGACCGCTTCCCAAACCAACGGCAAGGAAAAACTGGTCCTACGCTCGCTCAGCGCTGCGGTTCTGTGAATCCAGCCCCCAGTTGCTCTACAGGCAGAGAGCCTCAGTGAAGGACCTGTGGCATGCTAGGCATTGTAGATTTATAATAATAATATTAAAAAACACATTAAAAAATTCCCTAAACGGGGCTGCCTTCAGATGTCTTCTAAAAGTCAGGTAGCTGTTTATTTCCTTGAAATCTGATGAGAGGGCAGGTGCCACCACCAAGAAGGCCCTCCGCCTGGTTCCCTGCAACCTCGCTTCTCTCAGGGAGGGAACCGCCAGAAGGCCCTCGGAGCTGGACCTCAGTGTCCGGGCTGGACAATGGGGGTGGAGACGCTCCTTCAGGTCTACTGGGCCTTTGAGGCCGTTTAGGGCTTTCAAGGTCAGAGGCAACACTTTGAATTGTGCTCGGAAACGTACTGGGAGCCAGTGTAGGTCTTTCAGGACCAGTGTTATGCGGTCTCGGCGGCCGCTCCCAGTCCCCAGTCTGGCTGCCGCATTCTGGATTAGTTGCAGTTTCCAGGTCACCTTCAAAGGTAGCCCCACATAGAGCGCATGGCAGTAGTCCAAGCGGGAGATAACCAGAGCATGCGCCACTCTGGAGAGACAGTCATTGGCCTGATCCAGCAGGCCCCCTATCCCTTTGGTCTCTAATAATTCTCGTTCCTGGGTGTAGGGGGGTTCCTTTGCCTTGCTGCCTCTAACTGGCTCCATTCTCTTCTCTTCTTTCCCCCTCCTGTTGGTAACTTCCCGCCTGCCTTTTGTGGTTTTCCCTCTGCAGACACGATGCCCTCCGACCCCATCCAAGCCCACTACAACTTCTGGCTAAGCCTCGTGGACAAGCTGAGCATCAAGGCCTTCGTGGACCTCACCCTCTCGCCTTCGGTCCGCCAAGGGACACAGCACCTCCTCCGGATCACCGGCTTGGGTGAGGAAGGGAGGGGGCACACAGAGAGGGAGAGAGAGAGAGAGAGAGAGAGAGAGAGAGAGAAGCCCCAGGATGACCTGGGTCTCTAGTCCACTCACCTGCAGAACCGCATAATAATAATAATAATAATAATAATAATAATAATAATAATAATAGTATCCCGCCCATCTGGCTGGGTTTCCCCAGACACTCTGGGCGGCTCCCAACAGAACACTAAAATCAGAATGAAACATCAAACATTAAAAACTTCCCTAAACAGGGCTGCCTTCAGATGTCTTCTAAAAGTCAGGTAGCTTTTTATTTCCTGGACATGATGAGAGGGCGGGTGCCACCACTGAGAAGGCCCTCTGCCTGGTTCCCTGCAACCTCGCTTCTCACAGGGAGGAAACCACCAGAAGGCCCTCGGAGCTGGACCTCAGGGTCCAGGCTGGATGATGGGGGTGGAGACACTCCTTCAGGAATACTGAATAATTAATAATAATTAAATAATTAAATACAGTATACTCCCACAGAGACTACCTTACACTGTGTTTAAAACCAAAATCCCATTTGGATAAAAACTGTTTCTCAAGCAGCTAGTCCTGGCCTTTATAACCCTGGACCTTCTTCCAGAAGGCAGAAGCTGAAAGAGATCATTTCCGGGGTGCGTACTATCCTGTGCTATCTCTGCAGCTTTCTTATGGCACCTGGAAGCGTAGATTTGATCCAAGGTGGGAAGTGGGCACCCAATTATTCTCTCCGCAGTCTTTACAACCCTGGACAGCATTGTTTTTCCCCTGACCGTGCAGCTCTGAAACCACACACACAGACCATAAGTTAATACAGTGGTGTCCCGCAAGACGAATGCCTCGCAAGATGGAAAACCCGCTAGACAAAAGGGTTTTCCGTTTTGGAGGTGCTTCGCAAAACGAATCTCCTATGGGCTTGCTTCGCAAGACGAAAATGTCTTGCGAGTTCCTGCGGGTTTTTTTCCTCCCCCCCTTTTTCTAAGCTGCTAAGCCGCTTATCAGCTGATCCGATCAGCAGATAAGCCGCTAAAAGCCGCTAATAGTGCTAATCCGCTAATCCGTCAATGGGCTTGCTTTGCAAGACGAAAAAACCGCTAGATGAAGAGAATCACAGAATGGATTCTTTTCGTCTTGCCAGGCACCACTGTACACTCTTAGCAGTACAGTGGTAAAATGCCATCAACAGGTTCTTTGAGATATTATTTTTCCGGAGGATTCTCAGAAAATATAACCTCTGCTCTGCTCCATCTTTCCCCCTCCATCTTTGAACCTGGCGAGGTGTCTGTCTCCCAAGCCCACAAACTGACCTCAACTTTGCTTGTGTGTGTGTGCCTTTTCCTCCACAGGAGGGATGAAACCCAACACTTTGGTCCTTGGCTTCTACGACGACTGCGTCCCGGAGGATTACTTCCTGCAAGACCCAGCCTTCAGCCAAGCGCGGGAGAACGACGAGTTCGGCGTGGACCTGCCAGCGCTCCAGGCCCACTTCCCGCTGGTAAGGGAGGCAGAGAGCCAGCGGGCTTTGAGACCCTCCGAGTACGTGGCCATCATCTCCGACGCGGTGAAGATGCACAAAAACGTCTGCCTGGCGCGCTACTTCCACCTCCTGGAGAAGGACCTGCCGCCCTCGTCTTCGTCGACCTCTTCCAAGCGGCGCTTCGAGGGCCGCTACATCGACGTGTGGCCCCTTAACCTCCTGCGCCCCAACTCGCCCACCTACGTGGACATCTGCAGCCTCTTCCTCCTGCAGATGGCCTGCATCCTCACCATGGTCAACTCCTGGAAGGCCGCGAGGCTCCGCATCTTCCTCTGCGTGGAGTCGGGAGACGTGGGCTGGGTCAGCAAGGAGGAGAAGCTCAGGGAGCTTTTGACCAAGCTGAGGATCAAGGCCACCATTAAGATCGTCATGTGGGACCAGGTGGTGGCCCTCCACGGCCACCCCCAGCATGCCGCGGGGCCCCGGGGGGACCCCGAGAGGCCGGACCCTCCCTCCGGGGCCGGAGGCTGCCCCGAGAAACCGGCGAGAGAGACCTACCTGAACGCTGCCACCTTCCAGGTGACCGACGAGTATTTGGCCTCCGTCAACGACCTGCTCTTGAAGCAAGGGGGGCAGACGGCCGTGCGCTTCCTCTACCTCCCGCGCCCCCCGGCCGACACCTCGCAGTACGAGCGCTACCTGGAGCAGCTGGCGATCCTGACTACAGACTTGGGGCCCACTATGCTCATCCACGGCCTGACGCCCGTCACCTGTACGGAGCTCTGAGGAGGACCTGGGGTTTGGCGGGGGCAGAGGGGTGGGAATTCTAGGTGGTTTTGTTTCTGTTTCTTTTTTTTTTTTTACAAAAGAAGGTGCCTTGTCTCTCGAGTGAAGTGAGTGGTGAGAAAATTTGCCCTGGTGGTTTTGGAGAGGTGCCTTTGGAAAGGGGCAGAGAGGACCTTGCAAGTCCCGGGTGGATTTTGGGAGTCTTGAGTGAAGGCCCAGCAAGCTTGAAGGGGGCGGAGAGAGAGGTTTGGCAGGGGCTGCTTCTTTTTGTGTTTTTAAGGAGAATGTTCTTAAGGAGACGGTTCAGGAATGCCTTCATAGCCGCAACATGTAGCAGAGGCCTTGGACCATCAGAATCTGTTAGACAGGGCAGTTCTTGCACATATATATTTCCCTTGCAACCTGTCCTTTGCAAACTGTGCCATCAGGATTCATATGAGACGCACAGACCGGTTTCCCAGGCACATCAATGCTCTTCCGCCTGCCATGGATTCTTCTCCCGCACAGACACCTCCTCAGGGAAAACGAAGGCAGTGCCCCAACACTAGCAATAGGGTGGCCTTTTTGCTGCTAGGCTCTAAGATTTGCTCCTTCAGGCAACGCCCCTGCAGCCTTACTCCTGAAATTAGAAACGGTGGATTGGGCCCCCAGTCCACTTGTTCAGCGCATGCTACCTTGACTCTAGGGCCACATTCGCACCATCCATTTAAACCGCGGTGATATCACTTTAAACAGGTATGGCTTCCCCGGAAGAATCCTGGGATCTGCGGTTTGTTAAGGGGGCTTAGAGTTGTTGGGAAACCCCCTGTTACACACACACACACACACACAAACAAACTTCAGTTTTAACAATCAGCCTTTCTTCCCAGGGAACTCTGGGAGTTGTAGCCCTGGGAGAGGGGGATCAACAGCTCTCAGCACCCTTAAAAAAAACTACATCTCCCAGAGTTCTTTGGGGGAAACCCATGACTGTTTAAAGTGGTTTTTTTAGTGCTTTTAGCTGCCCGGTGCGAGTGTAACCCGAGACCCGAACACAGAAGTTACTTGACCCTTTTCCGACTTCCACAAGGCATCGTTTGAATGTGTGGGTGTGTATGTGTGTTAAGGGGTCTCTAGGACACTGGGTCAGCCCCGCGACCCAGACTACTGGCAGGGTGGTCCCCTGCCATCGTTTTAGAGGCCATGTCCCTTTCAGGACAAAGGTGAAACTTCTTCCTTACACATGAATCTAGACCCTGAGGACGCTTCCCTCATTCCACTCCCTTTGATAGCTGCCACATTGCTTTGTTTGCCCTCCCCGTTTTAAAAGTCATTCCTCACCTTCCCCCAACCTGGCCCCCCCCCCCGAATATTTTGTAGTATATCTCCAGCCAGGAGCTGTAATCCAAAACTTCTGGAGGATGCTGTAAGTTAGAAAAGGCTTTCGACTGTGTTGAGTGGAAGATGAGCTTCGTTCATTACATTCCCCAGACAGGGGGGACCGTCTCCCCCATCCCTGCCATTAACCCAGCTAACCATAGAGAACAGGCTATTTTTAAAGCGAGTTGTTCCTAAATCGGGACTCCTCAAATATTTCCTAACACCCTCGTTGCCCCAAAGGTGTTTCTACTAATTGTTTACTGGCCGACTTAAATGTTTTATTTTTTTGTGCCTCTTTAGCTGGACAGCCACTGGGGTGGGGGTGTTTGTGGTCCCCCTTTTGGGGGCTAAATATGTGCTTTTGGGTACTAACACTAACAGGGCTTGAGGGGGGAGAGGAGAAGTGGGGTGATTTCTACTTTTTAGTGACCGCTGCAATAAAAGTGAAAGTGCAAGAGCAGATGGCGTGTTGTGTCTGGGGTTTATTTGGGGGGGGGGTGAGGTCTTTGGGAACGCCTCTTCTCCAAACTGAGTCTGAACTGGGGGTAATGGACCAGGAGCAAGACTTTGGGGTCGCAACAGACGGTTTGATGATGTCGACCGAGAGTGTGGCGGCTGTGAAAAATGTGAATTCCATGTTAGGGGTTGCTAGGAAGAAAGGGAGTGAAAATAAATCTGCCAATACCATAGTGCCATTATAGAAATCTGTGGCGTGGCTGCATTTAGAGTCCTGTGTGCAGTTCTGGTCAAAAGGATATATCCTCAAAAAGGATATTGTAGGGTTGGGGAAAGTTTGGAAAAGGACCACCAGAATGATCAAAAGGCTGGAGCAGCTCCCCTATGAAGAAAGATTGCAGTGTCTGGGCTTTTCTGATTAGAGAAAAGGCGAGGAAGTGGTGGCATTATAGAAATTTATTTATGAAATAATGCATGACACAGGGAAAGGGGGGACAGAGAAACATTTTCCGCCCTCTTCTCCTTTCCACTACCTTTTTTCACTTCCATGCCAACCTCCATTATAAAAATAACATGGATCAAACCTTACCCCGTCCCTTCTCAAACAGTATTTCAGGATTCCTATTATCACCGAGTTGTGGAGTTGGAAGGGACACCCAGCGGCCATCTAGTCCAACCCCCGATAGCTTCTTCAAAACACAATATATTATACAAACAGGATACAGAATCTTATATTTAGCATATAAGCAAATGACTCCATTAATTAGATCTACGCTGCATTTCCCCCTTAATTTATTTAAGATGGACTAAGCTTTATAATACAAGGGATTTGCAGGGCAGAATTATTATTTTTTAAGCCGTGTTTTCCACATGAAATAAATCAAGAGTTGAATTAGAGATATGAGGACTTCTCTCTTAGTCGCCACCTTTTCTGTTGTTGTTGTTTGGATATAAAGTCTCGGATATAATAAAATATTGGGTTTCTCCATTCTCTAAAGAAAACGAGGAAGCCAATGGGTTCCCGCCGTTTAACACTTGAATGGCGCCTCTACCCTTTTCCTATCTCGTGGGTGCAACGCACAGAGGGCGTTTGATCATGGAGATGCCAACGCCTAGAGCGGCACGCACCCACCCACCCAGAGCAACCGGGCCAATGGCAGCTTACCGCTTACCCCCAATGGCCAATTACGTGTTAGCCTCGTAATTTAAAGCTTTTCTATAGGAAGGGTGGTATTAAAATTTAAATATCATTTCCACCGCCCTCTTTCCTTTGGGGGAGTTAGCCGGAGGTTTATCCTTACCTCACTTCCGGATGCCCGCCATATTACTGCGGAAGAGCGGCCGGAATTTCCCCGTAACCTTACCTAAGATGGCCGCCACGCCTTCGAAGTCGGGCAGGAGATTTCCGGAAGCGGATGTTCCGTTGCGTCGTCACCCTTTGCCCGCTTCCCCGCCTTCATCATAGAGTGCATCAATTCCCCTCTGTTGGTCTTTATATCATAAATACGGGAAGAGGGAGGGGCCGCTCTAGGAGTCGGATAGAAAGGATATGCAGGGCCCGTCTCTATGGTATTGGAGGACTAGACCTGTCTAGAGACCAAGGAAAGCGGGTTTTTCTGGAGGGTGAGTCTAATTATACTAATACTAATAATAATAATAAAAAATTTTATTTATACTCCGCCCTCTCCAGCCAAGACCAGGCTAACACCCGGTATAAAAACAAACTGATTGAAATACAACTTAAAAACAAGATTAAAATACAACAATAAAATATTAAAATATTAAAATGCAGCCTCATTTCAATGGAAACTCAAATCAAAAACTTTTTTGGGGGATAAAAACGTCAAGTCTTTGTTATTTAATAATGATTTATACATACCCTGCTCATAAACGAGGGAGGGGTGGCAGGTTGCTGCAGCCTGTACCTGGGGAGAGCGATCCGCTGGAGGTGACATGTGGTCGAGGAGCAGAATTACTCTCCCTTCAAAAAACCCAGCGATGGAAAAGGTTGAAATTTAAAGTTATATTATGGTTAATTTAAGGTATAAGTAACTGATAAAAAGTACTTTAAATCTAGAAATATAACATTCGAAAAGAACAAAATAAGGTACGAAACAAGGTAATAATTTGCTGATATCTTTATTATAAAGAATGCAGGGTAAGGGAGATGTGAGGAAGTTCAGTTAGTTATATAAAAATCTCTCGAATGGTTGGATTTTCTCTTCTCTTCTTTTTCTTTTATCTTTTCTCCTTTTATATAGTTTTTTCTTCTGTGTATATTCTTAACTTTGTATCTGAAAAATTTAATAAAATATTTTTTTAAAAAAACAAAAAACCCAGCGATGGACAGCCCTATAAACCATTCCAAAGTTGGAACGGGATCCCTGGGGGTCATCTGTCCCAACCCGCTGCAAGGCAGGAGCAAATGTGCAATGCTGGAATCAAAATTGCATGGAGTGCGAAGGTGCCATTCAGGTTTGCAAGAACCCTGGTCAGACAAGGGAGAGATTTCCGCTTGGCCTTACGCCAAGGAGCTGGTTAGCTCTTTTTCAATGTTATTTAGTTTGAACACAAACATATTTGAACACATAATTGCTTTGCTCATGGAAAGAGTCCTTTATTTATTTTAGTATTAATAATAATAATAAATTTTATTTATACCCCGCCCTCCCCAGCCATGACCAGGCTCAGGGCGGCTAACAACCAATAATAAAAACAAGTTGATTAAAATACAACTTAGAAAACAAGATTAAAATTCAACATTAAAACATTATTAGACTGATAGTCCACCTTTTCCCCCAAGGTGCTTCCTCACTGAATTCCACAACAACCTTGTGAGGTACGTCGGGAGAATGATGGAATCATAGATTTGGAAGGGACCCTGAGGTTCATTAATGCAACCCCCTGCAATTCAGGAATATGTGTAGCTGCCCCTTACAGGGATCGAACCTGCAGCCTTGGCACTGCCAGCACCACGGTCTGTTGTTGTTGTTGAGTCATTTAGTCGTGTCCGCCTCTTCATGGCCCCCTGGACCAGAGCACGCCAGGCACTCCTGTCTTCCACTGCCTCCCGCAGTTTGGTCAAACTCATGCTGGTAGCTTCGAGAACACTGTCCCACCATCTCGTCCTCCATCGTCCCCTTCTCCTTGGGCCCTCCATCTTTCCCAACACCAGGGTCTTTTCCAGGGAGTCTTCTCTTCTCGTGAGGAGGCCAAAGTCTTGGAGCCTCAGCTTCAGGATCTGTCCTTCCAGTGAGCACTCAGGGCTGATTTCCTCCAGAATGGAGAGGTTTGATCTTCTTGCAGTCCACGCGGTCTAACCAACCAAAAATAATTATAATGAATAATGATTCCTTCTCTCTTTGCCCCCCGCAGGCCCGTCTTTCCTGCAGAGGATGCCCTTACTCTCCGACGTCCACCTGGGGCTGCCTCTCCCGGACCCTCCTCCTCACCGCCTGGCCCTCGTCTCCGGCTCCTACCGCTACTACCACTACGGCTGTGACGGTGTGGACGACCGTGGCTGGGGCTGCGGGTACCGCACCCTCCAGACTGTGTGTTCTTGGCTGCCGCCGGGCGTCGAGAAAACCCTTCCCCGCCCGGTCCCTTCCCTGCAAGAGATCCAAAACGCTCTGGTGGAGATAGGAGACAAACCCGCCTCCTTTGCCGGCTCCCGGGACTGGATTGGCACCGTAGAAGCAGCCTTGTGCCTGGACCACTTTTACAGCATACCGGGCAAGGTGGTCCACGTTCCCCATGGGCGGGAGCTGGAAAGGGAGCTGGAGGCTCTCCATGCCCATTTCCAGGGAGGCGGGGGGCCCGTCATGATGGGGGGCGGCAGGGACAACTCTTCCAAGGGGCTGCTGGGGGTCTGCTCCGGCCCGGAAGGGCGCCACCACCTCCTGGTCCTTGACCCTCACTACTATGGCCGGGCAGGGTCTCTGACAAGGGAGGAGCTGCAGGCAAAGCGATGGGTCCATTGGAGGGAGCTTGCCCTCTTTGAAGCGGGCTCCTTCTACAACCTCTGCTTCCCCCAGTTCAGGGCAAAAGGATGTCCTGTATGATTTGAGAAAGGAGGTGCCGTTCTCCAAACCAGCAGCTGCAGGGGTGTCTCTGTCAGGAGCGTCAGCAATGTCTAGGCA
The DNA here is from genome assembly GCF_965113315.1 of Podarcis vaucheri. Lineage (NCBI taxonomy): Eukaryota > Metazoa > Chordata > Lepidosauria > Squamata > Lacertidae > Podarcis > Podarcis vaucheri. The sequence continues at coordinate 2,364,611 of NC_138751.1, read as the reverse complement.
ACACGATGACCATGTGGTGTTGTTTAGTCGTGTCCGCCTCTTCGTGACCCCCTGGACCAGAGCATGCCAGGCCCTCCCGTCTTCCACTGCCTCCCGCAGTTTGGTCAAACTCATACTGGTCACTTTGAGAACACTGTCCCACCATCTCGTCCTCCGTCGTCCCCTTCTCCTTGTGCCCTCCATCTTTCCCTGCATCAGGGTCTTTTCCAGAGAGTCTTCTCTCCTCATGAAATCTTTAGCCTCAGAGTCTCTGAAAATCTTTAAATGAAGCGAGGTACCAGACTTTGTGACAGACAAGCTGTGAAGCTTTGTGTATTCAGCAAATAGGATGTGTAACACTAAACAGTGATTCCGGATATAGACCACTGTTTCGTAGAATTCTTGTCAGCGTGGTGGGAGGATATAGAATTGCTTCATAAACCCACCTTCTTTTGAATGAATGTATGTAAATGAAAATGTCAAACGCTGTGGAACAGTGCTCATGTAATAATGTAGTCACTACACCACACTGACGAAGATTAAAGATTTCATTTTGGACTTGTTATGGTTTGAAGGAATTCTATAAAAGATTGTTTCTTGCATATGTATATGGTCGTCATGTTGCCTAGACATTGCTGACGTTCTCTTTGCAACACAGGGGTGTGTTTGGTTACTTACTCGTGTCAGGAGCTGGCTGAGAGCCATTCGCTCATAGTGCCTTGGGAGAGAGCCGAAAGCGAGTCACACGCCTGGCACTGACCGGTTATCGTAAGTGTGGAAGACGGGAGGACGCAGTGGAACCATGAATCCGTGGGGAGTGGCTGCAGTGCCCACGTCCAATCCCCGACAAGCTTTTAGTCTCAAGGACCATAAAAAATCAAGCTCTGGGTGGCTGTTAGTCAGAATGGCTCTGATCCAGCTCCACAGTCGGAGGCAGCAATGAGAGACAAGCTCTTCGGCTCGGATTCTCCCTGTGGGTCTCCCACTGGGGCAACTGGCTGGCCACTGTGAGTACCAGGTAGCTTGGCAAGATGGACCTCTGGCCTTGTCCAACAGGCTTGTCTGAATGGGGCAACTGTGCCCCCGAAGGACCAGGTGCGCAGCCTGGGAGTCATTCTGGACTCACTGCTGTCCATGGAGGTGCAGGTCAGTTCTGTGTCCAGGGCAGCTGTCTACCAGCTCCATCTGGTACGCAGGATGAGACCCTCCCTGGTCCGCAGACTGTCTGGCCAGAGTGGTGCATGCTCTGGTTATCACCCGCTTGGACTACTGCAATGCACTCTACGTGGGGCTACCTTTGAAGGTGACCCGGAAACTACAACTAATCCAGAATGCGGCAGGTAGACTGGGAACTGGGGCTGGCTGCCAAGACCACATAACACCAGTCCTGAAAGACCTACACTGGCTCCCGATACGTTTCCAAGCACAATTCGAAGTGTTGTTGCTGACCTTGAAAGCCCTAAACAGCCTCAAAGGCCCAGTAGACCTGAAGGGGCGTCTCCACCCCCATCGTTCTGCTCGGACACAGAGGTCCAGCTCCGAGGGCCTTCTGGCAGTTCCCTCATTGCAAGAAGTGAGGTTCTGCCCGGACACAGAGGTCCAGCTCCGAGGGCCTTCTGGCAGTTCCCTCATTGCAAGAAGTGAGGTTACAGGGAACTAGGCAGAGGGCCTTCTCGGTGGTGGCGCCCGCCCTGTGGAACGCCCCCCCCATCAGATGTCAAGGAAATAAACAACTAACCTGATCTCGTTTTTTGACAGAATTACAAGTCTGGTAGATGAAGGGAATGCAGTGGATGTAGCCTACCTTGATTTCAGCAAGGCATTTTACAAGGTGCCCCATGATATTCTTGTAAAGAAGCTGGTAAAATGTGGTCTTGACTATGCTACCACTCAGTGGATTTGTAACTGGCTGACTGACCGAACCCAAAGGGTGCTCATCAATGGTTCCTCTTCATCCTGGAGAAGAGTGACTAGTGGGGTGCCACAGGGTTCTGTCTTGGGCCCGGTCTTATTCAACATCTTTATCAACGACTTGGATGATGGACTCAAGAGCATCCTGATCAAATTTGCAGATGACACCAAACTGGGAGGGGTGGCTAACACCCCAGAGGACAGGATCACACTTCAAAACGACCTTGACAAATTAGAGAACTGGGCCAAAACAAACAAGATGAATTTTAACAGGGAGAAATGTAAAGTATTGCACTTGGGCAAAAAAAATGAGAGGCACAAATACAAGATGGGTGACACCTGGCTTGAGAGCAGTACATGTGAAAAGGATCTAGGAGTCTTGGTTGACCACAAACTTGACATGAGCCAACAGTGTGACGCGGCAGCTAAAAAAGACAATGCAATTCTGGGCTGCATCAATAGGAGTATAGCATCTAGATCAAGGGAAGTAATAGTGCCACTGTATTCTGCTCTGGTCAGACCTCACCTGGAGTACTGTGTCCAGTTCTGGGCACCACAGTTCAAGAAGGACACTGACAAACTGGAACGTGTCCAGAGGAGGGCAACCAAAATGGTCAAAGGCCTGGAAACGATGCCTTATGAGGAACGGCTAAGGGAGCTGGGCATGTTTAGCCTGGAGAAGAGGAGGTTAAGGGGTGATATGATAGCCATGTTCAAATATATAAAAGGATGTCACATAGAGGAGGGAGAAAGGTTGTTTTCTGCTGCTCCAGAGAAGCGGACACGGAGCAATGGATCCAAACTACAAGAAAGAAGATTCCACCTAAACATTAGGAAGAACTTCCTGACAGTAAGAGCTGTTTGACAGTGGAATTTGCTGCCTGGGAGTGTGGTGGAGTCTCCTACTTTGGAGGTCTTTAAGCAGAGGCTTGACAACCATATGTCAGGAGTGCTCTGATGGTGTTTCCTGCTTGGCAGGGGGTTGGACTCCATGGCCCTTGGGGTCTCTTCCAACTCTAGGATTCTATGATTCTATGATTCTAACTCTCTGACCTTTAGAAGACAACTGAAGGCAGCCCTGTTCCAATATCCTGTTGGAAGCCACCCAGAGTGTCCTGGAAAACCCAGTCAGATGGGCGCGGTATAAATAAATTATTTTTATTTTATGACGGTGGTGATGTTTAGATAGCACACCCAATGTGGAGCATGCCAGGACTACGTTTCCCATCAGCCTCAGGCAGCACCCTGGGATGACCTCCAGGTGCTTTTGACCCCAGCTGCCTTGGTTCCTTCCAAGCAGACTTGGAGATGCATTAAAGGTAAAGGAAAGGGACCCCTGACCATTAGGTCCAGTCGTGGCCGACTCTGGGGTTGCGGCGCTCATCTCGCTTTATTGGCCGTGGGAGCCGGCGTACAGCTTCCGGGTCATGTGGCCAGCAGGACTAAGCCGCTTCTGGCGAACCAGAGCAGTGCACGGAAACACCGTTTACCTTCCTGCCAGAGTGGTACCTATTTATCTACTGGCACTTTGACGTGCTTTCGAACTGCTAGGTTGGCAGGAGCAGGGACCGAGCAACGGGAGCTCACCCCGTCACGGGGATTCGAACCGCCAACCTTCTGATCGGCAAGCCCTAGGCTCTGTGGTTTAACCCACAGCACCACCCGCGTCCCGGGGATGCATTAATAAAGTATTATATCCCATGGCCTCCTTCCACGATGGTCAATGCAATTCACATACATCCTTTGTGGGTGAAGTAGGTTTTGAGTCACCAGCCGCTGCCTGGGTTTGCCTCTGCTCATTCCTACTCGGTGGTTGAGACCAGGGGCAGCGCCTGGCACAGGGAGAGGAAGAAGGGTGGCTCGCTGGCAAACCTGCCCAGGGCAGAGAGGGCAGGCAGGTGAGAAAGAAGACTGGATCCAACTGAGTCTCACTTACATGATGTGCCTGTTTGATCTCTCCTGTTCCCACATTTCCTTGAACTCTATTTGTCCCATAAATCTCAATAAATATTTACCGTATTTTTCGCTCCATAAGACGCACTTCTTTTTTCTTCCTAAAAAGTAAGGGGAAATGTCTGTGCGTCTTACGGAGCAAATGCGTGGTCCCTGGAGCCGAATTGCCCAGAGAGAAAAGCAGATCATGCCTTTTTTTCGTTTGCGGGGAGAGAGATAAGGGAGTCTAGAGATAAAGGAGGCTGCCTGGGAGGGGGAGATAAAGACAGCCAACTTGCAAAACGGGGAAACAAGAAGACTAAAGCAATAAGGAGAGAAATTATATGAAAAGGGGGAGCAAAAAACTGCTCCAGCTAAGGAAAAGACACTAAGGCAAACAAGAGGGAAGGGGGTGTTGAAAGGAAGCAGCTGATTGGTGGGATCGGGAGGGAGATAAGGGACGCTAGCAGAGGCTGCCTGGGAGGAGGGAGGTAAAAGCCCATGGATCCTCAGGATTTTTACATTGGGTCACCCCAAATTCACCATCAGATCACATGGCATGTCCATGGCTACAGCCTGCACCAAAAAAATCACGCATCCCCTGTTTCGTGGGGCCACAGTGGCGCAAAAACGTGGTTACAAAGCACGGATCCACATGGATCCTCAGGATTTTTGCATTGGGTCACCCCAAACTCACCATCAGATCACATGTCTGTGGCCACAGCATGAACCACAAAAATCATACCTCCACTGTTTCCTTCAGAATATATATTTTTTCTTGTTTTCCTCCTCTAAAAACTAGGTGCGTCTTATGGAGCGAAAAATACAGTAAGCAGGGGTGTGCTAACATACCCCATGAGCTACCAAGGTGGGATGACTGGCTTCACAGAATCACTGTTTGGCCTCTGTTATTTTCTCTTACCAATAGGGAACCCACTTAAGGACTCTAAAAGGGCTCTTGGATACCCCTTAAAAGAAAAAGGAGCGGTTTCCCCCCCCCCCTTATAACAATGTTTTTACTCAACTTCTAGTTTTATTCATTTTCTATTACCAAACAACAACAAAAAGTGAAAAAAAGAATAGCGAACACAATTCTTTTTGGGTGGTCTTTGGTTAAGAGGTTGGGCAATGTCCAAAAGTAATTAAAGGGACTTGCACACTTTTTGTTGCCTCCTTGCAAGGAGGGGAGGGGACTCTATTGCAACAGAAAAATAAAGATCTGCCTTGCTTTCCACTGGTTCCTGCCTCCGTCCATTCTTCTCTGACCGATCATAGACAGAGAGGACTCAGAATTCCTTAGGGAGTTGGGTTGGCAGCAAAAGCCCACCCTATATTTTCCCACAACAATTTCCCCACAATTTCCCTCCAACTACATAGGCCTATACAAGCACAAAGAGCAACCGGAAGCCTCCAAACTATTTTTCCCCCCCATCACTACCACTTCTGTGGGGCTCGAAACGCCACCCATGCTTGCACAAGCCAGACCACAGTTTCCTTTGGAGGGGAAGTGAAATATACTCGGAGTTGTGTAGTAATTTTATGCTCTTTATTGCAACTTGTAAAACAGTGATTGAATTGCTCCCCAAACCTCAGGCTTTTATATACATTATTTACACAATTAAAGGTAAAGGGACCCCTGGCCGTTAGGTCCAGTCGTGACTGACTCTGGGGTTGCGCGCTCATCTCGCTTTATTGGCTGAGGGAGCCGGCGTACAGCTTCCGGGTCATGTGGCCAGCAGGACTAAGCCGCTTCTGGCGAACCAGAGCAGCACATGGAAACACCGTTTACCTTCCCGCCAGAGCGGTACCTATTGATCTACTTGCACTTTGACGTGCTTTCGAACTGCTAGGTTGGCAGGAGCAGGGACCGAGCAACGGGCGCTCACCCCATCATGGGGATTCGAACTGCCGACCTTCCGATCGGCAAGTCCTAGGCTCAGTGGTTTAACCTACAGCACCACCACATTTACACAATTAGTCCCTTCTGATTGGCTGATTCTGCTTCCCTCCTGGAGCCTGATTGGTCTTTTCCTGCAGGCCAATCTGTTGTTGCATTCTAGGATCCTACTTGCCTATTGTTCCAGGATCCAAGCTTAGTAGAGTGGAACCTCTGGTTGTGAACGGGATCCGTTCTGGAGGTCAATTCTATGCCCAGGGCAGCTGTTTATCAGCTCCACCTGGTACGCAGGATGTGACCCTCCTGCCCTCAGACTGTCTTGCCAGAGTGGTGCATGCTCTGGTTATCTCTCGCTTGGACTACTGCCATGCACTCTACATGGGGCTACCTTTGAAGGTGACCCGGAAACTACAATTAATCCAGAATGCGGCGGTCAGACTGGTGACTGGGAGTGGCCGTTGAGACCACATAACACCGGTCCTGAAAGATCTACATTGGCTCCTAGTACTTTTCCGAGCACAATTCAAAGTGTTGATGCTGACCTTTAGAGCCCTAAACGGCCTCAAAGGCCCAATAGACCTGAAGGAGCGTCTCCACCCCCATCGTTCTGCCCGGACACTGAGGTCCAGCTCTGAGGGCCTTCTGGCGGTTCCCTCATTGCGAGAAGCCAAGTTACAGGGAACCAGGCAGAGGGCCTTCTCGGTGGTGGCACCTGCCCTGTGGAACGCCCTCCCTTCAGGTGTGAAGGAAATAAGCAGCTATCTTATCTTTAAAAGACATCTGAAGGGACCCCTCTTTAGGGAAGCTTTTAATGTTTATTAGACTAATTTATTTTAATATTCTGTTGGAAGCCGCCCAGAGTGGCTGGGGAGACCCAGCCAGATGGGCGGGGTATAAATAATAAATTCTTCTTCTCCAAAAGTTATGAGTAGAGACATTTTCGGAATCGCCCTCTATTGCCCCAGGGGCTCCTTCCAGTTGCTCTCCACCAGAGTGCAACCTAGCCGCTTTATTTATTTCAAAACGCCATCCATGTATCGTTGAAACATGTGCCGCGATTCTTGCACTGCAGGGGGCTGGGCTGGATGACCTTTGGGGGACTTTAAGATGCCAACTTTGCTGCCACATACACCCGGACAACACCATTACTGTGTGTAATGTTTGTAATGTTTGTACAAACTGAATGATGGGGGGGGGGTTCCTGCTACACTTGAGCATGTGCAGAGTGCATTCCTTTGGCCGGCTTGGCTGTCCCTCATCTGCCCATTTCTGGGTCTTTTCCAGAGAAAAAAAGCACCGACAAAGAGTAACAGTTTGCCCAACCCAACAAGGAAGGTGGTAACACAAAGCAGCAACTGCCGATTGTATGTTTATTTTTAAAAATGCATGCCAAAATAAACATATGCTCTGAAAGAAGGCTGAAGAAGAATACACAACTAAGAGTATCGCATGAAAAGCATTTCTCACGCATTCTTACTCGGGGTGAAGGAACTTTGGAGCGTAAAATATTTGGATGCACACGGCTTCACCTACTGGCTAACCTGTAAGGAAATCAGTAGCGTTAACTAACCATCGGCTATCTTGCGGCAACTCATAAAACGCCAACGCAAACAGAAGCGGCTAAAGGCAGGTAAGCCGGAAGCGATAAGAGCAGGGAAAGTTGAAAGGCAAAGCGAGGAAGGTGTTCCACTCCAGAAGCGTAAATGAGATTTAGCTGAGATTCCTGCCTGGAAGAGGGTTGGACTAGATGGCCCTCGGGGTCCCATCCGATTCTTTGATTCTCTGACACATTCGGGGTATGTGGGTGGATGTGTGCCACCACCTGCTCTGGGAACTGAAGGGGCCAACCATGTTTAGAAGCCTCTGTTGTAAACAAAAATCTGCCCTTTTTTCCCTTATGGGGGTATCCAAGAGCCAGTATAGAGTCCTTAAGTGGGTTCCCTATCGGTAGGAGAAAATAACAGAGGCCAACCAGAGAATATTGAGAAGCAAAGCAGCTAGAAAGCCTGATCTTTCTTGATCTGTTGCAACAGGGTACTCCCCTCACACGCAGGAGGACGGAGGAGGACCCAGATCAATGGTGCGCAAGGTCTTCTATAGACATTTTAATTCCCTGCCCTGGACCTCCAGACCACCCCTCCATACATCTTACATACATCCCAGAAGGGGTGTAACCTAAGACCACCCCCCAGATACACCATACCTACATCACAGGAAAGGTGGTCTACAACAGAAATCTGAGTGCGTTGTTTATCTCCTGTCTGGCAGGTTACCTGTTAATGGTCACTTGATTGGATTGCCTGGGGAGCCTGGCCAGTCTTTTGTAATGATAAATACTTAGTTCCTGAGGCAGGTCACAGGCTCACACCCTATTCATATCTTAAGTGTGCCCTTGAGGAAGGATTTGTGAAGGAAAAAGACAACCGGGGGGGGGGGGGGTGTTCCCACTTTGACCTTGCAGAGAAATAATTGAGGCCAATTTGTTCAGGACTTTTTTTTTCTGTGGGGTTTTCAGACATGTGGTGTATATATTTATGTACGTGTTTGCTTGGTACGTTAATGAACAATTACGACATATCTAAGACCTTAAAATTCTTATCACACCTCCATGTTGGATGAGAACGTGCCCATTTCTTAATCTTAAAAATAATAGCATTAAATTTTTACCTATTTATAACCCTTTTTTCATATTCCCTTAAAGCATCACAGCTGGAAACCACTTAATTTCTATCCAACATCATTCTAACATTCATTAATTTTACAATTTGAACCGTGAGACGGTCAGAGGTTCAAAATCCGGGTAGGAATCAGGCCTGAAGTCCTGCAGAGCTTCTGCCAGCCAGTGTGGGCACTCCTGGCCTAGATGAACGCTCAGTGCTCTGACCCAATGTTAGGTCGTTTCTAGGATGCTCTGGCTGTGGTGCTGCGCCCTGCAGATTATACAAGCCGGTCGCCGTTCTCGGTTGCCACTCCCTCCGCTGCTTGTGGAACAAACACCAGCCACCTGTTGCACCTGTTGCACCTGGCAAGTCCTGCAGAGATGTTCCTTTGAGACCAGGCTTGCCCTGATCCGTACGACCCTCCTTCACGTTTTCGAATCCCCCAGAGGTCTGTTTCCTTGCCCCTTTTATCCATTTCAGTGTGGCTTTTATAATTCTGCCATTTTATAATTCTATGATTATAATTAATTTTAATTTATAATTTTATAATTCTGCCTTTTTTATAATTCTGCCTGCCTGGTTTTAGCTCGTGCCTTTCGTTGTTACGGAATTGTACAGAAGTGGAGGGTTGTGGGGGTCCCCCAAAGGTCGTCCAGCCCAGCCCCCTGCAGTGCAGGAATCGCGGCACATGTTTCAACGATACATGGATGGCGTTTTGAAATAAATAAAGCGGCTAGGTTGCACTCTGGTGGAGAGCAACTGGAAGGAGCCCCTGGGGCAATAGAGGGCGATTCCGAAAATGTCACTACTCATAACTTTTGGAGAAGAAGAATTTATTATTTATACCCTGCCCATGTGGCTGGGTTTCCCCAGCCACCCTGGGCGGCTTCCAACAGAATATTAAAATAAAATAGTCTAATAAACGTTAAAAGCTTCCCTAAACAGGGCTGCCTTCAGATGTCTTCTAAAAGTCTGGTAGTTGTTTTTCTCTTTGACATCTGGTGGGAGGGCGTTCCACAGGGAGGGCGCCACCACCGAGAAGACCCTCTGCCTGGTTCCCTGTAACTTGGCTTCTCGCAAGGAGGGAAGTGCCAGAAGGCCCTCGGAGCTGGACCTTAGCGTCCGGGCTGAATGATGGAGGTGGAGACGCTCCTTCAGGTATACAGGACCGAGGCTGTTTAGGGCTTTCAAGGTCAGCATCAACACTTTGAATTGTGCTTGGAAATGTACTGGGAACCAATGTACCGTAGATCTTTCAAGACCGGTGTTATGTGGTCTCGGCAGCCGCTCCCAGTCACCAGTCTGGCTGCCGCATTCTGGATTAATTGTAGTTTCCAGGTCACCTTCAAGGGTAGCCCCACGTAGAGCGCATTGCAGTAGTCCAAGCGGGAGATAACCAGAGCATGCGCCACTCTGGTGAGGCAGTCCGCAGGCAGATAGGGTCCCAGCCTGCGTACCAGATGGAGCTGGTAAACAGCCGCCCTGGACACAGAATTAACCTGCACCTCCATGGACAGCAATTGGTCCAAAATGACTCCCAGGCTGCGCACCTGGTCCTTCAGGGGCACAGTTGCCCCATTCAGGACCAAGGAGTCATCCACACCTGCCCACCTCCTGTCCCCCAAAAACAGTACTTCTGTCTTGTCAGGATTCAACCTCAATCTGTTAGCCGCCATCCATCCTCCAACCGCCTCCAGACACTCACACAGGACCTTCACCGCCTTCACTGGTTCTGATTTGAAAGAGAGGTAGAGCTGGGTATCATCCGCATATTGATGAACACCCAGCCCAAACCCCCTGATGATCTCTCCCAGCGGCTGCATGTAGATGTTGAAAAGCATGGGGGAGAGGACAGAACCCTGAGGCACCCCACAAGTGAGAGCCCAGGGGTCTGAACACTCATCCCCCACCACCACTTTCTGAACACGGCCCAGGAGGAAGGAGCGGAACCACTGTATGACAGTGCCCCCATCTCCCAGCCCCTCAAGACGGTCCAGAAGGATGTTATGGTCGATGGTGTCAAACGCCGCTGAGAGATCCAGCAGAACTAGGAAGCAGCTCTCACCTCCCTAGCCCGCCGGAGATCATCGACCAGCACGACCAAGGCAGTTTCAGTCCCATGGTGAGGCCTGAATCCCGTCTGGAAGGGATCCAAATGGTCCGCATCCTCCAGGCGTGTCTGGAGTTGTTCAGCGACCACACGCTCAGTCACCTTGCCCAAGAATGGAAGATTTGAGACTGGGCGATAGTTGGCCATTGTGGCCGCATCTAGAGATGGTTTTTTAAGAAGCGGTTTAATAACCGCCTCTTTCAGCGGGTCTGGGAAGGCTCCCTCACGGAGGGAAGCATTCACCACCCCACGAAGCCCATCGCCCAGCCCTTCCCGGCTAGATTTTATAAGCCAGGATGGGCAAGGATCAAGGAGACAGGTGGTTGGCTTCACTTGTCCAAGCAGCCTGTCCACATCCTCGGAGGTAACAGATTGGAATTGATCCCATGCAACTTGACTAGACAGGACTCTAGCACTCTCCCGCCCCGGCCCTGCTCCCACGGTGGAGTCTACCTCTTCCTGAATCTGAGTGACTTTATCTGCAAAAAACTTTGCAAAATCATTGCAGGAGATCATGTGGCCCCTACTGGGCACCGATGGAGCAGGTGGTTCCGCTAAATTGTGAACCACCTGAAAAAGTCTCCCGCTGCTGTTTTCTGCAGATGCAATAGAGGCGGCGAAGAAGGTGTTCTTCGCCGTCGCTACCGCCACTTGGTAGGCTCGACGTTGAGCTCTAACCCGTGTCCGGTCAGATTCGGAATGAGTTATCCACCACCGGCGCTCTAACCGTCTCAGCGATTGTTTCATTGCCCTCAGATCCGTGGAAAACCATGGGGCTGTCCGGGCTCCATGCAATCGGAGAGGGCGCTTCGGAGCCAAACAGTCAATAGCCCTGATTAACTCCGCATTCCAGCGGGCCACCAGGGAATCAGCCGAAAGGCCATTAACCTCGGATAAAGCATCCCCTACCACTCTCTGGAAACCATTTGGATCCATTAAGCGGTGGGGGAGGACTATCCGAATCGGTCCCACCCACGAAATAAAACATTTCAACGCCAGCAGAGATTGCAATTGTAAGCAGAGGTTTTTTTGCTTATCAGATGTTCTCAGGTAAGGGAAAATCCAGATTTTTAATTTTTTTTTAATGCTGTGATGTCCATATGGCATTTGGGATCTTGTATTATGGATTGTTTGATGTTGGCTTTTCCAACATTAAATATTTCCCCTCCAGCTTTTCTTGCTCCTCCTTTTAGTTTGCTGGGCTTCTGGTCGTATGCTGTATATTTTGCTATGAATGGACTTCCTCATAAGCATGTGGGTTCTCTGTTGTCGGAGGTTCTTCAGCAGAGGCTAGATGGCCCCTGCCAGGGATTCTAACCCTCGATTCCTGCAGGTGTGCAGCCTGGGACTCATTCTGGACTCACCACTGTCCATGGAGGCGCAATTCAATTCTGTGCCCAGGGCGGCTGTCTGCCAGCTCCATCTGGTATGCTGGATGAGACCCTTCCTGCCCGCGGACTGTCTCTCCAGAGTGGTGCATGCTCTGGTTATCTCCCGCTTGGACTACTGCCATGCGCTCTACGTGGGGCTACCTTTGAAGGTGACCTGGAAACTAGAATTAATCCAGAATGCTAGACTGGTGACTGGGAGCGGCTGCCGAGACCACATAACACTGGTCTTGAAAGACCTACATTGGCTCGCAGTACGTTTCTGAGCACAATTCCAAGTGTTGGTGCTGACCTTTAAAGCCCTAAACGGCCTCAAAGGCCCAGTAGACCGGAAGGAGCGTCTCCACCCCCATCATTCTGCCCGGAGCCCGAGGTCCAGCTCCGAGGGCCTTCTGGCAGTTCCCTCCCTGCGAGAAGCCAAGTTACAGAGAACCAGGCAGGGGGTCTTCTCGGTGGTGGCGCCCTCCCTCCAGATGTCAAAGAGAAAAACAACTATCTGACTTTTAGAAGACATCTGAAGGCAGCCCTCTTTAGGGAAGCTTTTAATGTTTGACGCATTACTGCATTTTATTATTCTGTTGGAAGCCGCCCAGAGTGGCTGGGGAAGCCCAGCCAGATGGGCAGGGTATAAATAATAATTTATTATTATATTATTATTGCAGGGGGTTGGACTAGATGACCCACGGGGTCCCTTCCAACTGTACAATTCTGTGGTTCTATGAGTTTTGGGTTCCAGAGTTTGTGGGTGTCAGGCACCCATAATTCCTAGGTTTAGCTAGTGTTGGCAAATGATCTATCTTTGCAGAGCTAAACTGGAAGTCACACTCTTAATATTTAAAAAATACGAATAACACCTGACAGCGCACACTCCACAGATAACCAGTCCTTAACCCTTCAAAAATTAGGAAACATCATTGGAACAAATAGGCCCTTTATTTGAGTTTATAATATTTAGCCCCGGGCTGAACACTGAGATAGCAGGAAGTTATTGGGGAAACCTAAACTTTAAAACTTGCAAATCACTCGGAGAAAAACGAATGCAAAACCTGGACTTGGAACAGGGGCTGGTCTGCGTCAATTAAACTGTGACATCAAAGTCTTATCCTTTTCCATAGGCTGCTCCCGGTATTGCTCAAATAACTCTGAGTGACAGGCTTGCGAACTCTTGAGCATGATCTGTTTTGCGTGCGCAACCCGTCTGGCGATGTAGCTGTGACGTTTGGGGCAGTTTGCGTTGTTGCAGGAATTTATGTTAGGGAAACCAGGAACTTGTAAATATTTTTTTTGTCTTACTTGATGGGTGGGAGCTGGAGGTCAAGGGAAGGGTGGGGTGAAGCCCTGATACTCAGGTTTCTGTCGCCAGAACCTCCCAATTTGTGATGTATTTGTGATGTGTGCATGATGTAATTTTACGGGGTGGAAGCCATTCTTTGTTGTCCCTGCTTCTTCCTGCTTCTCCCATGTGCTGGGTGTGAGTCCTGTTGCAACAGTCGTTTTTTTGGCTGCTGTTTTGCTCCTCTATTCCTGGATGATGTCTTTGTTTGGTAATCCAAGTGAGCCCAAGGATTTTCCTATAACATTGTAAAACAGGGAGGGGAACATAAAGGCCGGCCTTGCCTTCCTTTCAGTCGCTAGAGCATGAGACTCTCAATCTTAAGTTCGCGGGTTCGAGACCCACGTGGAGCAAACGATTTCTGCGTCGCAGCGGGGTTGGGCTAGATGACCGCTGGGTCCCTTCCCAGCTCCACAAATCGGTGACTTTTCTCCGACCCACAATGAACAATGACGGGGACCCTTGAGGCACTGCTCTGGCCTGATCTAGCAACTTCCTCCCTTCCAGCTATTAAGGGCACCATTCGTTCTCCATCCCGCGGCCATTTCCAGGCAAAGGGAGAGAATTGCAAATCAAATTATCGCATTACAGCTCGCTTGCTTGGACCCTTTCCAGAATCTTATTGAGTTGATTTTAGCGAAGGGATAAGGCTAAGAAGGCTCCGTATTTGCAAAAGGATTGGGTGCTGCTTCTGCTGTGCTTTCCAGGAAAGTTGGTGGGACCCCTCACCTGGGACTGGTAGGCCAGAAGGCAAGGAGGCCAACAGGAGGTGGCGCCAAACCCAGGAACGGGCAGCCGGGGCAACTCACCCTTGTTCTCTTGCCCCCACCTTCCCCCCTCCCTTCCTCTTCTACAAGGGGGACGCCAAGACGGAGGAAGAAAAGGGAAAAGACGGCAGCCAAGCTCACACCTTCGACTCGCTGTGAGTAGAATCCAAAAATGGCAGAGCTGAAAGGGACCCATGAGGGTCATCCATCCCAACCCCCTCTGCAATGCAAGAATCCCTGCTAATAATAATAATTTTTATTTATACCCCGCCCTCCCCGGCCAAAGCCGGGCACAGGGCGGCTAACACCAGTAAAATTGCAATGGAGGGGACGGACAAAAAAACAACAACCCAATTTAAATACAGGTTAAAATGCAATTTAAAATGCAGCCTCGTTTTAAAAGTCAAAGCCATAAGGGGAGGGAAACTTAAGGGTCAGACTGAGTCCAAACTGAAGGCCAGGCGGAACAACTCCGTCTTGCAGGCCCTGCGGAAAGATGTCAAGTCCCGCAGGGCCCTGGTCTCTTGGGACAGAGCGTTCCACCAAGTTGGAGCCAGTACTGAAAAGGCCCTGGCCCTAGTTGAGACCAATCTAACCTCCTTGAGGCACAAGACCTCCAAAATGTTGTCATTTGTGGACCTTAAGGTCCTCCGCAGGGCATACCAGGAGAGGCGGTCCCATAGGTACGAGGGTCCTAGGCCGTGAAGGGCTTTAAAGGTCAAAGCCAGCACCTTAAACCTGACCCTGTACTCCACCGGGAGCCAGTGCAGCTGGAAAAGCACTGGGTGAATATGCTCCCATGGCAGGGACCCCGTGAGGAGCATCGCTGCAGCATTCTGCACCCGCTGGAGTTTCTGGGTCAGCTTCAAGGGCAGCCCCGCGTAGAGCGAATTACAGTAGTCAAGCCTGGAGGTGACCGTCGCGTGGATCACTGTGGCCAGATCAGGGCGGGAAAGGTAAGGGACCAACTGCTTAGCACAGGCAGAGATGGGGAAATGCCACCTTTGCTGTGGCTGCAACCTGCGCCTCCATGGAAAGGGAGGCGTCAAAGGTTACACCCAAGCTCTTGACAGAAGGCGCTGGCACTAATTGAGCCCCCGCAGAAGATGGGAGTTGGTCCCCCAATCCCATGTCGTCCCGACCCAGCCGGAGGACCTCTGTCTTCGAAGGATTTAATTTCAACCGGCTCCCACGCAGCCATCCAGCCACAGCTTCCAAGCATCTGGTCAGTGTGTCTGGGGCCGAGTCAGGGCGGCCGTCCATCAACAGATAGAGTTGGGTGTCATCGGCATATTGATGACAACCTAGCCCAAAGCTCCAGACAATCTGGGCAAGGGGGCATATGTTGTTGTTTAGTCGTTTAGTCGTGTCCGCCTCTTGGTGACCCCCTGGACCAGAGCACGCCAGGCACTCCTGTCTTCCACTGCCTCCCGCAGTTTGGCCAAACTCACGTCCGTAGCTTCGAGAACACTGTCCCACCATCTTGTCCTCCGTCGTCCCCTTCTCCTTGTGCCCTCCATCTTTCCCAACATCAGGGTCTTTTCCAGGGAGTCTTCTCTTCTCATGAGGTGGCCAAAGTCTTGGAGCCTCAGCTTCGGGATCTGTCCTTCCAGTGAGCACTCAGGGCTGATTTCCTCCAGAATGGAGAGGTTGGATCTTCTTGCAGTCCATGGGACTCTCAAGAGTCCCCTCCAGCACCAGAATTCAAAAGCATCAATAAAGATATTAAAAAGCATCGGGGAAAGGATTGCGCCCTGCGGGACTCCACACACCAAGGAGTGCCGCGGCGACAACTCCCTCCCTAGCGCCACTCTTTGTCCCCGACCAGAGATAAAGGATCGCAACCGTTGTTGGACTGTGCCCTGAATCCCTACGTCAGGAAGGCGTTGGCCCAAAAGTTTGTGATCGACCGTGTTGAAGGCTGCTGACAGATCTAAGAGAATCAGCAGTCCCGACCCGCCTCGATCCAGCTGTCTACGGAGATAATCTGTTAGGGCGACCAAAGCCGTCTCGGTCCCATAACCAGGGCGAAAGCCGGACTGAAATGGGTCCAAACTGAGACGATGTTTCATCCGGAAATCTACCTAACGGTTTGGCAGCTGCTCTCTCAGTTACCTTACCCAGGTACGGAAGATTCGAAACCGGGCGGTAATTGGATAGATCTAAGGGATGCGGGTGGTGCTGTGGGTTAAACCACAGAGCCTCTTGGGCTTGCCGATCAGAAGGTCGGAGGTTCGAATCCCCGCAATGACGGGGTGAGCTCCCGTTGCTTGGTCCCTGCTCCTGCCAACCTAGCAGTTCGAAAGCACACCAGTGCAAGTAGATAAATAGGTACCGCTCCGGCGGGAAGGTAAACGGCATTTCCGTGTGCTGCTCTGGTTCGCCAGAAGCGGCTTTGTCCTGCTGGCCACGTGACCCAGAAGCTGTACGCCGGCTCCCTCGGCCAATAAAGCGAGATGAGCGCCGCAACCCCAGAGTCTGTCACGACTGGACCTAATGGTCAGGGGTCCCCTTTACCTTTAAAGGATCTAGGGATGTTTTCTTTAAGAGCGGACGCACCACTGCTTCCTTCTACTCCCGGGAAACAGCTCTTGCCACAGCTCTTCCTGATGTTCAGGCGGAATTTCCTTTCTTGCGATTTGAATCTGTTGGTTCGGGTTTGCTCCCTCCTCCACGAGAAAGCCTTTCGCATACCATCTCCCCTCCTCACTCTCCTCTTGTCGAGGCGAAATAAACCCAGCTCCTTCAACCGTTCCTCATAGGGCTTGGTTTCCAGACCCTTTTGTCATCTCGGTCGAACCTCCAGCTTGTCGATCTCCTTCTTAAACTGGGGTGCCCAGAACGAGACACAGGATTCCAGGTGGCGTTTGTCCAAGGCGCCTAAATTGCACAGAAGAAACAGCACTTTGCTTTGCTGTGCGTAGATCGTAATATCCGCAGTCGTTAGACTGGTCCAACCGCAGGCGCAGAGACTTCCTGCCTCTTTGAGATTTACTTTCTTTCTCGCAATGAGATAGTACTGAATAATCGTTCTCCCTCCCATGACATCCTTTCAGTCAAAAACGGACGGCGGCGAAGAGAACATCTGCTTCCTCCTCAAGGCCTCTCCTCGAAAACACAAGTAGGCCGGTAAGCTCCAACTTTCACAGAATTGTAGGCTTGCAAGGGACCCCTGGGGGTCATCCAGCCTGACCCCCTGCAATGCGGGGGTCGCAGCTGGAGAATCCCTGACGGGAGGCCACCCGGCCTCTGATAAAACATGAAGGAGAGGTCTACTCTGCTTTTGAACTCTGCATGGCAAGGGGTTCCCCAGGGAAATAAGACAGAGTCAAAGCAGAACCCCCTTGCAAAACCTCGGCTCCTCGGCACGTAATTAGACTGCGGAACTCCCTGCCACATGAGGGCCACGAACTTAGATGGCTTTGAAAGAGGACTGGACAAATTCATGGAGGGGGAGAGGGCTATCGACGGCGACAGGCCAGGTTGCTTCTGAATGCCAGTTGCTGGAAGCCGCAGGCGGGGAGAGCGGCGTCGTGTTCGAATCCTGACTGCAGGCGTCTTTTTGGCCCCTGTGAGAAGAGGGTGGTCTGCTTTTACTGTAATTATCGGTATGTTTTAAACAGAATTTATGTACAAATATAGTTTTAATCGGTGCTTTTTTTCCCTGGGGGGAACGCATACCCCTAAACATTTTTTGAATCTAAGTTTGGCGTCATTGAGGGGTGCCGTTTCTGTGGGGATATACGCTCGGTATTTATCACTCCTGTTGTACAGAAATCTCCAAATGGGTTCGAACTCCAATGTCTAAAACTCCTGGTAGAGGGCAAGGATCTAGAGATCACGCCAAGGGTGGCCAAATTCTGTGCGACTGCCATAAAACGTAGGGAACAAGCTGTACCACTAAAACGATTAAGGTTTTAAATGACTATTTTAGGTTATATTTTAGTGATCAAGATTGAATATATATTTTTTAAACTGCTACTATATCTGAATTGTCTCCGTTATACCCAATTGCAATTCAATGTATCCCTGTTGTGTTTTATGATTTTCCTGATATTGTAAGTGAGCCGGAACTGGTCTGTGACCGTAATAACAAAATTCTATTCTATTCATTGAGGGGCAGTATTTCAATATGAGCAGAAATAAATTAGAGTCCCCCTAAACATTTTTTTTTAAAAAAGGGGGGAAAGCACTGGTTTTAATTCTATCAATGTTTAATTGTCTTTTCATGACAGATTTACCCCCATATTTTTAGCCTGTTCCTTTTTGTGTCTGTAAGCTGGGGGAAAATTCAGGGTATAAATTAATATATAATAACGATAATAGCAGTAATAACTGGCCTAAGTCCACCGCAGCTCCCTAACGAGCCTCTATTTAAGGAACCCTCCCTTCCTGCGATTTCCAGAAATCGGCGTTCAGAAAAGCGTTGCTTCCTCCGACTGTGGAGGCAGAGGAAAGTCATTCTGGCTAGTAGCCAGCAATGGCCCTCTCTTCCTCTGCGAACTTGCCCAAATCTCTTTTGAAGCCACTCAGGTCGGCATACTGAGGCAGGGAGTTCCACAGTTCAACCCTGCGCCACACGAAGAAGGGCAGAGAGCGAAAGGGACAGGTGATTTGCAATGAGTTGAAAAATACATATTCTATTTTTTTATATAATTTTTTATTAGTTTTTTAACATATCATTTCCAACAATCATATAACATAACTTGTTCTCTTATACAATGTTTTAGACTTCCGTCAACAACCTCTGATGATTTTTCGTTCTTTATCGCTTATTCTGCATTTCTTAACTTCTCTATCGCTCTTAATTATCATTAACTAGTAATTCTCCTCATAGTCTTTCTTGCAATATATTCTTGAAATAACTTCTCTATTACTCGTAATTATCATTAACTAGTAATTCTCCTCATAGTCTTTCTTGCAATATTTCAGATAGCCCTCCTTACAAAACTTCTTGCAATCCTACTAGCGTAATCGGTTCATTACAATTACTTTTCAAATAGTCCGTATATTTACTAGGTTCCCGCTGTTATCTCTGGTGTCCTGCCTCGTGGGAAACTACCTGCACTTCAGGGACATTCTGGGATCAAATCAGAAACCGGCTTCTCTAATAATAATAATAATAATAATAATAATAATAATAATAATAATAATAATTTATTATTTATACCCCGCCCATCTGGCTGGGTTTCCCCAGCCACTCTGGGCGGCTTCCAACAGAATATTAAAATACAATAACCTATTAAACATGAAAAGCTTCCCTAAACAGGGCTGCCTTCAGATGTCTTCTAAAAGCCTGGTAGTTGTTTTTCTCTTTGACATCTGGTGGGAAGGCGTTCCACAGGGAGGGCGCCACCACCGAGAAGGCCCTGTGCCTGGTTCCCTGTAACTTGGCGTCTCGCAGTGACGTCCCTGGGAAATGGGGACGGGGGTCTGGGATCGGGCCTGGTTCCTGCGGGGGCGCAAGAGTGCCCTCAGTCCCCGCAAAGCTGACCCTCTGCCTCCTCCTTTTTCCGGACAGGTTTCCCCCGCCTCAGGATGCGAAAGACCCACATACTCTGTATCGTGATTCTTGGCAGCTTCCTGACCATCGCTGCCTTGCACTTGCAGCTCACCCGCATGGCGCGCCAGTGGGTGCCCTCGCCCTGTGCCTGCTGCGCCACCTTCCAGCCCCCGACGCTGGCCAACGCCACCACCCTGAGCGACGGCACCTACACCTACCGCCTCGACCCGGGCATCTACAATGACCTCTTCCCACACCTGCAGCAATATCGGTGCCGGGAGCTCACCTGCGAGCAGAGCTGGTGCCCGGAGGCCTCTGCCGCCCCGCTGCTTCTGCTGGCCATCAAGTCCCACCCGGGGTCCAGCGCAAGAAGGGCGGCGCTGCGGCGCACCTGGGCGCGGCCTCGGGAGATGGGGGGCTTCCGGATCCGACATGTGTTCCTGATGGCCGTGTCGCCCAACCAGAAGCAGATGAACCTGGCGACGGAGGAGAATGAGGAGTTTAGGGACATCCTGTTGTGGGATTTCATGGAGTCGCACCACAACCTGTCCCTGAAGGAACGATGTTTCCTGCAGTGGGTGCACAACAGCTGCCCAGGTGTGGCCTACATCTTCAAAGGTACCATATTTTTCGCTCTATAAGACGCACCAGACCACAAGACGCACCTAGTTTTTGGAGGAGGAAAACAAGGGGAAAAAATATTCTGAACCGTATTTTTCGCTCTATAAGACGCACCTAGTTTTTGGAGGAGGAACACAAGAAAAAAAATATTCTGAATCTCAGAAGCCAGAACAGCAAGAGGGATCGCTGCGCAGCGAAAGCAGCAATCCCTCTTGCCGTTCTGGCTTCTGGGATAGCTGCGCAGCCTGCATTCGCTCCATAAGACGCACACACATTTCCCCTTACTTTTTAGGAGGGAAAAAGTGAGTCTTATAGAGCAAAAAAAAAACAGTACGTCATGGGCTTGCTGCAGCGGCGTAGCGTGAGTTGTCAGCACCCGGGGCAAGGCAAGTAATTTGCGCCCCCCTAACCCCTAACCTGCGAGTTGCCGCTGGCGCTGCCGCCCAAACGACGCCGCTTGCCCGG
Source organism: Podarcis vaucheri (assembly GCF_965113315.1). Taxonomy (NCBI): domain Eukaryota; kingdom Metazoa; phylum Chordata; class Lepidosauria; order Squamata; family Lacertidae; genus Podarcis; species Podarcis vaucheri. Next base: position 2,344,045 of record NC_138751.1, on the reverse strand, counting down.
AGGAGGAGGGGAGCAGAGAGGCGAGGAAAATTCAACGGCCCAGCAGCTGCAGCAGCACCGGCGGAGGCGGGGCTGTGAAGAGGGGCTGCCTGGCGCGTCCTCCGTGGCGAGCGCTGAGAGCCGCTGCCTGCCGGGCGCCTTCAGCCCGGACGCGCGCACAGCTCATCGGTTCCGCGAGACATGCGGCTCCGCTACAGCCTGCGCCTGAGGCTCTTCGGCGACTCCGGAGGCAGCGAGCGCGCCCCCCCAGATGTTGCGCCCGGTGCGGCCGGCACCCCTGGCACCCCCCACGCTACGCCACTGGCTTGCTGGGGGCCAAAGGTGCAGGGCAGGTGTGCCAAGAAGGAGGCCTGGCTCTTAGGCAGGAAGAAGCAGATGCGCGAAGATAGGATAGGGGCCACCTGGCTTACTATCAGCGCATGGGGAGAGGCTCTAAGGGTCAAGCTGAATGTGAGCCAGCAGTGTGATGCAGCAGCAAAAAAGGCTAATGCTATCCTAGGCTGCGGGACGCGGGTGGTGCTGGGGGTTAAACCACAGAGCCTAGGACTTGCCAATCAGAAGGTCAGCGGTTCGAATCCCCGCCACGGGGTGAGCTCCCGTTGCTCAGTCCCTGCTCCTGCCAACCTAGCAGTTCGAAAGCACCTCAAAGTGCAAGTAGATAAATAGGTACCACTCCAGCGGGAAGGTAAACGTGTGCTGCTCTGGTTCGCCAGAAGCGGCTTAGTCCTGCTGGCCACATGACCCAGAAGCTGTATGCCGGCTCCCTCTGCCAGTAAAGTGAGATGAGCGCCGCAACCCCAGAGTCGGTCACGACTGGACATAATGGTCAGGGGTCCCTTTACTTTTATCCTAGGCTGCATCCACAGAAATACAGTGGTATCTCGGGTTACAGATGCTGCAGGTTACAGACTCCGCTATCCCAGAAATAGTACCTCGGGTTAAGAACTTTGCTTCAGGATGAGAACAGAAATCGTGCAGCGGCAGCGGGAGGCCCCATTAGCTAAAGTGGTGCTTCAGGTTAAGAACAGTTTCAGGTTAAGAACGGACCTCCAGAACGAATTAAGTACTTAACCCGAGGTACCACTGTATAGTGTTCAGATCAAAGGAAGTCATAGTGCCGCTGTATTCTGCCAGGGTCAGACCCAACTTGAAATACTGTGTCCAGTTCTGGGCAGCACAATTTAAGAAGGATGTTGACAAGCTGGAAGGTGGGCAGAGGTGGGTGACCAAGAATGATTGCAAATAATGTGTGTGTGTGTGTGTGTGTGTGTGTCTTATGCAAAAACCGTAATGTGGGAAAAACCATGAAGCCGGAAAATGATAATGATAATAATAATAATAATAATAATAATAATAATAATAATAATAATAATATAATAACTCTGGGCAGCTCCCAACAGAGCATTAAAAACACGATAAAACATCAAACATTAAAAACTTCCCTAAGCAGGGCTGCCTTCAGATGTCTTCTAAAAGTCAGATAGTTGTTTATTTCCTTCACATCTGAAGGGAGGGCATTCCACAGGGCGGGCGCCACCACCGAGAAGGCCCTCTGCCTGGTTCCCTGTAACTTCGCTTCTCACAGGGTGGGAACCGCCAGACTTTTAGAAGACATCTGAAGGCAGCCCTGTACAAGACGTTTTGAATGCTTGACGTCTTCTTTTGTTTTAATCTTTGTTGGAAGTCCGCCCAGAATGGCTGAGGTCACCCAGTTAATATTTAATGCTGTATTGTTTTTAACACTTGATTGGGAGCTGCCCAGAGTGGCTGGGGAAACTCAGCCAGATGGGCGGGGTATAAATAATATATTATTATTATTATTATTATTATTATTATTATTATTATTATTAGAGAAGCCGGTTTCTGATTTGATCCCGGAATGTAGGTGGGTTCCCATGAGGCAGGACGCCACAGATATTATTATTATTATTATTATTATTATTATTATTATTATTATACGAAAGCACTGTTGTTTTCCAGGGGATGATGACCTCTTTGTGAACCTGCCGGCGCTGACTGAGTACCTGGCTCAAACCCCCAACGCCTCCCGCTTCATCCATGGGAACATCCAGCGCCACTCAGCTGTGATGAGGACAGGGAAGTACGCCGTCTCCACTGCCCTATACTCGCAGCGATACTACCCCAACTTTGCCTCCGGTGGGGGCTTCATCGTGCCCGGCCCCCTGATCCCTGCCCTACATCAGGCGTCCCTGGAGCTCCCAGTCTTCCCCCTGGACGACGTCTACATGGCATTCCTAACTCTGGCTGCCGGGATCCCCCACCGACACGACAAGCGCTTCAAAGTGTGGGGCATCCCCAAGGACGACATTGCATTGTACCGGGACTCCCTGACGGTGCACGGGAGCTCGATGGAAAGGATGGAGGAGGTGTGGCAGGAGCTCTGGGTCAGCTGAGTGGCGGCCGCCCGTCTGTGCATAGCTGTCAACTGTCCCTTCCTTGGCGGGACAGTCCCTTATCCCAGCGCCGTGTCCCGCTGCTGTCGCTTATTGATGATGTCCCTTAAATTTCCCGGGTTTCAAAGGAAGCAGCTCTTCTCCCTCCCTCCCGGCCAGGGAGGCTCCAACTGTGTTGCTTGGTTGCCCGGCCTGACCCCCTCTGGCCTCCTCTCACCAGCCTCGGCCCCCGGGAGCCCTTCCCCGCCAGGACTGGCAGGAGCCTCGGGCCCTTCCACCGCCATCCTCCTTGCGGCCGCCGAACTGAGCGTCTCTGCCTGGGGTAGCATCTTCGTAGCTTGGACTTCGTTTTGCGTGAAAAGTGGTTGCTGCTTGTAGTTATTTAATTGCAGTGTTTGGAACCTTTGGAAACGAAGGGCTAAAAACCGGCGCTGCTCTCCAAAATTATCTGGTCCCTTTAAACTTTGTATTTCAGTGTGGTTGACTAAAATACCTTATTTTGGCTGCTGATCCCTTATTTTTGAGGCTGCTGGTCCCTTATTTTCCAATCTGTAAGTTGACAGCTATGTGTCTGTGCCCGAGCCCCTGGGTCAGAAGGCAGTGGGGGGGGGCAGCCTCTCTCGCGTACCCGAGCTGGATGGTCTGCTCCCAGGGGCATCGGACGTCTCGCAGAGGCTCGCCGTGCCACCCTCAGACGCTAGGAAGGATCCGCGTGGCCGTTGCTGCATTGGCCTGCTCCTCAGTAGGGCTAGCTAGTAATAGTAATTTATTATTTGTACCCCGCCCGTCTGGTTGGGTTTCCCCAGCCACTCTGGGCGGCTTCCGACAAAGATTAAAAATACATTAAAATGTCACACATTTTAAAAACTTCCCTGAACAGGGCTGCCTTCAGATGTCTTCTAAAAGTCAGATAGTTGTTTATTTCCTTGACATCTGAAGGGAGGGTGTTCCCACAGGGCGGGCGCCACCACCGAGAAGGCCCTGCCTGGTTCCCTATAGCTCAGCTTCTCGCTGGGAGGGAACCGCCAGAAGGCCCTCGGCGCTGGACCTCAGTGTCCTACCTACACAGACTAGATTGGACAAAGTTTCGCCTGCACACCCCACGTGCAAAGCACATTCCCACCTCCCCTGGGAACAGCGCATGTTTGTACAGGTGGGGCCTGCACACAGCCCAAAACATTGCACCATGTTGGGGGAGGCTGCCGTAGACAGCTCCAGAAACGATTTGTCTGATCCTGTCGCTTGTGGGCGACACGAAACCGGACTTTTCCTCAATCTTCAGGCACAAAATAGATGCCCGGAATCCATTCTCCCTTTGCCCTGTGTAAAATGAGGAGGAATACACCTGGAGAATATTAATGTTACAAGGGGAAGGTTTGTGTTTCCACGCGTGGCCTAACTGGCGACTGCGCTGAATGCAGTGTGACGACAGCATTACGTTTTTATGCATATGGGAAGATACATACCTCTTGAGTGCATTGAGTCATCCCAGTCTCGGAGAGGTGCAAGACTCCAGGGGTTTTTGGTTCTTAGCCAGGGTTCAGTTTCCAGGGGCCGGATCCGGCCCAATCGCCTTCTGAGTCCGGCCTGCAGACGGTCAGTGAATCAGCGTGTTTTTACATGAGTAGAATGTGTGCTTTTATTTAAAATGCACCTCTGGGTTATTCACGGGGCATAGGAATTCGTTCATAATTTTTTTCCAAAATAAAATCCAGCCCACCACATGGTCTGAGGGACGGTGGACTGGCCCACAGCTGAAAAAGGTTGCTGACCCCTGAGATAAACAATTTATTTGCATACATATATAACAACCTGAGGGTCGTGGGTGGCGCTGTGGGTTAAACCACAGAGCCGGGGATTTGCCGATCAGAAGGTCGACGGTTTGAATCCCCGCGATGGGGTGAGCTCCCGTTGCTCGGTCCCTGCTCCTTCCAACCTAGCAGTTCGAAAGCATGTCAAAGTGCAAGTAGATAAATAGGTACCACTGCGGCGGGAAAGTAAACGGCGTTTCCGTGGGCTGCTCTGGTTCCCCAGAAGCACCTGCTTACGATACGATATGATACGATACGATAAGCTTTATTGTCATTGTCCCATACAGAACAACGAAATTGAAAAAATCTACATCAGACATTCAAAAACCAACAAGCCTGCTATCCCAGCTATCTCAACCTGGTTAGCCCCCTAAAAACTCTGTTACCCCATAATTAAATACAATATACTCCCATAGAGACTCCTTAAAAGGTAAAGGTAAAGGGACCCCTGACCATTAGGTCCAGTCGTGGCCGACTCTGGGGTTGCGGCGCTCATCTCGCTTTATTGACCGAGGGAGCCGGCGTACCAAAATCGCATTTGGATAGAAACTGGTTCTCAGGCGGCTAGTCCTAGTCTTTATAACCCTGTCCCTTCTTCCAGAAGGCAGAAGCTGAAAGAGATCATTTCCGGGGTGCGCACTGTCCTGCGCTATCTCTGCAGCTTTCTTACGACACCTGGAAGCGTAGATTTGATCCAAGATGGGAAGAGGGCACGCAATTATTCTCTCTGCTTCCAACTTACCCCACACAGCCCTGCCTTTTGTCCTTCTAGCTACCAGCCCCCCACTCTGGCACAGAGCCCCTCTCTGATGGCAAGAGCAGTTCGAAAGGGGGAGCGGTCTTCATCAGATGGTGGCATACTCGCTTTCCTTGGAGGTTTCTAAGCAGAGGTTGGGTGGCGGTCTGCCATGGACGCTTTAGCCGAGATTCCTGCCTTGCGGCGGGTTGGACTGGATGACCCCTGGGGGGCCCTTGCCAACTCTACGGTTCTCTGCTTCTGTGTGCAAACAGAGCGAGTGCAGACAAGTCTAGACATTTCCAGGAAACCAATAAATTCCAAACGGGTTTCTTTCAACCCCACCCCGAGAACAGATATATTTTGCAGAATTCCACTCTGCTGCGTCCAATAAGTTCGGGCAAACTGGTCCAACCTGACAACTGCTGACGGGTGACGTAGCAGCAGCGAAGGCGATCCTGACCCCAGTGTTGGGGTTGGGGCCCTTCAGGAGAATGCACAAGCAGCGGTGGTGAGCCGAGAGAGGCAGGAGCCTAAGGAGAGCTTGGCTGCAGGATCAGACCAAATTGGGCCCATCCAGGGGAAGCAATGGAGGCAGTGAGAGATTTTACCTTCTTGGGCTCCATGATCACTGCAGATGGTGAGAGCAGCCACGAAATTAAAAGACGCCTGCTTCTTGGGAGAAAGGCGATGACAAACCTGGACAGCATCTTAAAAAGCAGAGACATCACCTTGCCAACAAAGGTCCGTATAGTGAAAGCTCTGGTTTTCCCAGGAGTGATGTATGGAAGTGAGAGCTGGACCATAAGGAAGGCTGATCGCTGAAGAATGGATGCTTTTGAATTCTGGTGCTGGAGGAGACTCTTGAGAGTCCCATGGACTGCAAGAAGATCCAACCTCTCCATTCTGAAGGAAATCAGCCCTGAGTGCTCACTGGAAGGACAGATCCTGAAGCTGAGGCTCCAAGACTTTGGCCACCTCATGAGAAGAGAAGACTCCCTGGAAAAGACCCTGATGTTGGGAAAGATGGAGGGCGCAAGGAGAAGGGGACGACGGAGGACGAGATGGTGGGACAGTGTTCTCGAAGCTACCAGCATGAGTCTGACCAAACTGGGGGAGGCAGTGGAAGACAGGAGGGCCTGGCGTGCTCTGGTCCAGGGGGTCACGAAGAGGCGGACACCACTAAACAACTAAACAACAACAGTCCAGCATCGCTGCCCCAGTGGGAAACCCTCACGCACCGTGGCAACCGGCCACCTGTAACGCCTGTCCACAAATCTGTCCAGTTCTCTTTGAAAGCCAACTTAGCTTAGCAGCCACCATTGTCTCCTGTGGAAGTGAGTTCCGTAGGTTAACACTGCATCGAGTTCAGTTGAGATTGCTGCGTGGCAGCGGGTGGAAGCCCATCGACGTTTGTGACACGGGAGAAGGAATTTCGGCAGGTGTGGCGTTCGGGAGAACGGTTCCACTCCCCACCTTCAACATGAAAGAAGGAGAGGCGTGCCTCTTTTTGACCGCAAAACGTCTCCCGGAGTCTGTGGGGCCGTTCTTAGGACACCCTTTGCCAACCTGGTGCCCTCCAACTGGGAGTTGCAAGTCCAAAACAGCTGGAGGCCATGAGGTTGCCGAAAGCTGTCTTCTTGGGGACTTCCAGAAGTCAAGAGCTGAGGTTCGTTGGCCACCTGTCAGGGACTATTTATCTGTGATCCCCGCATTTCAGAGAGGTGGTGTTGGACTAGTTGACCCTTGGGGTACATCAGCCCTAAAGTTCCATGGTTCAGTGGATCTCACTTCTCCTTTATCCGGTTCTGCTTTTGATTCATAATAATAACAACAGTAATTTTATTATTAATTTCCTGTCCATCTGGCTGGGTCTCCCCAGCCACTCTGGGCGGCTCCCAACAGAACACTGATAACAGAATAAAACTTCGAACATTAAAAACTTCCCTAAACAGGGCTGCCTTCATAATAATAAAAATAAAAATTTATTATTTTTAACACGCCCATCTGGCTGGGCTTCCCCAGCCACTCTGGGCGGTTCCCAACAGACTATTAAAAACATGATAAAACATCCAGCATTAAAAACTTCCGTAAACACTGCCTTCAGATGTCTTCTGAAAGTCAGATAGTTGTTTATTTCCTTGACATCCGATGGGAGGGCGTTCCACAGGGCGGGAGCCACCACCAAGAAGGCCCTCGGATCTGGACCTGAGTGTCCAGGTAGAACGATGGGGGTGGAGACGCTCCTTCAGGTTTACTGGGCCTTTGAGGCCATTTAGGGCTTTCAAGGTCAGCACCAACACTTTGAATTGTGCTTGGAAACGTCCTGGGAGCCAATGTAGGTCTTTCAGGACTGGTGTTATGTGGTCTCGGCGGCCGCTCCCAGTCTGCAGTTTCATCATCCGGCTCAATGGATCACGAAGAAGTCTTGCTGAGACAAGCCAAACAGCCTCTTTGACACTTTAACAACATGCCATTCTTAAAATCTTGCTTCGCACAGAGATATTTAACGGGTCAGCAATTCACAAAGCCGAAATACAAGTGGTGGCGCCCGCCCTGTGGAACACCCTCCCGTCAGATGTCAAGGAAATGAACAACTATCTGACTTTTAGAAGACATCTGAAGGCAGCCCTGTTCAGGGAAGTTTTGAATGCTTGACGTCTTCTTTTGTTTTAATTTGTTGGAAGTCTGCCCAGAATGGCTGAGGTCACCCAGTCCGATGATGAGTGGCATATAAATAAATTATTATCTCACATCAACGGGTGGCAGTGACCTCACTCGTGAGCAACCCAAGTCCATTGGTGGCATCCTTCCTAATAAATATTTCTCAAAAACACACCGTGCAGGATATTGCTACCCTGGTGACAGATTCCAGGGGTTCCCAGTACTTAATCAGGTTTAGAACGACGGTCCTTGAAGATGGTCATATATGGTTTTATTTGCATATGTTTATTTGCCTTGTGGGACATTTTCAGGAGTTAATCCTGTGCAAATCTACAGCCAAGCTGGTATCCAAACGTTTTGCACAGGCGTAGGCAACCTAAGGCCCGGGGGCCGGATCCGGCCCAATCGCCTTCTCAATCCGGCCTGCGGACGGTCCAGGAATCAGCGTGTTTTTACATGAGTAGAATGTGTCCTTTTATTTAAAATGCATCTCTGGGTTATTTCTCTTTTTTAAAAAAATAATATTTATTACTTTTCCAACAATTTAAACACTGCAGAAACAATACAATACAGTACAAAAACACTACACAACATTGACACATTAAACACATTAAACTAGCAAAACAAAAACAATAAAAAATCAAACAATTTCATTATCCCATCTTTAATTCACTTATTTCCACGACCTCCTCACACCTCCCTTTTTGTATTCCACTTCTGTTAATTATTTCAGCCATTCCTTTCCATCTTCCTCTGTTTTCTATCCTATAATTATCTTAACACATTCTAACCTTATTTTTTCCTTTAATACTCTATTAATCTATTTATACTTAATTCCTTATAACATTTCTACTAAAGCCATTCCAACATTTTTCTAACATTCATTAATTTTACAGTATTTCTGTAAATAGTCTTTAAATTTCTTCCAATCTTCTTCCACCGACTCTCCTCCCTGGTCTTGGATTCTGCCAGTCATTTCCGCCAATTCCATATAGTCCATCAACTTCATCTGCCATTCTTCCCAGGTGGGTAAATCTTGTGTCTTCCAATATTTCGCGATGAGTATTCTTGCTGCTGTTGTTGCATACATAAAAAAAGTTCTATCCTTCTTTAGCACCAATTGGCCGACCATGCCCAGGAGAAAGGCCTCTGGTTTCTTCAGGAAGGTATATTTAAATACCTTTTTCATTTCATTATAAATCATCTCCCAGAATGTCTTAATCCTTGGGCATGTCCACCAAAGGTGAAAGAATGTGCCTTCAGTCTTGTTACATTTCCAACATTTATTATCGGGCAAATGATAAATTTTTGCAAGCTTGGCTGGTGTCATGTACCACCTATAAATCATTTTCATTAAATTTTCTCTTAAGGCATTTGCCGTGAATTTCATACCTGTGGTCCATAACTGTTCCCAGTCGGCCATCATTATTTCTTTCACAATTTTTTTCTTTTTTAACTAAATAACTCTATGTGATTTACAAAAATCCATTAACAGTTATGTACAGAAATCCAACACCTTCTTAAATGATATTTACAAGGCCAAAATAATGACAACACACACTACTCAATATCCCAAGCGGTGCAAAATTCTCGCAATAAGTCCGAGAGAATAACTCTCTGTGTATATTTGCCGACGGAAATCCGACAAAAGAGAGAACCGGATTTCAGTCTCTGTTTCGTAAATCTTCTTCTGGTCGGCGTGAAACGGAACTGTGCAATGGCAATTCAATGCTTAACCAAATAGACCAGAGAAGGCGCTTTGCTCTTTTTGAAAATACACTTCTCTGTATTCCTTGGGAAGTGATGTAGGGCTTCATGGACTGCCCACAAGTTATGAGAGAGGAAGGAAAGCATTTATTCAGTTTCTCCAAGCTGTGCATAATTTTACAAGCTCCTCTTCCTCTTGTTGTAAACAAAATCTGCCCTTTTCCCCTTATGGGGTATCCAAGAGCCCATATAGAGTCCTTACGTAGGTTCCCTATTGGTAGGAGAAGATAACAGAGGCCAAGCAGAGAATACTGAGAAGCAAAGCAGCTAGTAAGCCTGATCTTTCTTGATCTGTTGCAACAGGGTGCTCCCCTCACACGCAGGAAAGGAGGAGGACCCCAAACAAAGGTGTGCCTGCCCTTATATACACATTTTAAATTCCCTGCCCTGGAGCTCAAGACCACCCCTCCATACATCATACATACATCACAAAAGGGGTGTAGCTCAAGACCAACCCCCAGACACATCATACCTACATCACAGAAAGGGGCGGTCTACAACAGAAATCTGAGCGCGTTGTTTAGCTCCTGTCTGGCAGGTTACCTGTTAATGGTCACTTGATTGGATATCCTGAGGAGCCTGGCCAATCTTTTGTAATGACAAATACTTAGTTCCTGAGCCAGGTCACAGGCTCACACCCTATTCATATCTTAAATGTGCCCTTAAGACAGGATTTGTGAATGAAAAGACAACGGGGAGGTTTCCCACTTTGACCTTGCAGAGAAATAATTGAGGTCATTTTGTTCAGGACCTTTTTTTTCTGTGGGGTTTTCCGACATGTGGTTTATATATTTATGTACGTGTTTGCTTGGTACATTAATGAACAATTACGACATATCTAAGACCTTAAAATTCTTATCACACCTCCATGTTGGATGAGAACGTGCCCATTTCACAGAATCTGAGTTAGCCTGCTTTGCAGCAGGTGGGGTTCGGAGGGGGAGCCTGATGGGCGGAGTCAGTGATGGGCGGAGTCAGCATCTCCTCTGGCTATTTTGTTCAGGACTCTTTTTTTTCTGTGGGGTTTTCAGACATGTGGTTTATATATTTATGTACGTGTTTGCATTTATTACACATGTAAGACCTTAATATTCTTATCACACTCTAAACCACTGTTTCCCAATTTTGGGTCTCCAGTTGTTTTCAGACTACAACTCCCATCATCCCACTGGAAACACACAGTTTAGGCATAATTTTTTCCTGCAATAGCCAAAGTCCCTAAGTTCTTACACCATAGAGACCAGTGCAGGTTTTTCAAGGTTTTATATTTCTATGTTGCTGCTGCTGTGAATATATTCCTACGACACATAAATAATATTTTATTTTACAAATAAAATAAATGAACAAGACAATCTCCAGATTTGCCAGTCTTGGCTTGGAAATGACGCTTCTGCCGTATGAGTCACAAAGGAATGCTAAATCATAAAAACGTGTGGAGTTTCTGGTCTGTGCTGAAATATCAAATTATGTGTCATTTTATCCATTACCGCTCTGTTAGAGTGAGCGGGCCCAAGATATTCCATAAGACTAATTCTGGATGGCAAACAATACCTTATTTAGTCATATGCTGCCGTTTCTGTCGAAAAGCCAGATTCCAAAACCTCACCCCATCTTGCATTCCCACTGCAAAGGATCAAGATTTACCAAAAGCTTATACCCAGAACAAACTTAATTGGTCTCTAAGGTGCTACTGGGAATTTTATTTATTTATTTCGACTATGTCAGACCAACACGGCTACCTCCCTGAAACTATTTACCAAGTTTATTGCACCCCCACCCAACAGTTCGGTGACATGAAAGAAAATACCGTATTTTGGACATTTGCAAAGCGGTCTTCTTTTTTCCTTATGGGGAACACAAGAGCCCTTATAAAGTCCTTTACAGGTTCTCCATCGGTTGGAGAAAGGAACAGAGGCCAATCAGAGAATATTGAGAAGCAAAGCAGCTTATATAGACATTTTAAATTCCCCGCCCTGGAGTCCAAAGACCACCCCCAGAAACATCATACCTACATCACAGAAAAGGTGGTCTACAACAGAAATCTGAGTGCGTTGTTTATCTCCTGTTGTTGTTTATCTCCTGTCTGGCAGGTTTCCTGTTAATGCTCACTTGATTGGATACCCTGGGGGAGCCTGGCCAGTCTTACTAAAAGACAATGGGGAGGCTTTCCCATTTTTCTTTGATCTTGAAGAGAAATGTTTGAGGTCAATTTGGGAGGGACAAAATGGTTTCAGGACTTTCTGTGGGGTTTCAGACATGTGGTTTATATATGGGTGTACGTGCTTGGTTGGTGCGTTTATTAACATTTATTATATATATATAAAAGACCTTAATTTCTTTATTTCATCATCATCATTATTATTATTGAATAGGACATGCCTATTTTCACCGCAGAAATGTTGGCGGTTATGTTGCGCGTAGCCATTCCAATGAGATTCCCCTAATAAAAATTGCAATGACTATTTGAGGGGGCCAGGATCACACCGCACGCGCCCTCCTCCCAAATCCCTCTGGCGATATATCTGCATTGCGATAATCCAGGGCTTTGCATGTTGACGCACCACGATGGCTCAAGCCAGGCCTGATCTTTGCAGGATTGGGCCCCTGTTTGCTGCCCTCAACAAAGATGGCTGCCCTGAAGTTCAGGGAGGTGCTGCTTGCTGCTGGCAGGTAGGTAGGTAGGTAGGTAGAGGGGTGCAGAGACAAAGGAAGGGGTGCAATTCTTGCAGGGGCTTCCCTGTCCCCAGCTTTTGCCAAAGCGGGTCTGACGAAGAGGTTAGGCCCCTGGACCGCTTTGCAGGGGCGTCGTGGGCTTGGTTTAACTCTGGCAACTTTGCAGAAGCAACCGGTTTATCAGGGGGAAGCCGTTCCCTGATTCATTTCCTCCGTCAAGAAGCCTTCCTCTACGCAGATATTTTTTTTATCTCATCCCTGACCGCATCTCGTTGGGTTTGAGATGGTTTGTACACATGCAATAAAATCTGGGTTCCTGTTGGCAGAAATGACTGGCAGAATCCGAGACCAGGGAGAAGAGGCGGTGGAAGAAGATTGGGGAAAAATTTAAAGACTATTTGCAGAAATACTGTAAAATTAATGAATGTTAAAGAGATGTTGGATTGGAAACAAGCGGTTTTGGTAAAAAGATTAACAAGAGTATGTAAATATGGATTGATAATGGTGGAAAATATATATTTATAATAGGTTAAGATGTTGAGCAAGGATAAATGATAGAGGGTAAGGACTTGCTGAACTAAATATCTGAACTGGAATACAAAAAGGGAGGTGTGAGGAGGTCAGGAAACTAGTAAATGAAGTATAAGATATGAAAATATTGATTTCTTTCTTACTTTCTTTTTCTTCTATTTAACTGTTTTCTATTTTGCATTTTTCATGTGTTTTGTTTTTGTATACTTGTAGCTCTTTTCCCCTTATTAGGGTTATTCTTTGTTCTTATTTTTTATGTTTAAACTTTGAAACTCTCTATTGCTTGTAAAATTTTAATAAATATTACTTTAAAAAAAATAAAATCTGGGTTCCTGAAAGCAATCACAGATATGTGCGTGAGATGGAGAGATAAATTTCTTCAGGGTGCATCCCAGGAAGAGATTTCACAAATGAAATAAATGCTCTCCATCCCGCTGCTTTGGACGCTCAAGATGTACCTTTTTAGGACTGTGCATATATCTGCGGTTGTAAAGTTGTTTTGAACTGTTTTTAATACCGGGTTTCCATTGTTGCCTTCTGCCCCCGGGACCGTAAAACACATCAAAGGAATCTAACAATACAAACATCAACAGTAAAAACGTATATAAAACAATCTCGGGTTGAAGCGAGGCAGCCAGCCAGCAATTTCAAACCCAATAAAAGATTTAACAACCTCAGAAAGCCCTTCCTAACATTTGGTCTCTCTCTCTCTCTCTCTCTCTCTCTCTCTCTCTCTCTCTCTCTCTCTCTAATTTTTACCAACCACCAAAACACAAACAGTGGAAACCCCCCAGGCGGCTGATACATTGGGTATAAATATTCAATAATATACATATTCAATAATATACATATTCAATAATATTCAATAATATATTCAAATTAACCATATGTACACTTCTATATACCTTAACTCTCCTCCCTCCACAAGGTTTATTTTACTTTTAACATTTTAATTGCCCCCAATTGTTCAAACCTACTCAAATAATTCAATATCTTCTCAAACCAATCCTCCTCTTTCTCACTGACCTTAAGCCCTTTCACTCTATATATCTTCACAGTCAGGTATTCTAAAATTATAATATGATTCAGTTTATTCCTCCATTGGTTCACTCCTAGCTCTTCTGCATTTTCCCAATTACTCGCTATAACCTGACTGGCTGCAGTAATTGGTCGGTCTCTTTTAATGCAATTTCTTTTTTTTTATTTTAAAAATATTTTTATTGGTTTTTAACATACAAAATTATAAAGCATACCACACAATTTATCACAAATACATTCTTATTGGACTTCCATCAGCACCTCTGATAATCCTCCATCTTAATCACTTCTTACGCGTTTCCTAACTTAATATTGCCTTTACATTCTTAACATATCACATCTCCTTCTCCATTTTTGCAATATTTCTAATATTATTCCTCACAGAACTTCTTGCAAACCTACAAACGTCATCTGGTTGTCACAAATACTTTTCAAAGACTGCGTTAATTTACTCCAGTCCTCGGTAAACTTCTGGTCCTGCTGGTTTCGGATCCTTCCCGTTAGTTTGTCAAGTTCTGCATAGTCCATTAATTTCATCCTCCATTCTTCCATCGTTGGTAATTCTTCTTGCTTCCATTTTTGGGACAATAATATTCTTGCTGCTGTTACTGCATATAGAAAAAGCTTACATTGCTTTCTATTTATATCGTTTCCAACAATGCCCAAGAGAAATCCTTCTGGTTCCTTTATAAATGTATCTTTTATTGCAGTTTCAACCAACTGCTTCAGGTCCTCTGCTCTGGAGCAGGAGAAATCAAGCTTGCTCCATTTTCCGTGTGACAGCGCTTTAGCTATTTGAAGATGGCCATCATATCCCCTCTCAGTCTCTAAAGATACCCAGATCCTTCAACCATTCCTCACAAGGTTCAATTTCTGGGCCCTTGATCATCTCGGTCGCCTTCTTCTGCCCACCTTCCAGCTTGTCCATGTCCTCCTTAAATTGGGGTGCCCAGAACCGGACACAAGACTCCAGGTGGGGTCTGACCAGGGCAGAATACGGTAGGATTATCACTTCCCTTGTTCTGGACACCTGTGGATGAAGCCTAGACCAGCACTGGGTTTTTCGGCTGTAGAATATTACTCAGCCAAAAGACCCGGTGGAACGTTTTCACCTGGCGCCTAAAAATAAATAATGGAGGCGCCAGGCAAACATCCCTGGGAAGAGCATTCCTTCCCCCCCCCCAATGCTTTTTTAATTAATTTTCCATTTTGTTGTTGTTGTTGAGTCGTTTAGTCGTGTCCGCCTCTTTGTGACCCCCTGGACCAGAGCACGCCAGGCCCTCCTGTCTTCCACTGCCTCCCGCAGTTTGGTCAAACTCATGCTGGTCTCTTCGAGAACACTGTCCCACCATCTCGTCCTCCGTCGTCCCCTTCTCCTTGTGCCCTCCATCTTTCCCAACATCAGGGTCTTTTCCAGGGAGTCTTCTCTTCTCATGAGGTGGCCAAAGTCTTGGAGCCTCAGCTTCAGGATCTGTCCTTCCAGTGAGCACGCAGGGCTGATTTCCTTCAGAATGGAGAGGTTGGATCTTCCTGCAGTCCATGGGACTCTCAAGAGTCTCCTCCAGCACCAGAATTCAAAAGCATCCATTCTTCGGCCATCAGCCTTCTTGATGGTCCAGCTCTCACTTCCATACATCACTACTGGGACAACCATAGCTTTAACTATACAATTTCAACAATCATCCACACACTTCCTTGTCCATCACTCTACCAAGCAATGACTTCCCTCCCTCCCTCCAACATGTTTTCCTATTTCAGTCTACTTCTCGCAGTTTCTTCTTCTATTATCAAGTCCACATCGTAAGATTTATTTCAGTCCTACTAGTGACTTCAAATTTCTACAGTTATTATTTATATAATCCATAAATTTACTCTAGTCTCTTTGGAATTTTGCTTCCTCCTGGTTTCAGATCTTGCAGGTTATTTTTTCTAGTTTCGCGCAATCCATCATTCTCGTCTGCACCTCCTCCACCACTGGTAATTCCTGTATTTTCCATTTTTGGGCAAAGTTCTAGCAGCAGTGGTCACATACATAAATAGACTTTGATCTGCTTTCCCAATTTCCTCTCCCATCAAGCCCAGCAAAAAAAGTTTCCGGCTTTTTGGGGGAAGGTATATTTAAGCATCTTTATCAATTCGTTGTAAATCAGTTCCCAAAATGATTTTGATTTCTCACATGGCCACCACATGTGCTAAAAATTGCCATCCTTCTCTTTACATTTCCAACATAATTTACTACTCATCCTATACATTTTTGCCAATTTCACAGGGGTCAAGTACCAGCGGTACATCATTTTCATGATATTTTCTTTCAGGGTGGCACATGCTGTCAATTTTAGACTCGCATTCCACAATCTCACCCACGCATCATGCTCGATATTGTACCCAAAATCTATTGCCCCTTTTATCATCACCTCCTTTGTTCGTCTTTGTTGTACCATTCTAATAAAAAAAATGTACATTTTGGATAATAATTTGGTCCTGCCTTCCAACAATTAAATTTGAAATCTGGGTTTTTTAAAACATTTAATCCTACTTTCTTATCACACATAAACACTTCATTCACTTGGTGGAATCGCAGCCATCCTGTTAAAACATCCTTGATACAATCGTAAGGCTTTAATTTCCAACCTCTGTTTTCATTAGGATTTCTTCATAGGTAACTCACCTTCTGGGGAGACCATTCCACAAAGGGGGGGGGGGGGGACGAGCCGCTGCAGAAATGTGTCGCCGCATGGAAAGGGCGCACAGAGAAGGGCCTAACTCAGTTGACCAGCGCAGAGTCCGGGTCGGTTTACATGCAATGGAACTAGCCAGTTCAGATAAATTAATAGGATATGAATTTGCTGAATTAATTTGTAAAAGGGATACAAGAACGGGAGACGTGAGGAAGTCGGGAAAATAAGTTAACTGAAGATGAGAAATTAAGAAAGAGGGAATTTTTGTTTCTTTTCATTATATGTGTTTTTTTCTTTTTTCTTTTGTTGTGTTTAATGTTTGTAATTTAAATGTTCGTATTTTTGTATTGTATTTTGTGATTCTGTATTTTCTCTGTTTCTGTATTTTTCTTGAATTTTCTTTTATTGTTAAAACCTAATAAAATATTTATATTAAAAAAAGACAGTTCAGAATTTGCAGAATTAGTGCAGAATTTGGTTGCAAACACGTTCCTTTTCAACCAGGGTGATCCGGTTGACATTCTATGCCCTTTGAAAATGTGGTGTTTTGGCAAGGGGGGTGGCTATTGGCTTTTGTTTCCATAAGGTATTTTGTGCTTTTTTTTCATTAGGTGTCTTGGTTTTATTTTGTGAACCGCCCTGAGACCCCCGGGTATAGGGTGGTATATAAATTCAATTAATAATAATAATCATCATCATCATCTTATCGTGGCAAAATGGAAGAGTAATGAAATCCCCTCTATACAAAAGCTGACAGAATATGCCGAATTAGACGGTCTATCAGAAAAAAACAAAGAATAAATCAAAACAGGAATTTGTTTCAAAATGGGAGGTTTTCAAAGAATATCTGAAATATAAATATAGTAGTTTAAACTCTGCTGCAGCATTCGAGGAACTTCAATAATAGTTGCAAGGTTGTTATAAGCATTAATGTATATTAAGAAAAGGTTTAATTATGATAAAAGCATGTATTGGCAATAAGTAATACGAAATTGAAAAATGGAATAGACGGGATTTTGGGTCTTTAGTGTGAAGACCAATTTATGTTTTATCGTTTGTTAAGAAAATTATGTGTCTATGGTCATTCCTGTGTGAAATTTGGTATTTGTGTTTTCTCTTTTCCTGTTGTATCAATAATAATAATAATAATAATAATAATAATAATAATAATAATAATAATAGCTGGTCCTTGTGGTCCCACGAAACTAAGTATTGAAGAATGGTTTCCCGGCTCTCTGCAGGCTTCCTCAACTCCCCTTCCGAAGGACCCTCCACCTGGGGGTCGCAGTGGGGCTCCTGGTCTCCACCATCCTGTACATCGGCTTGACCCACTGGGAGAACGTCTTCGCCCGCCGCAGGTCCGTCGTCCTTCAGATGGGCAGCTGCCGCTTCCAGCTGGACCTCAGCGTCCACCTCGCCCTGTACCCGCACCTGCAGCGATATCGTTGCCGGGAGCTGGTTTCTGAGGACGCCTGGTGCCGCGGCCCCTGGCCTGCCCCATTGCTCCTCCTGGCCATCAAGTCGCACCCGGCGTCCTGGGAAAGGAGAGCTGTCCTGCGCCGGACCTGGGCCCAGCAGAGGCCAATGGACGGCTTCTTCCTCCAGCCCGTCTTCCTAGTGGCCACAGCCTCCGAAGAGAGCCTGGCCCAGGCGCTGCTACAGGAAATCCAAGTCTTCAGCGACATCCTGTGGTGGGACTTTGGGGAATCGCCCCAAAACCAGTCCCTGAAGGAGCGCTGCTTGCTCCAGTGGGTCCACAACCACTGCCAGGGGGTGGCCTATGTCTTCAAAGGTGAGTGGGTGCAGGTGAGGTTGGGGCGTAGCTGAAAATAAGGGACCAGCAGCCTCAAAAATAAGGGATCAGCAGCCAAAATAAGGGATTTTCGGAGCACAGGTATGTTCCACTTCTGAGCCCCTCCGAGCCAAAGGCAGAAAGCCCAGCCAGCAGCCAAACGAAGCCTCAAGCGGTGGTTCCCACAGCGCAGCAACCCGGCAAAGGGGATGCAGCAAGGGAAACCACCGTCCCCTCTCCGCTGGGAAGCGCTGAGCAAAGGCGAGTCCCCAGGCAACGCGGCCGATTTGATCGGCACAAGGCATGCAAGCTCCACCCCCCAGTCGTTTTCAGACTCCTTATTGGGCGAGCAACGCAGCCAAGCAACACAGCTGGAGCCTCCCTCCTCCCTGGCCGGCAGGGAGGGAGGGAGAGGAGTTGCTTCCTTTGAAACCCGGGAAATTTAAGGGACACCATCCATAAGGGACAGCAGCGGGACACGGCGCTGGGATAAGGGAGTTTCCCACCAAATAAGGGACAGTTGACAGCTATGGGTTGGGGGGGTGAGGAGGGGCCACACATCTGTTTCTTTCGGGGTTTGGTCTTTTCTTTCAGTGGAGAATCTTGAAAATTGTAGCATAGGGACTACGGTGGACGCTTGGGTTGTGAACGCGATCCGTGCAGGAGGCACGTTCGCGACCGGCGGCACATGTGGGTTGCGATTTGGCGCTTCTGCGCATAGCGTGATTTAGTGCTTCTGCACATGCGCGATTGACGAACTCCCTTTTTTCCTTTGGGGGTATTGTGCATTTACCCGTATCCAGTTATTGATGCAGAAGAGGAACATTGCGAAAAGCTACAGGGAACCAGGCAAAGGGCCTTCTCGGTAGTGGCGCCCGCCCTGTGGAATGCCCTCCCTTCATATGTCAAAGAGATAAACAACTACCAGACTTTTAGAAGACATCTGAAGGCAGCCCTGTTTAGGGAAGCTTTTAATGTTTAATAGGTTACTGTTATGTATCTGAGTATATTTCAGTTACTGTATTTTAGTGTTTTGTTGGAAGCCGCCCAGAGTAGCTGGGGAAACCCAGCCAGATGGGTGGGGTATAAATAAATTATTATTATTATTATTATTATTATTATTATTATTATTATTATTATTAGCCGGTTTCTGATTTGATCCCAGAATGTCCCTGAAGTTTAGGTGGGTTTCCACAAGGCTGGACGCCACAGATAACAGCGAGAACCTATTAAATATATGAACTATTTGGAAAGTAATTGTAATGAACCGATTACGCTAGTAGGACTGCAAGAAGTTTTGTAAGGAGGGCTATCTGAAATACTGCAATACTACCTGACTTTTAGAAGACATCTGAAGGCAGCCCTGTTCAGGGAGGTTTTTAATGTGTGACATTTTAATGTTTAACTAAAATGTTTAACTAAAATACAATAACCTATTAAACATTAAAAGCTTCCCTGAACAGGGCTGCCTTCAGATATGTTCTAAAAGTCTGGTAGTTGTTTATTTCCTTGACATCTGATGGGAGGGCGTTCCACAGGGGGGTGCCACCACCGAGAAGGCCCTCTGCCTGGTTCCCTGTAACCTCACTTCTCACAGAGAGGGAACCACTAGAAGGCCCTCGGAGCTGGACCTCAGTGTCCGGGCAGAACGATGGGGGTGGAGACGCTCCTTTAGGTATACTGGGACTTTGAGGCTGTTTAGGGCTTTCAAGAGGACACGGGTGGCACTGTGGGTTAAAGCACAGAGCCTAGGACTTGCTGATCAGAAGGTCGGCAGTTCAAATCCCTGTGACAGTGTGAGCTCCCGTTGCTCGGTCCCTGCTCCTGCCAACCTAGCAGTTCGAAAGCACGTCAAAGTGCAAGTAGATAAAGAGGTACCACTCCGGCAGGAAAGTAAACGGCGTTTCCGTGCGCTGCTCTGGTTTGCCAGAAGCGGCTTAGTCCTGCTGGCCACATGACCCAGAAGCTTTACGCCGTCGCCCTCAGCCAATAAAGCGAGACGAGCGCCGCAACCCCAGAGTCGGCCACGACTGGACCTAATGGTCAGGGGTCCCTTTACCCCTTTACCTTTACCTTTGGCTTTCAAGGTCAGCACTAACACTTTGAATGGTATGATGTTAAAGAATTCCAAATAAAACAATACCCCAGTGGTAGGAACTATGATAACGGGAAACCGAGCGCTAACCCTTATGTCCTGCCGTTGCAGCGAACGACGACATCTTTGTGAACCCCTATGAGCTGACGCAGTACCTGAAGGAGCTCCCCAGAGTCTCCGACTTCATCCACGGTAACCTGGCCAACGAGGAGCCCGTCCTGAGGACGGGGGATGCCGCGGTGCCCTGCCTCCTCTACCCGCTGGAACACTACCCGCCGTTCATCGCGGGGGGAACCATCCTGCCCAGAGCCTTGATCCCGGAGCTCTACCGAGTCTCCCTGCAGCTGCCCGTCTTCCCTCTCGACGAGCCGTATTTGGGGTTCCTGGCCTTGGCGGCCGGCATCACCCTTCGCCACGAGGGGCGCTTCCAGGTGCGGGGGGTCGCCAAGGACGAGCCCGAAGCGTACAAGGAGTCCCTGACCGTCCACGGGGTCTCGATGGAAAGGATGGAGGAAGTGTGGAGGGAGCTCTGGGACTGAGCCCAACGTTTTAGGCGACCCCCAAGGGGATGGGACTTCAATTAGGTACATACCCCCGTTTCATGGTTTGGGCTCAGGTGTCTAGGGTGCCCCCCATGCCCCACGGAGGGGCCGGCCGGTTTAATAGCCTTCTTGTTCAGAGTTCTTTAAAGTTACCTGGGTTGAACGGTGGCGTTACGGCAGCCTGAAAGCCTCCCTTCGCTCCTCAGAGTGGACTTGGAGCAGAGCAATCACCCATTTTGGTCCCATTCCCCCTGTCCTGCTGGTGTCACTTGTGGAGGGGAGCTGGGTTCAATTCTGCACTGCTGCAAGTGCCTGCACCTGGTGAGGAACAGGCCCCCGCTGCCGAAGCAGCAAGATTTAACCCCTGATCGACAGGCGCGGGTTCAAATCCTGCTCAGTTTGGCTGTGGGTTTGTGTGTCCCGTCTTCCAAGCTGCAAATGTCACAAAGGAGGAACCACAACAGGCAGGTCCAGATTTTTCCTCCCATCGCTAGGCAGTCCCTGTCAGAGGTGATGCCTGCTTGCCCAAAAAACAGGCTTATCTTTCTCTGCCTGCCCAGTACCACTCGCTGGAGCAGCTCGGATAGATAAAATCCTAACAGGAAGAAGCTCTTTGCAAGAGCTGATTTTTCCTCAGGGACAGCTTGGAAAGCCCCCTCCTCTTTTCAGGCTCCACAGCCCTCGCAAGGGATTTTGGTGTGGGGTGGGGTGGGGCTGGTGACCCGTCAAATCAGGCAACATCATGATGGACAGGTGGGTTGCCCCCCTTCCCCGCGTCAAAGTTGGCCTTGCGATATTTGGCTCCCAGAGCCAAAAAAGGGCTCCCCCAGCCAACCCCTACCTTAAGGGGGAAAAGTCAATTTTTGCAGAACTCCAGAATTAAAAGGGTGAGATAGGCGACCCAACTAAACCCAGGAACGCCACCCCGAAACGGTTTTCAAACAGGGACGTTTATTGAAATCTCGTTGGAAAAGTTAACATGAATACCCATAAAAGGACACAGCATTTGGGCAGGTGGAAGAGAGACTAACACACGGGTGGGCGGGGCGGGGGGGCAAGCAGGATTGAGCGACTTCATATTTTTTTAAAAAAAGAAAAGCTGGGGGGGGGGCAGAACTGAAACCCAACTTGTCAGGATGACTCCCGGCTCAAAAGAAATCGACGTCTTCTGGGGCGTCCAAGTCTCGGTACTCCACTATGGCCCGTGGGTCACCTCGCACCATCCTGCGGAGAGAATTGGGGGTGAGATGGGGGCGTGGGGCCTGGCTGCGCCCTCTCTGACCCCCCTGTAAGGCACAGCCCCACACCCCTCCACAATGGGTCTGCGCCGGCCCATCTCTGCTCTTGCTTGAATTAGATACATGAACACCTACCTGTTGCGCGGTTTGTTCAGGTAGCCGCCCTGCCCTCGGAAGGTGTCGTAGTTCCCCCTGCCAGCGGCGTATGGGGTCGGCGGGTAAGGAGGGCCCCCTGCGAGAGATCAAAAGGGGGGGAGATCATCAGAAACTGACACACTGTGTTATTATTGGGGTGTCTTTGGAAGGTGCTGGGAGGGTTTTCGTTTCTGTTGTAGTTGATAAAGCTGTTTTAAGTACACATGTTATTAAACTGTTTGTTCCGAAACAAAAATTAATGTGTTTGTTTTTCATAAGAAAGAAAGAAAGGAGTCTGGCTGCATCAGGCTAATAATAATAATAATAATAATAATAAAAAATAATTTTATTTATACCCTGCCCTCCCCAGCCAAGACCGGGCTCAGGGCGGCTAACAACCAATAATAAAAACAAGTTGATTGAAATACAACTTAAAAAACAAGATTAAAATATAACGTTAAAACATTAAAATGCAGCCTCATCACAGGAGGAGAAAGGAAAAAAGAAAGGGGGGGGGGAGTCAAATTGGTTCTAAGCCATAGGCCAGGTGGAACAACTAGTCCACCATCCTGTCCTCCCAGGGTCAACCATTTGCTCCAATGAGAAACCCACAAGCAGGATTCGAACCCAAGAGCCACTCTCCGCTCTCGAGGTTTCCAAAAACGGGTAGTCAGCAGCGTCGCTGCCTCTGAGCATGGAAGCAGATAGGAGCCATTGCAGCCAGTAGCTGTGAATAGCCCTCCCCTCCACGAATTCGCCCAGTCCTCTTGTAAAGCCATCCCAAAAGACAGCCGCCATTGCCTGTGGAATAGCATTTCCTGCAGGGCTCCCCTGGACAAAGCCTGCTCCCGGGGCAACAGCGCTGCTTGCTCCCCGGTGCCCCCTTGTGGGGAGGCCTCACCAGAAGCTTTTACGTACCTCCGTATCCCAGGATGGGCAGGCGGGGCTGTCCGTAGGGCAACAATCCCTGGGGGGCCTGCGGGGGGTAGGGCAGCCCTGGAGCCAAGCCTGCAAGAGGAAGAGGGAAAGCGCTGCGGTTGCTGCGGGAGAGAAGCGGAAGGGGCGCTTGGGGAGAGGAAGAGAGCCGCTGCGTCAGGCCAGGCCCCCCTCTGTAGTCCAGCACCTTGCTCTCACTGTGGTTTTTAAACCGCTTTGAGGTTTTTCCTTCCGAATATAGGAATAAATACCGTATTTTTCGCTCCATAAGACGCACTTTTTTCCTCCTAAAAAGTAAGGGGAAATGTCTGTGTGTCTTATGGGGCGAATGTGCGGTTGATCGCTGGCTCCCTTTCAGCCGCCTTGCCCAGGCCACCATTGTTGAATGTTCTGCCGACGGAGGCTGCTTCTTTCCCCAGCGACATGTGAATGGCTGATTAGATTATCTGTCTGGAAACAGCAGAAACGGCTCCCTTTCCTTTCCTAAAGAAGTTGCAGAACTGTGAGTCGAACCCCATAAAAACAGGATTTTTTTCCCCTTTGCAAAGTAAGCTCAGCAACTTTGAGCTGATCCTCAAAAAAGGGGGCTTTTCCCCTTTGCAAAAGAAGCTGCACAACTGTCAGCTGACCCCCCCAAACAAGGCTTTCCCCCTCTAAAAACTAGGTGTGTCTTATGCTCAGGTGCGTCTTATGGAGCAAAAATACGGTACATTGTCAGTGGCAATACATCTG
Source organism: Podarcis vaucheri (assembly GCF_965113315.1). Taxonomy (NCBI): domain Eukaryota; kingdom Metazoa; phylum Chordata; class Lepidosauria; order Squamata; family Lacertidae; genus Podarcis; species Podarcis vaucheri. Next base: position 2,320,263 of record NC_138751.1, on the reverse strand, counting down.
TCTCGAGAGACAACGGAGTGTGCCTCCGGAGGTGAAGCCAAACAGCTGGAGAATCGCAGCGCCTGCTGTGGCTGCAGAAACCGGCAACTCGTAACTGCTGCCTTTTTGCTGCATTAGGAGCCCTGGAGTGACCTCTCCCAATATAAAAATATTGTGGGAAACAAGCAGGATCCGAGTGTGTTCTCTTCTGAAAAGGACCCCTGCGCCCTGTGCATTTGCTGCGTCCCCTGGTTCTGCCTGTCCCTCTCTGCCTTACCTTGTCCTGGCGGCTGGTTGGGCTTGAGCTCAGGCAGGGCAGGCCTCTTGGCATCCATGAGGAAGTTGTTGAAGAAGGACACCTCCTTCTTCACCTCCTCGATCTTCTCCGCATGCTTGTTGAAGATGTGCTTGCGCACAAACTCTGGGCCCTGAGAGAATAATAATAATAGTAATAGTAATAATAATAATAATAATAATAAAATTTTATTTATACCCTGCCATCCCCAGCCAAGACCGAGCTCAGGGCGGCTAACAACCAATAATAAAAACAAGTTGATTAAAATACCATTTAAAAGATTAAGATACAATATTAAAACAATTAGGGAGCAATCTCATCATAGGAGGAGAAAGGGGGGAAAAAAGAGGGGGAGGGAATCAAATTGGCTCCAAGCCAAAGGCCAGGTGGAACAACTCTGTCTTACAGGCCCTGTGGAAAGAGATCAGATCCCGCAGGGCCCTGGTCTCATGAGACAGAGCGTTCCACCAGGCCGGGGCCAGTGCTGAAAAGGCCCTGGCTCTAGTTGAGGCTGATCTGACTTCCTTAGGGCCCGGGACCTCTAGGGTGTTGCTATATATCAACCTTTAGGTCCTCCATGGGGCATACCAGGAGAGGCGATCCCGTAGGTACGAGGGTCCTAGGCCGTGAAGGGCTTTAAAAGTCAAAGAAGAAGAAGAACGCGTTCTTTAAAAGAAGAATGAGAGCAATGGAATCGGGGAGTCCGAAAGGGAGTCCCTGAGCGTCATCTAGTCCAACCCCAATGCAGGAATCGCACCTGAAGGAACCCTGGCAGGTGGCCACCCAACTTCTCTTTATAAGCCTCCCTTCCGAGGGAGTCCGTTCCACTGTGAAACATCTCACTGTCAGAAAGTTCTTGCCAAGGTTAAATCAGAATATCTCCCTTTGTACAATCGGAGTCCTTTGGTTCAGGTCCTGCCCTCTGGAGCAGCCTGCTCCATTTCTCGTGCATCAGCCTTCAGGTATTTGATGAGAAAGGCTCTCATTTCCCTCTCAGTCTCCTCTTTTCCAGGCTAAACATCCCCACTCCTTCCTCTTAAGGCTTTCCAGACCCTCGATCATCTCAGTCGCCCTCCCCTGCACATCTTCCAGTTTCCATTGTAACTCGCTCTACGTGGGGCTGCCCTTGAGACTGACCCAGAAACTCCTGCGGGTGCAGAATGCCACGGCAAGACTCCTTACGGGGTCCTTGCCACGGGATCACATTCACCCGGGGCTATACCAGCTGCACTGGCTCCCGGTGGAGTCTAGGATCAGGTTCAAGGTGCTGGCTTTAACCTTTAACCTTTAAATGGCCTAGGACCCTCATACCTACAGGACCGCATCTTCTGGTATGTCCCATGGAGGACCTTAAAGTCTTCAAACAAAAACATCTTGGAGGTCCAGGGCCACAGGGAGGTTAGGCTGGCCTCAACCAGAGCCAGGGCTTTTTCGGCTGTGGCCCCAATCTGGTGGAACGCTCTGTCCCAAGAGACCAGGGCCCTGCGGGACTTGACATCTTTCCGCAGGGCCTGCAAGACGGAGCTGTTCCGCCTGGCCTTTGGCCAAGGCACAGCCTGACCCCCTCCTTTGGTAATCCTCACAGAACTCTAGCCCAGTGGCTGCCATCAATTTGATTTTGAATTGATTTGAGAATGAACTGATTTTAGAATGTTGTGTTACTTTTATTGTTGTTAGCCGCTCTGAGCCCGGCTTTGGCTGGGGAAGGCGGGATATAAATATAATTTTATTATTTTTATTATTATCAATAACCTCCTTAAATTCTGGCACCCAGAACTGGACACAGGACTCCAGGTGGGGTCTGACCAAGACAGAATACAGCGGCACTATGAGTTCCCTTGATTGGGATGCTAGACTTCTGTTGATGCAGCCTGGAATAGCACGAGCCTTTTTTGCTGCTGCATCATGCCGCAGGCTCGTGTTAAGCTGGTGGTCTAGAGAGGGAGGAGAGGGGCGTTTGTGCGTGTGCATCAGGGAGCGTGGCCTTCCCCTCGGTCAGACCTGGAGCTGGGAAACCGGGCTCACCTTGAACTTCTTCCCGCTGAGGGGGCACAACCACTTGTCCTTCCCCAGCTCCTGGGTGTTGGCCGTGACGAACTTTTCCACCTCTTGCTCGGGGTCCTTCTTGCCCATCTTCTGGGCCTCCTCCTCCGAGAGGAACTCCCGGGCGCTGAACAAAGGGGTCAGCTTCTCCTCAAAGGTCTTCTGCCAGTCAGACACTGCAAAGGGAGGGCAAAGTGAGCTCGTGGGGCCTCCGAGAGAACAAGGATGCTGAATTGGATAGGCCATTTGAAAGGCAACTCTTATAGTATTGAAGTGAGCTGAGGAGCCAGGAGTTCTGGGTACCAGTCCCTGGTCTCCTCACCCAAATGACCCTCTTTCTTCCCAGAAGCAGAGATGGTTATCCTCACCAAGGTCCAGTGCCGAGGGCCTTCTGGTGGTTCCCTCACTGCGAGAAGCCAAGTTACAGGGAACCAGGCACAGGGCCTTCTCGGTGGTGGCACCCGCCCTGTGGAACACCCTCCCACCAGATGTCAAAGACAAAAACAACTACCAGACTTTTAGAAGGCATCTGTAGGCAGCCCTGTTTAGGGAAGCTTTTAATGCTTAATAGGTTATTGTATTTTAGTGTTCTGTTGGAAGCCGCCCAGAGTGGCTGCGTAAACCCAGCCAGGTGACTTGCCCCATCCTCCAGTCCCTGCTTCTCAATTTGTATCGTATTATTTTATGCTCTGTGGCATGCTGTTGTTTTATTGATTGCAGTTTAGAAATTATTTACAGTGGTACCTCGGGTTACAGACGCTTCAGGTTACAGACTCCGCTAACCCAGAAATATTACCTCAGGTTAAGAACTTTGCTTCAGGATAAGAACAGAAATCGTGCTCCGGCGGCGCGGTGGCAGCGGGAGGCCCCATTAGCTAAAGTGGTGCTTCAGGTTAAGAACAGTTTCAGGTTAAGAACGGACCTCCAGAACAAATTAAGTTCTTAACCCGAGGTACCACTGTATTGTAATTGTTAAGAGTGGATCTCTGTTTAATTTTTATATGCTGATATGATTATTCCATACTATTCTAACGATGGTTGAATGTTACTTTATTTGATGTAGGTTGCTTATTTTAAAGTTATGTTTTATTAGCACATTTTCGCATTGTGTTTGATTGTTATAAAGTGTGCATTCTTTGTTTCTTCAGCTTGTAAACCGCCTTGGGGTATTGTAAGATAGAAAGACGGTGCACAAGTTAAAAGTGATGATGGTGATTCTCTCTCTCTCTCACACACACACACACACATGCCGCCCACCTTCTCCATGGGTCACCCGGTTGGGGGGGATGGGCCCCCGCACGTGGATGATCCCGCAGCGGTTGGGCATCTCGTCCTCGTTGACGTACTCCGAATTGTTGTAGTAGTCGACCGAGTGGACGATGCGCAGGTAAAGAAGCAGCTTGTCAAGCACCTGGAGGGAAGGAAGGAAGTTGGCTCTGGGTGAGTGGGGGGGTCCTCAAGGGAAGCCCACCGGGGGTGGAGGGGGAGGCCAAGCTCACAGCAGCCTCTGGAGTTAGTGGATCTCTGGAATTGTTATTATTAAATTGGACCCAAGGATCACAGGACAGCTTAAAGCACAAAAATACAAAGATGCATAACATTCTAACCAACCAACCATTATCTCCCTTCCCCAGTTTAAAAATCCATAGACTGTTTTAACCATATTTGCACAGCAGTTTCTAATGTTGTGAGTGTCCTCTATTTCAGAGGCTTCTACTCTGCAGCCTCTTTTAGTTGTTTTAACTGCGAGTCTTTTAGTTCTTATGCTCTTACAGTTGTTTTAACTGCGTGTTTTTGTTTGTTTTTAGTTCTCATCTGTTTTAATTATCAGTTTTTATCCATCCATTATCCGTGTTTAATTTTGTATTTTACTCAGATGTTTTATCCTGTGCTTGTTTCTCTGTCCTTATTTGCTCTAACAATTATCGGTTAAAAAAATCCTAACTATATTATATGTTTTTTGGTTTTTTTTATCCTGGTCTGTGACCGTAATAAAGTTCATTCATTCATTCATAGACTGTTTAATTGGCCAAAGGCCTGGGAGAAGAAGAAAGTTTCCATCTGTAGTGAAAGCGCCAGGCGAGCCTCGCTGGGGAGGGCATCCCATGAGCAGGGAGCCAGTGCGGAAAAGGCCCCGTTCTCATGTTGCCACCCTCCGGACCTCTCTTGGAGGAGGCACACAAAGAAGGACCTCAGATGAACGTAGTCCTTGAGGCAGTGCAGTCCTGAGCTGTTTAAGGCTTTATAGGTCACAACCAGCACTTTGAACTGGGGCCGGAAAACACTGATCGGCAGCCAGGGCGGTCGGGCCAGGATCATTGTCATATGCTAAGACCATCTTGCCCCACTGAGCAACCCAGCTGTGAAATTCTGCACCAGCCGAAGTTTCCGAACAGTCTTGGGGGCAGCCCCACATATAATGCGCTGCCGTAATCTAAACTTGAGGAGTTATGTGCTTTGTGTTGCTCTGGACTCAATCTCCTGTGGCGTCTCCGCAGGAATTTCCCTGCCTGAAGCTCAGGGGAGCTGCTGCCAGTCAGTGTACAGTCAGAACGGGCCCTGATGGTCTGACTTGGTAGAAGGCAGCTTCCTAGGTCCCCAGCTTTGTAGGGGTGCAAATATCCAGAGTGTGGGGGTCAGGTGGGGTTGCTATGAGAAATTATGAAAGATGGAACAAGCCATTGTGTCGCCGATGAAAGCACTGCGTTGACTGGGCTTGATTCACTGACAATAGTTTCTGATCAAATCCCACAGGCCTCTGCATCTCTGCCATTTGCGTTCTCTACACCTGACAGGCACGTATCAGCATTCTGAAACAGAGACGGGGCATCCTGAGCCACAAAGATAGCCTGTAACTTTGATGTAGTTTGTTAATCTTTAGATAGATCTTAAGGGCCAGGAAGAGAATCCACAGAGAGATGGTAAATACTGCCATCCTGCCCCTCCTGTTTATGACCTCCGGGAGTTTTGCTGAATGCATTCCTCCTTTTATTCCTATTTTATTTACTCTGAGCTACATATGCATGCTCAAGTAGGAAATAGTTTCTTTGTAGTTAAAAGAATTTCTTCTGATCTGACTTTGTCCCACGTGGGGGTTTTGAAATGCTCAGAGGAAATCTGATTGGTTCTTATGAACGCTGTGTAAAAAGTTCTTTTGTGAATAAAACGACCTGGGCCGAGAGGAATTATTATTATACGCACTCCTCCCAGAGTCTCGCTGGTCAAGCCTCATGTGTATTCTATTAATCAGAGTCCAATCCTTCCTTGTTTTGGGAATGATACACAGCTTCCCAAAAACTAAAGTTCTAGTCCTCCAACCTCCCCCATCCTCAAACCGAGCCGCTCTCACGCAAGAGTCACCTTGACAAGCTTCTCATCCCTCTCCACGTTGAGTTCAGCGGGGTTCCCTTCCTTGGGGGGCTCTTCGGAGGGCTCCCCGCTTTTGCCCAGCAGCTCCTCCTCCTCGGCGCTGACCTCTTCTATCAGGTAGTCCGTGATGTTCTTCAGGATGGGGTTCTGGGAAGGCAAGCTCTGGGGTGGCAGAGAGAGAGAGAGAGAGAGAGAGATACTGCTGTGAGCTCTGCTCCCGAGAGCAAGTGCCTCTCTAAAAGACAGACGGCCAAGCCTAGGGTCCAACTTCCCTAGCTTAATTCTGGCCCATGTAGGACCAGTCTGGAAAGTTAGCCTTGGTGAAGACTGGACGTTTTCATCCCCAAAAACGTTTTTGATTTGAGTTTCCATTGAAATGAGGCTGTATTTTAATATTTGAATGTTGTATTTTAATCTTGTTTTAAAGTTGTATTTCAATTACCATATTTTTCGCTCTATAACACGCACCCGACCATAACACGCACGTAGTTTTTAGAGAAGGAAAATCCATAGGCATGCCACCCGTAGGCATTCCCTCCATAACACGCAGACATTTCCCCTTACTTTTTAGGAGGAAAAAAGTGAATGTTATGGTGCAAAAAATATGGTAATTTGTTTTTATATCGGGTGTTAGCTGCCCTGAGCCCGGTCTTGGCTGGGGAGGGCGCAGTATAAATAATGATGATGATGTTAAAAACCAACAACCCATCCGCTTGAGCCACTGTGTTTCTCTATGGGCAGACTTTCCCTGAGCTGGTGCCCCGCCAGCTGCTTTGGACTACAACTCCCATCAGCCATGCTAGCTGAGGCTGATGGGAATTGTAGTCCAAAGCAGCGGGAGGAACACGAGCTCAGGGTAAGTGTGATAAGAACAGAGGCGACTTCCTGCATCATACGTAGACATTCAGCTGAGAACTGGCTTCCGAGGGGAGCCCTTTTCATGGAGTCACAGAGTTGGAAGGGACCCCCTGGGGGTCATCTAGTCCAACCCCCGGCAAGGCAGGCAGGCAGCACAGCTAAATTCCTGGTTTTCACGTACAGCAGGCTCGATCCAGTTGGCCATCTGAAGAGGCACAGAGAAATCGAAAGGGCAGAAAAACCCAAGGGCCGCGGGCGCCTCCCAGACCGCCCCACCCCACCCCGGGCCCCGAACTGACCGAGACTTCGGAGGCAGGGCGGGCCTCCCCGGCCCCCCACAGCTGGGTGCGGTCATCCATCGTCTGGATCAGCTTGGCCGCCAGCTTGATGTCGTTGCGCAGGATCTGCTTGTGCTGCGTGATGCCGTTGACGTTCCTGACGCGCCGGGTCAGGTCGCGGTTGACGCCGGGGCTCAGCTCGCATTCCCGCAGCTGGGGAGAGGGCGGAGGGCAGGGTCAACGCCAGAACAGCTCCCCAAAGCTTGCTGAAACAGGGAGGGGACCCCCCCTCCCCGCTCCTGGCAGGCAGCTGTGTCCAGGCATCACATTTTAATAATAGCACGGCACACAGGCATCGTTTATCCTCTCTACCCCAGGGGGGGAAACCCCTACAGATCGGGATATACAATTTAAGAGAAGGATGAGGTGGGATTGGTCTCTTGCAGTTCCCAAACATTTGGGGGCCATCCTCGCCTCTGCTTCATCACCCCCCACTGCCCCCTACAAAAAGCATTACAGTCATACATCGGATTACAGATGCTTCAGGCTGCATTTTTTTGGGTTGCGGACTGCCGAAACCCGGGAGTACCGGAACGGGTCACTTCCAGGTTTTGGGGGTCGCACATGCGTCAAAGCGCCAAATTGCAACCCGTGCGTGCGCAGACGCTGGTTGCGAACGCTGCAGGTTGCGAACGAGCATCCCACATGGATCATATTTGCAGCCTTTCTCAACCTGTGGGCCCCCAATGTTGTTGAACTACAACTCCCATCACCCCTAGCTAGAAAGGCCAGAGTTCAGGGATGATGGGAGTTGTAGTCTGTAGTGGTCAGGTGGGATTACTATGAAGAATTATAAAATATGCATCAAGCCACTGTGTCCGCTATGAAAGCATGGCGTTAACTGGGTTCAGTTCATTGACAATAATTTCTGATCAAATCCCACAAGCCTCCGCGTTTCTGGCCATTTTCTACGCCTGACAGGCATTCTGAAACACAGGCCAGTTGCTTCATCAGGCATCCTGGGTCATAAAAGATAGTAGGCAGTTTCTTTGATGTGATTTGTTAATCTTTAGATAGATCTTAAGGGCCAGGAAGAGTGCTCACAAAGAGATGGTAAATTCTACCCTTCCTTCCTTCCTGTTTATGACCTCCGGGGTTGCTGAATGCATTCTTCCTTTTTAGTTCTGTTTTATTTACCCCAGAAGTATGCATGCTTAAATTATTAGTTTTTGTAGTTTAACTTTAAATTATTAGTTTTTGTAGTTTAACACGTGGGATTTTGAAATGCTCAGGGGAAATCTGATTGGTTCTTATGTACACTGTGTAAAAAGTTCTTTTGTGAATAAAACGACCTGGGCCAAGGGGTGGACAGGAATTATTATTATAACCACTCCTCCCAGAGTCTTGCTGGTCAAGCCTCTGTGTGTCTTCTATTAATCAGAGTCTAATCCTTCCTTTGCTTTGGGAACGCCACAGCAGAGTTCATTCAAAAGTTAAAACGATTCAGTTCACCAACAAAACAGATGAACTTGATTCCAGGGATACGAGCTTCTCCAAATCTGACAGTCGTTTTGCACCTCCAGTGCCCTCCCCACTGCCCCCTTGCCTCTTAGGGTCCCCTAGGGAATCCCCCTGCCTCCTGCCCCCTTTGGGAACCACCCATTTACCCGAATGTTCTGGAGGTTCCAGCAGATCTCCTTGATGTTGACGCTGCGGTCAAAGGTCACCCAGCCTCTTCGGAAAAACCTGAAAAGGAGAAAGGTGTTCGGCTGCCGGGCTTTTCAAACGCCCTCTCCCCCTCGCAGGCACATGAACACACACAAGCCACACACACACACACACACACACACCCTGCCTTTCCTCCAAGCCAGTTCACAAAGGGGTCTCTCGTTTCAGCCACACAACGGCCCTGCATGGGAGGCTAGAGGCTGAAATGCAGCAACTGCCTTGCTTTTCTCTGTAGAAAGGACTTCTCGGCTGCCAAATTGCTGGCATGGTAGTTCCGGCCGGACAAAGGAACATTCTGCGCTGTTTAAAAGCGGATCTGCAATTGCTTAGCACAAGAACCTCCTATAAAGGGCAGAAATGATGAGTAAGTTGTTCACAGCCACTCAGTTAAGGCTTGCGGCTCCACAGATATTTGAAAATAGGGGAATTCTTCCCCCCACCCTCTAGAGAGCAGGCGGAGGAGGACCAGTGAATCTCCCAGGGATGTAAGCAGATCAGGAAGGATTTCTGACTCCCAACTATTTAACGATGGGACCAACTTAAATGACTCCCCCCACAACGCCTTCCGTATATTGCCAGAATGGAGAAAGCTTGGAGCAGCGGGGAGGATCTGTATTCCTTTTTAATCTCTGAGAGTTACCCAGCTGCAGTTAGTGGTTCTAGCAAAAAAAACAAGTTGATGCCACACGCCTGAAGGACTGGACAAGTTCTATCGAGAGGGCTGTCAATGGCTCTTAGCCACAATGGCTCTGCCTCCACAGCTGGAAGGCAGGAATGCTTCTGGGTTCCAGTTACTGGAAACCGCAGGAGGCGAGAGTGTTGATCCTGTGTTCGAATCCTGCGAGAGCAGGTGGCTGGCCTAGATGAGCGCCCTTTGGCCTGATCCTGCAAGCTCTTCTTACCTTCTTATGCTGTTCTACAGACAGGGGATCCTATGGAACTATGACTGATATGACACAAACAGACACACGAGCACACGCAAGAAATCTTGGGTGTGGGTGGGTGTTTGAAAAACGAACGTTACCTTCTTTCTGGCTGGGGTTCTGAAAGAGCCACTCTCATGAAGCCAGGGTACCTTTTGCAAAGCTGAGAGAGAGAAGAAGGGAGGGGAGTCAAAAGCTGGAAATTTGGGGGGTGGGTACATGGTATGTTAAGGCTGAAATAAAAAATTAAGGTCTCATATTCATATATATATATATGTGTGTGTGTGTGTGTGTGTGTGTATATATATATATATGTACCGTATTTTTCGCACCATAGGGCGCACCGGACCATAGGGCGCACCTAGTTTTGGGAGGCGGAAAACAAGAAAAAATTATTCTGAACCCCAGAAGCCAGAACAGCAAGAGGGATCTGGCTTCTGGGATACCGTGTGGCTGTTCTGGCTTCTGGGGTAACCGCGCCAAGCCTCTTCAGGGCAGCAGGATGAAGGCTCCCCCTGCCCAAAGAGGCTGCGCAGGGCTAAAGCAGAAGCCAGGACAGACGCGTCGCTGAAGGGGCACTGCGCCTTCTCTCTCTCTGTGCAGCGCCCCTCCTTCACAGGAAAGGTGCTGCGCAGAGAGGGAGAAGGCGCAGCGCCCTTGAGTGAAGCTGGAGAAGGAACAGGAGGAGACCCTTCTGTTCCTCCTCCGGCTTCCAGGACAGGCACGCCGCCGTGAAGCCAAGGAGCCTGCATTCGCTCCATAGGACGCACACACATTTCCCCTTCATTTTTGGAGGGGAAAAAGTGCGTCCTATAGAGCGAAAAATACGGTATATATGTGTGTGTGTGTGTTCATAAATGTACCAAGCAAACATGTACATAAATATATAAACCACTTGTCTGAAGCAGCACAGGAAAACCATTTTGACTCCCAAACTGACCAAATGATTTCTCTGCAAGGTCAAGGAAAATGGAAAAGCCTCCCCATTGTCTTTTCCTTCACAAATCCTGTCTTAAGGGTATGTCTGTGTATGAATAGGGTGAGCCTGTGACCTGGCTCAGGAACGAAGTATTTGTCATTACAACAGACTGGCCAGGCTCCAATCAAGTGAGCATTAACAGGTAACCTGCCATACAGGAGGTAAACAACACACTCAGATTTCTGTTGTAGACCACCCCTTTCTGTGATGTATGTATGATGTTTCTGGGGGTGGTCTTGGACTCCAGGGTGGGCAATTTAAAATGTCTATATAGGGGCGGGCACATCTGGGTTCTGGGTCCTCCTCCTTCTCCTGCGTATGAATGGGGCACCCTGTTGCAACAGTTCAATAAAGATCAGGCTTTGCTTCTCAATATTCTATGGTTGGCCTCGGTTATTTTCTCCGACCGATGGAGAACCTGCAAAGGACTCTATAAGGGCTCTTGTGTCCCCCGTAAGGGAATGAGGGCAGATTTTCGTTTATTAGAAAGCAGAAAACCTTGCTCAACCCCCGGCCCCAGAATAAGAAACCTTGCCAAGTCAGCTCCTCCATCACAGAAGGGCAGCCCGTCTTAGGATTCAAACCCATTGATTCAAATGTTTCTGCTAAACATCAGAAAGAACTTTCTGGTGGCAAGAGCGTCCGGCAGCGAAACAGGGTCCCTCGGAAGGTGGTGGGCTCTCTTTTCTTGGGGGCCTTTGGACAGAGGTTGGGTGGCTGTCAAAGACTTTTCAGCTGTGATTCCTCAATTACAGGGGGTTGGGCTAGATGTCCTCCGGGGTCCCTTCCAGCTCTTCTACAACCCTACAATCCACTCGTTTCTTACACTGATACCCCACCAAGAGCTGGAGGCGGTATACGCATGTCCCTGCCTCTCTGTTTTGTCATCAAAACAACCCTGCGAGGTAGTTTAGGCTGAAAGAGGCAGTGACCGGCCCCAAGCTGCCCAACTGACCACTGCTGATTGTCTGCCCCCTGCCAGAGTGTGCTGGGAAAAGAGATGCCAGGTTTACTGAAAGGAGGGAGGGAGGCTGTCTGGAAAGCTCTGAGCACCATATACCGTATTTTTCACTCCATAAGATGCACCTAGTTTTCAGAGGAGGAAAACAAGAAAAAAAATATTCTGAACGAAAACAGTGGATGTATGATATTTGTGGTTCATGCTGTTGCCACAGACGTGAGATTTGACAGTGAGTTTGGGGTAGCCCAATGCAAAACTCCTGAGGATCCATGTGGATCCGTGCTTCGTAACCACGTTTTTGCACCACTGTGGCCCCACGAAACAGTGGGTGCGTGGCTTTTTTGGTGCAGGCTGTAGCCATGGACATGCTATGTGATCTGATGGTGAATTTGGGGTGAACCAATGCAAAAATCCTGAAGATCCATGGGCTTTTACCTCCCCCCTTATCTATCTCCCGATCCCACCGATCAGCTGTTTTCTTTCAACACTCCCTTCCCTCTTGTTTGCCTTAGTGTCTTTTCCTTAGCTGGAGCAGTTTTTTGCTCCTCCTTTTCTTCTAATTTCTCTCCTCACTGCTTTAGTCTTCCTGTCTCCTCTCCTTGCAAGTTTGCTGTCTTTACCTCCCCCCTCCCAGGCAGCCTCCTTTATCTCTAGCATCCCTTATCTCTCTCCCCGATTGGCAAACCATCAGCGACTTTATTTCAACACCCACTTCCCTCTTTCAGAAAAAAGGCATGATCTGCTTTTCTCCCTGGGCAATTCGGCTCCAGGGACCACGCATTCGCTCCATAAGCCGCACAGACATTTCCTCTTACTTTTTAGGAAGAAAAAAGTGCGTCTTATGCAGTGAAAAATATGGGCGTCTTATGCAGTGAAAAATATGGTATATCCAAAAGGGCTCAGTGACAGTGCAGCTGCTCTGCATGCAGAAGGTCCCAGGCTCTCTCCTTCCCTTTGGTAGCTCCAGGCAGGGCTGAGAATACACCTAGCCTAGAACCCAGAGAGCCACAGCTGCCAGCCAGTGTCGACATCACTAAGCTAGGTACAATAATATTATTAATGAAACAGACAAGATTCCCCATTGGCCTGACTTACCTATGCTCCTTTTAAGCCTTCCCAAGCCTGCCCTCTCCCTGGAGGCGCCTCCTAGGGTCTCACAGCCCACCCCAGAGCCACCTGCTCTTCCCTGCAGCGCCACTATCGAGAGAGGCCAGCGCCACGCAAGCTGGGTTCCACTCACCGCCACGATCTCTGCCTGGGAGATGTTGGGGGCGATGTTCCGCACAAAGAGGGAGCAGGTCTTGTGCAGGGGACGGGGCTTGGGCTCCCCGTCCTTCTCCTTGGCTTTGGGGGGCTCCTCGCCGCCTTCCTTCGCTGGCCCCGCTGTCGCGCCGGCTGCCCCTGCCGCCGCCCCGGCCTTCTCCTCCTTCGGCTTCTTGTCTGCAAAAAAGAGGCGGCAAAGAACTCTGAGCAAGGCCTCTGGGGCGGATTTCCTCCGGCTAACCGGCGGCGAGGGAATTGCGAATCCCAAGGTGTCGGAAGAGCAGGTTGACTCTTGCGAGCTGCCGGATTACACATCTCAAGAAAAAAGCACACCAGGAACTCAGGCCAATGTAAGTTTCAGTAGTGGGAGTGGTCCCCACTGACAAGTCAATAGTCGATAGTAACAAAAACAAATCCATTCAAAAATATGTATTCTGATAAGAATTACAAACTCAAGTAGAGATTGCAAACTCTAACAGAGTGAAAAAGAGAAAATCTTTCTAACAAATTATTGTGTTATACGTGTCTTTATGAGTTTGAGATCTCTGTTAAGAGTTTGTAATCTCTACTTGAGTTTGTAATTCTTGTCAGAATTGACTTGTGAGTAGGAACCACTCCCACTATTGAAACTTACATTGGCCTGAGTTCTTGGTGTGTTTTTTTCTTGGAATTACACATCTCAGCAAGCAAACAAGCAAGCAAGCAAACAAACAAACAAACCCCTGCATCTCTAGGTCCAAAGAACTGGAGCTTTGGTTTACCAGAGGCAACGCTTTTTTTAAAAAAACCACCAGACTCAGGAAAGAAACAGCTCAGGCTACAGAGGCATATCTCTGGCTTCAGGAAAGCCACAGAGGCAAAACCCTTTGCTCTTTTCTAATTTGGAGACCTCTAAACGTAAGAAGGTAAGACGGGCCTGCAGGATGAGGCCATCTAGTCTGGCACCCTGTTCTCACAGCGTCCGACCAGATGGCCATAGTGGTATGCCAGCAAGGTAGACCTGAGCGCCAGGGCAAACGCCCTTTCGCAATACGGCTTTCCAATCCTTCCTTTCACTGCTCACGCATCTTAAATGTATACAGTGGTGCCTCGCAAGACGAAAAGAATCCGTTCTGTGATTCTCTTCGTCTAGCGGTTTTTTCGTCTTGCGAAGCAAGCCCATTGACGGATTAGCGGATTAGCACTATTAGCGCCTTTTAGCGGCTTATCTGCTGATCAGATCAGCTGATAAGCGGCTTAGAAAAAGGGGGGGAAAGGGAAAAAAACCAGCAGGAACTTGCAAGACATTGTCGTTTTGCGAAGCACCTCCAAAACGGAAAACTCTTTCGTCTAGCGAGTTTTCCGTCTTGCGAGGCATTCGTCTTGCGCGGCACCACTGTACCGCACATTTCCGTGTACAAGACGAGTGTTTTTTCTTAGAAAATTATGACAAGGGGGGGTATTTATGGGGTTAACCTCTATGTGTCCTGCATCTGGGGGGAGCTTCCTACAGCTGAGTTCTTTGTCTGTGTGATACTTTCACTTCTCACGGAGAAGAGTCAGAGACGCACGCCATGTCTCCGGTCTCTGACGGGATTGTGTGTTTTATCTGTCCGATGTAAATAAAGCTGTTTAGTATAGAAATAAACAGCGTGCGGACTCTTCTCTTAACGCACACATCAAGCACACGCTGCCGCTCTGCTACTGGCTGGGAATTCTGGAGCAGTGGGAGTGTACTGGACCCAGTCAGATGTACAACAGGAGGTCGTCTTACACACGGATAGCGCATAGCGGGGACGTGGGATTGGTTGCTCCCGGGAGCCGGAGATTGTCAGCGGCTACTGGGCGTGTTATTGGTGGCTGCAGCAAGGGCTGGTGTCGATTGGCTGTCACTGCAGCTATTTGGCGAGTGATAGGTGGGTTTTGCAATGCGTGTGAGTGGCAACGTATGTCAGGCAGGTGAGCAATTTTTGGCAACCCCCCCTAAAAAGCTCAACAACTCTGGGCAATCCTCCTTCCATTTTCTTAATTTGGAGTCCCCACAAAAAACCGGGAGAATCCACGACCAGAAAGAAGAGGAACATCAAGAAGACCGGAAGAAATTTAAAGACTATTTGAATAAATATTGTAATATTAAAGATATATAACCACTTGAAAGAAACAATTAGGCCTAGGATTAAAATGGAATTAAATTTATAAATAAGAAAATGTACGATAAGGAAAGCTATGTAACATGAATAGGACTGTGATATGGTCTTTTGAAACACTGATATTGGAAACTGCTACATATAATTACTAAGAAATTTGGATGGAAGAGATTCGAGGAAGTCAAATACTATGTTTATGAAGATGGATAGTACTTAATTTTAATTAATTAAGTGGTAATATGTTCTATGTATCTTTTCCCCCCTCTTTTTCTTTTCTTTTTTGTTTGTTTTTATGATTGTCAATCTTTTATTTCTTTACTATGTTTATCTACTGAAAATAATAAATATTATGGGGGGAGGGAAAGCTCAATAACTCTGCCCCACAAAACTCAACAACTCTGGGCAATCCTCTCTCCATTTTCTTAATTTGGAGCCCTCTCCCCAAAATAGGGGGCGTCTTATACACAGGGGCGTCTTATACACGGAAAAATACAGTACATCTATTCGTTGTTGTTTTTCTACTGGATCTCTCCACCCACCTTCCTTGTCCTCCTCTTCGGGGCGCCCGCTTTCTGACTCTGTGTCAGATTCAGAAACGCTGCCTTCGTCGTAGCTGTCGTCTCCACTGCGCTTCCGTTTGTGTTTGTGGCCGATCTGGGAGGGGTGGGAAAAAGGAAGCAGTCAATCCTACCCCCAAAAAAATCTCGTTTCTGGGGCATATTATCATCATTATCTCTAAATCCCGCCTCCCCGCCTCATGGGCGGCTTGCCACAAATTAACGCAACACGGATAAAAACGTCTTAAGAGAGACCCATTAGGAAATATGTTTGATGTATCACAGTATTTTAATATTTTTTGGAAGCCGCCCAGCCAGATGGGCGGGGTATAAATAATAAAGTATTATTATTATAAATAGTTAAACTACGAGAGACTTAAAATAAATATAAAAGGCAGGTCTATTAAAACACAGGTGATGAGAACAGCGTGGCGTTACTTCAAAGCCCTTTCTTTAATTGAAAACAGTCAGCTTGCAAAAGGCCTGTTAGAATAAGGTATCCTTCGCTGGCTGACAAAAAGGAGGGAGTCTTTGGTCTGACCCAACAATGCTCTTGTTTCCTCCCGCTTCCTTTGCACCATTTACTCCTGGAATAACGCTTGGCCTTTCTTTAAAGAGGGAGGGAGGTTTGTTCCCCCCCCCCTATCTATATATATATAAAAGGGTAAAGTGTCGGGATTCAAGCCTTTATCAGGAGAAACTGGCCACTCTCCAGGCACCCGGCTTGATCTCCCGGTTGACCTCCCTGTCTGCATTCCCGGCAAGACCCAGGCAAGGTCGCAATCGGTGATCCTCCTCGAGCGTGAGGAGAACACACCACTCTTTCCTGCCCCCCTGGGAGGGGAAAGAGATAGACAGAAACGTATTTACATGCCTTTATTTCTGTCTTTGCAGCGTTACAGAGAAACACGTCTGCTCTCTTCAAACTCCAACAGCAGAGAGACAAACTCCACCCTGTACTTCCTGTACAGCTCATATTACACTCTGAGCTGATTCCGGTGCTTCGCACTGTGAAAAGACTGTCCCTTTGTTTCCCACGGAACAGTACCCAACATTCCCATTATGTTTTGCTTTCAAGCTGCCAGCAGCTCGTGGCCGCATTGCTCCTTTTCCGTAACATAAAGTACCCCTGAATGGTTAAGTCCAAGGGCAACTCTGGGGTTGCAGCGCTCATCTCGATTTATCAGCCAAGGGAGCTGGCGTTTGTCCACAGACAGCTTTCTGGGTTATGTGGCCAGCAGGACTAAACCGCTTCTGGTGCAACGGAAATGCCGTTTTCCTTCCCACCACAGAGGTATCTATTTATCTACTTGCACTTTGACGTGCTTTCGAACTGCCAGGTTGGCAGGAGCTGGGACTGAGCAACGGGAGCTCACCCCGTCACGGGGATTCACACCGCCGACCTTCTGATCGGCAAGCCCAAGAGGCTCAGTCCAGTATACCTGAAGGAGCGTCTCCACCTCCATCGTTCTGCCCGGACACTGAGGTCCAGCGCAAAGGGCATTCTGGTGGTTCCCTCGCTGCGAGAAGCCAAGTTACAGGGAACCAGACAGAGGGCCTTCTTGGTGGTGGCGCCCTCTCACCAGTTGTCAAAGATAAAAATAACTACCAAAGTTTTAGAAGACATCTAAAGGCCTCTTTAGGGAAGCTTTTAATGTTTAATAGGTTACTGTATTTTAGTGTTTTGTTGGAAACTGCCCAGAGTGGCTGGGGGGACCCAGCCAGATGGGCGGGGTATAAATAATAAATTATTATTATATTATTATTTAGACCACAGCGCCGCCCGCGTCCCTCCCACCTATCTAACCTCCAGAATGGCACAGACCTGCCTCCGCACACGCCCTACTCTGGCAGCTCATCCACTTCCCGCCAGCCCTGATTCAATGAAGAGAAGCATGGAGCGCCCCGCACCTTTTTGGCCTCCTTGTCCGCCTCCTCTTTCTTCTCAGTCCTCTTCTCCTCCTCTTCCGAGGCCTTCTTCGCCTTGTCCTCGACAGCTTCCTCGTCGCCAGCCTAGGACAGAGCAGGGAGGCACGTCAGACACCCCTGCCCAGCTGGCAGCAGCAAGGAAGACCCGGCCAGGATCGCACCCGCCTCCCCAGGGCACACCTTCTTGGCCTCCTCCTTCTTGTCGTCCTTCTCCGAGGCTTTGCGTTCCAGCTCCTGCAGCCGGTTCTCTTCCTTCTTCCCGGGCTCTGCCTTCTCCTGACGCTCCTCCTCTTCCTCCTGGTCCAGGATCTTCAGGTCGTGTTCAGTCCCGCCTTCCATCTTAATGACGGCTGCAGGGGGAGAGGGAGCCACCACCGTCAAGGCCCTGACAGGCTCTTAACTATGGCATGTGGAGGCAATTCCGGGGGGTTCAGCAGCTTTCGAACTCAGCAAAAGATCTACATCAGGGGTCTGCAACCCGCGGCTCCAGAGCCGCATGTGGCTCTTTTACACCTTTGCCGCGGCTCCGGGGCGGATACTAGCGAGGGGAGGAGGCGCATTGTGCACCCCGACACTCCCCACTGTGGTGGGCGCTATACTGGCTGTGACGTCACATGGCGGCGGTGCGTGCGTTAGTCACGCACCGTCCCGACGTCACCTTCCTGCCCGCCTGCTACATTGTAAGGGGCATGTACGCTGGTCACTGCATTGAAAGGGGGCATGTACGCTGGTCACTGTTTTGAAGGGGAGTGAAGAACACACACACCAAAAAAGGTAACTTGTTAATTTAACATTTATTTCTATGAGGAGGAGTAATTCTAAGGGGTCAAACAAAGAAATAATAAAAAAGTGACAAAAAAGTTATTTTTATAATGACGAGTTTTGCGGCTCCCAGTTTTTTTTTTCCTTCGGAAACGGGTCCAAGTGGCTCTTTTTGTCTTAAAGGTTGCAGACCCCTGATCTACATGGACCCCAGGCTGCTCCAAATGCCACCACCTTTCTTCACAACTGTTTATAAAGATAATTAAAACCGGCAGCCTAGAAGATTAAAAATATGTCAACGCCTAAGTGTCTGGCTGTCTCGAGTAAAATAATAATAATAATAATAATAATAATAATAATGCATTTTATTTATACTCCGCCCTCCCCGGCCAGAGCCGGGCTCAGGGTGGCTAACACCAATAAATAATCACAGTAAAAACGTAATAGGGGAAAAAGAGAGGGGAGGGGAACCCAATTTAAAATACAGGTTAAAATGTAATTTAAAAAGCAGCCTCATTTTAAAGTAGCCGATAAATCAAGACCATAAAAGGGGAGGGAGACTTAAGGGTCAGACTGAGTCCAAACTCAAAGGCCAGGCGGAACAGCTCTGTCTTGCAGGCCCTGCGGAAAGATGTCAAGTCCTAGTCTCTTGGGACAGAGCGTTTCACCAAGTCGGGGCCAGTACTGAAAAGGCCCTGGCCGTAGTTGAGACCAACCTAACCTCCTTGAGGCTTGGGACCTCCAAAGTGTTGTCATTTGTGGACCTTAAGGTCCTCCGTGGGGCATACCAGGAGAGGCAGTCCTGTAGGTACGAGGGATCTAGGCTTCATAGGGCTTTAAAGGTCAAAACCAGCTCCTTAAATCTGACCCTGTACTCCACTGGGAGCCAGTGCAGTTGGTAAACCACTGGATGAATGTGATCCTGCGGCAAGGACCCCATAAGGAGCCTCATTGCGGCATTCTGCACCTGCTGGAGTTTCTGGGTCAGCTTCAAGGGGAGCCCCGCATAGAGCGAGTTACTGTAGTCAAGCCTGGAGGTGAAGCAGGCTTTGGCTTGTGATGAGGACAGACGAAATGGCCTTCTGGGCACCCAAAGCAAAAACTCTCCTCCGCTAGAAATCTTAAGGCAAAATCAGGTAAATCGAACCCTACTGTTGAAGTAATAACTGGATTTACTTTAGTCATGGATCCTCTAATTTTGCTATCTGGTTATGTTAAGGAAATAGCACTAACAGAGGACAGGGAATTATTGCAACGTCTCTTAACTGCTGCCAGAATTATTTGTCAAAACTGGATGGGGGGAGGGGGGATGAGAACACCAATCATGAGAGCATGGGTAACTGCAATCTGGGACGTTGTATATCTGGCTAAGGTTGCATACAGTGGTACCTCGGGTTACATACGCTTCAGGTTACAGACTACGCTATCCCAGAAATAGTACCTCGGGTTAAGCACTTTGCTTCAGGATGAGAACAGAAATTGTGTGGCGGCGGCGCAGCGACAGGAGGCCCCATTAGCTAAAGTGGTGCTTCAGGTTAAGAAAAGTTTCCAGGTTAAGAATGGACCTCCAGAACGAATTAAGTACAGTGGTACCTCGGGTTAAGTACTTAATTCGTTCCGGAGGTCCG
The DNA here is from genome assembly GCF_965113315.1 of Podarcis vaucheri. Classification (NCBI taxonomy): domain Eukaryota; kingdom Metazoa; phylum Chordata; class Lepidosauria; order Squamata; family Lacertidae; genus Podarcis; species Podarcis vaucheri. The sequence goes on along the minus strand of NC_138751.1, from coordinate 2,300,585 downwards.
TTCTTAACCTGAAACTGTTCTTAACCTGAAGCACCACTTTAGCTAATGGGGCCTCCTGCTGCCGCTGTGCCGCCGGAGCATGATTTCTGTTCTCATTCTGAAGCAAAGTTCTTAACCTGAAGCACTATTTCTGGGTTAGCGGAGTCTGTAACCTGAAGCGTATGTAACCTGAGGTACCACTGTATATGGTGAGAAGAAGAGGGAAACAGAGTCTTTTCATGATCTTCTTGAGAAAGGTGGTCTGTGCTACTCGGAACTTTGAGATATTAACTTATTACGTGGATTTTTGGCATGGAAATCTGTCTGTAGAAGTGTGGCTTCACCGCACTTCTGCATCGCTGCGGCTTGTGTTGCTTTTCGTTACAAATAAATATCGTATTTTTTGCTCTATAAGACTCACTCTTTCCATCCTAAAAAGTAAGGGGAAATGTGTGTGCGTCTTATGGGGCGAATGCAGGCTGCGCAGCTATCCCAGAAGCCAGAACAGCAAGAGGGATTGCTGCTTTCACTGCACAGCGATCCCTCTTGCTGTTCTGGCTTCTGAGATTCAGAATATTTTTTTTTCTTGTTTTCCTCCTCCAAAAACTAGGTGCGTCTTGTGGTCTGGTGCGTCTTATAGAGCGAAACATTTACCACTTGCCTGATAATAAATGTTGGAAATGTAAAGAAACTGAAGGTACTTTTTTCACCTTTGGTGGACGTGCCCAAAGATTAAGGCATTCTGGGAAATGATACATAATGAAATGAAAAAGGTACTTAAATGTACCTTCCTTAAGAAACCAGAGGCTTTTCTCTTGGGCATAGTCGGCCAAATGGTGCCAAAGAAGGACAGAACTTTTTTTATGTATGCTACAACAGCAGCAAGAATACTCATCGCAAAGTATTGGAAGACACAAGATCTACCCACCTTGGAAGAATGACAGATGAAGGTGATTTGACTACATGGGACTGGCTGAAATGACTGGCAGAATCCGAGACCAGGGAAAAGAGACGGCGGAAGAAGATTGGAAGAAATTTAAGAACTATCTTAAGAAATATTGTAAAATTTATGAGTCCTAGAATGATGTGGTTTTAAAAAATTAATTGAAGTACAGCTGTAAAGACTAAGTTGAAAGAAAAGAAAGGATGACAGTTAGATAAAATTAAGGGTGAGGATTTGCGGAACTAAATTTTTGAAATGGGAATGCAGAAAGGGGAGGTACGAGGAGGTCGATGAAATAAGTCTTAAGAAAATAAGGTCTTGAAATTATATTTTGTTGTTGTTGTTGTTATTTGTGTTTGTGTGTATTGTTATGTTTGTCATAATTTGTAAAACCTTAATAAATATTTATATATAAAAAAACAACAACTAGGTGTGTCTTGTGGTCTGGTGCGTCTTATAGAGCGAAAAATACGGTGCTTAGCCCGAGGTACCACTGTATATGGTGAGAAGCAGAGAGAAGCAGAGTCTTTCACAATCTTCCTGAGAAAGGTGGTCTGTGCTACTCGGAACTTTGAGATATTAACTTATTACGTGGGATTTTGGCACGGAAATCTGTCCATAGAAGTGTGGCTTCACTGCACTTCCGCATCGTTCTGGCTTCTGCTGCTTTTCGTTACAAATAGATATATGCAAGGAGGACGACAACAACAACAAGAAGAACAGCAACTGTACCGGCATCCAAGACTTTGATGATGGCGTTGGCCTTGTCGATCTCCAGCTGCAAGTTCTCGAACCAGCCGTTGTCCATGAGGTAGAGGAAGACATTCAGGCGGTTCTGGAGGGCGTTGTGAGACTCCTGCTTCCTCCTGCCGGCTTCGTCCGGGTGGTATTTGGACCGGAACCTGAACGGAACCCAAATTAGCAGAAGGGTGGGGGGCGGGGAGGGGCAGGAGAAAGAGACAGAAAAGGAGGGGCGGAGGGGAGGGGAAGAAATGCGTTAGCCAGGAGAAAGGGAAAGGGAAGCACGACCCTCTCGGTCGCTAATTCACACATGCAAAGCGAGGGAAGGAGGGAGGAAACTCCAGGTGCCTTTTAGGTTTGGTTTGGTTTCTGCGGAAATGGAAGTGTAGAGGGGGGGGAGGCGCTGCTAGAGGAATTTCTCGGTCGCTGGCAGGCCAGGCCAAAGCCTACCTCCGCAAAAAGGGGCGCCGCTTGCTCGCTGTCTCCCGCCATAGGGAAGGCGGGTGTGACAGCGAGATTCTTTGCAGAGTGGGTGCTTCGGGGAGACTGCTTTGGTCTAAGAAAGGGCCTCTTACTCCTCAACAACTTGGCTCGGTTCAGAATCCTTTCCCCTTCTCTCTTTGGGTTTAGTTTGTTGTTGCTGCTGCCGTTGTCAAGTTTATTCCCCGCCTTCCATCATCATCATCATTATTATTAATTATTATGGTCCCAGACAAAGCTTGTGGTTATCAAATCTACTTAGCCACCGCAAAGGGAAGACGGGTCCTATAAATGTACGCCTCAGGTGTCGAACGCCAGGGGAAAAAGGGGCGTCTTCAGCACCCGCCGGGAGCATCACAGTGAAGGGAGTCCCACAGCTTAGGGACCACCACAGAGAAGGCCCTCTCCCCCTGGGTCACCCCTACCCTGAGCCTCTGAGGGTGGAGGAACTGCCAAGAGAGACCTCTCAGCAGATCCTGGCACCCGAAGGGGTCTGTAGGGAAGGAGGCAACCTTTCAGGTAACTTTAAACACCGACACAAGCACCTTGGATTGGGTTTTCATTGCCACGCCCTGCAAGCCCTGGGACTTTGGGAGTGAAACGTAGGTCATAAATTGTAATAATAATAATAATAATAACAGCAGCAGCAACAACTATTCCAGGCCCCTCCTGCCTCACTCTCAAGGCTTGCCACAGGCTTCTCCTCCAGCCTCCCCTGGTCTGGTCCCCCGCCATGGCCAGGGCACAGCTGCCATGCTAAAATGCCCCACTGCTAAAATGTCCCCACACCCCAAGCCTCGCCTGCCAGGCAGGGACAGAAAGCCCTCTTTTGTCCGCAAATGTGTAATAAGGAACTAGAGCCCTGTTTGAAGAAAGCCTCAGCCCACCCCCCAGCTCAGAGTGTGGGGTGGTCTAGCTCCAAGGGGGTCGCTTCTGTCAAAGAGGTCAAACTCTGCGGGGAGATCTGGGGGTCCCTGCTTTGTGAGGCAGCCATTTACTCCATTTTCGTGGAGAAGAGGGCTGCCGAAGGCTGCTGGCCACAACAGCTGCGCTCTGCCTTCACGGGTGGAGGAAGAGATGCTTTTGAATCCCAGTTGCTGGAAACAACAGGAAGGGAGAGTTGCTGCTTGCTGGTTTCTCTTAATGGGCACCTGAGAACAGGATGCTACGAGTGTTATCCAGCAAAGCTTTCCTTACACTCTTATGGAAACTGCAGCCTCTACAGCCTGTCTACCTAGATCCCTAGGTTCTTTGGGGCATTCAGCTACTGTGAGTACAGGATGCCGTTCTCTCCCCTTTGGCCCAATCCTGCCTCGCCCTATTTGGGACACGATACGCTCTCAGGATTTGGAGATTGGGGGGTGGGGAGATGTAAAAGCAGCTTCGATGGGGGAAGGCAGTTAAAAAGGGGAAGGGTGGAAATTAATACAACCAAATCCAAAACACGCCTTCTACAGTCTTTTTTTTTTCTTTTCCTTTTGCAAATACAAGATATGCGTTTTAGATTTTTATTTTTTTTGCTCTCAGCTCTGATTTAAGAAGACAGAACACGTCATACATACACTGAGAGGAGTCACACTCCGAGCCTTCCAAGCGAAGAGAGTTTTCTTCTGCGGATTTTTTAAGAAAAAAGCAGCACGGGCTTAACCCCAAAAGATTGGAAAATCTCTCTCTCTCTCTCTCTCTCGCTGGGCCGCAGGACTTCGTAAAAACAAAAACAAAAGAGAGAGGAGGCTCTGGTGCCTGCGATTTCGCCCTGCTCTGCCTACATCCTGCCAACTCACATTCAGCTAGTCACTGCATTGTGCACAGTGAAGACCCTGACTGTCTGCGCTACGGAGGAAGAAGAAAAAAATCGCCACCACCAGCGGAGAGAGGAAGGGGGTAAAATTGAAAAAAAAAAAAAGCACATTCAAGGCTCTTTGGTTTGTTTTGCTTATTTATGGATTCTCCAGGCTGAGGACGGATGGTTTTTGGAGTCTCCTGTGAGAGGTTCTTGGGAGGAGGGGAGAAAAGGCCAAGTTATTACAGTCAACAACCAATTAACAAAAATGAAAGAAGTTCAAGTCTATCAAAGGAAATTAAAATGGTCAAAAGTGAACACACACACAGAGAGAGACACAGCTGTGTTAGATACCCAATCGCCTAGGGAAGAGGAACGTCACACAGCTGACTCCCCTTGCTGAGATTCCCCCATCCAGCACTGCAGCAAAGTGGCCCTCCGCTCCCCAGGCACGCAAACAATCTCGGCCACGTCCATCCAGAGGCCACCTTTCGCCCCCAGCCTCCTTCCCTTGCCCTGGAGCAACCCTCGCTAACCCTCCCGGTTCTCCGTGGGCCTGACCTGAAGCCTGCTCCACCCATTCTGCCAACCTGGTAAACTGATTTCGGATGGTTCAATAATAGCAGCTGCGGTCGTGCTCTGTAGAAAGTAAAACAAAAAACCCAGAAACGTCCTCATTCGATGGGCCAAGCCCCACCCACACCTGCCCTCAAAAGCAGAGTAGAGTGTTGCACTAGAACTTGGCAGAGACCAGGGTTCAAATCCTCCCCATTCAGCCCCTGGGGGCCAGTCACTGCCTCTCAGCCTATCCTATCCTGCAGTGGGGATTAAATGAGGCGGGAGGACCATGAACATTTCCCCTTGAGCTCTTTGGATAAAATAAGTGGGATATAATTGCAGCAGATAATTAACAAGATCAATACAAGGAGGCTTCCCCTGACTAGTGGCTGGCAGTTTTCTTTCTCAATTTTATTTTGCGTTTGCTCAGTTTTCAAGGATTCTGCTGGAAAGCGCGCGTGCGCTTTTAACAGCAGGCGAACAAGCTGCTGGAGCTATTGAGCGGAGAACCCAAGTAAAAGAGGAACTGGGGTTTCCAAACTGGAATTCTGAAAGTATTTAGTACACAAGCAAGCCAGCTGAGAAGAAGACAGGAATTAGGAAAAAGCACAAGACATCTAAATGATGAAAAGCTGCATTTCACAAGTGAGAGGAGGGGAGTGGGTACAAAACAGCTCATTACCACCTGGATTCAGATAATCATGGCTGTGTTCGCACACAATGCTAAACCATGGTTTGTTCGACGAACCACGTGACAAAAAGCCATGATGTGTTCTCTCCAAAGCTTGCTTTGCTCCCCAGCTTTCCTTGCCTTGTAGCTTGGAGAGCATCTAGGGTAGGGGTCAATCAAGATCATTGGGGTTAGACCATAATTGGAAGAAACCATGGTTTACAAGCCAGCAACAAGCCGCAGCTTCACATTGCAGTCTGCTGCCAGAGAACAAACCATGGTTAGTATGCTGGGCTTGGGACTTCTAACAAGCCACACACACGCTAAATGAGTCATGTGTGAAGCCAGCCGGTGGTGGAAGAAGTTTTTATGCTTACTGATGCGAAACAGAACTAGTGGAAAACATGTCAAGGGAGCAAAGACGGTACAGCGGTGCCTCGCAAGACGAAAAGAATCTGTTCTGTGATTCTCTTCTTTTAGCGGTTTTTTCGTCTTGCGGAGCAAGCCCATTGACAGATTAGCGCAATTAGTGGCTTTTAGCGGCTTATCTGCTGATCGGATCAGCTGATAAGCGGCTTAGCGGCTTAGAAAAAGGGGGGGAGGGGAAAAAACCAGCAGGAACTCGCAAGACATTGTTGTCTTGCGAAGCAAGCCCATAGGAAATTCGTTTTGCGAAGCACCTCCAAAACGGAAAACTCTTTCGTCTAGCGAGTTCTCCGTCTTGCGAGGCATTCGTCTTGCGGGGCACCACTGTACGTAGGTGATGAAGATGGGAGGAGAACAACAAAGACTTCCAGAGAGGCGGGGTTTCTACAAGTCTCTCATTTCCCACCTCTCTCGCCCCTATTTCCACACATTCAGTATTCCTCAGCATTCCTTTTTGACCCCCTGAACCACCACATCCTTCTAAGCTTCAGACAACGGGCGCAGCCAGCTCGGATGAGAGACGATGGGAACTGTGGTCCAAAACACCTGGAAAGCACCAGGCTAGGGGAGCCGGAGCTGAATATGCTGGGAACAGCTGGTGGATTTCATTGGCTGCGCTGGTTGTAACAGAGCTCTCCCACTCCCTAACGCTGCTCTGCTATCTGTAAACTAGAAACATAGACTAGGGAGGGTGAATTAGCACCCGAATCTGGCAGTCCAAGGGGAAAGGGGGGCCTATTTATGGGAGGGGGCCCTCAGGGACAAGGCCAGCACCCAGAATGGATGTGTGCGTGCTTCTTCTTCTAGCCTGCCTGTGTGTGTCTGGGATGGGGCTCATATACCCCATGGACAAAATAAAAAAATTCCTTCCAGTAGCACCTTAAAGACCAACTAAGTTAGTTCTTGGTATGAGCTTTCGTGTGCATGCACACTTCTTCAGATACACTGAAACAGAAGTTGGCAGATCCTTCTATATAGTGAGAAGGTGGGGAGGGGTATTACTCAGAAGGGTGGTGGGAATGGGAGATTGGCAGGTAGCTGAGATGAGCCTGTTGACGACTCTTAACGACTGCAATAGGTCTTAGGAAAAGGCAAGGGGTGAGAAGGTGAAAAATGGCTTAGTCATGTATAATGAGATAAGAATCCAATGTCTTATCTCATTATACATGACTAAGCCATTTCTCACAGTCGTTAAGAGTCGTCAACAGGCTCATCTCAGCTATCTGCCAATTTCCCATTCCCACCACCCTTCTGAGTAATACCCCTCCGCACCTTCTCACTATATAGAAGGATCTGCCAACTTCTGTTTCAGTGTATCTGAAGAAGTGTGCATGCACACGAAAGCTCATACCAAGAACTAACTTAGTTGGTCTTTAAGGTGCTACTGGAAGGATTTTTTTTTATTTTGACTATGGCAGACCAACACGGCTACCTATCTGTAACTGATACCCCATGGAGAAAACGTGCAAGGACTTCACAGGGATATGTGCAGAATATTCTTTCAATTAGCTGGAGACTTCATGCCACACTGAATTTTTTTAACTCACACAAGTCATTTAAAGCCCTGAGCATTCCAGCAAGCTACACCCATTGGAAGGCCAGGCAGCGGCAGCCTTCTAACGCCTGACATATCTACCAACTGGTTACTGAATCATCTTTCGCTCTGAAGGCCTCTTATTTAGGTTGCCAGTCACGCATAACTACAGATACACATCCCTGAGGGAGCCAGACCTCTCCTTGCTCCACCCCCCGCCTCTCCCCCACCCCGGCCCAAGGCAAGAAGGCCCAGCCCACGAGAGACGTACCACTCTTCATCCTTGTGGGCCAGGAAGAAGTCTTGCATCTTCTGGCGCTGGAAGTCCAGCTTGTAGTCGTTGTAGCGCTTGACGGCTTCCGTCTCGTCGACGGAATCGTCCAGGGAGAGGAGAAACTCCTTGAAGTTCTTCATCACGGGAGGGGCGATGCCCAGGTCCACCTCCGCAATGTTCCCCAGCCTGGGAGGGAAGGAGGAAAAGGGAAATAAAAAGGTGTCTGTTCTCGCAACTCAACGTCTCCGGCGCAAAGAGGAGATGCTTTCAAAACCAGCAAAGCTCTGCAGACCCTTTTCAAGGGCACAGTTGAGTTGTCAAGTGCAGGAGATGGGAGGGGTGGCCTGCCCTGGATGGGGTCGCACCCCCGAATAATAATAAATAATAATAATAATAATAATAATAATAATAATAATAATAAATTTTATTTATATCCCGCCCTCCCCAGCCGAAGCCGGGCTCAGGGCGGCTAACAACAATCAAATAATCAAACAGTAAAATAGTTACACAATCTAAAAACATTTCATTATAAAAATTAATTAAATCAAATTGAAGGCAACCAATTAAGCAAAATTCTGTGCAGGTTGCCAGAGGAGGGAGTCAGGCTGCGCCCTGACCAAAGGCCTGGCGGAACAACTCTGTCTTGCAGGCCCTGCGGAAAGATGTCAGGTCCCGCAGGGCCCTAGTCTCTTGGGACAGAGCATTATTTATACCCCGCCCATCTGGCTGGGCTTCCCCAGCCATTCTGGGCGGCTTCCAATTTTTTTTCACAGTTTCGGGCTGCTCCTGGATTTGACCTTGGCTTTGCTAACTTTCCAGAATGGATTACTGCAACGCGCTCTACGTGGAAGCCTTGAAGACGACCGGGAAACTTCAACGGCTCCAAAACTCAGTGGCTGGATTACTGGCTGGGATTCCATGTAACCCTTGTTTTAAAGCAGCTGCATTGGTTGCCAGTTTGTTTTCGGACCACATTCAAGGTGCTGACATGACACAGTGGTTCCTTGTAACTCGAACGGCTTGGCTCCCGAACAAATCGGCTCCCAAACGCCGCAAAACTCAGAAGTGTTCCGGTTTGTGAATGTTTTTTGGAAGCCGAACGTCCGACGCAGCTTCCAATTGAGTGCGGGAAGCTTCTGCGGCCAATCAGAAACTGCGCCTTGGTTTTTCGAACGGTTTCGAGAGTCGAACGGACTCCCGGAACGGATTAAGTTCAAGAACAAAGGTGCCACTGTAGTTTAAAGTTCTAAATGACTCTTGGTGGTAGATTGGGGGAGGGTCTTCTCTGTGGTGGCCCCCAAGATATGGAATTCCCTCCCTGCAGAGGTTCACCTTTCACCTCTATCATACAGCATTCCGGAGGACTCTGAAGATGCACCTCCTTCCCCTGGTTTTTGACACTTGAGGGGCATATCTTTCAGCCCCACTTTAATTTTATGATTGTTGTTTTAAACAGTTTACAACGTTTTGTTTTAAAGGTGTAACCCACCCTGGGACCTCCCGTGAAAAGTGGGCATTAGCTAAACGAATAGCTACTATTGTTTTTATTTTACCAACAGGATTAACGGCAAGCCCAATGTAAACCTGACGTAACCAATCCAAACCCTGCCAAATCCAACATAACAGTAATTACTTAAGAAGCCTGTGCAAGGCTTACTTAACTGTACTTATTTAATTAACTGTAATTCCTTAAGAAGCCTGGGTACTTTCTACTGTTAAGTACCCGGAGCGGCACAATATGAATTATAAGACCAACCTGGCCCTAAGCCACTTAGGGCTTTAAAAGAGCCCAGGTGGAAATTGGAAGTCAGTGGAGCTGACGAAAGCTCAGTTATGTTCCCCAGCCTATGAGCACGAAGCAAAAGCCTGGCTGCTGCATTTGAAAAAACCGAAAGCTGTCAGATTATCTCCAAAGTGAGCCCCACATTGTGTGCATGGCAGGGCCGCCCCTGGAAGTAACTGAAGCATGGATGGCGGGGGCCAAGTCCGCCTTCTCCAGGGCCCACCCACAGGTGATCAAATGCTGCCTTATCATCTGATTTTTCATGCCCGGGTTTGAGCTGCAGGACAAGTGGGACGAGCCTGTTTTAGCTGTAATTCCTGCACCTCAGGGGTCTCTTTCGCCTCCACAAACCTATTTCCATTTCAGAGCACAATTCAAAGTGTTGGTGCCAACCTTTAAAGCCCTAAATGGCCTTGGTCCTGTATACCCGAAGGAGCGTCTCCACCCCCATCTTTCAGCCGGACACGGAGGTCCAGCTCCGAGGGCCTTCTGGCGGTTCCCTCGCTGTGAGAAGCAAAGCTACAGGGAACCAGGCAGAGGGCCTTCTTGGTGGTGGCGCCCTCCCTGTGGAACGCCCTCCCACCAGATGTCAAAGAGATAAACAACTACCTGACATTTAGAAGACACCTGAAGGCAGCCCTGTTCAGGGAAGTTTTTAATGTGTGACATTTTAATGTATTTTTCATCTTTGTTGGAAGCCGCACAGAGTGGCTGGGGAAACCCAGCCAGATGGGCAGGGTACAAACAATAAATAAAATAATAATAATTATTATTATTCTACTTCGTCACACGGAAAGCAGCAGGGAGGCGTTTCAGTATTTGTAGGCACCTGTTCATGGGCAGTCGATTTGACTAACGTATCTCACAGTCTTCAGGCAGAGCAGCCCTCACCTGAGTGGCAAAGGCCACCTGGCTTGAATACGCAGAATGTGCTCGGAGCAGCTTACCTGGCTTGGATAGGCAAGATGTGATGCTGCGTCACGTGCATTTCTGGGTGAGCCCAGGGTTGCGGAGGTCCGTAGGTAGGGCCGGTGGTGACGCCACTGTAAGGCATCTCGTAGCCGCTGTGGTAGGGGTCCGATGTGTGCTCATCCCTGTGCAGAGGTTTTTGGGAGAGGGGGTAAAGTTAAAACCACCAAGAGGACTGGGGGAGAACCAAAGTGTTAATGGATCCCGATTTATTTTGGAGCAAGGGGATAGGTGTTAAAGCCAGTTCTTCCCAAACTGTTTCTGGCTGGTCCACACCCTTGGTGCCATAACCTCATCCCCGGTGTGTCCTGCCTTACCCTACAAAATGCAATATTCAGAATACCAGTCTGAACAACCCACGATAACGGCACAGTGAAATTCAGAACAGTGCCCATTAACTGCACATACATTCAAAATCTACCGTATTTTTCGCTCTATAAGACGCACTTTTTCCCCTTCAAAAATGAGCGTGTGGCTGACCACTGTGATAACTGGAGGCTGGATTAGATGGGACACTCACTGGCCTGATCCAGAGGGGTTCTTATGTTCTTCACACTCTGGATGGTCACAGATTCCCCAGACCTGATCCAATATGCTGTTTCTGCTGAGCAGTTCCTCTTGGGAACCGGAAACTGAAGAGTCACGTAACGAAGAACAAGAATGGAAGAAGCAACCCAGAGGAGATCAAACGGCCACCTACCAGTCTCGCCGCATCCGTTTCTGTGGAGGGCTCAGTTCGTGGCGAGGTGGGGAGAAGCGTTCCCGCCGGTTCCGGTCATAATCGCGGTATTCGCCTCTGCTGCGGCGCTCTCGGCCCCTGTCCCAGTCCCTGGATGCAAACACCACAGAGCTGGTAAGGAGGGCATGAATAACTGACCCCTCTCTGTGGCTGGCAGGGCAGAAATCAGCCCAAGTGGGTTTTCTACCAGCCCTCTGTGCCATGAGCTGAAGTGCCTGAATCCACCCTGCCCCCTCAAAAACAGGGCAATCAACCATCATGTGTTAAGGATTCTAATACGCTTAAAATGTTTTCTAATACGCTTAAAACGTTTTTACCCAGATTTATAAGAACTCAATCTTTTAGTGCAGCAGCACTTATGGAACTCCCTGCCTATTGATATCAGGAAGGCAGATCCACTGTACTCTTTTTGGTGCCTGTTAAAAACTTTTTTCTTTAGACAAGCAGGTGTTTAGAAAGCTGGTGCAGGTTTTAACCTGTATTTAAAGGTAAAGGTAAAGGGACCCCTGACCATTAGGTCCAGTCGGGACCGACTCTGGAGTTGCGGGGCTCATCTCGCTTTACTGGCCGAGGGAGCCAACGTTTGTCCATAGACAGTTTTTCTGGGTCAAGTGGCTAGATTGGCAGGAGCTGGGACCGAACAACGGGAGCTCACCCCGTCACGGGAATTCAAACCGCCGACCTTCTGATCGGCAAGTCCTAGGCTCTGTGTTTTAGACCACAGCGCCACCCGTGTCCCTAGTTATTTTAATTCTTATTCATAGTTTTATTTAGTTTTTTTGTAAACCACTTTGATGTAGTTTTTTGTGTGTGTTTTTTAAACAATCAGTGTATCATTTTAATGAAATAAAGAAAACAATAAATATAGAATTCCTTCCTATCTTGTAGACCCCCTCCCCCAAGAATGAATGGGCTTTCCTGCAGCCACAGAAAAGAAAGGCATAAAGTTTGGTCTCCCTGGGAAGAGAGGAACTCTCTAAGCACATACGCCATTGCTTCCATTCCCCAGGTCACTTGGGGTGTACCTGTCGCTCCAGTCGTCTCGCCGCCTGTCATCACGTTCTCGAGAACGGTCGTAGTCACTCCTTTCACGTCTGAATTTGTCCCTGCGCCTGCGGTCATACTCGTCATCACTGTCACCCATAGTTGCAGGTTGCGACTATCCCTGATTCTGCAGACAAGAGGCAGTTATTCTGAGGGGGTCCAGCGCAGCTTTCTTCAGGGCAAAAAGACCCCTGGCAAAGCACAAGGAAAAGAAAAATAAGCGTGCCCACACTTGTTCCCAAACATTTCCGGAACCCAACCCCTTTAAAAAGCACTATGGCAATAAAATTCAAAGCAATAACAATTAATTGCACATTTATTCACAATCCAATTAAAACTGTTTAATTAACTCAACAAAACTGAGGAATTCGATCCAGTGATGTCAGATTTTCAAAGACGGATAGTCATTTACGTATGGTTGCATGGCATTACAGTCAAGAGAAGTTAAAAGGAAATACATTTAGAAAACTCTCGGAACGTAGAAAGATGCCTTAGATCAGTGGTTGCCAATTAGTTAAGTACGGCAGAAAAGCCAAGCCATGGATCCCCTACTTTTGAAATTGTTGATATATCTATGGCAATTTTTGTTATGCGAATGGTGCCTGCCACAGACCCCCTGGAGTCCAAAGAACACTATTTGGGAACCAATGCCTTAGACTGAGTCAGGCCTCTGGTCTATCTAGCTCAGTATTGCCTAGGGTAAGCATCCCCAAACTTGGCCCTCCAGCTGTTTAGGGACTACAACTCCCATCATCCCTAGCTATCAGGGCTAGTGGTCAGGGATGATGGGAGTTGTAGTCCCAAAACAGCCGAGTCTGGGTGTGCCTGGCAGCTGCTCTCCAGGGTTTAAGGCAGAGCGACTCCCAGCCACTGGGGAGAGAGCATGCGAAGTTCTGCTTGCAAAGCAGATTTCCTATTACTGTGCGATGGCCCCTTCCCTTAATAACAGCAGTCATTAAAAGGAAAATAAGCCTAGGGTCCCCAGATGCGGGGCCAAGAGTACAACCCCCCTCACCCCACAGCAATCTTAATCCAACAATCAAGGATGGTGGCATTGCAGTCCACCCACATCTAGCCCACTCCACCCAGGCTGAAGAAACCCTGCTCTAGACAAACCTTCCCCAACCTGGTGCCTTCAAGAGGTTTTGGACCACACGTCCCATCATCCACGGCCAGCTCAGCCCAACGACCAAGGATGATGGGATGTGTGGTCCACCCATGCCTAGCCCACTTCACCAAGGTTGAAGAAACACTGATCTAGTCCAGGGTTTTCCAAATTTGGGCTTCCAGCTGTTTTCGGACTACAATTCCCGTCATCCTTGACCACTGGTCCTGGCCAGCCAGGGATGATGGGAGTTGCAGTCCAAAAACAGCATGAGACCCAAGTGTGGAAAACCCTGCTGCAGAAAAATCTTCCCTGACCTGGTGCGCTCCAGTGGTCTTGGACTACAAGTCCCATCATCCACAGCCAGCTCAGTCCAACGACCAAGGATGATGGGTGTTGTGGTCCACCCATACCTTGAAACACTGATCTAGTCCAGGGTTTTCCAAACTTGGCCCTCCAGCTGTTTTGGGGCTACAATTCCCGTCATCCCTGACCACTGGTCCTGGCCCCACCGGGTGCCCTCCAGTGGTCTTGGACAACAAGTCCCATCATCCACGGCCAGCTCAGCCCAACGGGCAAGGACAGGCATAGGCAAACTCAGCCCTCCAGCTGTTTAGGGACTACAACTCTCATCATCCCTAGCTAACAGGACTAGTGGTCAGAGATGATGGGAATTGTAGTTCCAAAACATATGGAGGGCCAGAGTTTTGGGCTTCCCTTTAGGGCAGGCATAGGCAAACTCCGGCCCTCTAAATGTTTCGAAACTACAATTCCCACGATCCCTAGCAAACAGGACCAGTGGTCAAGGATGATAGGAGTTGTAGTTTCAAAACATCTGGAGTGTTGGGATTTTGGGCTTCCCTTTAGGGCAGGCACCCCCAAACTTGGCTCTCCAGCTGTTTAGGGACTACAACTCTCATCATCCCTAGCTAACAGGACCAGTGGTCAGGGATGATGGGAACTGTAGCTCCAAAACAGCTGGAGGGCCGGAGTTTTGGGCTTCCCTTTAGGGCAGGCATAGGCAAACTCGGCCCTCCAGCTGTTTTGGGACTACAACTCCCATCACCCCTAGCTAACGGGACCAGCGGTCAGGGATGATGGGAGTTGTAGTCCCCAGACACCTGGAGGGCCGGAGTTTGCCTGTGCCTGGTCAAGGATGATGGGCGTTGTAGTCCACGCGCCCCTGGGGAAGCACAGGCTGAAGAGACGGTGGTTTAGGGCCTTGGCTCCCCCGAGGGGGCCTCACTCACCGACGGGTCCGCCTCCCGCCCCGGCCAGAGGAGGAAGAGCAGGGCGGAGGAAGGCCGGGCCTCTCCTCTCCTCCTTCCCGCCTCCTTCTCTCCTCGCTCGCCCGCGCAGCCTCGCGCTCCTTCTCCTTCCCCCGCGCCGGAAGACTGGCTCCGGGTCACCCGCCACTTCCGGTTCCTCTCCGGACAGCGAATGAGGTCGCGAGGCACGGAGGCGCGACCCGGATGTGCAATGGGAGAGGGAGAGGCGGGACTTCCGGCACCCCGTCAATAATAATTGGGCTTGTGTGGAGGCGGGGCGGGACTTCCGGTAACTCTCCTTCCTTTAATAATGATAATTGGGCTTGTGTGGAAAATAAGTAACGACATATTAGATGAAAGCAGCGTTCGTGGAATTCATAAGGGGGAAAAAAAGGAACCAAAAACCCCGCCCAGACTAGGCAAGGGGGGTGGGTGGGACGCTCTAGGACGAGGGCGCTCTGTGGCGCTCCGCCATGTTGGGGAGAAGAGGCGCGAAAGAGGAGATGGCTAGAGCGGCACGCGCTGCGTCTTCCGGCGAGGAGTCCGCCGGTGGCTAGAGTGTCATCAGCGCGACCATAGAGCTGGGTGAAAGGGCTAGAGTAGCGTGGCAAGCGGAAAGTCCCGGCTCGCTTTCGCCCCCGTTCCCCAACCGGGCGCCCTCCAGAGACTCCGCCTCCTGCCAGTGACAGCTGGGCAAGGCTCGCAGTGAGAGAGAGGATGGGAGTTGTAGTCTTAAAAGGAAATGTTCTCTTTTTTCTTTCTCCTCCTATGATGAAGCTGGATTTTAAAATTTTAATGTTTCAGTATTTTAAAGTTGTATTTTAATCTTGTTTTTCAGTTGCATTCATTCAACTTCTTTTTATTATTGCTTGTTAGCCGCCCTGAGCCCGGCCTTGGCTGGGGAGGGCGGGGTATAAATAAAAAATATTGTTATTATTATTATTAAAAGGAAATGTTTCCCTTTTAGAGGGCCAGGACCGCATAGCTGTCAACTTTCCCCTTTTCTTGCGAGGAATCCTATTCGGAATAAGGGAATTTCCCTTTAAAAAAAGAGAAACGTTGACAGCTATGCAGGACAGGGAAGGCTGCGCCAGGATGTTCTCTCCCTGGGCGCCCTGCTAACAGCAGCCCTGCAATGGGGTCTTTGATATTTATTTTATTTTAAAACCTCTTACCATGGAGATCCCCAATTTTTGCACCAAGTTCAGGCTGGCTGCCTCAGCCTGCATAACAGATCTGCCTCCCAGTTGTGTGTTTTTTCTAAGCCAGAAAAGATCCACACCCTTTGCCCTTTCTAATATAGGCACAGGGCTGGATGAATCCCTAACTGGAATTAAGACTGCCGGAAGAAATATCAACAACCTCAGATGTGCAGATGACACAACATTGATGGCAGAAAGTGAGGAATTAAAGAACCTTTTAATGAGGGTGAAATAGGAAAGCGCAAAATGTGGTCTGAAGCTCAACATCAAAAAAACGAAGATCATGGCCACTGGGCCCATCACCTCCTGGCAAACAGAAGGGGAAGAAATGGAGGCAGTGAGAGATTTGACTTTCTTGGGCTCCATGATCACTGCAGATGGTGACAGCAGCCACGAAATTAAAAGACGCCTGCTCCTTGGGAGAAAGGCAATGACAAACCTAGAAAGCATCTTAAAAAGCAGAGACATCACCTTGCCAACAAAGGTCCGTATAGTTAAAGCCATGGTTTTCCCAGTAGTGATGTATGGAAGTGAGAGCTGGACCATAAAGAAGGCTGATCGCCGAAGAACTGATGCTTTTGAATTATGGTGCTGGAGGAGACTCTTGAGAGTCCCATGGGCTGCAAGAAGATCAAACCTATCCATTCTTAAGGAAATCAGCCCTGAGTGCTCACTGGAAGGACAGATCCTGAAGCTGAGGCCCCAAGACTTTGGCCACCTCATGAGAAGAGGAGACTCCCTGGAAAAGACCCTGATGTTGGGAAAGATGGAGGGCGCAAGGAGAAGGGGACGACAGAGGATGAGATGGTTGGACAGTGTTCTCGAAGCTACCAGCATGAGTTTGACCAAACTGCGGGAGGCAGTGGAAGACAGGAGGGCCAGGCGTGCTCTGGTCCAGGGGGTCCCGAAGAGGCGGACACGACTAAATGACTCAACAACAACATGGTGACACTATTTATTAAGAAATTTAGAATTACTTGGGTTTGTGGCAAATATTCCAACAAGGCGACTTTATTTCAGCGGCTCGACCGGAATGGTGAGGGAGAATGAACTGCAGGTTGATAACAGGTTGAGAGGAATGTGAGCTCCGGAACAAGCCTCCCCAACTCTGCACCCCGTCCTCCAACCCAAAATGCCGCAAACCGGCTGTAGACCTTCCTCCTTGTTGCAACGCATCGTTTCAGTTCCAAAGGAAAAAGCCCCGCGCTTCCACGAGGCGAAGGGGAGAGGAGATGGATCGCCCCCGTTCAGTCCAGCGTCCCTCAGAAGTGGTCAACAGCTCAAGGGACAGAGAGCGGGGAGGGAATCGGTTCGGGGGTCTCACGAGAGCAGGCAGGGAGGGAGAGATCTGGTTCTTGGAAGCAGGCAGAGGAAGACTGTCATGGCTGTAACTTGGGAGGTCCAGAAAAGATCCCACAGTTCCCTGAGCGGAGGATTGGTGGCAGCAGTCGGAAAAGCATCCCGTCTTCTCCCCATTAACCCCCAAGTCGGATGCTCTGGATAATCTGGAAGATGGCTGTGAAAAGTAAGAGGGAGAAACGTAAGAATAACACGCTTAGATCCGGCCAATGTGCTCACCCACTCCAGGATCCTGTTCACACAGGGCAGAACAGCTTTACCTTTCAAAAATCTTAAATTATTGTTGCTACCGTATTTTTCGCTCTATAAGACGCACCAGACCATAAGACACAACTAGTTTTTGGAGGAGGAAAACAAGAAAAAAAATATTCTGAATCTCAGAAGCCAGAACAGCAAGAGGGATCTCTGTGCAGCGAAAGCAGCCATCCCTCTTGCTGTTCTGGCTTCTGGGATAGCTGCGCAGCCTCCATTCGCTCCATAAGACGCACACACACATTTCCCCTTACTTTTGAGGAGGGAAAAAGTGAGTCTTATAGAGCGAAAAATACGGTAATTCCCTCTGCCTGCACATCAAGCAGTGTGTGGATTTTATGAAATTAACTAAAAATGTTTTGGAGGGCCATGTGGGGAACAGCAGGTAATAAATCTAATAACAATAATAAATAATAATAATTTAACCAGACCTTTTCAGTAAGTGTTTCTTGTCAATGAGGGACGCGGGTGGCGCTGTGGTCTAAACCACTGAGCCTCTTGGGCTTGCCGATCGGAAGGTCGGCGGTTCGAATCCCTGCGACGGGGTGAGCTCCCGTTGCTCAGTCCCTGCTCTTGCCAACCTAGCAGTTCGAAAGCACACCAGTGCGAGTAGATAAATAGGTACCGCTCCAGTGGGAAGGTAAACGGCGTTTCCGTGCGCTCTGGCATCTGTCACGGTGTCCCGTTGTGCCAGAAGCGGTTTAGTCCTGCTGGCCACATGAGCCGGGAAGCTGTCTGTGGACAAAATGCCGTCTCCCTTGCCCTGAAAGCGAGATGAGCGCCGCATCCCCATACTTGCCTTTGACTGGACTTAACCGTCCAGGGGTCCTTTACCTTTTACCTTCTTGTCCATGTTAAGTGAATTTATCTTTCCATGCCTCTTTCATAACCTTTGTGTACACTGCTTAAGCAATATCTAAATTGTTGAAATAAATGAGTAAAAATGTTCTTCCGGGAGCAGTTGCTCTCTCTTGTGAACACACACACGCATTTTATCCTTGTTTCTGTGAGGATAAAATGGGGAGTTGCATTTGCCACCCTGAGCTTTTTAAGGAAAAGAGAGACACGGCGGCGGGTTGGGCTGGATGACCCCTGGGGGTCCCTTTCAATTCTATGAGAAACTGTTAATAAATGGGAAACTCACCTGATCCGCAGACCACGAAGACGAAGAGCGCCAGGAGCCAGGGACCAACGGGGGCTTTTTCCTCTTGGGGTGTCTTCGCAGAAGGGAAAGAGACCAGGAGAGGGTTAGAGAGATCATCTACCACCTGCAATTCCTTCTATTTGCTTATTGTGGGATAAATCTGGGCTTATTCCTGCCTATTCCCCTTTCCTGCAGCCTCAATCTGAGGTCTGGGGGGGGGGGAGCACCTGTGAGGACAGGAGGGGGCACAACTTTCCTAAGTGTCTTCCCTCACATTCCCAAAATTCCCTTTTAATACTTCCCCCCCCCCATTTGATCATAGGACAGCAATACACAGATGGGCTCAGAGACCATTATTATTATTATTATAATACTTATTTATACCCCCCCCCGTTTCCCCCCAGACTGGGACTGGAGGCGGCTTACGCAAACTAAACTGACGCAGATGAAACGCAAGCAGCTAAAAATGTAGAAAATATAACTGTTTAGCTACAATTATCTTCCATGCGTTTTTAGCTTTCTGCAACTCTTATAGGTTTACCCCTATTGAAATGCAGATAATAAACACAGGGCAAAATCAGAAAACTGGCAGAAGAGGCCCTGGAAATTAATAGAAACTAATCAGGGTGGGGGAGTCCTTCCAAGGATAGACCCCCCCATTCCAGCCCCCTTAAGAGACAATTGCAATCGCCCCTCAAAAAAAACCAGGCTTTCCCTAAGCAACCCCTCCAGCGGTGAGGGTGCAACTCCGCTCTCCTTTCCGCAGAAGACCCCAGGGTGCTCAAATGGGGAGGGGGCTTTGCTCCCAGGGAATTCAGGGTGCATGGATGGGGTTGCAGCCTCAGACTTACCTGTGGGGTTTTTTTGGGGGGGGGCAAGAGTTCAGGTGATCCTCCCCACTCCCCTCCGAACCTCATCCCTCCTGACCTAAGCTGCTCCCCCCCCCCCCGTCTTTGCAAATATCTCAAAGGAGGAGGGGGGATTCTGAAATAAATTCATTGCTTCCCCAATTCTTCATCTCCCCACAAGCCGAGGTGCTTCCCCCTTTCACCCCCCATTGCAAAGTCCCCCTCCCCACTTTCACCCCCCATCGCAAAGTCCCCCTCCCCACTTTCACCCCCATCGCAAAGTCCCCCTCCCCACTTTCACCCCCCATCGCAAAGTCCCCCTCCCCACTTTCACCCCCCTTTGCAAAGCCCCCTCCCCACTTTCACCCCCCATCTCAAAGTCCCCCTCCCCACTTTCACCCCCATCGCAAAGTCCCCCTCCCCACTTTCACCCCCATCGCAAAGTCCCCCTCCCCACTTTCACCCCCATCGCAAAGTCCCCCTCCCCACTTTCACCCCCCTTTGCAAAGCCCCCTCCCCACTTTCACCCCCCATTGCAAAGTCCCCCTCCCCACTTTCACCCCCCATCTCAAAGTCCCCCTCCCCACTTTCACCCCCCTTTGCAAAGCCCCCTCCCCACTTTCACCCCCCATTGCAAACTCCCCCTCCCCACTTTCACCCCCCCATCTCAAAGTCCCCCTCCCCACTTTCACCCCCATCGCAAAGTCCCCCTCCCCACTTTCACCCCCATCGCAAAGTCCCCCTCCCCACTTTCACCCCCATCGCAAAGTCCCCCTCCCCACTTTCACCCCCATCTCAAAGTCCCCCTCCCCACTTTCACCCCATCGCAAAGTCCCCCTCCCCACTTTCACCCCCCTTTGCAAAGCCCCCTCCCCACTTTCACCCCCATTGCAAAGTCCCCCTCCCCACTTTCACCCCCCATCTCAAAGTCCCCCTCCCCACTTTCACCCCCCTTTGCAAAGCCCCCTCCCCACTTTCACCCCCATCGCAAAGTCCCCCTCCCCACTTTCACCCCCCATCTCAAAGTCCCCCTCCCCACTTTCACCCCCATTGCAAACTCCCCCTCCCCACTTTCACCCCCCCATCTCAAAGTCCCCCTCCCCACTTTCACCCCCATCGCAAAGTCCCCCTCCCCACTTTCACCCCCATCGCAAAGTCCCCCTCCCCACTTTCACCCCCATCTCAAAGTCCCCCTCCCCACTTTCACCCCCATCGCAAAGTCCCCCTCCCCACTTTCACCCCCCTTTGCAAAGCCCCCTCCCCACTTTCACCCCCCATTGCAAAGTCCCCCTCCCCACTTTCACCCCCCTTTGCAAAGTCCCCCTCCCCACTTTCACCCCCCTTTGCAAAGCCCCCTCCCCACTTTCACCCCCCATTGCAAACTCCCCCTCCCCACTTTCTGCCCTTTCCGATTCCCCCTCCCTAGTTCACCCCCACCCATTGCAAACTCCCCCCAGCCCCCCCCCATATACCGGGGCCCGATGGAGACCCCCCCTCTGCGTGATGCTCTTGCTGTGTCTCTCGTTGGCCACTTTCATCCTTTGCACCCCAGACATGGCGGCGAGTTGGGGGGGGGGGCTGGTCAAGGTGGGGGTGGGTGGGCAAAGACCACCACCTCTGGAGCAGCTGCCGCTGTTGTCGTGGCGCCTTGGGCGGGGGGCCGCCTCCTTTCCCACCCCCCAACCCCGGCTCCTCCCCGCGCAGGCGCAGCTTCCTGACGCCGCCCAGGAGGCCGCCATGTTGGCCTCTGCCCACAGTACCGCCGCCACCTAGTAGAAGGGCCGAATTCTCCCTGACGCCACCAAGGGCTACCGTATTTCTCCTAGTAGGGAGGCACATTGTTGTAGAACAGGAGGGGAAAGTTCGAAAAAGAGCCACTGAAACGAAGAGAGAGATTCCCTCTTAGCCTAGGAGGAAAGTATTGCAGCATTTGGGGTTTTCCAGTATAATAAACAAAAATCTGCCCTTCTTCCCTTACGGGGGACACAAGAGCCCTTATAGAGTCCTTTGCAGGTTCTCCATCAGTCGGAGAAAAGAAGAGAGGCCAAGCAGAGAATATGGAGAAGCAAAGCAGCTAGTCTGGTCTTTATTGATCTGTTGCAACAGGGTGCCCCCTTCACACGCAGGAGGAGGAGGAGGACCCAGAACCCAGGTGTGCCCGCCCTCATATAGACATTTTAAATTGCCAGCCCTGGAGTCAAAGACCACCCCCAGAAACATCACACCTACATCACAGAAAAGGTGGTCTACAACAGAAATCTGAGTGCGTTGTTTATCTCCTGTCTGGCAGGTTACCTGTTAATGCTCACTTGATTGGATACCCTGGGGAGCCTGGCCAGTCTTTTGCAATGATAAATACTTAATTCCTGAGCCAGGTCACAGGCTCACACCCTATTCATACACAGACATACCCTTCAGACAGGATTTGTGAAGGAAAAGACAACGGGGAGGCTTTTCCATTTTCCTTCGACCTTGCAGAGAAATCATTTGGTCAGATTGGGAGTCAGAACGGTTTCAGGACTGTCTTCCTGTGCTGCTTCAGACATGTGGTTAATATGTTGATGTACGGTGTTTGCTTGGTACATTTATGAACATTTATTAAATATATAAGACCTTAATTTTTTTATTTCACCAGTTTGAAGAAGAGGCTCGGATCCTGTTTGCCAGATTCCCATTTAGGCAACTGTTCAGCTGCTGTGAGCTTAGGGGGCTGGACATGGCCTGATCCAGCGGGGCTTTTTCTTCTCCGTCCCAAATACAAAGCAAATTCCCCAACTGATGGAGAACCTGCAAAGGACTCTATAAGGGTCCTTGTGCCCCCCATAAGGGAATAAGGGCAGATTTTCGTTTATTACCGATGAAAGGGGCCAGAAAAAGCACAAGGGGCAAAAAGCAATTCCGACTTTCTTGTCCCACCTCGTTTTGACATTCTAATTCCCCTGCGCTTGGCAAGGCTGCAAAAAGATCTACTGCCCTCGTCATCCGTAGGACTGCAATGTCAGCACAAACTCCTGTCAGGTGCAGCGCATGCAGAAATGGTCGTTTCCAAGCCTGTAAATAAAATTAATCCGTTCCCATTATTCCTCTTTGGGGCAAAAACAAGTGTGGGGAAATATTTTCCCCTCTATCTCTCCAGAACTTTTGGAAGGGAAGAAGAATTAGAGAGAGAGAGAGAGAGAGAGAGAGAGAGAGATTTTCTCCCACAATCAACAATAATATAGAGGGTTTTTAAAAACAAATCTATAAATTTTGTAATAAATAAAATTTATTAAATGTGTTAAAACACCTGTAGCTGTTGATAAGGGATTAAGATCAAGACTGAATGTAATTGGATGAATTCAGACTTCGGAAGAAGGATGAAACAAAAACATCTCGCCTTGAAATCCAGCACGCGGGAGGCCACGCAAAATGTGTAATTGGCTTTATAACTGATATATATTTGAATCTGAATTGCCATTTGAAATGGATAACGTGCGGTTTATATCGGATTTTAGTAAATGAAAATTTAAAAAATAATTAGTTACAAAAAACCCCAACAACGTAGAAGTTTTACATATAATAATCTTTATTTATTTATTTTCCTTTTAATAAAAAAAAGAAAGCCAGTGAAAGAAAAAGTAGTTTAAAAGCCGCCCCCGCCCCCCTTCGGAGGCAGCGGCTTTCTGTTCCTTGATCCCAAAAGAGGGGCACAGGACCCCCACCCAAAGGCTCTTGCTTCGCCCCCCAAACTGCCAGAGGAGGAGCGAGGTATCCAAAAGACACCCCCCTTTAAAAAGACCAGCCCCGTGTCAAACTTCCCCCACCCCCCCAAAAGAACCGACTTAAAAACCCTGGACTCTTCTGCAGAGGTAATTAACCGTAATACTAATTCCTGGTACCGTTAAAAACAGGGCAGGTGGGGCGTTTATGGGGGCCGGAATAGGGGAGGAAAGGGGGGGACGTACCAGCTAACCGTTGCTGCGCAGCACAACCGGATCCAGTGCACATTTGACTTGCGCCATTTCAGCCATGCGCGGCTGAAACGGCGCAAGTCGAATCCGGGCGAGGTGGAGAGTTCGAGGGCTGTTTTCGCACCAGGTCCACCTGGGGTTACCCAGGACGTAAAGAGCCTCTAAGCCAGGGGTCAGCAAACGTACCGCGCCTCGGGCCGGTGTCTCCAGCGCTGATTGCGCGGCGGGCCGGATGAGCTCCGGAAACTTACTGGCACTGCGCTGCGTGGCCGCCCACTTCCGGGTCGGAGGAGCACCGGAAATAGCTTGTGTGCATGTGCACCAGAAAGAACGCCTGCGCATGTGCAAATAATGCTTGCACAAGCGCACAAGCTATTTCCGGTGCTCCTCCGACCCAGAAGTGGGCGGCCACGCAGCGCAGCGCCGGTAAGAGTGGGCGGCGGGGGTTGCCACGGGTCGGATAAACAAGTCTCTTGGGCCTGATCCGGCCCGCGGGCCTTAATTTGGGGACCCCTGCTCTAAGCTCTCCGATATGCTTGGGGAGTGAGATGCCTGCTCATTGCACTGGCTATGTAAATTGACATCCAAGTTCCTGCACTGCCACACACACCCCAGGTACCCTAGAGCCCCGCAAGGTTGGTTTCTGCTCATTTATTCTGTAAAATCCATGTGCCGATTGATGGCAAGCACCTCAAAGCGGTTTCTCCCAAAAGATGAAACTACGAAATTGAGGGGAACTTGATCAACGGCAGCAATTTAAAACGTACAGTCATACCTCATGTTACACCCGCTTCATGTTACCGTATTTTTCGCCCCATAAGGTGCACCGGACCATAACACGCACCTAGTTTTTTTTTGGGGGGGGGGTCAAGAAAAAAAATCTTATTCCCCCCCCCCCCAGCCCCAAAGAGCAAAGAAGCCAAGACAGCCAGCGGGATCCATCCCGCTGGCTGTCTTGGAAGAAGAAGAAGAGTTTGGATTTGATATCCCGCCTTTCACTCCCTTTAAGGAGTCTCAAAGCGGCTAACAATCTCCTTTCCCTTCCTCCCCCACAACAAACCCTGTGAGGTGAGTGAGGCTGAGAGACTTCAGAGAAGTGTGACTGGCCCAAGGTCACCCAGCAGCTGCATGTGGAGGAGCGGGGAAGCGAACCCGGTTCCCCAGATTATGGGACTACCGCTCTTAACCACTTATGCACCGGCGCCTCTCACTCTCCAGGCTTCAGCGAAAGCAAGGCAAAGCACTCCCTCTGCGCTTTGGAGGCTTCGCGTTGCTATCGCTGAAGCCAGGGAGCCTGCATTCGCTCCATGGGACTAACACACAGGTCCCCTTAATTTTTGGAGTGAAAAATACAGTACGTTCTTTCAGGTTGCGACCCACGGCAACCCGGGAGTACCGGAAAGGGTTACCTCCGGGTTTCGCCGCTTGTGCATGAGCGCAAAATGATGTCACACGCATGTGCAGATGCGGCGAATCGCAACCCGCGCATGCGTAGACGCTCTGCTGCGGGTTGCGTCCTTTTCATGTTGCGAATGGGCCTCCAGAACGGATCCCGTTCGCAACCAGAGGTACCACTGTAGTTGAAATGGGTTGAAATTCCAAGTCGGGTTTCTAAGCGCCCGGTCAGGCTTGCCTAAAGGAGAACGCTTTTAAGCAGGTGCTGAAAGGGGCATAGCTGAAAGCGCTCGCTTTGGGATCAATAGGCGGGGAGTTCCAAAGTCTGCAGGCGCTGCTGCGCCGAACGATCGAGGGCTTGTGAGCGCAGGAAACGGGGGTTACGCAGCCCCGATTCTGCCGATCGAAGAGGCTGAGTGGGCAAATGTGGAGCGATGAGGCGATCTCGGAGGCTAAGGGCCTTTTAAGCTCCCCCCGCTTTGCTTGCTGGGCTCTGGGGTACAGGGGATCCCCCCCCGGCGCTTGGGTGACTCCCAGGGTTTGGATACAAACCATTTTCGCGTATGCGCAGAACCCTCGGAACCGAACCGCCGCTGCGTGAGATGTGATTGTGCCGCACGGAACGCTACATGGGCTTGGAGCGTGGGGTCTCGCCACGCCCACCTTACGGAGAGAAATAGCAGCTTGCAAACTACAGTTCCCAAGAGGCGCTTCCCCTCAACGAACCCAACAAAGAAAGGGTGTGGAATAAATAATAACGATAATAAAAGCTCGGAGGCGTTTTCCCGGCAAGGACTGCGGCTGCAGCAACACAAGCGCCTCTTCGCCTTGTGCGCCCGGTTCCTGCGGGGTCCGCCATCAGGCGCTGCTCTCGGCGGGGGGCACCTGGGCCCGGGTGCTCGTCTGGGGCTGGGGAGGCCAGTCCGGGTCGAAGAGGAGTTCCTGGGCCAGGCGCTTGTATTTGGCCCGTGGAGGGGCGTTCCGGCGGCAGGAGTAGCCAGGCGCCCCCTCGTCCAGCTCCAGCTGCAATGGGGAGAGGAAAAGGGGGTCAGCATCTTTGGACAGCTCTGGGAGCCCAGAATCGAAAACCATTTCCCCCAAAAGACAAAAGTTTTTCTTATAGGTCAATTCTGTGTCCAGGGCATCTGTCTACCAGCTCCACCTGGTAGGCAGGCTGAGACCCTTCCTGCCCGCAGACTGTCTGGCCAGAGTGGTGCATGCTCTGTTGCTGCATAGCAGGGGGTTGGGCTGGATGATCTCTGGGGTTCCCTTCCAACCCTGCAGTTCCGTGATTCTATGACCTCAGAAGGTGGTGGACTCTCCTTTGTTTTTTGGAAGGGTAACAGAGGCTCGAAGGCCACCTGTCAGGGAGTCTTTAGTTGTGAATCCTTCTCTGAGAACCTTGGGGATCCAAAGATGTGGGGAGGAGATGATGATGATGATGATGATGAATTATTTATACCCCAACCATCTGGCTGGGTTTCCCCAGCCACTCTGGGCGGCTTCCAACAAAATATTAAAAATACATTAAAACAGGGGTCAGCAAACTTTTTCAGCAGGGGGCCGGTCCACTGTCCCTCAGAGTTTGTGGGGGGGGCAGACTATTTTTGGGGGGGTGGCGGGGGGAAATGAACGAATTCCTCTGCCCCACAAATAACCCAGAGATGCATTTTAAATAAAAGGGCACATTCTATTCATGTAAAAACACGCTGATTCCAGGACCGTCCACAGGCCGGATTGAGAAGGCGATTGGGTCGGATCCTGCCCCTGGGCCTTAGTTTGCCTACCCAAGCAACAAAACATCAGACATTAAAAACTTCCCTGAATAGGGCTGCCTTCAGATGTCTTCTAAACGTCAGAGTTGTTTATTTCCTTGACATCTGATGGGAGGGCGTTCCACAGGGCAGGCAGTACGGACCATTGTTCTCCCTGCACATCAGTCAAGTATCCCGGCAGCTTTGGAGTACCAACCCACATAATCTATGGGGTTCCGACACACCCTCCCACTGGCTGCTCCCCACGCCCTGCCCTCTTCCTCACAAGAGAAGCAGCGTGGTTTAGTGGTTAGAGTGTCGGACTAGGGCCTGGGGCAAACCCGATGGGTGATGAGATTGGCTGCCAGCCCCTCACTCTCAGCCTTGCCTCCTTCACAGGGTCGTTGTGGGGAGAACCACGCGCACCACTTTGAGCTCGCTGCGGGAAAAGGAGGGAAGTAAAGTAACAAACCCACAAACCGTCGGTCTGCCCGTACCTGTGGGTAGGGGGCCCGATTCGGATACTCGTACTTCCTCCTCGTGTAGCAAACCCGCTGCCACAGGGTATCGCAGTCGCAGACAAAGTTCTAGGCGATACAAAAATTAAAGAGACCCAGGGTGAGGGTTTTTATTTTGTTTTAAAAACGTCCCAATATTCATTGCGTTGAACCTTTGGCTTGAATGCCTCCACGAATGTTCCCTGCATTTTGTGACTCTCACGCCTCCCTCCTTTTGATATACCCCAGGGAAGTTGATACCAATGTACCGTATTTTCTGCTCCACAAGACGCACCTGACCATAAGACGCACCTAGTTTTTAGAGGAGGAAAACAAGGGAAAAAATATTCTGAAGGAAACGGTGGATGTATGATTTTTGTGGTTCATGCTGTGGCCACAGATGTGTGATTTGACGGTGAGTTTGGGGTAGCCCAAAGCAAAAATCCTGAGGATCCATATGGATCCGTGCTTTGTAACCACATTTTTGCGCCATTGCGGCCCCACAAAACAGTGGATGCATGGTTTTTTGGTGCAGGCTGCAGCCATGGACATGCTATGTGATCTGATGGTGAATTTGGGGTGACCCAATGCAAAAATCCTGAGGATCCATGGGCTTTTACCTCCCCCCTCCCAGGCAGCCTCCTTTATTGCTAGCATCCCTTATCTCCTTCCTGATCACTTATTGATCAGCTGTTTTCTTTCAACATTCCCTTCCCTCTTGTTTGCCTTAGTGTCTTTTCCTTAGCTGGAACAGTTTTTTGCTCCTCCTTTTCTTCTAACTTCTCTCCTCATTGCTTTAGTCTTCCTGTCTCCTCTCCTTGCAAGTTAGCTGTCATTAACTCCCCCCTCCCAGGCAGCCTCCTTTATCTCTACCGTCCCTTATCTCTCTCCCCATCGGCAAATGATCAGCGGCTTTGTTTCAACACCCACTTCCCTCTTTCAAAAAAAAGAGAGCATGATCTGCTTTTTGCCCCTGGGCAATTCGGCTCCAGGGACCACACATTCGCTCCGTAAGATGCACCGACATTCCCCCTTACTTTTTAGGAAGAAAAAATAAGTGTGTCTTATGGAGTGAAAAATACGGTATCTTGATATCCCTTGGCCTGTAACCTGATGTATGGAGTTTGGTGTTTCAGGATTCCTCGGTTGCTGTGTCTGAACTGCTACCTAAGTCAAAATAAAAAAAATTCCTTCCAGTAGCACCTTAAAGACCAACTAAGTTAGTTCTTGGTATGAGCTTTCGTGTGCATGCACACTTCTTCAGATACACTGAAACAGAAGTTGGCAGATCCTTCTATATAGTGAGAAGGTGGGGAGGGGTATTACTCAGAAGGGTGGTGGGAATGGGAGATTGGCAGATAGCTGAGATGAGCCTGTTGATGACTCTTAACGACTGCAATAGGTCTTACAGGAAAAGGCAAGGGGTGAGAAGGTGAGAAATGGCTTAGTCATGTATAATGAGATAAGAATCCAATGTCTCTGTTCAGACCAGGTCTCTCCATGGTTTTAAGTTTGGTAATGAGTTGCAATTCAGCAGCTTCTCTTTTCCAGTCTATTTCTGAAAGCTCATACCAAGAACTAACTTAGTTGGTCTTTAAGGTGCTACTGGAAGGAATTTTTTTATTTTGACTATGGCAGACCAACACGGCTACCTATCTGTAACTGCTACCTAAGTGTCATTCTGATATGTCTCTGGGCAGCCTTTTCGAACTGGCTCTTCCAAGCCACGGGTTAGCAGGGCTGCCCTATTGCCATAGCTGTAATAAACGTTGGGAGGGTCCTTCATGGATTAATCGTTTTATTTAAGAGGCGGCCCCTCACCTGCGTAACGAACAATCCAGTACAGAAGCAAGCTCTTGCCGTACAGGTTAAGGAGGGAGGCGAACAGAGAGAACGACAGGCTTGGTCTGTTACGGGACGGAGACTTGGAAACCCAAATTGGGGAGAGGAAAAGAGCACACCCACTCCCCTGCCCCCTCGGCAAACACCCCCAAGAGGGGAGCAGGATCCTTCCCCTCTCCCCGACTCACCTCCAGGGAGAGGGACAGCGCCAGGTTGCTCAGCGTCAAGGCCAGCAGGATGAGTCTCCACTCAAAGGGGATGCAAGCCAGCTGGAAAAAAGAGGGGGCAGTGAGTCTTGCTTTCCTTCCATGGCAGAGGTTCCCAAAATGAGTTGGAGGACCCTTCAGTGGTCCGGGGGTTCCTTAGAGGGATGCTAAGAGCCAAGCTTTGAAAAGCTGTTATCCCGGGCTCACGTTCAGCCAATTTATAGCTGTATAAATGATACCTGAAGGAGCGTCTCCACCCCCATTGTTCGGCCCGGACACAGAGGTCCAGCTCCGAGGGCCTTCTGGTGGTTCCCTCCCTGTGAGAAGCGAGGTTGCAGGGAACCAGGCAGAGGGCCTTCTCGGTGGTGGCACCCTCCCATCAGATGTCAAGGAGTTAAAGTACTATCTGACTTTTAGAAGACATCTGGAGGCAGCCCTGTTTAAAGGTAAAGGTAAAGGGACCCCTGACCATTAGGTCCAGTCGTGGACGACTCTGGGGTTGCGGCGCTCATCTCGCTTTATTGGCCGAGGGAGCCAGCGTACAGCTTCCGGGTCATCTGGCCAGCATGACTAAGCCGCTTCTGGCGAGCCAGAGCCGCGCACGGAAAAGCCGCTCACCTTCCTGCTGGAGCAGTACCTATTTATCTACTTGCACTGGTGTGCTTTCGAACTGCTAGGTGGGCAGGAGCAGGGATTGAGCAACGGGAGCTCACTGTATTGCGGGGATTCGAACCACTGACCTTGTGAACGGCAAGCCCTAGGCTCAATGGTTTAGACCACAGCACCACCCGTGTCCCTTAGCCCTGTTTAGGGAAGTCTTTAATGTTTGATTGCATTTTTAATATTCTGTTGGGAGCCATCCAGAGTGGCTGGGGAAACCCAGCTAGATTTGTAGGGTATTTAATAATAATAATAATAATAATAATAATAATGATGATGATGATAATATCTGCAAACTGCCCTTCACCTGAAGATTTTGGGGCGGTTCACAGCATAAAAACAAAAGGTTAAAGCATTAATCATTTAATTTTAGGATTAAATATTACACCCTCTCCCCTTTGACCAGTCCCCCACACCGAATCAGCTGCCCCAACCAGGCTCTCAGGACCTTAGTGTCGCCCTAGATAAGGCTGCTGGACTTGGGAGTATCCCCAAATCTGCAACGGGGAGTACGAGACAGCAGAGACTTGCTCAGCTGCAGAATCGAGAGGGGGCCCCTCCAGCTCACAGCGTCCTGGGCTGAGTGGGGGGCAGTTGCAGGCCCCTTACCTCAAAGAATTCATCCAAGGCAGGGATGGGCCAGAGGAGGAGGAAGAGCAGAAAGCCGGAGGTGGCTGCGAGGGAGACGACAAACAGCGCTGAAAAACAGGAGCAAAGCGTCAGCCAGCAGGATTTATAAACTCACTTTGTTTCATAAAGTTTATACACTGCTTGATTGTAAAAAGGAGGGAAAAACCCACCTCTAAGCCGTTAAGAAAGAATCACAGAAGTCCACTAAACAATGAATATCACAATCCTTGTTGTTTTGAAATACTAGTTATTTAAAATTGTTGTCCAAAGACACACCGTAATTTTCGCTCTATGGGACGCACTTTTTCCCCTCCAAAAATTAAGGGGAAATGTGTGTGCATCCTATGGAGCAAATGCAGGCTCCTTGTGCTGCGCTCCGAAGGCTTCGGGTTCCTTTAGCGGAAGCCGGGAAAGCAGGACTCTCCTGGCTTCAGCCAAAGGAACCCGAAGCCTTTAGAACGCAGCGTGAGGTTCCACTGCGCTCCAAAGGCTTCAGCCACGCGCCTGCCTAGAAGCCAGAGTGTGACAGAAGGGTCTCCTTCTGTTCCTTCTCCAGCTTCGCTTGAAGGGGCGCTGCGCGGTTCTCCCTCTCTGTGCAGCGCCTCTGCTTTGCAGGAGAGGCGACGCGCAGAGGGAGAACTGCGCAGCGCCCCTTCAGCCATGCGCCTGCCTGGAAGCTGGAGGAGGGACAGAAGGGTCTCCTCTTCTCCGCTCGCTGTCTTGACTTGTGCCATAGCCGTGCGCAACCCCTCCGGCAGGGAGAGGTTGCGCGCAGCCTGTACGCTGCTCTTTGGGGCTGGGGGGGGGGGATAAGATTTTCCCGTTTGATTTCCCCCTATAAAAACTAGGTGCGCCCTATGGAGCGAAAAACTATCATGCAAAAGTATTGTTTTTAAAAGAGCAAGCAGTGGCGGGCAGGCATAGAACCACGTTCCCTGAAACCCCAAAGCCACGCCGAGTCGAGCAATCGCTTAACCTCCCGATCCCTTGCTTGAATTTGGGGTTTCGCCCCCCCCGAACTGTGTTCGCTGAAACGGGTCCCGAGAGTCCGATGCGGCGCTGGCGGACTCACCGTTGGTGCGGGTGGGCTGGCGGAAGGGGCGTCCCTTGGCAAAGGCCAGCGCCACAGACACGTACTGGAAGCAGGAGACGTAGAACAGGGTGGTGTTTTCGAAGCCGCGCACGGAGTCCTCGTCATCCTCGCCGCTGCCTTCCGGCGCCGACCCTGCGGTGACGTTTGCCAGGGTTGTGCCGTTGGGAAGAAGGCTGCAGGTCCTGGGGGAGGGAGGAGGAGGAGGAGACCCCCGTCAAGCTCGTTCGCTGACACCCCACCTTTCCCGAAAGCTCAAGGCAGCGGACAAAGAGAAAGGCATATATAACTGTCCAAGAAAGATGTTAAATTATTTTTGTATGCCACAACCGCTGCTCGAATTTTGTTAGCTAAGAATTGGAAAACACAAGAAGTTCCAACAGTGGAAGATTGGCAGATGACGATGATGGACTTTTCGGAGCTAGCCGACCTGACCGGAAGAGTCCATGACCAGAAGGAGGAGGACTATCAGGAAGAATGGACGAAATTTAAAGACTATTTAGTTAAATATGTTAAGTTAAATTAATTGGAGAAGCTTGCACATAACAGACAGGCTCAGGACATAACTAGGTAATGGATGAATTAATATGTTTAATACTGAATTGGAAAGGAAAATATAATGATGTCGAGTGATTAAGTTAATTTTATAAGAATAGTGGTTTTGGAAAACCGTTAAAATGATATACACTGAAAATCAACCAGGGGGATACGAGGAAGTCATTTAACAATGCTATTAAGTTTGGTTTAAATACGGTTGAGATTTATGTTTGTTTGTTTAAAAAAATCTTTGGAAAATCAATAAAAATTTTTTTTGAGGAAAAGGCATCTATATGCTATATAAATATACACGTAACGCATTCCAGATGCAGCAAACCAGCTTTCCCCGCAGGGGTTTACGATATGGAAAACGAACCATGGAAAGAGAAGAAGGGACGAATATCTTAAGGACTTAAAACGAGTCTTTTAAATTGTAAAACAGAAAATTTTATAAAAATTACCGTATTTTTCGCTCTATAACACGTACCTGACCATAACACGCATGTAGTTTTTAGAGGAGGAAAACAAGAAAAAAATATTCTAAACGAAACAGTGGATGTATGATTTTTGTGGTTCATGCTGTGGCCACAGACATGTGATCTGATGGTGAGTTTGGGGTAGCCCAATGCAAAAATCCTGAGGATCCATGTGGATCACGTTTTAAGTGGGGAGGGAGGGAAAAGCACTCAAGGGACAAGGAACAGGCGTGGGGTGGGTGGAGAAGGATGCTGCTAATAATGCAGAAGAGGGGTATAAGGGGAGAAGGCTCCTCTCCTCTCCCGCTTTGCTCCTTTAAAGGCTCTGCTTCTCTCCCTCCTCCCCGGCTCGCTGAAAAACTTTGCTGCTATTTAGCCAGCTGAGTGGGGAGGAGAGAGGGACAGAGAGCCTGCTTGCGAAAAACTTTGCTGCTATTTAGCGAGCTGTTCTCTCCCTCCTCCCCGGCTCGCTGAAAGAAACAGCTCCGAATTCGTGTAAGTGGCTCCTCTCCCGCTTTGCTCCTTTAAAGCAAGCAGGCTCTCTGTCCCTCTCTCCTCCCCACTCAGCGGCTCTTCTCCCTCTTTGCTGTTTCAAAGCGAGCCACGGAGGAGAGAAGGAAGGGGAACCAGGGATCCTCTGCTCACGACTGCAGCAGATCCCCCCCCCGCCACCCGTAGGCATTCGCTCCATAACACGCACAGACATTTCCCCTTACTCTCTAGGAGGAAAAAAGTGAGTGTTATGGTGCAAAAAATACGGTATATATAAAAACACAACATGCATCATAACAACGAAACAAAATAAACCAATATACCTAACAACACAGTTAAAGGATGTCTTTGAAGTTTTCGTACGGCACTTAAAAGGTGTGTGACGAAGGTACCAGGCAAGCCTCCCTGGGGAGAGCGTCCCACAAACAGGGGGGCCACTGCAGAAAAGGCCGCCCTCTGGAAGAGGCGGACGAGGAGGAGCCTCAGAGCACGGTTGCAGAGGCAGTCCTCCAGGTATTGCACCCTCCCTTGCCCCGAACACCTCGCCCCGGCCACTCACCCGTTCTCCTGGCTGTGGTACCAAGGTTGTCCCTGGACAAGGAGGAAGGCTCCAACCTGAAAGCCCAGGGATAGCAGGATCTGGGTGAAGACGGAGAGCAGGAGCTGGGGAGATACCAGGCTGGTGGGCGGCCGTTGGGGTACCAGCTCCCTCCATGCTCGGTTCAGGCTCACTGAAGAAGGAGAAGAGGGGTGGGAAGGTGGGGCGGAGGGTCTCACAGCCCCTTCCCCGCCAGGCGCCCAGCCCAGACGGGGTGCTGGGGGGCTCAGGTCCCGTCCCCCCAATTCTGCATGGAGCAGGTCAGCCACCATTCTACCATAGCTGTCAACGTTTCCCTTTTCTTGCGAGGAATCCTATTTGGAATAAGGGAATTTCCCTTAAAAACAGGAAAACGTTGACAGCTATGATTTTACAATGTTGGTCCCTGGGGAGGGAGGGGGGCACACACAGTCTTCCCTCCAAGTGCACCCCACCCCAGACCTTTACCAGGGCAACGCTGATGCCACCAAATTTTATACACACAATAATAATAATAATAATAATAATAATAATAATAATAATAATAATTTATTATTATTTATACCCCGCCCATCTGGCTGGGCTTCCCCAGCCACTCTGGGAGGCTTCCAACTGAACATTAAAATACAATAACCTATTAAACATTAAAAGCTTCCCTGAACAGGGCTGCCTTTAGATGTCTTCTAAAAGTCTGGTAGTTGTTTTTCTCTTTGACATCTGAAAGGAGGGCGTTCCACAAGGCGGGTGCCACCACCGAGAAGGCCCTCTGCCTGGTTCCCTGTAACCTGGCTTCTCGCAGGGAGGGAACCGCCAGAAGGCCCTCGGAGCTGGACCTCAGTGTCCGGGCTGAATGATGGGGGTGGAGACGCTCCTTCAGGTATACTGGGCCTTTGAGGCTGTTTAGGGCTTACAAGGTCAGCCCCAACACTTTGAATTGTGCTCGGAAACATACTGGGAGCCAGTGTAGGTCTTTCAAGACTGGTGTTATGTGGTCTCGGTGGCCGCTCCCAGTTAATATGTTACTATGTAGCTGATTTAATTGCAAGCCACCCACGCAAAGGGGTCCCTGGCCACCTTCGCACTGGACCTTTAATGCACTGCCCCTTTAAGCAGTCGTGGCTCCCCTGCCGCAAAGGATCCTGGGAGACGTAGTTTGTTGAGGGTGCTAGGCGGTCCCTGCTCCCCTGGACCACTTACTGGTGAAGGCCAATGACATGATGATGGCCACGTCGATGAAGAGATACTGCACATCTCCCAGGTTGCCCTGGATCTGGAAAAGAAGGGAGAGGTTGGAAGCAGCCTTCAGCTCTTACGCAATCCTACAAATACCTGCCCCTGGGAATTTCCCCCTTGCAGGTCCCCCGAAATAAGCTCAGCCCGTTGAGTACGAGACCGTGCATCTCAGGGTCATGGGTTCAAGATTCCTGCATTCTAGGGGTTGGACGAGATGACCCACAGGAACCCTTCAGTTCTATTAAATACATCTATTAAATAAACTTATTCTGGCCACTGTGAGAACAAGGTACAGTGGTGCCCCGCAAGACGGAAAACCCGCTAGACGAAAGGGTTTTCCGTTTTTGAGCTGCTTCGCAAGACGAATTTCCCTATGGGCTTGCTTCGCAAGACGAAAACGTCTTGCAAGTGTTCCGATTTTTTTTCGCTCCCCCCCTTTTTCTAAGCCGCTAAGCCGCTAATAGCCACTAATCCGCTAATAGCGCTAATCCACTAAGCCGCTAATAGGGTTGCTTCGCAAGACGAAAAAACCACTAGACGAAGAGACTCGCGGAATGGATTATTTTCGTCTTGCGAGGCACCACTTGACTGCACTGGATGGGCCGGTCCAGCAGGGCTCTGTATACGGAAGTCTGGGGCGACAACAGAACCTCCATGCCTAAGAGCAGTCTAGCCCGGAATACTGGAAGGCAGGAAACAGGAGCGTTGTTGCTGTTCTGTACAGGAGAATGGGCTAGGTAAGACACCTTGGGCCTGATCTGACAGCTGTGGTCGCCTCGCACCCTTTACTCACCGAGTAGAGGAGCAGGACGCTGAGATACTGGATGATGCTGTAGAGAGCCATGAACTTGAAGACGCAGAAGGAGGTGACCAGAGCAGCGCGGCCTTCGCTGGGAATGAGTAATAATAATAATTTATTCTTTATACCCTGCCCATCTGCCCAGGCCTCCCCAGCCACTCTGGGCGGCTCCCAACAGAACATTAAAAACACAATAAAACATCAAACATTAAAAACTTCCCAAAACAGGGCTGCCTTCAGATGTATTCTAAAAGTCAGATAGCTGTTTATTTCCTTGACATCTAATGGGAGGGGGTTCCACAGGATGGGCGCCACCACCGAGAAGGCCCTCTGCCTGGTTCCCTGTAATTTGGCTTCTCGCAGTGAGGGAACCGCCAGAAGGCCCTCAGAGCTGGACCTCAGTGTCCGGGCAGAACGATGGGGGTGGAAACGCTCCTTCAGGTCTACTGGGCCTTTGAGGCCATTTAGGGCTTTCAAGGTCAGCGGCAACACTTTGAATTGTGCTTGGAAACGTACTGGGAGCCAATGCAGATCTCTCAGGACCAGTGTTATGTGGTCTCCCAGTCCCCAGTCTAGCTGTTGCATTCTGGATTAGTTGTAGTTCCGGGTCACCTTCAAAGGTAGCCCCACGATAACCAGAGCATGCACTACTCTGGCGAGACAGTTTGCGGGCAGGGAGGGTCTCATCCTGTGTACCAGATGGAGCTGGGAGACAGCTGCCCTGGACACGGAACTGACCTGCGCCTCCATGGACAGCGGTGAGTCCAGAATGACTCCCATGCTGCGCACCTGGTCCTTCGGGGGTACAGTTACCCCATTCAGGACCAGGGAGTCCCCCACACCCACCCGCCTCCTGTCCCCCCAAAACAGTACTTCTGTCTCATCAGGATTCAACCTCAATCTGTTAGCCGCCAATTCTCTGCTCTTGCAGCCGTGTTTCCCAGTCGGGGCAGGCACAGTTGCCCCATTCTTGTCAGGATCCAACCTCAATCTCAATGAGGAGAGGCGCACGGCTGTCAGCAAACATGGCGAGGCGAGCGCACTACAAATCCCAGCATGCATTCCGGCCACCCACCCCACCGCCGCCGCAAAGAAACCGATTTGCAAGTCCTCCAAATTTCCTGGCGATCCAGCCAGCTGCCACCTACCGGACGAGATCCGGGACGCAGGAGATGTTGGGCGTCTTGGAGGTAAAGGGCGAGGCCACGGAGGCCTCCAGCTCCGAGAGGGAGATCCCGGCGTGGGCCCGCTTCAGCGCCTGAGGAGAAGAGGGGAGGAGAGCTGTTACAGGCCTTACACGCAAGCAGCAACACCCGGCGCTCGGCCCTGGGTGCGAATCTGCCGCCACCGTAACGGAACGCAGGCAAAAGCGGCCTCAGCGACTTACCCCACAGTCGTTGGCGCCGTCCCCACACATCCCCACGTAGTAGCTGGAAGGCAGAATAAGGCAGGTTATCCGGGGCTGGAAGGGAGACGGGGCCACAGGCCCAGACCGGGGGGGGGGCCATATGGGCCCCTTGGCCCGGCCCTCAGATTCCAAAGGGGGCCTCGGTCAACATATTCACAATCGCAGGGGATGCATTGGGGCGAAGTGAAGTGCTCCTTCTTTCGATACGAATTTCAAACTTAATTCTCCGTCACCGAAAGAAATTGCCCGTCAAATACTAAACTTGAATTTGGAAAACGTTTTTCCAAATCTTCTAATTGCATTAGGCATTTTCTTATCCTTACCAGCTACAGCGGCCTGTAGAGGAGTTTCGATATATTAAAACGAATTAAGTCTTTCTTTCGATCGACAACGGCTCAAGAACGCCTAGACGGTTTAGCAATGATAAACATAAACCACCATAAGGAGAAGTTGCTTGATTTTTTTTCCTGCGTAATTCAAGAATTTGCAGAAAAGAAAGCTAAGAAAGCATTTTTAAATGTAAATACTTAAAATAATCCTTTTCCCTATGTATTTTTAAAAAGCACTATCTATATTTTCCATTTTGTCTTTATATGCAGGTAACGGTTCAAGCCTTGAAATAAAAATTATTGTCAGCATACCTTTTGTGAAAATTATTTATATACTTACTTATTTGTAAGACTTCAGTTATCCCCAGGGTAAAAAAAAGGGGGGCACATTATCTACCTGGCCTGGGCCTCTGCCAGGCTCTGTGGGGCCAGACCCCCAACCTCCCGGAGCCGGGGCTGGGACTCGGTGAGCCGCAATGGCAGGGACCGGTACTCACTCCATCTTCTGCAAGGCTTCCACTAGCTGGGTCTTCTGTTCGGGGGCCATCCGGGCATAGATGGTGCCACAGAGGAGCAGCTGCAACGGAGGGAGGAGGAGGCTGGTGTCGAACAAAAACCAGAGGCATCCCAGCCCCACTTGGGGCAGCAGTTCTAACCCCCCTCCCTCCGGAAAGCGTGAAAACCCAGGGCGAACCAAGACAGCAAAGGCAGATGTGGAACTACGGACCTGAGAGACAAGGGTTCAAATCCCCTTTCTGTGCCTGTGAAGCTCGCTGGGACCCTGTTGCTGCCGCTTTTAATAATAATAATAATAATAAATTTCATTTATACCCCGCCCTCCCCAGCCAAGACCGGGCTCAGGGTGGCTAACGACTGATATAAAACCAACTGATTGAAATACAACTTAAAAACAAGATTAAAATACAGCATTGAGACATTAAAATGCAGCCTCATTTCAATGGAAGCTCAAATCAAAAACTTTTTTGGGGATGAAAACGTCAAGTCTTCACCAAGGCCAGCTATCCAGACTGGTCCTACGTGGGCCAGAAAAAAGCCAGGGAAGTCCCCAAATAGGAGTTCCATCACAGAAGCAGAAAGGAAAAAGGAAAGAGGGGAAGGGGATCAAGTTGATTCCAAGCCAAAGTCCAGGCGGAACTCTGTCTTACAGAAAGAAATCAGATCCGGCGGGGCCCTGGTCTCATGAGGCAGAGCGTTCCACCAGGCCGGGGCCAGTGCTGAAAAGGCCCTGGCTCTGGTTGAGGCTAATCTGACTTCCTTAGGGCCCGGGACCTCCAGGGTGTTGCTATTTATGGACCTTAAGGTCCTCCGTGGGGCAGACCGGGAGAGGCGGTCCCGAAGGTATGAGGGTCCTAGGCCGGGACTTACCTTGCAGGGTTGTTGTGAAGACAAGGACCTGTGTTCAAATCCTGACTCTGTGGCCCACGGTCCACCCTGCATGCCATTCTCTGCACTGACAGCAGTGGCTCTCCAAGGGTTCGGATGCAGGCGACACCTCTCCCCCTCTCAGACCTACCCAGAGATGCCCCCAGCAGGGTCTGAACCTGCCGCCGTTCCCCCCCCCCCCGCTCTGCCATTCTCTCCAAAGGACGTACCTTGGGCAAGAGATCCGGGAAGTGGTCGAGGATGACTGAGAAGGACTTCCCGCCGACGGCAAAGTGGTAGCTGGTGTCTGGGGGGGCCGCAGGGGGCTGGTCATCCTTGTCCAGCATCAACTTGATCTCCTGGAGGAAAACAGGAACGGGACATAGCTCCACTCACCTGTTTCGGTCCACGGGGAGATGGGCGATTCGCCCTGCGATGCTTGCATGCCCACCCATCTGTATTCCTTAATGACTTGAGTTCTCATAGTGACCAGCTAGTAGTGATGTATGGAAGTGAGAGCTGGACCATAAAGAAGGCTGATCACCGAAGAATGGATGCTTTTGGATTCTGGTGCTGGAGGAGACTCTGGAGAGTCCCATGGACTGCCAGAAGATCAAACCTCTCCATTCTGAAGGAAATCAGCCCTGAGTGCTCACTGGAAGGACAGATCCTGAAGCTGAGGCTCCAAGACTTTGGCCACCTCATGAGAAGAGAAGACTCCCTGGAAAAGACCCTGATGTTGGGAAAGATGGAGGGCACAAGGAGAAGGGGACGACAGAGGACAAGATGGTGGGACAGTGTTCTCGAAGCGACCAGCATGAGTTTGACCAAACTGCGGGAGGCAGTGGAAGACAGGAGGGCCTGGCGTGCTCTGGTTCAGGGGGTCACGAAGAGGCGGACACGACTAAACGACTAAACAGCAACAACAAGATGATGCCTTGTTGGGACTCACAAACAGGACCCGAGCGCAAGAGCCCCGTCCTCTTCCACCATTTCCAGCAACTGGTATTCGAGAGTATACCTGTATATCTGAAGGAGCGTCTCCACCCCTATTGTCCAGCCCGGACACTGAGGTCCAGCTCCGAGGGCCTTCTGGCGGTTCCCTCCCTGCGAGAAGCAAAGCTACAGGGAACCAGGCACAGGGCCTTCTCGGTGGTGGCACCCGCTCTGTGGAACGCCCTCCCACCAGATGTCAAGGAAATAAACAACTACCTCACATTTAGAAGACATCTGAAGGCAGCCCTGTTCAGGGAAGTTTCTAATGTCTGATGTTTTTATGTATTTTTAATCTTCCTTGGAAGTCGCCCAGAGTGGCTGGGGAACTCAGCCAGATGGGCGGGGTATAAATAATAAATAATAAATTTATTATTATTATTATTATTATTATTATTATTATTATTATTATTATTATTATTATTATTAGACAGTGTGGAAAACCCTCCCTCTCCAAAGACAAGGAGGTCCATCGGTATTAGAGAACAAAGAATGCAGAGAGGAAAAGGAACTTCCTGTGGGGAGGATTCACTCAGGACGGGTCAGTAATCTTTTTCAGCAGGGGGCCAGTCCACCGTCCCTCAGACCTTTTGGGGGGCCGGACTGTATTTTGAAAAGAAAAATGAACGAATTCCTATGCCCCACAAATAACCCAGAGATGCATTTTAAATAAAAGGGCACATTCTACCTATATAAAAACACGCTGATTCCCGGACCGTTTGCAGGCTGGATTTAGAAGGCTGGATCTGGGCCTTAGTTTGCCTACCCACGATTCGGAGTAACCAACTGCTCTCCTTGCGGAGGGATGTGGATTTTTGCTTGCAACCAGATGACTGAATAAAAAGGACTATAAACTGCTCGTTCCTTCTTTGTCTTGGAAGTTACCAAAGGGAGGGGAGGACTCCCCACGCCTGACCTGGCGCCCGTGACTTGCGCCCCCTGGGGAGACCAGAGGCAGCAAGTGCCTCCGAATTCCAGTTGCTGGAAACGGATGAAAAGGTGGATGAGTTGCTTCTTGTGCTTGGGGTCAGACTGGATGGCCCTTGGGTGCCCCGTTCCAACTCTACGGTTCCAGGAACCCTGCTTGCAATCGTTCGGATGCTGCGATAGATAAGCCGTTGGCCTGATCCTGCAGGATCCCCCTTGCGTTCTTAATGCCTGCCCCCCCAAAAAAGCAAGCCATAAAAGGGGGTGTCGCTGCTGCAGGCATCTTGAAGGAGCCTCACCTCCTTGCTCGCCTTGTCTGATATTTCCAGCGCAGGGAGCTCGTCCGCGTACTGCCAGTGGATGGTGGCCGGCTGCCCGTCTCTGGGAGGGAGGGCCTCCGTCAGAATCACCTTGCCCTTGGCGGGGATCATGCCACATTCACGACCCACCGAGATGGCCGTCAGCAGGTTATCTCCTGGCCAGGGAGAGGAGGAAGAGGAGGAAGAGGAGGAGGAGGAGGGGCAGGGAGAAGAGAAAGACCGTCACAGCAATGCAGCAAATAAATAATAATAATAATAATAATAATAATAATAATAATAATAATAATAATAATTATTTATACCCCGCCCATCTGGCTGGGTTTCCCCAGCCACTCTGGACGGCACCCAACAGAACACCAAAATACAATAACCTATCAAACGTTAAAAGTGTCCCAAAACAGTTCTGCCTTCAGATGTCTTCTAAAAGCCTGGTACATGTTGTTCTCTTTGACATCTGGTGGGAGGGTGTTCCACAGGGAAGGCGCCACTACCGAGAAGGCCCTCTGCCTGGTTCCCTGTAACTTGGCTTCTCGCAGTGAGGGAACCGCCAGAAGGCCCTCGGAGCTGGACCTCAGTGTCCGGGTAGAACGATGGGGGTGGAGACGCTCCTTCAGGTATACTGTTGGTGGGGAGCTAAGCACCTTAGGTGTCCTGGCCCCTAATTCCACTGCCCCTGGTCTTGCTCTAGGGTCCTAATGGATGATGTAATTTGGATTCGGTTTACTTAAAAAAATAATAATTCAACATTTTAGCCAAAAAACAAACAGAGTCTTTACAAATCTAATTTACCTTCCCCTCGACTTCCTTTTTGCGGGTATTTCATATCTTTTTTATCACTGCACATCCAATTCAAATATATTTACAGTACAGTGGTACCTTGGGTTAAGTACTTAATTCATTCCGGAGGTCCGTTCTTAACCTGAAACTGTTCTTAACCTGAAGCACCACTTTAGCTAATGGGGCCTCCCACTGCTGCCGCACGATTTCTGTTCTCATCCTGAAGCAAAGTTCTCAACCTGAAGCACTATTTCTGGGTTAGCGGAGTCTGTAACCTGAAGCGTATGTACCCTGAAGCGTCTGTAACCCGAGGTACCACTGTAATACCTCCACGAACGTCTGCCTCATCTAGCGTCTGCTTCAGCTAA
Organism: Podarcis vaucheri; assembly: GCF_965113315.1. Taxonomy (NCBI): domain Eukaryota; kingdom Metazoa; phylum Chordata; class Lepidosauria; order Squamata; family Lacertidae; genus Podarcis; species Podarcis vaucheri. Next base: position 2,258,841 of record NC_138751.1, on the reverse strand, counting down.
CGTCTGTGGCAAACCCAGAAGTACTAGAACAGGTTACTTCCAAGTTTGCCGCACGCACATGCACAGAAGTGCTAAATCGTGCATGAGCAGAAGTGCAAACCACTCCATGCACGTTCGCAGATGCGGCGCTTTGCCCCCGCGTCCTTTTCGGCTAGTGGCCGGGGCTCCGGAACGAATCCCCATCGCAAAACAAGATACGACTCTGTACATTTCCCCTTAATTATCTCTTACTGCATGTGTTTATATCAATCCTGCTGAATTTTTTAATTCATTGACAATATGTCCTCAAATAATTGATAATTCCCCCCCCAATTCTATTTTTAAAAGTCTCTCTTCTTGATTTCTTATTCTTCCTGTAAGTTTTGCCATTTCTGCATATTCCATTCATTTTAATCGCCGATCTTCCTTAGTCGGAACTGTTTCTTCCTCCCATTTTTGGGCATGGACCGTTCAAGCAGCCGTCTGTTTACTCAGTAAATTTGCACGCTGCCCTTCGCCCGAAGATCTCAGGGCGTTTTGCAGAGCCTTCTCAGTGATGGCTCCGACCTGGTGGACTGCTGTCCCATGAGACCAGGGACCTGCAGGATTGAACCTCTTTCCGCAGGGCCTGTAAGACAGAGCTATTCCGTCTGGCTTTCAATTTGAACTTGGGCTGATCTTTTATTCCTCTTCCTTCCCTTTTTATGAAGATCACCCGCTCTGAGACCCCACAGCTAATTCTCCCCTGGTCTCCTCGCTGGCCCAAGCAGGACTAATTCAGCCAGCTAGCCCTGGTGATCCTCTAATGTTTATTGGATGGCTTTCCCCCCCTAAATTGATTTTTGAATTCTGAATTTATTGTTGTTCACGTTTTATACTGTATTTTATGCTGGTTTTTTGTTGTTTTAAATTTGTTGTTAGCTGCCCTGAGCCCGGTTTTCTGAACCGGGAAGGGCAGGGTATAAATAAAAATTTATTATCTATTATTATTATTTATTATAAATAACAATACAGTGGTACCTCAGGTTACATACGCTTCAAGTTACAGACTCTGCTAACCCAGAAGGAGTGCTTCAGGTTAAGAAGAGTTTGGATTTGATATCCCGCCTTTCACTCCCCTTCAGGAGTCTCAAAGCGGCTAACAATCTCCTTTCCCTTCCTCCCCCACAACAAACACTCTGTGAGGTGAGTGGGGCTAAGAGACTTCACAGAAGTGTGACTGGCCCAAGGTCACCCAGCAGCTGCATGTGGAGGAGCGGAGACGCGAACCCGGTTACCCAGATTACGTGACTACCGCTCTTAACCACTACACCACACTGGTTAAGACCTTTGCTTCAGGCTGAGAACAGAAATCGTGCTCTGGTGGCACGGCGGCAGCAGGAGGCCCCATTAGCTAAAGTGGTGCTTCAGGTTAAGAACAGTTTCAGGTTTAGTACGGACCTCCAGAATGAATTAGGTACTTAACCTGAGGTACCACTGTAATGTATGTTAAGGTCAATATATTAAAACGGTATCAGAAAGAGTCATTCTTGTGTGTATGTGTGCATGTGAGCCCATGAAAGGGAAGCAGAACTCTTGATCCCGAACGTCCGCTGAGCACCCGCTGCCCCGCCTCCAGGCCCCACCCAGCGCACCGGTCACCATGACGAGGCGGATGCGGGCCCTCTGTAGCTCGGCCAGGATCGGGACCGTCTCGGGCTTCAGCTTGTTCTGGAGCACCACCAGACCCAGGAAGTCCATGTTGCACTCAATGATGTCTCTGCAAGGGAGAGGGGCGCGTCAGAGATAGAGAGAGAGAGGGGAAAAGGGGATCGTGGCCAGCGCATGTCAGGGGAAATGAGGGGCAGGGAGGAGGAGGAGACAGTCTTCTAAGTCCTTTATTTATTGAAAACTTTATAACAGAAATGCACAACAGATATAGGCAAAATCAGAAATAAAAAAACCATTATTCATTCTTTAACTAGTTTCGTGCATCCATTTGTGATTACATTTGTGAAGACCCTCAATTTCCCCCTTGCATTCCCGATTTAAATTCCTTAAATGCGCGCCTGAGCTTTACTTTCGCTGTATTATTTGACTTACTATAAATTTTGCTTTGTACAGTTATCCTATTTGCACACCGAAGCTCAGTCAAGACCTGCCAACGGACTGATCTTTTGATCAAAATATTATTATTATTAATTAACTTTGTATATAGCCCTACACTCGTAGATTTCAGGGCAGTTCATAACATTACAACATAAAAAACACAAAGTACTGAATAAAAATAAAAATCCTATTTGCACACCAAAGCTCACTCAAGACCTGCCAACGGACTGATCTTTCGACAGCGTTCTTTTACATAAATTCTGTAAATATCCCACTCTCCGGGAAGGAAAAACCCATCGATAGTGTCTTAACCTTGCTGATAACCTCGCCACTTTGGCGTATTCACTTATTTTATTTTGCCAGTCTGATTTAGATGGGCTATCCTCTCCCTTCCAACCTTCTGCGATTAGAATTCTGGCAGAGACTTTAACATACATTCAAAGACTCTCCTGTTTTTTTTGGGGTGGGGGGATTTCATTTCCCGTAATTCCTAGCAGGAAGGCTTCAGGGTTTTTTTTAAGGGAAGGAACATTTGAACAATTTCTTCAGCTTGTTATAAATCATTTCCCAAAAGTGTCTGATCTTTTTACAGTTCCGCCACATGTGGATCTATGTGCCTTCAACCTCCCTGCATTTCCAGCAAGTGTTTCTCCCAGATCTGAACATTTCAGCCAGCTTAACAGGCATATACGGGACGCGGGTGGTGCTGTGGGTTAAACCACAGAGCCTAGGACTTGCCGATCAGAAGGTCGGCAGTTCGAATCCGCATGACGGGGTGAGCTCCCGTTGCTCGGTCCCTGCTCCTGCCCACCTAGCAGTGCGAAAGCACGTCAACTGCAAGTAGATAAATAGGTACCACTCGGGTGGGAAGGTAAATGGCATTTCCGTGCGCTGCTCTGATTCGCCAGAAGCGGCTTCGTCATGCTGGCCACATGACCCGGAAGCTGTACGCCGGCTCCCTCGGCCAATAAAGTGAGATAAGCGTCGCAACCCCAGAGTCAGCCACGACTGGACCTAATGGTCAGGGGTCCCTTTACCTTTAACAGGTGTTAACATCTAACGGAGGAGAAAGTCTGACCTGCTGATGTGCTGGATCTTGTGCCAGGTGAACTTGCTCTCCAACCGCCGGCTCGCCAGAGCGATGACCCGCAGCCCTCGGCGTGTGTAGGACTCCAGCACGGCTGAGAAGGTATCTGGAACTGAACGGCGGCAACGTCAGGTGTTAAAGGTGGGGGGCAGGAGAGGAGCCCTATGGCTGGATCAGGCCAGCGACTCATCTCAGAGGGGCCAAGTAACCCTAAGAACCCAGGAACGCTGATAGACTGCCACTGAACCTGGAGGCTCCTTACAAATTGGTTGGATGAGTGGCCTGCCCAGTTCAGCACCCTGGTCCTGCAGTGGTCAGGCGGAGGCCTCAACTGGGAAACCTGCAAGCAGGATCCGTGCCCAAGAGAAAGCCTCCCCTCCTGTGGTTTTCGGAAACCGGGATTTGGGAACATTTGGTGCTTCAGGCTGTGGAGAACAGAACGGCCGTTGTGGCTAGTAGCTTGCAGCTGTGTTTTCACTGTACACAGCTTGGGGACCTCTTTGTTTAAGCCGATAGTTCTCAAAGGGGGGGTGTCGCACCCCCCTGGTGTGGCAGGAGAGGACGGCGAGGGTGGCAGGAAGACTCAAGGACCATCACAGAAACATTTAAATATTTCAGCGGGTGCAGAATGCCGCGGCGAGGCTCCTCACAGGGTCCTTGCCACGGGATCACATTCACCCGGTGCTATACCAGCTACACTGGCTCCCGGTGGAGTACAGGGTCAGGTTTAAGGTGCTGGTTTTGACCATTAAAGCCCTATGCGGCCTAGGACCCTCGTACCTACGGGACCGCCTCTCCTGGTATGTCCCATGGAGGACTTTAAGGTCCACAAATGACAACATTTTAAAGGTGCCAGGTCGCAAGGTGGTTAGACTGGTCTCAACTAGGGCCAGGGCCTTTTCAGTACTGGCCCCGACTTGGTGGAACGCTCTGTCCCAGGAAACCAGGGCCCTGCGGGACTTGATACCTTTCTGCAGGGCCTGAAAGACAGAGCTGCTCCGTGTGGCCTTGTTTGGGGAAGTTTTTAATGACTGATGTTTTAATGTATTTTTAATCTTTTGTTGGAAACCGCCCAGAGTGGCTGGGGAAACCCAGCAAGATGGGTGGGGTATAAATATTATTATTATTATTAGGATCACCCTGTTATAGCAACTGCAGTTTGTTTTGAACTGTTTATGGCTCTGCATCCTCAATGCAGCTTCAACGAGCCCTGGTACCCTAAGTTGCAGGGCAGGTAAGAAACAGGGACAACTATTAATCTTAATCAGGGGTAAGCAATTTTTTTCAGCAGGGGGCCGGTCCACTGTCCCTCAGACTTTGTGGGGGGCCGGACTATATTTTGAAAAGAAAAATGAACGAATTCCTATGCCCCACAAATAACCCAGAGATGCATTTTAAATAAAAGGACACATTCTACTCATGTGAATACATGCTGATTCCCGGACCGTCCGCAGGCCAGATTGAGAAGGCGATTGGGCCGGATCCGGCCCCCGGGCCTTAGGCTGCCTACCCACGATCTTAACCATAGCAATTACTCTCAAGGAAGAAGCAGCCCACCCGTCTCCTTGCGGCAGAGGCTGCCCACCGTCTCCGGAGCGCCCTTCATGTAGGCCACCAGTCGCTTCTCCCCCAATGTTCGGGTCACGACGCTCATGCGCTGCAGGCTGGAGGAGAAGGGGAACTGCGCCAGGATGCCAATTTCGTAGACTTTCTGCAAGAGGCGAGGAGGTGAGCGAAGGGGCCAGGTGGGAGGCTGCCTCGGGGCACCTGCGCTTCCCATCCCCAAGCCCCCCAAAAGGTGGAGAAAACTCCAGTGGCACCGGGAGGAGGCGAAAAGCAGGGACCACTCACCATCAGCTCCATCAGCTCCTGAAAGAGAGAGGGAGAGGGAGGGAGGGAGGGAGAGAGAGAGAGAGAGAGAGAGAGAGAGAGAAAGAAAGAAAGAAAGAAAGAGGGATTTCAAAGTTAAATTTGTTAAGTTAAATTAACTGAAAAAAGCTTGCAGATACTTAATTGGCTTAGGATTTTATTTATGTTAAGTGATGAATTAATATGTCTAATTCCATAAGGTGAAGATTTAAGGATGTTAATGTTTAAGTTAAATTTCATAAGAATTGGGATTTGGAAAACCGTTAAAAGGACGTGCAATGAAATTCAACCAAGGGGAAGTGAGGAAGTCACTTAACAAAGTTAATAAGTGTAATTTTCAATTACACTTTCTATTACAAAGTGTTTGTTTGTCTTGTGTGTTTGTTTGTTTCTTTGTTTGTTTATAATATTGTGAAAACTAATTGAAAAAAATTGAAAAAAGAAAAAGAAAGAGAGGGGGATGTCAATAGCCTGTCGTTATACATAAGAACCTGGGCAAGAGCCAGCAAATCTGGGCTCCAGAGACCCAAAAACATTGTGCTAGTATTAGTTACCATACTTTTCCATGTATAAGACAAGGGTTTTTTTATTTAAAAGTTATGTTCAAAATTGCGGGTCGTCTTATACACGGATACAACCTCCCCCCCCCCCCATTTTCTCAATTTGGAGTTCCCAAAAAATAGAGGGTGTCTTATACATGGGGGGCATGTTATACACGGAAAAACATGGTACCCTTTTTTGTTTATTTTACTTATTTCGTAAAATAAATCGATCGTTGAAAACACAAAAAGTGAAACACCACCTCAGAGGCTGCATTTTAATGTTGTATTTTAATCTTGTTTTTAAGTTGTATTCATTTAACTTGTTTTTATTATTGGTTGTTAGCTGCCCGGAGCCCGGCCTTGGCTGGGGAGGGCGGGCTATAAATAAAATTTATTATTATTTATTATTAAAGCAGTTTACAAAAAAAGGATGAAACAAGGATTTAACCCACACACAACTGTGATCATTCTGTCTTGTTGTTTATTAATTATTATTATTATTTATTAATTTTATTATTTATACCCCACCCGTCTGCCTGGGTTCCTGCAGCCACTCATTTTATGGGTTTCATTTTTTGATTTGCAACAGCTGCTATAGCTGCCTACTCAGCTTCACAACACGTTATAAAACGTAGTAAAAACAAAAACTTCTCCGCCCCAATCCCAAGATAAAGCATCCGACTGGGCCGCCCCAGCCACTCTAGGCGGCTTCCAACAGGTATAAAAACGGAATAAAGCTCATGTCAACTTTCGAAACCTGTGGGCAGGCTGGCCTGAACAAGAACGCTTTCAAGCAGGCGCCGAAAAGATGACAGCGAAGACGCCTGCTTGGTGATCAAGGGGCAGGGAGTTCCACAGAGTACCGTATTTTTCACTCTATAGGACGTACTTTTTCCCCTCCAAAAATGAAGGGGAAATGTGTGTGTGTCCTATGGAGTGAATGCAGGCTCCTTGGCTTCAGCGATAGCAACGCGAAGCCTCCAAAGCGCAGAGGGAGCGCTCCCCCCGCGCTCCGGAGGCTTCATGTTGCATTCGCTGAAGCCGCCTGAAGCCCCCGGAGCGCAGGAAACTCCCGCTGTGCTCCGGGGGCTTCAGGCAGCTATCTGCAAGCCTATGGAGCGCAGCAGGAGTTCCCGCCGTGCTCTGAAGGCTTGCAGATAGCCGCCTGAAGCCTGGAGAGTGAGAGGAGTCGGTGCACACCGATCCCTCTTGATCTCTAGGCTTTGCTTCGCTGGAGAGGCGCTGCAGTTTTCCCTCTCTGCGCAGCGCCCCTTCAGCGAAGTGGGAGGAAAAATGGAAGGAGCTCCGTTTCTCCTACCACTTCGCTGAAGGGGCACTGAGAACAGAGGGGGAGATTTTTTTCTCCCTGTTCTCCCCCTCCTATGGTCCGGTGCGTCCTATAGAGCGAAAAATATGGTACGTGCTGCTGCACTAAAAGACCCGGTTCTTTCGGACGCGGAACGGGTGTTGTGTGGCTCCTGGCGCAACGCCAGCTCGTCCAACTGAATAATAATAATAATAATAATAATAATAATAATAATAATTTATTTATACCCCGCCCATCTGGCTGGGTTTCCGCAGCCACTCTGGGCGGCTTCCAACAAAACACTAAAATACAATAACCTATTAAACATTAAAAGCTTCCCTAAACAGGGCTGCCTTCAGATGTCTTCTAAAAGTCTGGTAGTTATTTTTCTCTTTGACATCTGGTGGGAGGGCGTTCCACAAGGAGGGCACCACCACCGAGAAGGCCCTCTGCCTGGTTCCCTGTAACTCGGCTTCTTGTAGCGAGGGAACCGCCAGAAGGCCCTCGGCGCTGGACCTCAGTGTCCGGGCAGAACGATGGGGGTGGAGACGCTCCTTCAGGTCTACTGGGCCTTTGAGGCCGTTTAGGGCTTTCAAGGTCAGCACCAACACTTTGAATTGAAGCGGCCGAGTGGGCAAGGTGACCTTTCAGGGGAGGGCTCCCAAAGCCCCCTACTCACCTCGTCCTCAGGGGTCCCCTCCGAGGTGGCAGGAGGCGTCTGGTCAGGGGGCCGCACAACCGTGGGCTGGATCTGGTCATGAAGGGCTGTCTCCTCTTGGGTTGGCTCCTCCAGAACCTGGGAAGAAGGGGGGCTTCAAGCAGCGCCCCAGGCCCCAAGCGGGGGACGCGAGGGTCCCTTCTCTGAAGCGAGCCGCCGTGGCGGCGCCATGAATGGACTCAGCCACGGCCTCCGGTCTCGCGAGGAGCCGACGCCGATCAAAACACACACAGACGTGCCCCCGTTATCTCCCCTCCCCAAACGCCTTACCCAGCCGGTGGCCTCGAACATCTTGAGGTCCAGGGGGTCCCCCGAAAGTCGTCCCCCGATGGTGGTGAGCGAGTGGCAGGCGGCCATGGTGGCAAGGAAGGGCGAGCCGGACAGGCTGGGTCCCCGGACATCCTGCCCTGCCGGGAGGAAGCTGAGAGGGGAGGAAGACGGGGCTGTGAGAATCTCTCTAAGGAGCCGAGCGCTGAGGAGGGCAGAGGAGATTCTCTGGATAAGCGCTCAAAGGCTTGGGCACATGGCCTTCTCTGTGGCAGCCCCCCAAATGGCGGAACTCCCTCCCAAAAAAGGCCCGCCTGGCCCCTTCACTGCACAGCTTCCGGAGGACAATTATTACGATTACTTACTTAATTTATATACCACACTTGATCCTGGGGTGGTTTGCAGCTGAACAGGAGGCAAACCTGAGGGGCACCTCTGCCCACATCTTTAGGTGCCAGGCAAAAACAAACCCTCTTCTCCCAGGCCTTTGGCTAACTAAACAATCTACAGCCTCACGAACCAGAGAGATCGTTGTTTTTGTCTGTTACTACATTACGCAGTTTGTGTTTTTATATCGATCCTTGGACGAAGGGCGGTACGGAGATTAAATAAATAATAATAATATTTTTGTATGATTGCAAGTTGTCTTAAGATTGTTTTTAATGACGTTTTGATGCTGCAACCCGCCCTGGGACCTTAGGGCAGGGGTCAGCAAACTTTTTCAGCAGGGGGCCGGTCCACTGTCCCTCAGACAGCCAGAGAGCCAGTGTGGTGTAGTGGTTAAGAGCAGTAGTCTTGTAATCTGGTGAACCGGGTTCGATTCCCCGCTCCTCCACATGCAGCAGCTGGGTGACCTTGGGCCGGTCACACTTCTCTGAAGTCTCTCAGCCCCACTCACCTCACAGAGGGTTTGTTGTGGGGGAGGAAGGGAAAGGAGAATGTCAGCCGCTTTGAGACTCCTTCGGGTAGTGAGAAAGCGGGATATCAAATCCAAACTCCTCTTCTTCTTCTTCTTCAGACCTTGGGGGGGGGGGGCGCTGGACTATATTTTGAAGGGGGATTTTGAACGGATTCCTATGGCCCACAAATAACCCAGAGATGCATTTTAAATAAAAGCAGACATTCTACTCATGTAAAAACATGCTGATTCCCAGACCGTCAGCGGGCCGGATTAAGAAGGTGATTGAGCCAGATCCAGCCCCCGGGCCTTAGTTTGCCTACCAATGCCCTAAATGCCCAATCGCCTTCTCAATCTGGCCTCCTGATGATCTGGGAATCAGTGTGTTTTTACATGAGTTGAATGTGTGCTTTTATTTAAAATGCATCTCTGGGTTATTTGTGGGGCATAGGAATTCGTTCATTCCCCCCCCCAAAAAAATATAGACTGCTCCCCCCCCCCCCCGAGGTCTGAGGGACAGTGGACCGGCCCCCTGCTGAAAAAGTTTGCTGACGACTGCCTTAGGGTAATATAATATATATAATATAATATAATTTATTATTTATACCCCGCCCATCTGGCTGGGCCTCCCCAGCCACTCTGGGCGGCTTCCATAAAAACCAAAAATACAGTAAAATATCACACGTTAAAAACTTCCCTGAACAGGGCTGCCTTAAGATGTCTCCTGAATGTCAGGTAGTTGTTTATCGCTTTGACATCTGCTGGAAGGGCGTTCCACAGGGCGGGCGCCACTACCGAGAAGGCCCTCTGCCTGGTTCCCTGTAGCTTTGCTTCTCGCAATGAGGGAACCGCCAGAAGGCCCTCGGCGCTGGACCTCAGCGTCCGGGCAGACTGATGGGGGTGGAGACGCTCCTTCAGGTATACTGGACCGAGGCCGTTTAGGGCTTTAAAGGTCAGCACCAACACTTTGAATTGTGCTCGGAAACGTACTGGGAGCCAATGCAGGTCTTTCAAGACCGGTGTTATATGGTCTCGGCGGCCACTCCCAGTCACCAGTCTAGCTGCCACATTCTGGATTAGTTGTAGTTTCCGAGTCACCTTCAAAGGTAGCCCCACGTAGAGTGCATTGCAGTAGTCCAAGCGGGAGATAACCAGAGCATGCACCACTCTGGCGAGACAGTCCGCAGGCAGATAGGGTCTCAGCCTACGTACCAGATGGAGCTGGTAAACAGCTGCCCTGGACACAGATTTGACCTGTGCCTCCATGGACAGCTGTGAGTCCAAAATGACTCCCAGGCTGCGCACCTGGTCCTTCAGGGGCACAGTTACCCCATTCAGGACCAGGGAATCCTCCACACCTGCCCGCCTCTTGTCCCCCAAAAACAGTACTTCTGTCTTGTCAGGATTCAACCTCAATCTGTTAGCCGCCATCCATCCTCCAACCGCCTCCAGACACTCACACAGGACCTTCACCGCCTTCACTGGTTCTGATTTAAAAGAGAGGTAGAGCTGGGTGTCATCCGCATACTGATGAACACCCAGCCCAAACCTCCTGATGATCTCTCCCAGCGGCCGCATGTAGATGTTGAAAAGCATGGGGGAGAGGACAGAACCCTGAGGCACCCCACAGGTGAGAGGCCAGGGGTCTGAACACTCATCCCCCACCACCACTTTCTGTAAATAAAACAACGATGAAATGAGAGGCATTACACGGCCGGACCTTCAAGTGGGATCTGAGGGCAAGAGATTCACAAGGACCGCTGCCTCTGACCGTGCAGGCAGAGCCCAGCTGAAGGCGCTTCCTCCTGCTCACTCACCAACCATCTTGGGCTTGCACGAAACCCCAGAAGTCGAGCCCGTCCTCGGTCAAGGTTCCCGTCTGCAAGAGACGAAGCAGCAGCTGCCGTGAACGTTCCCAGGATGAGGCCGGAAGAGGAGATGATCTCCCCGCCTCTCTCCCTCCCTCCGAGGAGTGGGGGGTCGGGGTCTGGTACCTTGTCGAAGCACATCAGGTTGAGTTGCCCGCAGATGTTGATGCGCTGGGGGCTGATGGAGAAGATGCGCTGCCCCCGCAGGCGCTGCTGCGCGTACACCAGGCCGGCCGTCATGGCCGCTGGCAACGCGGGGGGCACCGTGATGGTCAAGATGTCCAGGGATTTGAGGATGATGCGACCGACCAGCTCCTGGTCAGGAGGGAGAAAGAGAGGGGTGGGTTTGCTTAGCCTGGAGGGACAAAGGTCAAGTTCTGTACTTAGGCAGGGAAAATTGGGTGCACAAATACAGGGTGGGGGACACCTGGATCACTAGCAGTTCTGGGGGGCGGGCAGGTATGGGGGACTCCCTGGTCCTGAATGGGGCAACTGTGCCCCTGAAGGACCAGGTGCGAAGCCTGGGAGTCATTTTGGACTCACTGCTGTCCATGGAGGCGCAGGTCAGTTCTGTGTCCAGGGCAGCTGTCTACCAGCTTCATCTGGTACGTAGAATAAGACCCTCCCTGCCCACAGACTGTCTGGCCAGAGTGGTGCATGTATCTCCCGCTTGGACTACCGCCATGCGCACAGATGGGGCTACCTTTGAAGGCGACCCGGAAACTACAACTAATCCAGAATGTGGCAGCTAGACTGGTGACTGGGAGCGGCCACCAAGAACATATTACACTGGTCCTGAAAGACCTACATTGGCTCCCAGTACGTTTCCAATCACAATTCAAAGTGTTGGTGCTGACCTTCAAAGCCCTAAGCGGCCTCAAAGGCCCAGTATACCTGAAGGAGCGTCTCCACCTCCATCGTTCGGCCCAGACACGGAGGTCCAGCTCCGAGGGCCTTCTGGCGGTTCCCTCCATGCGAGACATGAGGTTATAGGGAACCAGGCAGAGGGCCTTCTCGGTGGTGGCGCCCTCCCTGTGGAACGCCCTCCCACCAGATGTCGAGGAAATAGACAGCTATCTTACTTTTAGAAGACACCTGAAGGCAGCCCTGTTTAGGGAAGTTTTGAATGTTTGATGTTTTATCGTGTTTTTAATATTCAGTTGGGAGCTGCCCAGAGTGGCTGGGGAAACGTAGGCAGATGGGTGTGGGTATAAATAATAAATTATTATTCCTATAGTACATGTGAAAAGGATCTAGAGCAGCCTGTGGGACCCCAGATGTTGTTGAACAACAACTCCCATTGCCCCTATCTAGCAAGGCCAGAGGTCAGAGATGATGGGAGTTGTAGTCCAACAACATCTGGGGACCCACGGGTTGAGAACCGCTGATCTAGAGGTTTTAGTGGACTGCAAGCTGAACATGAGCCCACAGTGTGATGCAGCAGCAAAAAAAGCGAATGCTATTCTAGGCTGCATCAACAGAAGTCTAGTGTCCCGATCAAGGGAAGGAATAGTACCGCACCCCAGCCTCCTCTGGAGGAGACCTACCTCCTGCTGCACGCTGTGGATCACCGAGTACAGCATGCCGATCCCGGCGACACCGACCAGGCAGAGGAGGAACCGGTAGGCATCTCGGTAGAGGCGGAAATCTGCCGGTTTTGGGAATAGGATGGAGCAGACCAGCTGCCCTTTGGAGGTGGAGAAACCTGGCGGAGAGACACGAGTGAGGGCTCCGAAAAAGCAGAAGAAACCAACAGACGCACAAACACACCCTCCTTCCTTTCGACGTCCTGAGTCAGAAACAGGAGCCCACCGCCGACCCAAGGTGCGCTTACCTGTCCGGATGACCAGCGCCCGAACAGCCTCCCCAGAGTAGTACCGCGTTTGGATGACGGAGGTGCCGCAGAAGAGGGTGTGGCGTTTGTGCTCCTCAGGGTCATAGGCAAGGTCCTGCAGCGGCCCGCTGGCCCCTCGGGAAGGGTCTGGCAGGGCTGTCTTGGTCACAGGGACGCTCTCGCCTGGGGGCAGGAGAAAGTGAAATAAATTGAAATTGAAATACTTTATTGTCACTTGTATACAGCTCTCTTAGTCAGCTCTCTTAGTCTTAATTCCCCTCATTTGACGCACAGAGACATCACCTTGCCAACAAAGGTCCGTATAGTTAAAGCTATGGTTTTCCCAGGAGTGATGTATGGAAGTGAGAGCTGGACCATAAAGAAGGCTGATGGCCGAAGAATGGATGCTTTTGAATTCTGGTGCTGGAGGAGACTCTTGAGAGTCCCCTGGACTGCAAGAAGATCAAACCTCTCCATTCTGAAGGAAATCAGCCCTGAGCGCTCACTGGAAGGACAGATCCTGAAGCTGAGGCTCCAGTCCTTTGGCCACCTCATGAGAAGAGAAGACTCCCTGGAAAAGACCCTGATGTTGGGAAAGATGGAGGGCACAAGCAGAAGGGGACGACGGAGGAGGAGATGGTGGGACAGTGTTCTCGAAGCGACCAGCATGAGTTTGACCAAACTGTGGGAGGCAGTGGAAGACAGGAGTGCCTGGCGTGCTCTGGTCCAGGGGGTCATGAAGAGGTGGACACGACTAAACGACTAAACAACAACAACATATGCATGCTTAAGTAGGAAATAGTTTCTTTGTATTTAAAAAAATTTCTTCTGATCTGACTTTGTCCCACATGGTTTTTTTTGAAATGCTCAGAGGAAATCTGATTGGTTCTTACGAACACTGTTTAAAAGTTCTTTTGTGAATAAAACGACCTGGGCCAAGGGGTGGACAGGATTATTATGATTGGCCCCTCCTCCCAGAGTCTTGCTGGTCAAGCCTCATGTGTATTCTATTAAACAAAGTCTAATCCTTCCTTTGCTTTGGGAATGCCACATCCTGAAACTAGGATTCGGGAACATTTGGTGCTTCAGGCTGTGGAGGGCAGAGCCATTGTGGCTGGTAGCCTGCAGCTGTGTTTTCACCTGCTATTTTATTTGTACAGGGCTCAGAGAGCTCTTTGTTTAAGCCGGCGGTTCTCAAAGGGGGTGTGTGTTGCACCCCCCCTGGTGTGGTAGGAAAGGACGGCGAGGGTGGCAGGGAGACTCAAGGACCACCACGGAAACATTTAAACATTTGAGTGCCATATAGCATCAAAATATTATTATTATTATTATTATTATTATTATTATTATTATTATTATTATTATTATTACTTAACTTTGTACATAGCCCTATACTCGTAGACCTCAGGGCAGTTCAGAACATAAAACTACAATATTAAAAACACAAAGTACAGAATAAAAATTAAAATCCCCAATCAATCCAATAGTTTTTCTAAATTATTTGCAGAACATGAAGAGTCTTGCTGGTCAAGCCTCGAGGGTACAGTGGTGCCTCGCAAGACGAAAAGAATCCGTTCTGTGATTCTCTTCGTCTAGCGGTTTTTCCGTCTTGCGAAGCAAGCCCATTGAAGGATTAGCGGATTAGCGCTATTAGCGGCTTTTAGCGGCTTATCTGCTGATCGGATCGGCTGATAAGCAGCTTAGCGGCTTAGAAAAAAGGGGGGAAGGGGAAAAAACCCCGCAGGAACTCGCAAGACATTGTCGTCTTGCGAAGCAAGCCCATAGGAGATTCGTTTTGCGAAGCACCTCCAAAAGGGAAAACTCTTTCGTCTAGCGAGTTTTCCGTCTTGCGAGGCATTCGTCTTGCGGGACACCACTGTATTTTATTAATCAGAGTCTAATCCTTCCTTGCTTTGGGAACGCTACAGCGAGAGGTCGGATGGCTTTAGCTGAGATTTCTGCATTGCAGGGGGTTGGACTAGATGACCCCTGGGGCCCCCTCCAACTCTACAGTTCTGGGATTCTATAAAACCACCCAGCTTGGCGGCCTCCTGGGGCAGGGAGTCTGGTTTAACTCTCTGTGCTGGGTGAAGGACTCCCTTCTATCCCTCCAGAATGAGAGGGTGGCAGGAGATCAGCTCCTAAGGAGACGCAGTTCCCCCTCCGCCCATACCAGAGGCAGTGTGGTGGCCTGGGAATCTGATTCTGAGGCTGAACCGGAGGAGTCCCAGCCTGCACAGGAGTCCCCGCCTCCAGGGCCGGTTGAGCTGGGGCTGGGGCTTGAACCTGAAGGGCCCTCACCTGTGCCGGATCCTCAGGAGCAGGCACCAGGTGAATCTGCTCTGGCTCCTGAGGTGATGGAGGACCCATTGCCTGCAGGTGCTCCACTCTCAGCCCCGTCAGGGGAAGGTGAGGTTGCCTCTGGGTCTGGTAACCCTCCAGCCTCTCCTGAGCTGCAGAGCCTCAGAGCAGAGAGGCGGAGGGAACTGGTCTCTCCCAGGAGGAGTGCTCGCCTCCAGGCCAGGAGAGGCGGGTCACCGGTGGGCCGGGACCGCCCTATGCCTCGGGCCAGATAAAGGCCAGTCAGCCCAGTCCCAGGCTGCGGGAGCAACATCATTGGTAACCTGTTCCTGCCAGCATCCTAGAATCATAGAATCCTAGAGTTGGAAGAGACCACAAGGGCCATCGAGTCCAACCCCCTGCCAAGCAGGAAACCCCATCAGAGCACTCCTGACATATGGTTGTCAAGCCTCTGCTTAAAGACCTCCAAAGTAGGAGACTCCACCACACTCCTTGGCAGCAAATTCCACTGTCGAACAGCTCTTACTGTCAGGAAGTTCTTCCTAATGTTGAGGTGGAATCTTCTTTCTTGTACTTTGGATCCATTGCTCCGTGTCCGCTTCTCTGGAGCAGCAGAAAACAACCTTTCTCCCTCCTCTATGTGACATCCTTTTATATATTTGAACATGGCTATCATATCACCCCTTAACCTCCTCTTCTCCAGGCTAAACATGCCCAGCTCCCTTAGCCGTTCCTCATAAGGCATCGTTTCCAGGCCTTTGACCATTTTGGTTGCCCTCCTCTGGACACATTCCAGTTTGTCAGTGTCCTTCTTGAACTGTGGTGCCCAGAACTGGACACAGTACTCCAGGTGAGGTCTGACCAGAGCAGAATACAGTGGCACTATTACTTCCCTTGATCTAGATGCTATACTCCGATTGATGCAGCCCAGAATTGCATTGGCTTTTTTAGCTGCCGCGTCACACTGTTGGCTCATGTCAAGTTTGTGGTCAACGAAGACTCCTAGATCCTTTTCACCTGTCCTGCTCTTCCAGAGTTCCTGACCACGCCTGGCTCCCTGCCTTGGACCCCGCTTCGCCCTTGACGGACAGCCTCCATACCCTCGACCTAGGATCGGACTCAGAACACGCCACGTGGTAACCCCCACCCCACCCCGGACCAGCACAGGCAGCCTTGCCTACCTGTGAGCATGCTCTCGTTGGCGATGGCAGTGCCGCTCATCAGCACCGCATCACACGGGACGGTCAGGCCTTCGGGAGGCACCAGCAGAACGTCCCCCGGAACCAGCTGCGTGGAAAATATCTCCTCTGTCTCTGCGGAGAGGAAGGAGACCATCGCTGCAGAAGACCGTAAGAAGGGCCTGGTGGGTCAGGCCAAAGGGGGCCCCTCTAGCCATCCTGTTCTCACAGGGGCCAACCAGGCGCCCCTTTGGGAAACCCCACAATAATAAATAATAATAATAATTTTTTTATTTATATCCCGCCCTCCCCAGCCGAAGCCGAGCTCAGAGCGGCTAACATTAAAAGTAACGCAGTTTACATAATAAAAAAATTCCTTCCAGTAGCACCTTAAAGACCAACTAAGTTAGTTCTTGGTATGAGCTTTCGTGTGCATGCACACTTCTTCAGATACGCAGTTTACATAAAATCACAATCAATTGAAATACATTCTAAAATCAGTTCATTCTAAAATAAATTCAGAATCAAATTAATGGCAACCATTGGGCTAGAGTTCTGTGAGGATTGCCAAAGGAAGGGGTCAGGCTGTGCCCTGGGCCAAAGGCCTGGTGGAACAGCTCTGTCTTGCAGCCCCTGCAGAAAGATGTCAAGTCCCGCAGGGCCCTGGTCTCTTGTGACAGAGTGTTCCACCAAGTCGGGGCCACAGCCGAAAAAGCCCCGGCTCTGGTGGAGGCCAGCCTAACCTCCCTGTGGCCCGGGACCTCCAAGATGTTTTTGTTTGAAGACCGTAAGGTCCTCCGTGGGACGTTCCAGGAGAGGCGGTCCTGTAGGTTTGAGGGTCCTAAGCCGCATAGGGCTTTTTAGGAAACTTTATTCAAAATAACAGGAGTAGAGGAAAAGCAGAACAAAACATACCAGATTATTATTATTCCTAATTAAATTTGTGTACCACCCTTCAACCCCAGATCTCGGAGCGCTTCGTGCAGGTCTTCCCTTCTTTAATGTATTTTTAATCTTTGTTGGAAGCCGCCCAGGGTGTCTGGGGAAACCCAGCCTGATGGGCGGGGTACAAACAATAAATTATTATTATTTATTATTTATTTATTTATTATTATTACTCCACACACTGCCCACACGGCCCCAAGCAATGCTGGAAGTGGAGAGAATCAACTATGGCCGGGTGTATATGATCCACGTGTGATTCAACCACGCTGGGTCCCCCAAACTTTCCGGCTCTGAACCGTTTTTCTTGTAGCTGCGAGGGCGTCCCAAGCCCCTCCACACCTGCCAAGGGAACTTGAGCCCCAGGACCGACCGACCTCCTTCCACGACGCTCACTCACCATACGGCCCCCGAAACACCGTCACGCGGATGATGTTGTGTGCAGCAACCATGTCGTGCAGCAGGACGTATTGCTGCAGGGGAGAAGGAGAGAGACGGGGTGAGCACCCAGGTAGGTCCAGCCCAGCATCTTGTCCTCCTCACAGGTGCCCAAAGGGAAGCCTGCAAGCAGGATTTGAATGCAGGAGCAGCACCCCTGCAGATTCCAGCAACTGGGGGGGGGGGGGACAAGATGTGCGTTTTACGGCAATTACAGCCATTATTTCTATACGTGCAGCTCACACCTGCAAAACAGCACCTTTCCACACAATCTGTGCCCTCTTTTGGGGGGTGTAGGGGGTGTTGGGATGTGTGCCTGCCATACGCCTGTCTCAGAAGAAGCCCTAAAAGATAAAGGGACCCCTGACCATTAGGTCCAGTCGTGGCCGACTCTGGGGTTGTGGCGCTCATCTCGCTTTATTGGCCGAGGGAGCCGGCGTCCAGTTTCCGGGTCATGTGGCCAGCAGGACTAAGTCGCTTCTGGCGAACCAGAGCAGCTCACGGAAATGCCATTTGCCTTCCCGCTGGAGTGGTACCTATTTATCTACTTGCACTTTGATGTGCTTTCGAACTGCTAGGTTGGCAGGAGAAGGACCGAGCAACGGGAGCTCACCCCGTCGCAGGGATTCGAACTGCCGACCTTCTGATCGGCAAGCTCTAGGCTCAGTGGTTTAACCCACAGCGCCACCCGTGCAGAAGGAGCCCTGTGGGACTCAAAAGCTTGCTTACGACCTCGTGACAATTTCGTTCTCCTCTCGTAAGAAGGTCCTGCAGGGCCAAGGGCTCACCTGGTCCACCTGGAAGCTGCCTGCGGAGAACCGGCAAGCAGGATCCGGGCACAACAGCGACACTGTCCTCTCCTGCGGCTTCCAGAAATGGAGACCCAGAAGCATTACTGCAGAGCATAGCCACTGCGGCTAGCAGCCACCAATGGCCCTCTCCTCCTCTGTGAATTTATCCCGCCCTCTTTTCAAAGACACCTGGGCTGGCGGCCATCCGGCCTCTAATCCTCTTTCAAAGCCACCACCTGCCATCCCGTCCTCTCCCCTTTTGCACCCCCCTACCAGCCACACCCCCAACCCTCCGCCAACCCTGGCGGGCGGTACCTTCCGGATGGTGTAGAGGGAGGAGCAGATGGAGACCAGCGACATGAAGAGGATGGCAGAGGCGTACAGGTAGTAGTTATCCAGGGACCACAGCACCATGCTGAAGGCTTGGAAAATGTAGAAAGGGTTCAACACCTGCGGAAGGGAGGAAGAGGAGAAGCCCCCGGCAAGGTCAGGACTTTGTGGTGGATAGAGCCATCGGACAGACCCCTCTCGGAAGGTGGCGCGTTCTCCTTCGTTGGAGGTCTTTAAGCAGAGGCTGGACGGCCGGCCTGCCAGGGACTTTTTGGCGGGTTGGTCTAAATGACCTTCGGGGGGCTTTAGATACCTACTAGTTCCACAAATTACCATATAGCATATAACACAAAAAGCAGCGACAATTTGTTGTTGACAAAGGACAGCTGGACATATAAAGGGCCCCATTACCTTCGGTAGCTTAGGGCCTCATCAAACCTAAATCTGGCCAACCATGTGCCCATTATGGGATGCCCACAAAGCAGGATTCAAACACAAAAGCAGCGCTCTCCCCTCCTGTGGTTTCCAGCGACTGGCATTTGAAAACACACCACAGCCTCCGACAGGGGTGACCAATTCTTTGGCGATCCCTCGTAGCCGATGTAATGTGTATGGGTTGCTCGTGAGTAAGTTGCCGCCTTTCCAGGCTTTGTTGCCTTGCTAAACCTTTCAGTCTGGACAGCCCTTCACTTCGTGGCTGCCTCAGTCGCTAGCAGAATCCGTCAGTGGGCGTTTCTTAAATCTTTTCCAACATAAAAGTTGTTTGACACCCAGTCTCCTCCTACTCTCTCTGCGTGGAAGTCTTCTGCGCAGGGTGGGCGTGGGTAGCGGAGGACCTGTGCTCTCCCCGCTGGTGTCCGGTGAAGAGTCCTGGAGCCCTCTCGCCAATTCCCCCATCAGCCCCTCTATATCCCTGGTGTTGCGCTGATTTGCTTCCCCATCTGCGGAGCTGCCTCTCTCCCTGCTGGGCCCTTCTCCAGCATCATTTGAGAGCCTTCCCTCCGCCTCTAGCTCCGATGTCAGTTCCCTGACAGCCGAGTAAGATGGTCTTCCATAAACACGCTTTTAACAGTGAGTCCGTAAGTGACTGTGGAGGCCAATTCTGGATCCACACGTCCTTCCACAGTGGGGACATAGGTTTCCAGGCGGGAGTCGATCCCGGTGTGGATTTGCCAAGAGTGCCTTCCTCTTAGCACGTTTCTCCCTTGCATCCTGAGTTCGAGTGTCTTCAAAGCCCAGGACACCTTTGGCAAAGGCTGTTCTCCCACTGGAGCACTCGCAGGCCAGTGTTTCCCAATTGTTGGTGTTTATACTACATTTTTTTTAAATTTGCCTTGAGAGAGGCTTTAAACCTCTTTTGTTGACCACCAGCATTACGCTTCCCATTTTTAAGTTCAGAATAGAGTAGTTGCTTTGGAAGACGATCATCAGGCATCCGCACAACATGACCACTCCAACGAAGTGGATGTTGAAGAATCACTGCTTTGACACTGGTGATCTTTGCTTCTTCCAGTCCCCTGGCATTAGTTTGCCTGTCTTCCCAAGTGATGTGTAAAAATTTTCGGAGACACCGTTGATGGAATCTTTCGAGGAGTTGGAGATGGCGTTTACAAGTGGTCCATGTTTCACAAGCATACAGTAAGGTTGGTGGTACAATAGCTTTGTAAACAAGCATTTTGGTTTCCCTGCAAATGTCCCGGGTGACCAATACGCACACAAACACACATACAAAGACTGCAAAGGCTGCAAACTTACCTCCTTGATGAGGAGTTTGGGAAGGGAAGGCACTTGAACGTCAATTTGGTTGGCTCCGTAGAAAAGCCTCCTAAAGACAGAAGTTGGATTGGGGGGAGAATGCATGTGCTCAGAATCAGGGGGGCAGCAGAGGGGGTGAATTATCTTTCCCCCGTTGCCCCTCTGTCCCAGCTAATATCTCAGAAGCAATGCAGAAAGAGGACGCCCTGATCTCCACACCCCCCCACCATGCCTCTCGGCCCGCCGGTCGCTTACCTTCCTTCCCATCCTCTTCAAATGCAATACAAAAAATAAAGGGGGGTCCTTGAGCTGCCTACATGTGATGGCCTGGGATTCGGACTCAGAGGCTGAACCTGAGGAATCCCAGCCTGCACAGGCGTCCCCACCTCCAGAACCATGTGAGCCGGGGCTGGGGCTTGAGCCTGAAGGGTCCTCACCTGTGCTGGGTCCTCAGGTACAGGCACCAGCTGAGTCTGCTCTGGCTCCTGAGGTGATGGAGGACCCATTGCTGCAGGTGCTCCACTCTCAGCCTCGGCAGAAGAAGCGGAGGTTGCCTCTGGGTCCGGTAACCCTCCAGCCTCTCCTGAGCTGCAGAGGCTCAGGGCAGAGAGGCGGAGGGAACTAAGTTCCCGCAGGAGGAGTGCTCGCCTTAAGGCCAGGAGAGGCGAGTCACCAGAGGATTGGGGCCGCCCTAATGCCTCGGGGCAGATAAAAGCCGGCCAGCCCCAGTCCCAAGTTGCGGGAGCAAGATTGTTGGTTGCTCGCTCCTGCCCTGGCTCCCTGCTTGCCTGCCTGTTCCTGACTTCAGCCGGCTCCCTGCCCTGCACCCAGCTTCAGCTACTACAGACTGCTGCCTCCTTGCACCTTTGACCACGGACCGGACTTGGACCTTGCCTCTTGGGTAACCCACGAGACCAGCACGCTACACCTGATGTTCTGGACCTGAGCAACTGGACTCCAAATCTCACTGGTCAGAAAGAGCCGGAGGTCACTCCTTCCAGGAGAAGGGAGAGGGGCTTCTAAAAAATCTGAGTTCTCCTTGAACGGTTCTTCCACCACCAGGGACCTAGACCAGACCTTCTATGGAGCTGACCAGCCTCGCTGCTTCCTTGTGAGTAAACCACAACTCTGGTGTTGTATATAGGCAAGGATTGGTCCAGTTTTGGAACCACAGAGCTCTGGTGTGTTTTGTGTTCTGATCTGACCTGCCTGCTTTTTCTCTACTCCAGTTATTTTGAAGAAAGTTTCCTAAAAAAGCCCTATGCGGCCTAGGACCCTCGTACCTACGGGACCGCCTCTCCTGGTATGCCCCACGGGGGAATTTAAGGTCCACAAATGACAACATTTTGGAGGTGCCAGGTCGCAGGCTGGTTAGATTGGCCTCAATTGGGCCAGGGCCTTTTCAGTACTGGCCCCGACTTGGTGGAACGCTCTGTCACAAGAGACCAGGGCCCTGCGGGACTTGACATCTTTCCACAGGGCCTGCAAGACAGAGCTGTTCCGCCTGGCCTTTGGTTTGGACTCAGTCTGACCCTTATGCTTCCTTCCCCTTATGGTTTTGATCTACGGGCTACTTTTAAAATGAGGCTGCATTTTAATCTGTATTTTAAATTGGTTTTTTTCCTATCATGTTTTTACTGTAATTTTACTGGTCTTAGTTGTCCTGAGCTCGGCTCTGGCCGGGGAGGGCGGGGTATAAATAAAATTTATTATTATCATCATCATCATTATTTTTATTACTAATTTGACCACCGGAGTGTGTGTGTGTGCAACTGCCAACCTTGGGTTTTTTAGGATCCACCATATGCCCAGACGGTTGGAGTTCCTGCTACTGGGAGTTTAGGATCAGAGCTAAGAGGCCAGGACACTCTTCTGAGATCTGGGAGAGACGTGGGGAGCACGGGCTGCCCTTACTCTCTGAGTAACTTACAGTGGTACCTTGATTCTCAGACGCCTTAGTACTCAAACAACTTGAAACCCAAACACCGCAAACCTGGAAGCGTTCCGGTTTGCGAACTATTTTCGGAACCCGAATGTGCTCAGTTTTGAGTGTTACGTTTTTGTGTTGATTGCCGAGGTCTGCCTGTTTTTGCTATTTATTTTGCGTTATTGTGGCTTTTTCTGTTTTTGTGATTGTGTGGAACCCAGTTCAGCTACTGACTGATTGTGCGACTGCAGTACATTGTTTGTTGCTTTCATTTTATGGATCAATGGCCTCCTTAGATAGTGAAATTCATGTTAAATGGCTGTCTTAGGGGTTGTTTTTAAAAGACTGGAACGGATTAACCTGTTTTGCATTACCTTCTATGGGAAAGCACGCCTTGGTTTTGGAACGCTTTGGTTTTGGAACGGACTTCCGGAACGGATTAAGTTTGAGAACCAAGGTGCCGCCGTACAAGGGAACTGCCTGGGAAATGTATGGGGCGATAGTCTCAGGAGTTCCTGGGTCTCAGTGAGTGTAGTGAGGTCTGCCAGGGAAATAAGCAAGCGGTTTTCACTTTGGGCAAGGAAGGGGGAAGGAGACGGTTCCTTGGGCGCCCTCCTTCCGTCGCAACCGTCTCACCCCCTGCCCAGAGATGCTCAGCACGGGCGCCCTTGCACCTCTCCCCTTACTCACCGGTAGTCCTGGGTGCTGCGAGGGAGGCCAGCCCCATGGAGGGTGTGCAGGGAGGAGCACAACAGCCCAGCATCAAGGGCCTTGAGCCGCTGGAAGGACTGGGACTCGGGGCTCCAGAGGTAGCGTGAATTCTGGTGGACGAAAAAGCGAATCTGGGGGGGGGGTAGAGGAGAAAGGTGTCCGTGAGGGTGGGGGAAGAGAGGAAGGCTGCAGCAGAGACACCCACCCCCTCCCAAAGGCCCCCAGCTCACCTCTGCCTGCTCCCCGCAGGTGGGTTGGGACAGAAGATTGCCCTCTTCGCAATCCCAGTCCTCCAACGGGCCGGCCTGGCAGAGAGGCCTCTTGCTCTCTGGCACTTGCGGGAAGCCCAGCGGGCTCGATCCGGGAGCAAAGAAGGAGCGCACCCGGACCCGGGACCAAGTCCGGAACTCGTCCTACGGGAGGGAAGCAGCGGGAAGGGTGAGCGGTCACCCACGTTTCCTACAAACTCAAGATTTTTCGGTGCTGCGGCGAAACCTGCCCTCTGGAACTCCCTGCCTATTGACGCCTTCAGCTGCACTCGCTTCAGCCCCTACTGAAAACATTGCTTGCTGGGGTTCAACAAGAACTTATGATTTTCTTTACAGAGTGCTTGAAAGAATCGACTGTGTGAAATACTGTGATGGTTTTGCAACATTGCCAAACGAAGAGAGGTCTATTTCTGATTTATTATGGTTTTGCTGAGACGCCAGCTCGTTAGAAGAAGCAAGGAGATAAAACACTGGAAGCTTTGGGTATAGATCTTTACATTAGTATAACTTTTATAAGCCACTTGTAATAAGATGAAGGAGGTTTTAAAATTGGATTGTTAAGTATGTAAGATTTTATGGACATGCAGGAACAAGTATCGTATTTTTCGCTCCATAAGACGCACTTTTTCCCTACTAAAAAGTAAGGGGAAATGTGTGTGCATCTTATGGAGCGAAGGCAGGGGGGGCAGGCAGGAAAAGCCCCCAAGAGATGCACACAAAGTACACGCGGCTCTTGCAAGTTTTTCCATAGGAGGGAGAAGGGACGGACACGGCCAGTCAGTCCCTTCTCCCTCCTCATAGAAAAGCCCGCAGGAGCCGTGCGCTCCTTAAAGGGTGTGCGGCTCCTGTGGGCTTTTGTGGCAGGTGGAGACATTGCCATAGCCGCATGCAACCCCTCTGGCCGGGAGAGGCTGCGCGCGGCTATGGCAGAAGCCAAGCTAACAGTGTGACGCGGCAGCTAAAAAAGCCAATGCAATTCTGGGCTGCATCAATAGTATAGCATCTAGATCAAGGGAAGTAATCGTGCCACTGTATTCTGCTCTGGTCAGACCTCACCTGGAGTACTGTGTCCAGTTCTGGGCACCACAATTCAAGAAGGACACTGACCAACTGGAACGTGTCCAGAGGAGGGCAACCAAAATGGTCAAAGGCCTGGAAACGATGCCTTATGAGGAACGGCTAAGGGAGCTGGGCATGTTTAGCCTGGAGAAGAGGAGGTTAAGGGGTGATATGATAGCCATGTTCAAAGATATAAAAGGATGTCACATAGAGGAGGGAGAAAGGTTGTTTTCTGCTGCTCCAGAGAAGCGGACACGGAGCAATGGATCCAAACGACAAGAAAGAAGATTCCACCTAAACATTAGGAAGAACTTCCTGACAGTAAGAGCTGTTCGACAGTGGAATTTGCTGCCAAGGAGTGTGGTGGAGTCTCCTACTTAGGAGGTCTTTAAGCAGAGGCTTGACAACCATATGTCAGGAGTGCTCTGATGGTGTTTCCAGCTTGGCAGGGGGTTGGACTCGATGGCCCTTGGGGTCTCTTCCAACTCTATGATTCTAAGACAGCGAGCGGGATGGATCCCGCTCACTGACTTGGCTTCTTTGCTCTTTGGGGCTGGGGGGGTGAACCCAGGCTTCCCCCGGCAGCCCCAGCAGCTCTGGGAGAAGTGGAAAGACTGCGCGCAGCCTGTCCGCTGCTCGTTGGGGCTGGGGGGGGGCGAAAAGAGATTTTTTTTCTTGATTTCCCCCTCTAAAAACTAAGTGCGCCTTATGCAGCGGAAAATACGGTATATTATAAAGGAACCAAGAGGGGGAGTGAAGTTGATTGAAAATGATGGTTTAATTTGGCTATGATTTCCTTTCCTCTGTCCCCCCCCCCCCCGTTTTGTTATTTTTGGAAAATCAATAAAATGTATTCCAAAACAAAAAAATCCCTGGGAGACCCTCTGCATGCCCTACCGTGGTCCTCAGCAGCACGACCCGGGCGTCCCTCAGCGGCACGGCGCAGCAGGTCCACTTGACGCTCAGTTCCGGCAGCCAGTAGAGGAAGAGGAGGAGGAAACCTCCGCTGCAAAAGGTGCCCAGCGAGACCAGCGCCAGCTTCCAGCAGCAGGGGCTGTAGCCGGAGATTTCCTGCACAGAAGGGGGGAAAGGAGGGAGGAAAAGCCAGAGGGTTTTCTCACGGAGAAACGGGAGACCCTGGGCAACCAGGGAGCGAATGCGGCCCCCGGCACCCCTCTGCGTGGCCCTCAGTACACTTTCCAGGCCATGCCCTCAACTGCCTCTGCTCTGTCACCCTGCTCTGGGCATTTTTGTAATCGGTTAAAATCATTAGAAGGACTGGAGCAGCACTTGTAGTTTAATGGTGAATTCTGGACACAATGGAGAGGTAAAAGATTTGGATTATTTTAGAAGATGCAGGAGGAAATGATTGACAATAGGACTCCCACGAAGGGGAGGAGGGAAGAGATTCCCTGGAATGTTGTTTTTAGGTTGTACGTTCGAGAAGTGACTGTAAAATTTTAATCTGAAAAAACAAACAAATTCATATAAATATATAAAAGACATTCAATGCCCTTTTAAAATGTGTTTGGGGGCGGGGGGGGGCTATTGGGTTGCTCCTGTTCGTATTTTGATTATGTATGTTGTGCTTTTGTATCATGATTTCATCCTGTGAACTGCGACCTGCAGGTATTAGGGCAGTATATAAATAACAAAAGGGATGCGGGTAGCTCTGTGGGTTAAATCACAGAGCCTAGGACTTGCCAATCAGAAGGTCGGCGGTTTGAATCCCTGTGACGGGGTGAGCTCCCGTTGCTCGGTCCCTGCTCCTGCCAACCTAGCAGCTCGAAAGCACAAAGTGCAAGTAGATAAATAGGTACCACTCCAGCGGGAAGGTAAACGGCGTTTCCGTGCGCTGCTCTGGTTCACCAGAAGCGGCTTAGTCCTGCTGGCCACATGATCTGGAAGCTGTACGCTGGCTCCCTCGGCCAATAAAGTGAGATGAGACTGGACCTAATGGTCAGGGGTCCCTTTACTTTTATAAATACTATAAATCAGCAGCAGCAGTGTCTAGAGTCACCACACTGCTGGGTAGTTGGGCTAGAACAGGTACCCCCAACCTGCGGCCCTCCAGCTGTTTTGGGACTACAACTCCCATGATCCTTAGCTAACAGGACCTGGGGTCAGGGATGATGGGACCTGTAGTCCAAAACATCTGGAGGGCCGAAGGTTGGGGGTGCCTGGGCTAGACGACACTCCAGAGCAGCCCCGTCGCTCTGGAGCATTTTCCAGGAAGTGCCACCACCCACTGACCATCTCGTCTTCCTCGTGGCGGTTGACGTGCGCCTCGGCCGCTCTCTCCATGTCTCCTTCCTGTGGGTCACGCAATTACTCCACTTCCAGGCTCCTGAGACAGACAGAGAGGGAGAGAAGGGGTCAGCAAAGGGCACCCAGGGGCCCTCCTTGCCGCAGTCACGCCGCGCACGTCCCTTCCCCGACTCTCTCGCAAGCTCTGCAAACACCACGTCCCAGCCGGTTCCCATGTCCGCCCAGTGCGGACAGAAGCATCTGTTCAGCGATAAACCACACACACACACACACACACACACACACACCCCAGGAGGCCTGGGACAAAGCCCCCCAGTCATCCGATCTCTCTCTGTCCTCGTGGGCAAAACCTCAGCCCAGCCGGCTATTCGCAGCCCCCTGGAGGCCTGTGGTTTCGAACTCCTGACCACAATGGCTGCTGCCGCCGTGTTCCTGGGTTGGGAGAGCCTGCCCGAAGAGGGAACTGGTGGAAGAGAGGGAAAGGACAGGGCCAAAGTTCTGCTTTCAGCATTTTCAAGCACACGTCTGGATCTGTCCCCCAGAGCAAACTCACGGCAACTTTTGTCACTGTGTCAGCTGAAGGGTCCCGGGTCCACGGGCCACATCCAGGAGGGAGAGGCAGGCAGCCTGCTGAGGAACTGCAGAAGGGAGAGAAAGAAAGGGAAGGTCAGGATCAAGGCCGCAGACTGATGGGCAGTGCCTGGGGGGGTGCCAGGGCTGCAGGCAGGAGGAGAGACGGGTGTCCGGGCATTAGGGAAATGCTCAATGTATCTAGAAGAGGTGGGAAGGTGTGGCTCTGTCGCTGGATCGAGGGCATGGAGGGCTGTTGGATCAGGCCGGCATCCTGCCCTCACAGCGGCTGGCCTGTCGAGCACGAGGGCACGTTCTCTGCTCCTGAGGTTTCCAGGAACCGGGGTTCGTACTGCAGAGTCAACGCAGGATCAGGCCAAACTGATCCAGCCTACTGCTGCCCTTAGCTTCCCGCTGGAACGCCTGCAGAAGCCAGGAGGAGAAGGACCCCCCCCCCAAAAAAAAAGTTTGGCCCAGCAGAGCTCTGCTTATCCCCCAACCGGGTACCCTGCAGATGTTCCGGAAAGCTCTGCCAGCTGGGAGACGGAGTCACCAAACAATTAAACCCCCGTGTCGCAAACAGATACCAGTAATATCCAAAGGCAATGAGTACAACAAAGCGATGTCAATATAAACTTTACATAATCTATACCGAACATTGAACAATATGAAATATGCACTCTCTGCAAAACCAAGTAAACAGAAATCTTCTGTATCTCTGAAAGTCACAAAATATGCACTCTTGATGGATTCTCTTGAAAACCTAGAACCAAATAAACATAAGTCTTATAGGTCTCTGAAAGTCTTTGTGGGCTATGAAAGTCTCTGAGAGAATGGGTCTTATCTGGTGAAAACAAGCTGTAAAGCTTTGTTTTATAACGTCCAACGCTGCCAAAGTGGTCCGCAAACAGACGTAGAGAACAGTGATTTTGGATATAGCCACTGTTTTGTGGAATTCTTCCTCAGCACAGCAGGATACAGAAACGCTTCATAAACTGCAATTGAATTATTGAAACGACGACCTGCATATACACTGTAACTTACAATAACTAAAATTATTATAAACTATAAAGTAAAGGGACCCCTGACCATTAGGTCCAGTCGTGGCCGACTCTGGGGTTGTGGCGCTCATCTCGCTTTATTGGCCGAGGGAGCCGGTGTACTGCTTCCGGGTCATGTGGCCAGCATGACTAAGCCGCTTCTGGCGAACCAGAGCAGTGCACGGAAACGCCGTTCACCTTCCCACCGGAGCGGTACCTACTTATGTACTTGCACTTTGTGCTTTTGAACTGCTATGTTGGCAGGAGCTGGGACCGAGCAATGGGAGCTCACCCCATAGCGGGGATTCGAACCGCCGACCTTCTGATCGGCAAATCCTAGACTTTGTGGTTTAACCCACAGCGCCACCCGTGTCCCTCAATTATAAACTATACGAATGAACTATAATGTCAATTCAATATGAAATAAAACCAAAAGTACACACCCCATCTCTGTGGAAGATTTCTGTTTATTTGGTTTTGCAGAGAGTGCATATTTCATATTGTTCAATGTTCTGTATAGATTATATAATGAGTTTATATTGTTGTAGCAGGGAGATGGAGCCCAGAGCATCTTCAGGGGTGCTTTGCTCGCTCTCTCCCAAGTTCAACCCCTTGCAACAGTTCAATTCCTGCAATGAAAGGGGGTTGGACTAGATGACCCCGTGGGGTCCCCTCCAACTCTGTGATTCTGTGAACAGAGTCCCGCGTTCCACATTATTTATTACACTCACGTCCCACATTTTTCCCCTCCAGGGAGCTCACAGTGGGGCTCCGTGGTCCTCTGCCCCCCGTTTCATCCCCCACAACAATCCTGCGAGGTTGTCAGGGCAGAGAGAAGGCAGGGACCGCCCCCCAGGTCAACCAGTGACTTTCAGGGCTGAGTAGGGGGCATTCAAATCCTTTCCACCCAGGTCTTAGTCCGACACTCTAGCCATTGCACCACGCTGCCTCTCCCTGCCCTGACATTCTCTGCTTTTCTTTCTCTCTCTCTCTCACGCACACACCTGTGCATGCACCTGCCAACGCTACTCCGTCCCTGGCGAGGTGAGTGCCAAAGGATTTCATGCACACGGTTTTGGGGAAGGAGATATAAACACCGACATTTCCAGACCGGCAGGTTTAACCAACGGCTGGTTTGCTTTGGCAGAGGAAGCCCGCGATCCAGTTTTGAGCTTCCTGGTGTTGCGGGGAGAAAGTATGCGTTCAAGAGCACCCATGGGTGGGGGGGGGGAAGGGCAGCAGCTCAGGTGTCCCGCCTCCCAGCCTCTCCCTATCTGGCCTTTTCCAAACTCCTCGCGCCTTTTATCCCATGAAGGGAATCTGCAAAAAAGGTTCCCCTCTGTCTTCTTAAAAGAACAAACCTGCTAGGTCAGGACATAGCTTACCTAACCCAAACACAATCTGCCTAGTCCTCTTTTATAGCCACCTAAGTTGGTGGTCACCCCTGTGGCAGGGAGTTCCACAGGTTAACGCTCTCATCTCTCTCTTTTTTTTCCTAGAGGGGATTGCTCTGACCTCTCATTTTCCCACGGGTGGGTAGCAGGGATCTTCGCTCCTGATAAAGGAATCCCGCTCCCATCGAAGCCATTCATTCGAACTAAACGTTAGGAAGAGCTTTCTGAGTGTGAGAGCGGTTGGGCAGAAGAGGGGACACTCCACCTCAGAAGGTGGCGGGCCCTTGAAGGTCCCGTGTGACTCTATAGCTCTGCGATTCTACTTTTTCTTTGTGGGGTGGGGATAGCTCAGTCGGGAGAGCACGGGACTTTTAATCCCAGGGCTGTGGGTTCGAGCCCTGCGCTGGGCAAAAGATTCCTGCGTTGCAAGGGGTTGGACTACAGGACCCTTGGAGGGCCCCTCCCAACTCTCTAGTTCAATAATAATAATAATTTGTAACCCACCGATCTGGCTGAGTTTCCCCAGCCACTCTGGGCGGCTTCCAATCAAGTGTTAAAAACAATACAGCATTAAATATTTTAAACTTCCCTAAACAGGGCTGCCTTCAGATGTCTTCTAAAAGTCTGGTAGTTGTTTTTCTCTTTGACATCTGGTGAGAGGGCGTTCCACAGGGCGGGTGCCACAACTGAGTAGGCCCTCTGCCTGGTTCCCTGTAGCTTGGCTTCTCGCAGGGAGGGAACCGCCAGAAGGCCCTCGGAGCTGGACCTCAGTGCCTGGGCCGAACGATGGAGGTGGTGACGTTCCTTCAGGTCTACTGGGCCTTTGAGGCCGTTTAGGGATTTCAAGGTCAGCACCAACACTTTGAATTGTGCTCGGAAACGTCCTGGGAGCCAATGTAGGCCTTTCAAGATTATATAGTCTCGGCGGCCGCTCCCAGTCCCCAGTCTAGCTCCCGCATTCTAGATTAGTTGTAGTTTGCAGGTCACCTTTAAAGGTAGCCCCACGTAGAGCGCATTGCAGTAGTCCAAGAGGGACATAACCAGAGCATGCACCACTCTAGCGAGAGTCTGCGGGCAGGGAAGGTCTCATCCTGGTACCAGATGGAGCTGGTAGACAGCTGCCCTGGACACAGAACTGACCTGTGCCTCCATGGACAGCGGTGAGTCCAAAATGACTCCCAGGCTGCGCACCTGGTCCTTCAGGGGCACAGTTGCCCCATTCAGGACCAGGGAGTCCTCCACACCTGCCCGCCTCCTGTCCCCCAAAAACAGTCCTTCTGTCTTGTCAGGATTCAACCTCAATCTGTTAGCCGCCAATTCTCTGCTCTTGCAGCCGTGTTTCCCAGTCGGATCAAGCACAGCAGAGGAAGTCCCCCTCCCACCCCTCCAGAGGAACGGCTCTTCCACAGAACCTGGGAGTGGCGAGGAGACGGGAGTTTTGATTTCGCGAGCGGCTTTTATCGCTCATCTGCAGCACAACGGCTTTCCCTCGGGGGGCACAGATCCGGCAGTTGGGCTTGGGCTGGGCGCCGGGAGCCCATCTGCACCGCTCTGGGGGCTGAGCTCACCCCCCTCTTCTGTTCTGCTGCCAGGACACCTGGGTTCTCTGGGCAGGTCTGAGTGGGCTACAGCAAGGCAGCCGAAGGTGCGCCAAGACGCCGGGCAGGTTAAGACAAGATGCGCCGCAGCCCAAGTTGTGCCACCGGAGACTCCAGCCTCTCCCCTGACAGCCCTTTGCAGGAGGAACTAGCAAGAGAGCCCGGGGGAGACTCCGAATAGTAAGCTCCCTTATACTGACACAGACCACTGGCCCATGTAGTTCAGTGCTGACTACTCTGGCTGGCAGCAGAGGCTCTGGACAGCTGGCCTTGGTGAAGACTTCTCCCCCAAAAAGTTTTTGATTTGAGTTCCTACGGAAATGAGGCTGCATTTTAATGTTGTATTTTAATCTTCTTTTTAAGTTGTACAGTGGTACCTCAGGATGAGTACTTAATTCGTTCCGGAGGTCCATACGTAACCTGAAAATGTTCTTAACCTGAAGCACCACTTTAGCTAATGGGGCCTCCTGCTGCCGCCGCGCTGCCAGAGCACAATTTCTGTTCTCATCCTGAAGCTACGTTCTTAAACCGAGGTACTATATCTGGGTTAGAGGAGTCTGTAACCTGAAGCGTATGTGTCAGGGGTTCAGAAGCAGAGACGCAGAGAAGGGTGGAAACAGAGAGCGAGGGGGAGGAAGCCGAAGGGAGAATGAGTGATGATGACGACCCGAGATCTCCAAGCCTAAGCAGTGAGTCAGAGGACTCCCAAAAGGGAGCCCCAGTGAGCAGAGCAAGGGGGGGATCCGGGGGGACACCCCAGGAGGAAGGGAACAGAGGAGATTCAGAGAGCAGCAGCTGGAAGTCGGGACCCACGCTCATAACTGAGGGCGGCAGCAGCTGGAAGTCGGGACCCACGCTCAAGACTGAGAGCAGCAGGGAGGAAGGTAGCCAGGCATCGGGTTCCGGAGGCTGTCAGCAGGAGGGAGGGCACGAGTCAGGGGTGGTCACGCCCTCCTCAGAGAGCGAGGCAACGGTTAAGAGGAAAGTAGAGAGTTGGGCGCGCGCGCCAAGTTCAAATGCAGCGGAAGCTGGAGCAGTAAGCAGCCCGGAGAGTGAGCCAGGTCCTAAAGCCCGCCGCAAGGAGGCAGAAGGATCAGGGGGGTCAGCGTCAGAGGAGAGTAGAAGGGAGGAGGCCCAGGGGGGCAGAAGGACCCAGAGACGTAGGGAGAGGCGAAGGAGGTGGAGCAAGGCTAGGGTATTAAGCTGGTGTGCAAGAGGCGGGGACTCAGACGGGTCTTCGCCGACCTAGAGCAGAAGGTGTAGAGCTGCACGCTGCAGTTCGGAAATGAAACCTGTAACTCAATAAAGACTCTTTTAAAGTGGACGCTGTGTGGCGTGGTCCTATGTGAGCTGGGACCTGGTAGCAGCTCTGACAGTATGTAACCTGAGGTACCACTGTATTTCAATCGTTTTATACTGGCGTTAGCCGCCCTGAGCCCGATCTTTGCTGGGGAGGGATATAAATAAGATTTGAGAAGAAGAAGAAGAAGAAGAAGAAGAAGAAGAAGAAAAGAGGGCTTCCCACAGCTATACCACAAAACACACAAGGGTAGCCTGAAGGGTTACCTGAAGGAGCGTCTCCACCCCCATCGTTCTGCCCGGACACTGAGGTCCAGCGCCGAGGGCCTTCTGGCGGTTCCCTCATTACGAGAAGCGAAGCTACAGGGAACCAGGCAGAGGGCCTTTTCGGTGGTGGCGCCCGCCCTGTAGAATGCCCTCCCATTGGATGTCAAGGTGATGGACAACTACCTGACATTCAGAAGACATCTTAAGGCGGCCCTATTCAGGGAAGCTTTTAATGTATGATATTTTAGTGTTTTTTGGTTTCTGTGGAAGCCGCCCAGAGTGGCTGGGGAAACCCAGCCAGATGGGCGGGGTACAAATAATAAATTATTATTATTATTATTATTATAGCCAGAGAGCCAACTCCAAGCTACAAGAAAGGAGGACTAAACATGAGGAAGAACTTTCTGACAGCAAGAGCTGTTCAACAACGGACTCTGCTTCCTTGGAGGTTTTTAAGCAGAGGTTGGATGGCCTGCCGGTCAGGGATTCTTCAGCCGAGGCTCCTGAATCGCAGGGGGTTGGGATGGATGACCGCCAGGGTCCCTTCCACCCCTACAATTCTATGATCCTAGGAGTTTTCAGCAGCAGGCAAGTGGACATGCCTTTACATGACCAGTTCTTCTTAGGAAACACCCAGAGCTTGACATGGAGCCAGCAAACGGACATGGTGATGAAGAATGTGAGAAGAGTTGGGTCCAGCATCCGACCAGCTGTCCATTATGGGAAACCCACAAGCCGGATCCTAGCCTTCTCCCCTCCTCTGGCAACTGGTCATTGTGGAGGCAGAACACAGCTATCCTGGCTGGGAGCCATCAACAGCCCGCCATGAAATTATCCAATCCTCTTCTAAGGACCGCGGGCCGGATAAGGCCCAAGGGACTCGTTTATCTGGCCCGCGGCGACCCCCGCAGCTGCCCGCTCTTACCGGCACTGCACGGCTGCCCACTTCCGGGTCGGAGGAGCACCGGAAATAACTTGTGCGCATGAGCAAGCGTTATTTGTGCATGCGCAAGCATTATTTCCGGTGCACATCCGGGTCGGAGGAGGCCCGTGCACATGCGCACAAGCTATTTCCGGTGCTCCTCCGACCTGGAAGTGCGCCGGAAATTGCGTGTGCACACGCACTCCCCTGTGCAATCAGCGCTGGAGACACTGGCCCGAGGCGCGGTAGGTTTGCTGACCCCTGATCCACTTTCTCCATGCTTTGCAGTTTTGCAAACTTCTATTGTGAAATCCAAGCGACCACGCTCGTGGCGCTAGGGAACAGGCGCCCAAGAACGTGCGCCAGGTCCCCATCTCCCACTCCCAACTTCACCGGCTCTGTGCAAGGAAGCCTAGCGAGGTTTAAACACGGGAAACACACCTGTTCCAAGAGGGAAGGGCAACCGGCAGGGGGCTGAGAGCATCCTTCCGACAGGTAAGGGTGTGGCCTCTGCAGGGCGGACAGCTGTGCCGTCAAGCCCTCAGGGTTTTGCCAAGCAAGCGAGATTCCATTTGTGGAGGCTCAGCGCAGGCCTGATGAAAACCCAGCGTATCTCTTGGTCTGAACCCAGGAAGCTAATTTACTGTCCGTATAGTTAAAGCTATGGTTTTTCCCCCAGTAGTGATGTATGGAAGTGAGAGCTGGACCATCAAGAAGGCTGATCGCCGAAGAATGGATGCTTTTGAATTCTGGTGCTGGAGGAGACTCTGGAGAGTCCCATGGACTGCAAGAAGATCAAACCTCTCCATTCTGGAGGAAATCAGCCCTGAGTGCTCACTGGAAGGACAGATCCTGAAGCTGAGGCTCCAAGACTTTGGCCACCTCATGAGAAGAGAAGACTCCCTGGAAAAGACCCTGATGTTGGGAAAGATGGAGGGCCCAAGGAGAAGGGGACGACAGAGGACGAGATGGTGGGACAGTGTTCTCAAAGCGACCAGCATGAGTTTGACCAAACTGTGGGAGGCAGTGGAAGATAGGAGTGCCTGGCGTGCTCTGGTCCAGGGGGTCACGAAGAGGCGGACACAACTAAACAACAACAAAAGCTAAGTATTGCCAACAGGGCTTCAGGTTCTTCCCAGTTCTATCCAAACATGTCTGTGAACTTCAGGAAGAAGTTTCTGACAGTGGAACAGAAAGCAGGAGGACTTTCATCCCTAGTTTTTTAAGCAGCGGTTGGACGGCCTTCGATCCAGGATGATTTGAGTTGCAATTCGCGCACTGCACTCAGTGTTCGAAATTCCCTGGGCGCCAGGCAGGTTTTGCTACCAGAGGCAAAGACGCACGTCTTGCTTTCTGCGCAGCCGTTGAGAATCACGGACCCCTTGCTGGGCATCTCAGTCCTTCACCATCATCACACTGAGGAAAATGAGGACAGGGATGGGTGCAGATCCACACAACTGTGCTGAAGCCATTCCACTCCAAGGGAATCCACAGACCACGGTTTAGGAATCTCTGCCTTAGCCCATAGTTCAAAACCATTTCCATGGTGTGTGTTTCTTCTTCTTGCATGCGGGGACAAGCAAATTGTTGTAAGAGACAGTCAAGCAATGTAGCTGAGGTCATAGAATCGGAGGTCTTTGGCTCTGGAAGGGACCTCGAGGGTCATCCAGCCCAACCCCCTGGAGAACAGACGTCCCGTTGTGGTTCGAGGTGCCATTTGGTGGTTAGCTTATATACCTGAGTTACATTGGCTCCCAGTCCATTTCCGAGCACAATTCAAAGTGTTGGTGCTGACCTTGAAAGACCTCAAAGGCCCAGTAGACCTGAAGGAGTGTCTCCACCTCCATTGTTCTGCCCGGACACTGAGGTCCAGCTCCGAGGGCCTTCTGGCAGTTCCCTCCCTGCGAGAAGCCAAGTTACAGGGAACCAGGCAGAGGGCCTTCTCGGTGGTGGCTCCCGCCCTGTGGAACACCCTCCCACCAGATGTCAAAGAGAACAACAACTACGAGACTTTTAGAAGACATCTGAAGGCAGCCCTGTTTAGGGAAGCTTTTAACATTTAACAGACCACTGTATTTTAATACTTTGTTGGAAGCCGCCCAGAGTGGCTGGGGAGGCCCAGCCAGATGGGCAGGGTATAAATAATAATAACAATTATTATTATTATAACGCTATCTGCAAGGAGGGTTGGACTAGATGACCTGTGGTGCCCCCTTCCCCATGGCTGCTTGACGTGTGCTGCCTTGACTTGAGGGCAGGCCGTTCAGGCCTTGGCAACAGCCCCCTTTTCTCAGAGGTGTTCAGACCTCTCACACTGTTCGGGAAGTGGAAATTCACAGCTGCCTTTCCTACTCACGGGGAGCGCCTCTGGAGCTAAGCCTCAAACTAAGCCTCTCTGATGAGCCAGGAGCTCAGAACAAACAGCGCAACTTCCTTTTTGGCCCTCGATTTGTGCCACACTTATCAGCTGCCTGGCAAGGAAAATCCAGGTAGAAGTTCCACACCTTGCCCAACACCACAGCTGCAGCGGAGATGATTCTCCCCGCCTCTCACCGGTTTGCACCACATGAACCACGCAATCGGCAAGGGGGTGCCACAAGAGCTTCTCTCCTAGGGGGTCCCACCCAGAACACCCCCAGTTCTGCTGCTCCAAGCCTCCTTGTTCCCTCTGCCTCCTTCGTGTGCCGCGGCGGCCTAACACACCCCCTTGCATTTAAGCACTAGCCTGGTAGCCACAGGTGGTAAGGAGTAGCAGGCAGGCAAGAAAGCGACCTTGCGCAAAGGGGGGGCGCAGCGCAGCGCTCCTTCCTTCCTCTGCTCCCAGCTCTGGATCGCAGCAGGATTCTGCAGCGGTTGGGATGGTGGAGCCATTTGCCCTCCTAAAAACATCAGAAGAGCCCCGTTGGAACATGACAACGGCCCACCGGGGAGAGCATCCTGTTTCTCACAGAGGCCAGATGCCACAAGCAGGATTTGAGTGCAAGTAGTGGCTGTTGATTGCCCCCTCTTCCTCCATGAATTTGTCAAATCCTCTCTTTTAAAGCCAAAATAATAATAATGTTTTATTTATATCCCACCCTCCCCAGCCGAAGCCGGGCTCAGAGCGGCCAACAACATTAAAAGCAACACAGTTCACATAAAATCACAATCAAGCAATTGAGAAATTCTAAAATCCTGTGGGAGGGAGTTCCATAGTTTAACCATTTGCTGCTCTTCGGTCCAACGCAAATCATGAAAAGTCTTAGGTCTGGGCTGCTTGAATAAGCCGCATTCCCTCATATGACCCTGCCCAGCTATTGATACTTGGGGGGGTGTCTCTCAGTCCCACCCCCCTCTCAGGCCCGCTTGGTGGGGACGCCGGAGAGGGCCTTCTCAATGGCGACTTCTCCAGACGGCTTTGGAACTCCCTTCCTGGAGAAGTCAGACCGGCTCCCTCCTCGTCCCTCGTCGGCAGGTGAAAACCCTTCTTATTCCAAGTAGCTTTGAGGAACTCAATGCTTCCAACGCCGTACTGTGTTTATTGTAATTATCTGTATGTTCCAAATAGGTATTTTATATTTATAAACAGTTTTAATTCTATTAGCGCTTAATCACTTTTTAATGACTCCCCCGCCCACAGCAATATTTTTAGCTGTTCCTATTTTTATCTGTAAGCCACATACATGCGCAATATTTATATTGTATATAAATATACAATAACAGCAAGTCTTGCTCCGAAGCTGTCCAAACACTGCACAATTCACAGGACCGTGCCTACCATGTGACGGCAAAGGTTGCAAATAAGGCTCATTTTGCTGCTTGAACTGTACCTTCTAGCAGCCGGCAAACAGAGTTATTTCAGACAGTCCAGAGATCACCAGCTCCCACAGCGGGGGAGAGATCTCCGAAGCGCTTGAGAACCGGCTGTGACAAACTGGCTGCACATTTTGAGGATGAAGCCACTCAGTTTCAGAGCGACCTTGACTCTGAATTTATTGCATTTCCGTTTGATGTGCCCAGTGCTTCAGCAGGTGATGTGCTGCGTGGGTTTTTCTCAGCTCGCGCAATCAGCTGAGGCCGCAATACTTCCAAACATTCACCCTCAAGGCTTATTAAATCTGGCGGAAGGAGCCTGGTGCCATGAAACTGGCGATGGTGCAGCCTCTCCTAAAGGGCCTTCTCGGTAGTGGCACCTGCCTTAAAGAGGGCTGCCTTCAGATGTCTTCTAAAAGTCTGGTAGTTGTTTTTCTCTCTGACATCTGATGGGAGGGCGTCACCACCAAGAAGGCCCTCTGCCTGGTTCCCTGTAACTTGGCTTCTCGTAGGGAGGGAACTGCCAGAAGGCCCTCGGGGCTGGACCTCAGTGTCCGGGCTGGACAATAGGGGTGGAGACGCTCCTTCAGGTCTACTGGACCGAGGCCATTTAGGGCTTTCAAGGTCAGCATCAACACTTTAATTGTGCTCAGAAATGTACTGGGAGCCAGTGTAGGTCTTTCAAGACCGGTGTTATGTAGTCTCAGCAGCTGCTCCCAGTCACCAGTCTAGCTGCCGCATTCTGGATTAGTTGTAGTTTCCGGGTCACCTTCAAAGGTAGCCCCACATAGAGCGCATTGCAGTAGTCCAAGCGGGAGATAACCAGAGCATGCACCACTCTGGCCAGACAGTCCGCTGGCAGATAGGGTCTCATCCTGCGTACCAGATGGAGCTGGTAGACAGCCGCCCTGAACACAGAATTGACCTGTGCCTCCATGGACAGCGGTGAGTCCAAAATGACTCCCCGGCTGCACACCTGGTCCTTCAGGGGCACAGTTGCCCCATTCAGGACCAGGGAGTCCTCCACACCTGCCCGCCTCCTGTCCCCCCAAAACAGTCCTTCTGTCTAGTCAGGATTCAACCTCAATCTGTTAGCCGCCATCCATCCTCCAACCACCTCCAGGCACTCACAGTGTCTTCCTTCCTACAGCAAGGCTGTATGCTGACGACACCCAGCTCTATTTCTCAATAACACATTAATCACGAGAGGCCGTGCAGGCCCTGGATGAAAGAGGCAAGGAAAAATAAGCTGAGCTTGACTCCTGGCCAGATGGAGGCACCGTGGGCGAGTGTCCGAGAAATTGGCCAATTTCCTTCCCCGGCCGCACTCACACCGAAGGAGTAGGCATGCAGCCTAGGATCAAGACCCAGCTCTGCCACTGGAGGCCTAGGAAGTCCCAATAACTTTTACCCACTGCGGCTGGTGCAACACGCACGGCCGTTCCTGGACCACAGTGACTTCAGGCCTGGATTACTGCAACACGTTCTGCATGAGGCTGCGCTTTGCACAATCTAGAAGCTGCAGCTAGCACAGAATGTTGTTGTTGAGTCGTTTAGTGGTGTCCGCCTCTTCGTGACCCCTGGACCAGAGCACGCCAGGCACTCCTGTCTTCCACTGCCTCCCGCAGTTTGGTCAAACTCATGCTGGCGGCTTCGAGAACACTGTCCGACCATCTCGTCCTCCGTCGTCCCCTTCTCCTTGTGCCCTCCATCTTTCCCAACATCAGGGTCTTTTCCAGGGAGTCTTCTCTTCTCATGAGGTGGCCAAAGTCTTGGAGCCTCAGCTTCAGGATCTGTCCTTCCAGTGAGCACTCAGGGCTGATTTCCTTCAGAATGGAGAGGTTGGATCTTCTTTCAGTCCATGGGACTCTCCAGAGTCTCCTCCAGCACCAGAATTCAAAAGCATCCATTCTTCGGCCATCAGCCTTCTTTATGGTCCAGCTCTCACTTCCATACATCACTACTGGGATGCTATACAGAATGCTGCAGCGCAATTGCTGACGGGAGTGAGGCCTCGTCAGCACCTGTGCTCCGAGACCTGCGCTGGTTTCTGGTTTGCTCCGGGGCCGAGTTCGAGGTGTTGCTATTAGCATATAAAGCCCTTTGAGAACATGGGACCAGTTTACCTGCGAGGTCGCCTGACCCCACATGCACCCGCTTAACAGCTTCGATCAGCACCTAAACTTTGGAACTCCCTCCCTAGAGATATCTGGAAAGGTATCTTCACCATATTATCTTTTGGCACCTGCCTAAAGCGTTTTCTGCCTAGGCAAGCGTTTCATCTCTTTTTTAGCTCCAGTGGTACCTCGGTTTAAGTACTTAAGTCGTTCCGGAGATCTGTTCTCAACCTGAAACTATTCTTAACCTGAAGCACCACTTTAGCTAATGGGGCCTCCTGCTGCTGCCGCGCTGCCGGAGCACGATTTCTGTTCTCAACCTGAAGCAAAGTTCTTAACCTGAAGCACTATTTCTGGGTTAGCAGAGTCTGTAACCTGAAGCGTATGTAACCCGAGGTACCACTGTACTGTTGACTTTTGAACATTGAGATGAACCTGCTTTTGACTTGTTCTTTAATGAGCATGTTATTTCTTTATATTATCGTAAACTGCCTTCCAAAGGTTATCTTATGGCCAGGTAATAAAGGAACATGGGGACGCGGGTGGCGCTGTGGGTTAAACCACAGAGCATAGGACTTGCCGATCAAAAGGTCGGCAGTTCGAATCCCCGCGACGGGGTGAGCTCCCATTGCTCGGTCCCTGCTCCTGCCCACCTAGCAGTTCGAAAGCATGTCAAAGTGTAAGTAGATAAATAGGTATCGCTCCGGCAGGAAGGTAAACGGCGTTTCCATGCGCTGCTCTGGTTCGCCAGAAGCGGCTTAGTCCTGCTGGCCACATGA
This sequence comes from Podarcis vaucheri, assembly GCF_965113315.1. Classification (NCBI taxonomy): domain Eukaryota; kingdom Metazoa; phylum Chordata; class Lepidosauria; order Squamata; family Lacertidae; genus Podarcis; species Podarcis vaucheri. The sequence goes on along the minus strand of NC_138751.1, from coordinate 2,218,638 downwards.
CCCGGAAGCTGAACGCCGGCTCCCTCGGCCAATAAAGCAAGATGAGCGCAGCAACTCCAGAGTCGGCCACAACTGGACCTAGCGGCCAGGGGTCCCTTTACCTTTTGCTAACAAAATAAAAAAATATCCTTCCAGTAGCACCTTAGAGATCAACTAAGTTTGTTATTGGTATGAACATCTGGGTGTATCTGAAGAAGTGTGCATGCACACAAAAGCTCATACCGATAACAAACTTAGTTGGTCTCTAAGGTGCTACTGGAAGGAATTGTTTTATTTGTTTCGGCTATGGCAGACCAACATGGGACGCAGGTGGTGCTGTGGGTTAAACCACAGAGCCTAGGACTTGCCGATCAGAAGGTTGGCGGTTCGAATCCCCATGAAGGGGTGAGCTCCCGTTGTTCAGTCCCTGCTCCTGCCAACCTAGCAGCTCAAAAGCACACCAGTGCAAGTAGACAAATAGGTACCACTCCGGCGGGAAGGTAAACGGCGTTTCCGTGCGCTGCTCTGGTTTGCCAGAAGCGGCTTAGTCCTGCTGGTCACATGACCTGGAAGCTGTATGCTGGCTCCCTCGGCCAATAAAGCGAGATGAGCGCCGCAACCCCAGAGTCGGCCAAGACTGGACCTCTAATGGTCAGGGGTCCCTTTACCTAATAAAGGAATGGCACCCCAAAAAGCAATCCACCGCTAGAAGTGGAAAAGCAGGAAGCAGGAGCGGCAAGTGGGCTGAGGGGCTACGTTTCTGCTTGCGGGGAACCACCCCAGCGTAACTTCATGGGGCGGCTTTAGAACCGCTGCTTGGTGGCCACCTGGTTCCTGCGTTGCAGGGGTGGGGTGGACTGGATGACCCTAAGGGAGGAGCTCCCCTTCCAGCCAGCCCTCCTCTTCCACCCTCCCTCTCTTTGCCACTTCAGATCTCCCCCACCCCTCCCTGGGACCCCGCAATTCCCCCCCGCTCCCCACTGCTCTTCGAGGTAACGCGTTCCCACGTTACGCACGCAAACACGCGAGGGAGCCTGGCCCGGCCCCCTCGCCCCTCCCACGTGACCGAGCCCCGCCCCGCGCGACTTACCCGCTCCGGACTCATCACATCACCAGCGGCGGGTGGGGGAGGGGTCGCGGAAAAGGGGGCGGGGCCTAGAAAGGACGGGGGGTGGGAGACCCGGAAAAGCTTTCGCGGCGGCCTGAGGAGAAGAGAGAGAGAGAGAGAGAGAGAGAGAGAGAGAGCGCGGCGCCCGAGCCAGGCAAGGAGGAGACCTCCCAAGGGCCGCCGGGAAAAAAAGCAGCGCGCGGGGCGGCCGGGCGCATGCGCTCCTCCTTCCTCCTCTTCGTCGCCTCCTTCCCTTCCCAAATCTGGCGCATGCGCCTACGGCTCTTTCCCTCACGCGCAGCCTCCGTCGAGACTTTTCCCGCCCTTTTCCCCCCCCCGCCGCGCTGAGCATCATGGGAAGCGTAGTCCTTCCCCTCACGAGCTTCCCTCAGAGATTTCAGACATCTCCTTGAAATGCTATTTAATACCAGCGCCTGACTTGTGAAAAATAATAGAAAATGTAATTTTTATTTTGTTTTATATTCTCTTGGGGGTCAAGAAGAGGTGTAGGGTATAGTTTTTTTTAAGTTTTTTTTGAGGAGTTCACTGATGCTTTTGCTATTATAAATTTGTTTTTTTATATATATAAATATTTATTAAAGTTTTCACAATATTACATAATAAAAAAGAAGAAAAAATAAGAAATAAAAAAACAGTTAAAAATAATTCCATCTTTTCATCACTTATCTTTCATTTACTTGTTTCCCGGACCTCCTCATACCTCCCTTTTTTGTATTCCAGTTCAATTTATTAGTTCAGCAATTCCTTTCCCTCCTTATTATCCTGATCTTTCATCTTAATATATTATAACATTAAATTTTTACCTATTAAAAATCCAGTTTTTCCATATTCTTTTAAAGGTGTACTGTATAGTTTTGGCTAAGTATAATAACAAGCCCTGTCCAGACCTAAACAGACTAGATTTGTGTGTGTTTCAGCTGCTGCTGATTTTAATCCCTTTTTAAAAAATACTTTTAATACCTGCTTTTAACTCTCTGTGTGTGAATATATGCACACGTATATAGAGAGTATTACACACGCACACAGATATATAGATATAGCTATAGATATATATATAGTATATATAGGATAGGAGATGAATGCATTAAATTTTTAATGCCTAATAATAATAATAACAATTTATTATTTATACCCCGCCCGTCTGGCTGAGTTTCCCCAGCCACTCTGGGCAGCTGCCAATCAAGTGTCAAAAACAGTACAGCGTTAAATATATGTTTCAAAATAATGTTTTACTATGTTTTTATATGTGCTGTAAGCCGCCCAGAGTGGCTGGGGAAACCCAGGCTGATGAGCAGGGTATAAAGAATAACCTTATTAATATTATTAACTATTAATTATTAAATCCACAGAGCTCGGGCAGCTGTCCGTCAAGGATTCTCCAACTGCGATTCCTGCGTTTGCCGCAGGGGGCTGGACTAGATGTCCCTTGGGGGTCCCTTCCAACGCTACAGCCCTACGAAGTAATAAGAAACGCAACAGCAGAGGCAACGCAAGAGGGAAGCCGTTTTTCTCCGCTTCCCGTTTATTCCCCGGCTGCACAACCAGAAGAGAGACCCTCCTCGCCCCACGTGGCAACAGTGCTTCTGCTCTGGTCTAGCGCTCCGACGCTCTCCGTTTGGGGCTGCGCTGTTTCCGCCTGTCCTGCACGACCTCCCACAGCCGGTGCCGGATAACTTGGAGGATGCTGGAGACCTCGCGCAGCAGGGACTCATCCAGCCGGGCGTCTCGGTCCGCGGCGGCTTCTGCACCCTGCGGGGGGAAAGGGGGCCATTGTGGCTGAGTGGGCATGCAGAAGGCCCCCGGTCCATTCCCCAGCAGCACCTCCAGGCAGGGCTGCAAAAGACTCCCTTTCTGAAACCCTGGAGAGCCGCTGCTGCCAGTCAGTGTGGGCACCACCAAGCTGGATGGACCAATGGGTTTGATTGGGAAAGGCCTGCAGCTCGACGAGAGATCTGGGTTCAATCCCCAGCAGCACCTCCAGGCAGGGCTGCAAAAGACTCCCTTTCTGAAACCCTGGAGAGCCGCTGCTGCCAGTCAGTGCGGGCACCACCAAGCTGGATGGACCAATGGGTTTGATTGGGAAAGGCCTGCAGCTCGACGAGAGACCTGGGTTCAATCCCCAGCAGCACCTCCAGACAGGGCTGCAAAAGACTCCCTTTCTGAAACCCTGGAGAGACCCTGCTGCCAGTCAGTGTGGGCACTACCGAGTTGGATGGACCAATGGGTCTGATTGGGAAAGGTCTGCAACTCGACGAGAGGGCACCTGCTTGGTGTGGACCTGGGTTCAATCCCCAGCAGTGTCGCTAGGTAAGGCTGGGAAAGGCACTCAGGCCTTAAACCCTGGCGTGCCAAGCTGCCAGCCAGTGTGGGCAATACCAGTATGGACCAAGAAGGCAGCTCTGTTCCCAGGTTTATCCCTAGAGAAGCGCAAGGGCTCAGCCTTGGAACACAAGAAATGGGTCATAAAGGGGACGGTACCTTTGACATGGGATGCGGGTGGCGCTGTGGGTTAAACCACAGAGCCTAGGACTTGCCAATCAAAAGGTTGGCAGTTCGAATCCCGGCGACAGGGTGAGCTCCCGTTGCTCGGTCCCTGCCCCTGTCAACCTAGCAGTTCGAAAGCACACCAGTGCAAGTAGATAAATAGGTACCACTCCGGTGGGAAGGTAAATGGCGTTTCCGTGCGCTGCTCTGGTTCGCCAGAAGCGGCTTAGTCCTGCTGGCCACATGACCCGGAAACTGGACGCCAGCTCCCTCGGCCAGTAAAGCGAGATGAGCGCTGCAACCCCAGAGTTGGCCACGACTGGACCTAATGGTCAGGGTCCCTTTACCTTTTCCTTTGACACGCCTCTGAAGAAGTGCGGGAGGCTTCCATCTTTCAACCACCAAGGCAGAAATCGAGCCAGGGAATAGAACCTGTTTTTCAGGGCAGCAGCCCAGTCCTGGAACATGCAAGATTAAAAAAGGGATTTTTGTTTTTCCCCTGAGCATAGGCACAGTGCCTTGTATGCCCCTGAGCAGCCCTAGACAGACCTCACAGCAGGGAAAGGATTTCCGGGGTGGGGGTCGGGGCAACCTCCAGGGAAGAACATCTCCTTAGAATTGCAGAACTTGAAGGGTTATTTGAGTCCACCTTCCGCAATGCAGAAATCACAGCTAGTCAGTGGCACAGCAGTTGCACCCCCTGATTGCGCAAATTTCCCCTCACTCTCCCAGTAAACAGGTGATTCGCTCTCCCTTCCTGTCTTCCGCCTTACTAGAAGTCCCGGAACATCCTGAAGGCAGAGAGGAGGGCGTGAGCCGATTTGGGGGGAAGCACCTTTCACCCTCCCTGATCCCAACTGAATGAAGGAATAGATAAGAATAATCTTCCTTAATAACATGAAAAGAGCCCAACGGATCAAGCAATAGTAGCTGTTGTGGCTAATAGCTCTCTCCTCCTTCTATAATTTGTGCAGACCTCTTTTAAAGGCATCCAAATTGCTGGCCATTATTGTCCCCCTGCGGGAGTGAGTTCCACACTTCAACTCTGTGTTTTGTGAAGACAGATTTTCTTTCTGCAGTGGATCTGCAGCGTTCAGCTCCATGGGATGGCCACGAGTTCTGGTGTTAGGAGAGAAGGAGAAAGACTTTTCTCTGTCTGTTTCCTCCACAGGTGGTTAAAACTTGGTTCCGGCACAGCCTGCGAGGGCACGGAGTAGACATTTAGAACAAAAACAAGGGAGATATATCATTCGCCCTGCCTCTGAGTCTAGCCACACACAAAATTGGCAGGCAGACGGCTGAAAGGCAAAACAAAAAGATAAGTACTTCCCCAGACAACGTGCAATTATTCCTGGGGATTCATGGCCACCAGACGCTGCGATGGTCAGTAGCATAAATAGTTTTCTGAGCAGAGCTAAACAAACACATGGCGGGCCGCTGAGCCTTCCCGTGGAGAGCCAGCGCTGCTGCAACTTCCCTTTCGGAGATAAGCGAAGGCATGTCTCAACAAGAACAGGAAATCGAGATTGCCGCCATGTTGGCTGATAAAAGAGGTGTGGACCAGGAATGAAATCGTGGGGTCACAGGCGGAGAGCTCAGCATAGGTGTCGTCAACCTGGTGTGCGGCAGCCGTGGAAAAGGCAAATTCCATGCCAGGGATGGTGAGGGAAGAAACCGAAAACAAAACTGCCGATTTCATAACGCCGTTATACAAGCCTATGATGTGACCGCTTGTGGAATACTCGGTAGCGTTCTGGTTGCCTCACCTCAAAAAGGATGCTGTCGAGTTGGAAAAGGGTTCAGAAAAGGGCAACCAAAATGATCGAGGGGATGAAGCGACTCGCTTGGAGGGAAAGTTACAGTGTTTGGGGCTTTTCAGTTTAGAGAAAAGGAGAGTAAAGCGGGGAAATGGGTAGAGGCGGAGAAAGAAGAAGAAGAAGAGGAGTTTGGATTTGATATCCCGCCTTTCACTCCCCTTCAGGAGTCTCAAAGCAGCTAGCAATCTCCTTTCCCTTCCTCCCCCACAACAAACACTCTGTGAGGTGAGTGGGGCTGAGAGACTTCAGAGAAGTGTGACGCCCAAGGTCACCCAGCAGCTGCATGTGGAGGAGCAGGGAATCGAACCCGGTTCACCAGATTACAAGTCCGCTGCTCTTAACCACTACACCACACTGGAAAGAAGATAGGGAAAAGTTTTTTCTCTCATAAATCAGGAACATGTGGACGTCCAATGAAGCTGAGCATTGGAAGCAGTGTTAGTAATTCAGATGTACAAGCTAGGGACCAGATGGCACCTTGAATCTAGGTTACGGTCACCACAAAGGAATGTCTGTTCACCAGGGGGTTGGACTAGATGACCCTCGGGTCCCTTCCAGCGCTAAATTTCTACGATTCTATGATCTCAGCTGCATTGCTTGACTGTAGCTCGCTCTTACAACAATTCACTTGTTCCAGGATGCAAGAGGGAGAAGCACACACAATGGAAATGGGAATGCTATTAACTATGGACTAAGGCAGAGGCTTTTAAACTGTGGTCACCATCCTGGTGCCCAGAAATCTCCACGTAGACGCAACTGGACTCACACCAAGTAGCAAAATGCATCTGGTGCCTGAGGAATTTCAGAAACTTGATTGGGAGATTCAGGGCAGGTAGAAAGTCCTTCACGCAGCACAGGCTTAAACTGTGGAACTCGTTCCCACTTGGATGGCTTTAAAAGCAGATTAGAGGAATTCCTGGAGGAGGAGGAGGAGGAGGAGACTATGAACGGCTCCTAGCCACAGTGGCTCGGCTCGGCCTCCACGGTTGGAGGCAGCAATGGTTCTGAATGGGCTACTGGACTGATCCATCAGCCAGACTTTTACAGAACCTCCAGGTCCCAAGGTAGTCTATCTCAATTCCTAGATTCTTAGGGGCATTTGGCCACTGCGAGACCAAGGTGCTGGATTAGATGCCTGATCCAGCAAGGCTTGCCATCACAAAGAGGTGCTTTGCTTGAGCCGGCAGGCGGCCCTTACGCCCTCCCAGACTCACCCTTTGCCCTTTGAAGAGGAAGACATAAATTAGGGCGAGAGCGCCTGAGAGGACCAGCAGCAGCGGCAAGGTGCAGTCATGGCTGGCTAGCCAGCCCCCACCAATCCCGAGGGAGCAGGCTTCCTCCTGCGGTTCACCCTGATCCGGGCCCAGCTCGCTGACCCTCTGCCTCCTCGAGTGGGCAGGGGTCGCCAAGATCCAGGCTAGGGAGAACAAGGAGGAACGCCACAGCCCCATGATTCTTCTAGGGATATTTGCGGCAAATAGCCGGTTGCTAGGGAACAGTTTCCAGGGAGACCGTCGTTTGAAGCTTCCGTGGACCAGTATGGGACAAAGTCAAGGGACCAAATCTGGAACTGGGGTGGTGTTAGGCTGAATACTTCTGCTTGAATCTGTTGTCCGGCACCAGGATGACCGGCCACCTGGCTGAGCTTTTCTGGGGAGATACTAGCCCAATGGTATTTCCTATGGATTTAGGTTTCTGACTTGATGGTGGGCATCGTTCCCCTACCTTTGCCTTCCTGAACAGCATACGACTTGGCTCACTCACTTGAAACACCTGGAGCTACGTTGCTCTACCAATGCTTTGTTGTTGTTGTTTAGTCGTTGAGTCGTGTCCGCCTCTTCGTGACCCCCTGGACCAGAGCACGCCAGGCCCTCCCGTCTTCCACTGCCTCCCGCAGTTTGGTCAAACTCATTCTGGTAGCTTCGAGAACACTGTCCCACCATCTCGTCCTCTGTCGTCCCCTTCTCCTTGTGCCCTCCATCTTTCCCAACATCAGGGTCTTTTCCAGGGAGTCTTCTCTTCTCCTGAGGTGGCCAAAGTCTTGGAGCCTCAGCTTCAGGATCTGTCCTTCCAGTGAGCACTCAGGGCTGATTTCCTTCAGAATGGAGAGGTTTGATCTTCTTGCAGTCCATGGGACTCTCAAGAGTCTCCTCCAGCACCAGAATTCAAAAGCATCAACCAGTGCTTTAATATTTTTTATTGGGGGGGGGGGAGACAGGACTTATTTATTTACTAGGTTTTATAGAGCGCTTGATTGTAAAAAAAAAAGAGCAAACAAACCTCAATGCGGTTTACGAAAAGATAGAACAAGAAAAATCTACGTTACTTTAAAGTAACGCATACGAAAATTAAAATATTAAAAGTTTTCTCTCTGTGCCTGACCTTCCTCACAGGGCTGTTGTAAATGAGGAAGGAGGAGAGCCATGTACAATGCCATAAGTAGTTTTGACTTCCTATGATGTGCAGACTATGATGTTCTCACTCAGGAGGGCTGGTGGTGGTGGTGTACAGTGGTTAAAGAGTGTCAAACTAACACCTGACTCAGCTGTGAAACTCACTGGGTGTGCGCCCCCCCCCCCGACAGCTAGTCTGTATCACTCTCGGCCGAACCTTATCATGCAGAGTTGTGAGCGGAGTGGAGAAAAGGTTGGCTAACAACCTATTGAATAAATAAGATTTAGCACATGAGGAGAGCCTTGTTCCGGATCAGGCCAGTGGACCATCTGTGGCTGTGGGAAAACAGCAAGCAGGATTAGCGCACAGGAGCAATACTCTTTCCTCCTGCTGGAAAATTACCCCAAGGAGGTGGTGCTGGGGGGAGGTTGGTGCCAGATCACAACTCTGCTCAGCTTCCAGGGCTGCCTCTTGCAAGAAGTGTGAGGCGGGTGCTTTTATTGCAGCAGTGCGTGTGTGTGGAGGGGGGGGTGTTGCCTAATGCTTCCAGACTGGGCTGGCCCACGACACAACAAACAAGGTGCTTTTCATCCCAGCAACTGTGCGTCGCTCAGTGCTGCTGTTTGTCCCATGCCCTGTGGGAACACGATGATCCTGCGCAGGAAGGGGGAGAGGGGCCGGGGAAGAACAATAGCCCTTGTCACCCCGCCTGCGTGGCACGTGCCCCTCTACTGCTGCCGCTGCTCACGCCAGGCTCCCTCCCGCATCCAGCGTTTCCCTGGGTGCGACTGGAGCCGCTGGTTAAGGGCGGGGGGGCTAAGACCTGGGAGAGACCAGGGTTGGGGGGGGGAACCCATTTGGTGGCCGTGAAACTCACTGGGTGACCCTGGGCCAGTCCTTGACTCCTCTCAGCCTAAGCTACCTCCCAGGGCTGTTGTGGGGATTAAGTGAGGAAGGGGGAGAACTATGTACGCCACCTTGAGCTCCTTGCAGGGAAATGGTGGGATACAATCGCAGTAAAATAAATAATAGAAACAGCTGCAGATTTTGGGAAGCTCACGGCCAGTTCCACCTGCTTCCTTCAAAGGGGAAGGGGGACACTTGGTGCCTAGAGGGCAAGTAAGGTTCCTTATGCTCAGGGGACAGTTTGTGCTTGCGTGTGGGTTTCTTGGGTGTAGGAGGAAATTCCTTTGAGTTAGAGGTGGGGGCAGGAAGGGGATTCCTCCCTGGATTTTATGTACAGCTTGACTCGCTTACCAGAGCCACTCGGAGGCTGCCAAGGTCAGCAAGCTTCTTTACCTCATGGTGCAATCTTGGGGATGTGGGTTACTGTGGGATGGACTGCAGAGGCCTGGTGGGCCTGGCAGGGGATGTGGCCTCTGTGTGTGTGTGTGTGTTTGCCAGGTGGTGGGAGGAGTGCACTGGCGGTTTCTAAGCAGAGGTCGGACGGCCATCTGCCAGGGCTTCTTTAGCCACGCTTCCTACATTGCAGGGGGCTGGACTAATGACCCTTGGGAGGGGGGGTCCCTTTTCCAATTTCACTGTGATTCTGTAAATGTCCTGTGATGCCTCTGCCGCCCTTCTTGCAGCTGCTTTCGACATTTGCATCATACACCGACAAAGCATTTCCCCTCTGAACTGAACCCCCAGCCCATGCCCCCTTGAGCCCAGAGATCCACACGCCACACAGAGTGACATTAGCAGTCTTGTACTTTAATAACCTGAAATACTGCAAAAGTGTCCTTAATAGAAAATTTATTGCCAGCTCCACCCGCCCCCAACCCAACCTGGCCTGCACCCCTCGCCCCCAATCGTGTCTCCGGCCCCACACCCCATCCCGTTCCCCATTTCAATGGGGCAACTGCAGAGCTGTCCCAATGAGATTTGGCCAAGGGGCGTTAAGTCAGGCCCATAAGGGGCAGGCGGGAATCACTCCCAAGTCTGTGAGCGGCTTCCCTCCCCAAAAGCCCCCGCCCCAGCCCACCAACCTGGCAGTCCCCCTCCGCAGCCGGTAAATCGTGTCTTTGCGCAAAAAAAAGGTCCCCCCACTCCCAGAGCTGGGGGGGTAAAACCAAGTCCTGATTCCACCCCCGAAAAGGCACATGCTGTGTTAGTAGGCCCCCTTTCTCCCCCCCCCCAACCCTGCACCCCAAAAGGCTGGCTCCACACACACACACGCACACACACACACCCCTTCCAGCAATGCTAGTGCCCCCCCACCCACGTTTCACATCTGCGGGAAATCCATTAGTGAGTGCCCCCTCCCCAAAACACGCAAACACACACACACCCCTCAGTGTCCAAGTCCAGCCCCCTCCTGCCGGCCCAGGGTCACGCGGCACCGCCGGAAGGAGGCTTGGCGTTGGCGTGGAGCTGGGCCTGGAAGCGGCTGAGCTGCTCTGCGCTGGCCAGGGAGCGCAGGAGGGCGTTCTCCTGCTCCAGCATGGCGTTGCGGTCCGACAGCTCCTTGATCTGCTCCCGCAGGACCTCCACCTCCTCCCGCACGGCAAACATCAGGTGGCTTTTCACCAGGTCCTAGAGAGGAGTGGGGCACACACAGAGAGAGAGAGAGGCCAGGGACACCGTCAGGCATGTGGGAAGCCTCCACGCACAGGATCGTAGCATTTGTAAAGTAGTTCATGCAGCACATCAACTGTGGAACTCCCTCCCGCAGGCTCCGAAAGAGGCCGTTTATCTCCCCAGCGTCTTTTCTAAAATCCTCCCCAGCTTCGGTAACCAACAGTTCCGCAGTATTGCAGCCTATTAATCCCTGAAAGGGGACGTGGGTGGCGCTGTGGGTTAAACCACAGAGCCTAGGACTTGCCAATCAGAAGGTCGGCGATTTGAATCCCTGCGACGGGGTGAGCTCCCGTTGATTGGTCCCTGCTCCTGCCAACCTAGCAGCTCAAAAGCACACCAGTGCAAGTAGATAAATAGGTACCGCTCCGGCGGGAAGGTAAACAGCGTTTCCATGCACTGCTCTCGTTCGCCAGAAACGGCTTTGTCATGCTGGCCACATGACCCGGAAGCTGCACGCCGGCTCCCTCGGCCAGTAAAGCGAGATGAGCGCCACAACCCCAGAGTTGGTCATGACTGGACCTAATGGTCAGGGGTCCCTTTACCTTTAATCCCTGAAAGATGCCCCCTGCCCACCTCTGCTTTTAAACCTCCAATGGAAGAGAGTCCACTGCCTTCTGAGGTCATAGAATTGTAGAGTTGGAAGGGGCCCCCTAAAGATCATATAGGCCAGGCACGTCCAACTCCCGAGAGCCTCCGATTTTTGAGTTCGTTTTTCAATTCAACCAAAGATCGACCTGGAAGGCACCCGCGACTGACCAGCAGATTGCGATCGACATGCCTGCTACAGGCCAAAACTCCTGCAACAAAGGAGTCGCAGCCGAAGAGTTGCTGCCTCCACACACACACAACCGCAGAAACCCTGTGCCTACAACTGATTCTCAATTCTGATTTGGCAGCCTCCTCCTCCCAGACCAGACTGTCTGGTCCAGCTAGCTCATCAACACTTGCCGTTCAGGATTTCAGCCCTTCTTGGAGCTGCTGAGGATTGAAGCAGGGACCCTCCAGCATGTAAAGACCCATGGATTGCCCTCACGACTAGCCCTCCCCTTGCAGAGGAGTATTCAGAGGCTGTTAAGAACGTAAGAGGCGCCTGCTGCATCACACCAATGGCCCGCCTAGTCCGGGATCCTCTTCTCAGTGGCCTGCCAGGTGTCCAAATGGGGAGCCCCAAAACAGGATTCAAGCAAACCTCCTGTGGCTTCCAGCCATTGGTATTCAGCCTCCAGCTGAAGAAGCAGGGCGAAGCCATCCTGGCTCATAGCCATCAATAGCCCTCTCCTCCCCCATGGATTTATCCCATCCTCTTTATAGCCATCCAGATTGGAGCCGGTAACTGCGTCCTGTGGCAGGGAGTTCCATAGCTTAACTATACGCTTTAATTCCCACCTTATCGATGCAGCTGCTGTCCCAAACAGCCCCCTGCTAAACCTGGAGTTTTCCTGCCCTCAGAAAATCCGAAGGTGACGCCTGCTCCGCTTTAAAAGCACTCCCGCCAGTTTTCCGTGGGTACCATTGTCCGTTATTTTATTTTTTTACATGGGCGACTTGGATGAGGAGCAGCTTCTACGGAAGCGGCAGATAGCAAAAAACGGGGAGAAGGGATGGGGGAACCCAGGGTTAAAGTCACATCTGAACGTAAGCCGCTCAGGTATGAACAAATAGATTGCCTAAAATGCGTATTTTGTGGGCCAGTCTGGCTGGACCCTTGCTTTTTTCTTTTTCGAGAGGGATGCTCATCTGTTCACCCACTATGACCCTTTCCTGCCCATGTGTAGAGGGCTTCAGAGTCTGGACAGAGCTCAGCAGGGCCACAGTCCCAGCCGGGAGGGGGCCTGCCACCTTTCCCCCACCCCTTTGACTCACCATGGCTTGTTCAATCTTGTTGTCTATGGCGATCATGCTGCTGTTGGTTCCGCTGTGAGGAAGAGACGGACAGGTGGATCAGGAGGCAAGACACACACACACACACACACACACACCACTCTTTAGCCAACCTCCACCACTTCTGTTCTCCCAAGGCTTTCCTACTCGTAGAATTGTACAGCTGGAAGATACGGTGCTAGGGTCATCTAGTTCAACCCCCTGCAAGGCACGAACTACAGTGGTACCTCGGATTACATATGCGTCAGGTTACATACGCTTCAGGTTACACACTGCACTAAGCCAGAAATAGTGCTTCAGGATAAGAACAGAAATCAGGCTTCGGCGGTGTGGCAGCAGCAGGAGGCCCCATTAGCTAAAGTGGTGCTTCAGGTTAAGAACAGTTTCAGGTTAAGCACGGACCTCCGGAACGAATTAAGTTCTTAACCCGAGGTACCGCTGTACAGCTGAAGACCACACTAGAAAATTCTTCCTAATGTTTCTTGGGAATCCCCTTTCTTGCAGCTTCAATCAATTGGTTCGGGTCTTTCCCTCTGGGGCAGCAGAAAGCAAGCTTGCCCCCTCTTCCGTGTGGGAGCCCTTTAAATATTTGGTCCTCACATTCCCTCTCAGTCTCTTCTTCCCCAGGTTAAACATACCCAACTCCCTCAACCGTTCCTCGCAAGGGTTGGTTTCCAGACGCTTGGTCATCTTGGTCTTTATCCTCTGCACACCTTCCAGCTTGTCAATATCCCTCTTAAATTGTGGTGTCCAGAACTGGACACAGGACTCTGACCCCTCAATCTGGACACCAGACTCCGGTGGGATTGTGTTAGCTATTTTTGCTGCTGCATCACACGCTCAGCTCCCTTTGAGTTCGCCTCCCTCCTTTGCAACACAGGGACGGCATACATACTATACTTCTAAAACACTTTCCCCCCTCAAAGTATTCTGGGCACTAGAATCGTGGAGTCGTAGAACTACAGAATTGGAAGGTGCCAAAAGCGTTGTCTAGTCCAACCCCCACAATGCAGCGATCGCAACTGGGGGGGATAACCTTACAGTGTCCAAAATTCTTGCTGGGTGGGGGATTGCACTTCCAATGAGCTTGAATGGTATCGTCACACAGCCACAAATATCTCTTAAACAAGACCTTGCTAGGCGCCATCCCCAGACAACACCACCTAATTCTTTACCCCCAAATGCATGCCTTGTAATGCTTGTAAGAATTAAGTGGTAACGAGAAGAAGACTTGAAGCGAGACCAGCGCACCTTTCACCGGCCAGTGAGGACAACTGCACCTGGGAGGGGGGGCAGGTGGAGGAGGGTTAGCAGGGAAAGGCTTCTGTCTTGGGAGGCTGTGTGTCTCCAGACCCACCAGTTTAGTCGTGACACGCTGCAAAATAAGCACCCTAATTCTGGGCACACCCCAGTGGGTTTGGGGGTTGTTTTTCTGATTGAGGGATTGCCCATCTTCCCCAAGGAGCCCAGGGCAGCAAAACAGATGCACCTTTCCTTAATAATAAAAAAGCAAAAACAGATTTAAACTTTCCCAAGAAACTAATACAATTAAAGATATTTAAAAGCAGTTGCTTTTCTCTGCAGAGAAACCCTTGCCTTGATGCTTCCAGCTTGGACCGCTTGGATCTCCTGAAACGTCAGCCCAGGGTTTCCTGGCAGGAGTAGACCAAGCTCCCAATCAACACAGGGCTCCATTTGCACCCGTGGCCAGTCAAGGGCTCCAGGGAGCTCCCTTGCCTTTCCCCTACTCCAGAGGTGACTAACATGGAGCTCTACCACCAGGATCCCTGGCTATCGGGCAGCTGGGAACTGGCAGTCCAACAATGGCGGGAGATTCCCAGGTTCCCCATACCTGTTGCTAATCGAACACTCGGCCTCCTCCTGGCACACACAACAAGCTCGTCTGCATTTTTCACTCAGGCCCTTCCTCCTGAGAGCTCCCCCATCCCTCCTCTATCCTCCCAGGAACCCTGCAAGGTAAGCCAGGGAGAGAGATTACTCCAAGGCTATACAGGAAACAGGTTTGTGGCGGAACAGGGTTTTGAGGTTCTCCCTGGCCCACCCACAGTTGTCCTCTGATGCCCTTGACCCCACACTCCCTCCTTAGCCTCAATACCCCTGCCCAACTATCAACGCCCCCCCAAACACCCCCCATGCTTGCCTCAAACTCCCACCCCCGAAATCTGCCCCCTCTACTACCTGTGCAGGACAAGCAGGAGGGAGACGAGGGTCTTGTCCACCTCTTTCTTCCGTCCATTCAGCTTCCTGCGTCCCTTGGGGGTCTCTCTCGGCTTCGCAGGGGACAAGTCCCTGGAGTGGGCCGGGGAGGTGCAGCCCCGCTGCCGGGGGCGCCGAGGGTCCCTCGAATCGGGGAGCATGCAGCAGCCGCAGCCCTGGGGCTCCTGCTGCACCTCGAAGGCGCTCACCCTGGACTTGACAGACACCCCCAGGGAGTCCAGCACCATAACGGCTCCCTCCTCAGGTCTTCCGGGGGCTGGCGGTCGAGGAAGGTCCTGCGCTTCTGGGCCGCCAGAGTCCTCAGGCGCCCTTTGACCCCTAGCCCAGATCCCTCCTCGCTAAGGTCCTCTTCCGCTCCCAGATCCTGCACGAGCTGGCGGTGGTCTTCTGTCTAGAAGCGCTGCGGCAGGAACCCAGGAGTCCTGGGTGGAGTGAGGGGGCCGGGTGGCAGCGGCAGCAGGAGGCGCTGAACCGCTGGGATGGGCTCCCTGGGCAGCGATGCCCAGCGGTGCTCCCTGGCCGGGCATAAATAGCCATCTCTGTGCCTGGCGCTCGGGCCCCCTCTCATTCACTCCCATTGGCCAAGGCCATGTGGCTGTGTGTGTGTGTTTTTTTATTCCTTTCTTTCTCCTCCCCACACCCCACGCCCCATCAATGACAGCCAGGGACATCAGCTGCACCATTCCCCACTCTCCCCGCTTTCCGCAAACACACACACACAGAGGACTTGTGCCTTGAGGAGCACCCTCAAATCAGATGGCCCCCCACCCACCCTGGAAAGGGAACAGCAAAATCAATGCTGTTTGCTTTGCCCACCCACCCCCACCAAAAAAAGTCCACCTTCCCTTCACCCTTGCCTTGTTCTTGGCTGTGATGCAGCAGGGAGGGCGGAATCACAAAGGGGCCTTTATAAACCTGCCACCCTCTGTTTATGCCAATCCGGTCCGGGGGGGGGGGGAATGCCAGGGGGTGTGGGGACGTCGCCATGGAAACTGGGACCAGAGCCCAAAGGCATTACATAACACAGCACCAGGCGCTCCTCAGCGGGGGGGGGGTCGGCGGGGGGAGCTCCGGAGTCCAGCCCAGCCTTGGCGGGGGGGGGGGGGAGGAAAGAAGGAAGGGGTGGGTGTGTGGGTGTGGGTATGTGCAGACACACACATACATGTGTGCATAGGGACTTCGGGGCTCCTTGCGGTGAAGGGGAGAGAAAAAATGGGACCCAGGATTGTCCGTAGGGCACTTGCGGCGGTGGCTTTGTGCTGGGAAATCCTGCGTTGCAGAGAGGTTGGACTAGATTGCAGTGGGGGGTCCCTTCTAATTCTATGACCTCAGGAGGCAATGGACTCTCCTTCATTGGAGAGGCAGCGCGGCCACCTGCCAGGGATTCTTATAATAATAATAATAAAGTTTTATTTATATTCCGCCCTCCCCAGCCGAAGCTGGGCTCAGAGCGGCTAACAACAGTAAAATGATACAACATTCTAAAATCATTTCATTACAAAATCAGTTCAAATTCTTTAGCTGTAATTCCTGCTTTTTGGTGGGGCTGGACTAGATAACCCTGCGGTGTCCCTTCCAACGCTACAGCTCTTGAATTCTGAGACCAAACGTCAGACGCAGAGACCTGGGTTCCCCTTCCCAAAGCCTGTTCGAAGAGGAACTCTACTGATTTGAGAGGCACAAATACAAGATGGGTGACACCTGCCTTGAGAGCAGTACATGTGAAAAGGATCTAGGAGTCTTGGTTGACCACAAACTTGACATGAGCCAACAGTGTGACGCGGCAGCTAAAAAAGCCAATGCAATTCTGGACTGCATTAATAGGAGTATAGCATCTAGATCAAGGGAAGTAATAGTGCCACTGTATTTTGCCCTGGTCAGACCTCACCTGGAGTACTGTGTCCAGTTCTGGGCACCACAGTTCAAGAAGGACACTGACCAACTGGAACGTGTCCAGAGGAGGGCAACCAAAATGGTCAGAGGCCTGGAAACAATGCCTTATGAGGAACGGCTAAGGGAGCTGGGCATGTTTAGCCTGGAGAAGAGGAGGTTAAGGGGTGATATGATAGCCAGGTTCAAATATATAAAAGGATGTCACATAGAGGAGGGAGAAAGGTTGTTTTCTGCTGCTCCAGAGAAGCGGACACGGAACAATAGATCCAAACTACAAGAAAGAAGATTCCACCTCAACATTAGGAAGAACTTCCTGACAGTAAGAGCTGTTTGACAGTGGAATTTGCTGCCAAGGAGTGTGGTGGAGTCTCCTACTTTGGCGGTCTTTAAGCAGAGGCTTGACAACCATATGTCAGGAGTGCTCTGATGGTGTTTCCTGCTTGGCAGGGGGTTGGACTCGATGGCCCTTGTGGTCTCTTCCAACTCTAGGATTCTATGACCCTCCCTCGTGAGGCAAGGTGCAGGGTGACCTTGGTTTCCCTCCTAACTCCTTCCCTCCCCTCCCACCGGCCGATCGTGGGAGTCCAAAGGCGGGCCTGCAGTGCTTTCCCACCCACGCCACCCTCGCTGGGGCAAGGAGGTAGCCAGCTGCAGCCCCCGGGTGTCGGTGTGGAAGTGGGGTTTGGGGTGGAGCAGGCAGAGAGGGCACTGCCTGCCCCCCAAACTCTGCCTCTCCCTTTGCTTTGGAGATTTGCCCAAATCTAATTAACACCCCCCAAAAAAAAATGTTCTAGCTCGGTTAAGCTTTAAAACAGGAATAAACATGTACAGAGTCTGAATTAAATTACAGGGGAGTGGGGAGGAAGTTGAGTGTTCCACTGTGACTGCCCCGGGTCTTGGGGATGAGGCAGACCGGAAGCTGTTAGAAAGAGCTGTCTGAGGGTCAAAGCCGAACGGACTCCCTCAGGGGGTGGCGGACGCACCTTCCTTGGAGGTTTTTAAGCAGAGGTTGGATGCTCATTTTTCAGGGCTCCTTTCACTGCGATTCCTGCATTGCCAGGGGTTGGGCTGGATGTCCCCTTAGGGTACCTTCCAACTTTGCTAGTCTGTGGTTCTGTTGCAAATGGTGCTTCTTTCCTCTGCAGGGTGGGTGCCCGCTCTTGAGCTGTGGGGTTTGCCCTCTTTTCATGGACCCTCTGGCTCAGGGGTAGGCAACCTAAGTCCCGGGGGCCGGATCTGGCCCAATCGCCTTCTAAATCCGGCCTGCGGACGGTCCGGGAATCAGCGTGTTTTTACATGAGTAGAAGGTGACCTTTTATTTAAAACGCATCTCTGGGTTATTTGTGGGTCCTGCCTGGTGTTTTTACATGAGCAGAATGTCTGCTTTTATTTAAAATGCATCTCTGGGTTATTTCTGGGGCATAGGAATTCGTTCATATATTTTTTTTTCAAAATATAGTCCGGCCCCCCACATGGTCTGAGGGACGGTGGACCAGCCCACGGCTGAAAAAGGTTGCTGAGCCCTGCTGAGTCTAACTTGAGGAAGGCCTCCTTCCCCGAAAAACCTGCCCCGCTAACCATGTTGGGATTGCAGCCCAAGATGTCTGTTGAAGTCCAAAGCTTTGGGTGGGGTTTGATTCTCCCCTAAATCACCCGGCAGCCATTGCTCTCTGCCAAAGCCTGGCGGAGGCGGCGCCTACCGGGTCTGTTGCCAACCTGCCGCCCTCCAGCGGGCTGGCGGCTGAGGAAAGTTGCAGCCCTAGATATCCTGAGGGCGTTGAGTTTGGCGAACCCCTGGCAAAAATGGAGAGAGGGGGTGCCCAGCAACCCACGGGTTAACCCCAGACCTGGGCACCGTTTGGGGTGGGGTGGGGGTCAGCGGGGCATGAACCTGTGTGAGCACAAGAACCCGTCTTGCAGGTTTCGGAAGTGACAGGGAGAAGGATCCTCCTTGGCCCAGGGGCACATTCGCGCCAGCTGGGCAGGAAGGAACAGGGGCCTGCTCTGAATTGCACCCGCTCCTTCCTGCACGCCTCACATGCGCCTCAGCCCAGGCCTCCTCCTCCTCCTCACCAGCTCCATGGACCCTCCTCCTTCTCCCAACACCTCAAAAGGATTTATTCCTTATTTCTGTCTCTTCCTCTCCTGCTGGGTTGTAGCAACTGTGCCAACTTCCCCCACATTCCGGGGCTGTCCTGCAGAGGGGGGCATCCCGCTCTGAATGCCACGCTGCCCCTAACTCCACCCTCTGGCTGCCCTCCAGCACCCCCCTCTCCACGGAGTCCTCCCGCGCCCCTCCAAGGTAGTCAGTGCATAAACAGGGCTAAGAATAGCAGAGCCAAATCCGGGGAGGAATGTGGTGGGTGCTGGCTGAAACCAGCCGCCTTCTCCTCCTCGCTGTGGCTTTGGCCCGGCCTCTCCCACCGCTGGGAGGGAGAGAAGTGCGGGCACCATCCAGGGCGATCTGCGCTTGCTTCCAGGCTCGGGTTGCAAGGTGTTAAAATGCAAACACCTCTCCCCTCCGCTGGAGATGTGGTGGTGGTGGGGAAGCCACAGGCCGTCAGTGTGAAAATAAGCATGCGCCTGTATTCAGGGTTTTGCCCGTGTGGGACCTGAACAGCCAGCCTGCTTGCAGGAGCAGGGAGGAGGCTGCAGATGGGTCTGTGTGGCTGAAAGTGGCAGGGGCCCAGATTCAAATCCCTACACAGACACAGCCTCCTGGGTCGGTCTGTCCTGTCTGTCTGGTTCATATCTTTAAAGCACCACGGTGCAGCTTTAAACAGGCAGTTCCCAGAGTTCCCTGGGAAGGGAGACTGACTTTTAAACCACCCTGGGGAAGGTCTCAGCACCCTTAACCAATCCCAGAATCCGTTTTGTGGGGAGAGGGGAAGCGGGCATCATAGCACTTTAAATGTTTGGTGCAAATGTGGCCTAACTCGCCTTGGAGGGTTACTGTGGAGATAAACAGAGGGCGGTGTGAGAAGAATCTGCCCTGGCGTCCTTTGCGGGAAAGAGGGTTTTTAAATCTATCCCCCAAAAAGTTTTTGATTAAGTTCCACTGAAATGAGGCTGCATTTCAATGTTTTAATTGTTGTATTTTAATTTTGTTTTTTTAAGCTGTATTCTAATCAATTGTTTTTATATTTGGTGTTAGCTGCCCTGAGCCCAGTCCTGGCTGGGGAGGGTGGGGTATAAATAAAAATTATTATTATTATTATTATTATTATTATTATTATTAAATGTACCTTGAAAATACACACACACACAACACACACACAGGCTAGCTAGCTAGCCAGCCAGCCAGGGTGGTTATGCTCAGCTTCCACAGTCGGGAAAAGCCATGCTTCTGAATTGGGAGCCACAAGAAGGTGGCTCTTGTTCTCAAATTCCACTTGTGGGTTTTCTTTAGGGGCATCTGGTCGGCCGCTGTGGGAACAGGACGCTGGGCGAGGTGGGCTATTGGCCTGATCCTGCTATGCTTTTCTTATGTGGGAGCTGGAGTGTGCCAGGGGACAGAGGGCTTGGGAGTCGTGCTCAGGAGGAGACTTCGGCCTGACTTGCCCACCCCCTGCTCCTGGTTGTAAGGGCTGGTTGCTTTGCTTTTGCCCCCCACCCACACGCGACAACCCTTGGCTCCCCATGTGGGATCAATGCATCAGTGCACGGCTGCTATTTCTTCCGGGCCAATGCTCTCATCCCCATTTGGAGACATCTCCTCCCTTCTGGGAGGCAGGGAGGAGGAAATGCGCAGCATTTTCTGCCCGCCCTGCCCTCCCAGGCGTGCTTCTGGTCCCTGGACTGCCTGCTGCGGCTGCAAACCCACCTGCTACATTTTTAAAAATAAATAAAAATGCCATGCATGCTTGGATGTGCGCAGAAGGAGGGACGGCCGTGGCACGTGGTTCTGGGGTGCCAGCATGAGCCAGAGAGCACGGGGCCCCCAGCCATGGCAATGAGAGGGCAGCTGGCCGAATGATGCGGTTGGGGGGCAATGAGGGCAGAGGTGGTGTTCCCCCCACCCCGGCTTGGAGAGGAGACGGCGTTTGGCAGCAGAGCGGAACTGGGCAGAGCTGGCAGAGGGTCATGGAGGGTCACACTTGAAATAGATCTGTCCGTGCCCACTGCAGGGGCTGGCAAGCTCCCAGGGCCGAGACGGAAATAGCCCAGCGGCAGGGAAGTGTGGAGAATCTCACCTGCCTGGGAGAGCAGAAGGCCTGGAACCCACCCACTAAAAGGGAAAAGTCGCAAGCTTCCCTTTTTCGTAAAACGAAGGGACCCCGGCGGTCGCCCAGACCTGCCCCATGCAATGCAGGAATCGCAGCCCAAAAATGACTGGCAGGTGGCCACCTGACCTCTGCTTAAAAACCTCAGCTTTCAAGGTTTTCCCTCCCCACGTTTCAAAGCATGCTCCTAGTCCTCAGCACCCTGGAAACACCCCTTTGAGCCGCCGCTGAATTTCCGCTGCAGGGCTCACCGCAGCTTCCCCTCCCTCCGAGACGCCTGTCCCGAAGCCACCGCGGGCGGCCTGTCGCCGGAGCAGCAAATGAATATTGCAACGACGCAACCAGATACAGATGTGGCTGCTTCGTACAAATTGTTCCGCTCTCAGCGGGAGGCTGCTGGAGGGAGGAGAGCGTGGAGTCCTAACCGCCCCCCATTTCCTTCCTCTTGCCCAAGTCTGAACACTTTCTCCCCGCCCCCCCCCCGCCTCCCGCCAAGACAGCTATGACCAAGGAACCCAGGCAAGCTTTGCCAAGGCTCAGCCTGGTCACACAGGCTGTGGTGCCTCTGAGCATGTGCGGAGTGCAGCTCCCTCCCTCCCCCACCCTGGAGGGGAAAAGGCCTTTGGCCCCTCAGTCTCTACCCTCTCGGAAATTAAGAAATTACGCCATTATCCATTGGTGGAACTACTCCTTGCTTAGCCTCCCTTTGAGTTCTTGTGGGGGGTGGGAAGGAATTACCTTTCCTATGAACCTGCCAGCACCCCCTTCACCCCCACATGTCAACACGCATCCAATAACTACTTGGGCTTTCAGAGAAAGACAAGGGCGGGTGAGAAGAGGGGCTGTTATTTGCACAATGCCCCCCAATACCTCCCAGACTGGCCATTCGGCCTTTAAAGTCGTTCCACTTTTGAAATAAAAAACCACAGTGTTCTGATGGTGTAACCCACCCTGGGACCTTAGAGTGAAGGCAATAAATTAATATTAATAATAATTTGCCTTAGATGCGTTTCCTGCATCACTTGGGGGTTGGACTAGATGACTCTAGGGCCCAACTCTGCAGTTCTGTGATTTTTAGAATTCCCCCCTCCACACACACAAACACACACACAGACAAAACCCGGGCGTCCCACCCCATGCCTCACCTGTCGTCGTCGCTGTCCTGGGCGCCCCCCATGCCAAACATGGACCGCGCCAGGCTGAAGCGGCCAGCGCCAAAGGGGTCGGAGGTCCTGCGGCAGGGGCTGGCATCTCGGAAGAGTGGGGGAGCCGGGGAGGATGGGCGCGAGCGGGACTCTCTGGGCAAGACCTGTGAGGCAGGGAGAGTGGGGAGGGAGAGAGAGAGAGAGTGTGAGCTTGACCCACAGCTGCTGCCCCCAACCCACCCCACCTCTAGCGGGCACCAGAGCTGGAAGGCCTTCCGCTGGCCTGCAGACTTGGGGAAAGCCAACCCCCCCCCCGAGCCTGGTGGTTAAGAGAGCGGTGAGAGACCCACACCCCTCCCCACGGCTGCAGAGGGTCACTGGGGGTTTATTCCAAGGAACGTCAGGGCGGATGAGGCAGAAAACAAGAGGCCCTGTGTGCCCTGGCTGGAAGGAACAGAGAGGGATTTCTAGGAAGAGAGGAAGGAGGCTGGTAGAGGGGCAGGGGGTGGAGTGAAGAGGATGGTGTGGGGAGAAGAGGCCCTCCTGCCCCTCCAAGGACCCAGGCGTCCGGCTCCTTCCTTCCTGCTCAGCCCGCAACAAAATAAATCAATGGCTCATTGTTCTGACGGGGGTGGGAAAGGTGGGACTGGCTTGCGGACCCCCAAGTTCCCGCTTGGCTGGGTAGGATCCGGCTGCCAAAGTCTGCCCACCCACACCCACCCATCGCACCCCCAGAACAGACCAATGGGGCCACCCAGGGCCCACCAAGAGATTCTCCCATCATGCACCTCGGTCACGAAAGGGCAGCAATGTCCAGAGGCTGGAGAACTAGGACAGAGAGGACCTGTGGCCGAAGCGCTGTGGGGAGGAGGTTCTACGACCTGGGATGAAATCCTTGCTGAGCCACAGAAGCGCTGTGGGGTGCCAGTCTTGCCCAGGCCCCGTTCCTCCACCCCTGATTTGTGGAACTGAAAGGTTTTGAGTGCTGCCAGCCAGGAAGGTGAAAGGAGGGCGTCTGGAGAACTGGTACGTGCAAAGTATAATTCCAAGCAGCAAGGAGTTCCGCAGGGCAAAGAAAACACACATACACACAGAGCGAGCACCCTGTAAGGTTCAGGTGAGCTTGGGGGCTTTCCCAGGCCTAAATCCATCCTCTTTAGGCTCAGCTGAAATTCACAGTGTCCCCAATTGGCCCTGGTGTATGGGCACACATAAACTCAGGAGCCTCGTCCTCCCCGCACCCGCAAAGCCCACCACAGCTGGGCAACGCCTCTCACCTTGCGCCGCTCCTCTGTCCCCCTTGGGAGGAGCTGGGCGACGCTCTTGGGCAGCAGGTGCTCCTCCACCATCAATGATGGGATGGTGCCCGCCAAGGGGCCCGGTTCGCCAGCTTCCCTGCCACCTTCGCCCGGAGCTGGCGGGCGGGTCTCCAGAGCCACCAGGGGGCTGCGGGGTGCCACGGGGCTGGGGGGAGTCCTGATGGGGCGGATGAGCACGGGCAAGCCTCCTCCCAGCGAGCGGGCCTGGTGGCCCGAGTGCCCAGGCGAGGGGAGCACCAGCTGCGACTGCAGGTAGCCCCCTCGGCGCTGGGGCTGGGGGCTGAAGGGGCTGGGGGGCCTGGCCAGGAGCCCGGCCACCTCCAGCCGGGAGTCCAAGGACTGGGGGTGCCTCCCCGACTCCGCCAGGCGCCCCGTCAGGTGGTAGTCCGCCTCCTGCTCGTAGAAGTCCCGGCAAGTCCAGCGGCCCCTCTTGTAGGGCTCTCCCGAACCTTGGTCCAGCTTCACCACCCGGAAGCGGGAGGCGGCCCCGGCCGGGCCCTGGAAGGCCGGGGCCACCCCCGGGGAGCCCAAGGCCGAGGGCCCGTTCTTGGGCACAGAGGCTCCGCCGTCGTCCTCGAGGGGGTCGGCTTCCTCGCCGCCCCGGGACACTTTGGGGCTGGAGGGGCCCTTGGCCTCCCCTCCTGGGGACGAGCCCCCCTCCTTCTGCTGCTCGTAATCCGAGGTGACGCTGGTGATCTGGAAGCCGCTCTTCTTCTTCCCGCCGCTCATGGTCCCGAGGAAAGCGGGCGCGGAGGGCAGAGGAGCAGCGCAGCCTCTCCAGCTCAAGGAGCCAGCCCTGCCGTCGGGGTCAGTACCAGCCCAGGGCCATGGCCAGGCCAGACTCACCGGCGACGCCACGGGGGTCGAGTCTCGGGGGCACCAGCAGGCAGAAGGCGCATGCCAGCATCCGGCGCGGCTGGGCGTGGGGTGGCCCGCCGGGGCCTAAGGACGAGCGCTCGCAGCCGCTGGGCGATCCTCCATGGTTGCTGGCGGGGCTCCCGGCTCCCTCCTGGGGGGCTAGGGGGCCAGGGCGCTGCTCAGGCGCGGGCGCATCCTGGCGGTCTCCAAGGGGTGCCCGCAAGGGCCCGGGGGGCGTTAGGGGCCACTTCTGCAGGAGCCTGCTGCGCGGAGGAGCAAAGTTGCCCGGCGTTTGCGCGCCCCCCCCCCCGGGCTCCTTGCTTTTTGCGGGTGGGTGGGCAGCCCGGGCAGCCCTCCCCGATCGCAGAGGCGGCGGCGGCTCCCCGTCTGCCTAGCGCTGCCCAGCCTCCCTCGCCCGCCTGCCTGCCTGCCTTCCTCTCCGCCTGTTGACAAGCCCCAGCACCAGGAAGTCCGGCCCCCTCCCAACCAGCTGACTGCCTGCACACGCCCCCCCCCCGCCCCACAATAGCTGGGGGCCGGCCAAGAGCTGCCTTAACCCCTCCGCCACCGGATCTTCCCCCCCCAACTCCTCCTTAACCTTTCGGCAGCTGGCGCCCCGCGCTGCGCTCGGATGGATGGCTGCGCAGGAGGCGGGTTCGCGGGGCGCGCTTGGCAGCTTTCGGAGGGGTCTCCCTCCTGGGCGGACCTCCCCAGCTCCAGGGGGCGGCGGACTACAACTCCCATCCACCCCCAGACAGCGCTGGGTGCGGGCTGATGGGGGTTGTAGTCCGGCGCACCTGGATCGGGCGAGGCTGATGCGCAATAGGTCCTCCTCCCTTGCGCACGGACGGGGCTTGTCCAGGCGGCCTGAACACGCGGGCGTCGCCCAGAAAGGGAGAAAAAAGGGGGTGTCGGACTTTGAAACGGGGCGTTGGACTAAACAGGCCTTTGGGCTGATCCTCCGCGGCTCTTAGGCTCGCTGACTGGTGAACATGTGCAGAGTGCTGGGGTTTTTGGGGGGTACCCCTCCCCAGTGAATCGTCAGGACAATGGCTCATACCTTTGGGCTTCCTCCAGCATCGCTTTTTGTGGGTGGGTGGGCAACATTCAGTTTTATTTTTTAACAGTTATATGTGCAACTGCTTAAGCCATTCTTATATACGTAACTGTTTTATATCTATATACTGTAGGTCTATATAGATCTATAGGTGTGTAGATATTACTGTCAATCGTGTTGGAATGCCCCATGGAGAGCAATCCATGAATGAAATAAACAAAGGCGCCACCATGGAAGAGGAGCCTTTTCCGCTGGCCTTTCCCCAAGAGAGATTGTGGCGCAGCAGCTAGAACCTGGGAGAGACAAGGGTTCAAATTCTCCGCTGGGTGGCCAGGAAACTCTCTAGGTGTGACCTTGGGACCCAATCACTGCCTCTCAACAGGGCTGTTGTGGGATGAGGAAAAGGGGAAGACCCACTTTGAGCTCTCTGGGGTGGGGAGGAGATAGAAATGCCATAAATAAATGAGCCGTCCTCACAGTTGGAGCCAGTAAGTGCACAGATTTCCCAGTAAGTGCCTCATTTCTAAAATGCTGGGGTGGGGGCTTGACCTGGAAGGGTCCTGCTGATTCCCAGAAGCGTGTTGTCTCATCAGTGATGGAAAGGCACTTTGCACATGCTCCAGGACAGTATCTTCTTTGTTATTCCTGCATTGCAGGGGGTTGGGCTAGATGGCCTTGGGGTCCTTTCCTGCCCTACAGTTCTTTGATTCTACGTGTTCCAGTGCTGAGCCTTCCCTGCGCTAGCCTAAGGGCTGTGGTTGACGCAAGCACTCTGTTCCTCCGCCTTCAGCACAACCGACATTGTCAGGGAGAGGAGTGGTGCGTTATGGAGAGACTGGCCCAGGGAAAGGCATAGAGAAACCACCGTGGATTATTATTATTATTTTTTAAAAAGAAGTCCGGCTCAAAGGAACATGTAAATAAAGCAAGAGGGTCTTCACTGTGCCTCTGAGCATACACAGAGTGCCTCTTCCTCCATTCCAAATAACCAGATCCTGTGGAGAGCTGGGACAAACCGCCAGGGCATCCATCATGTCCCCAAGACTAGGAGATGAAGCAAACGCACCGAGCTTTTGAACCTCCAACGGACCAGCAAGTCTGCAAAGTGCAAGGCTGGCAGTGGGGCACGTCCAGAGACCCTCCCCAAAGTTTGTGGGTTGGAGAGGAGCACTGCACATTGAAGGAGCCTCCCTTTGTCTCCTTCCCTTGCAGGCTTGGGGGTGGGGGGACAGACACATTTGCGTTGCCTCTGTGAGAAATAAAACGCTGGTTTGAGACTGGCCCTGACCTCAGGTGCCCCCACCAGGAATGGGCTCTGGGGAGTTTTAGACTGCGTCAAACAGCCCTGCTGCATCTGGAGGGCATCAGGTTCATAGAATCGGGGCTCCCTGTTTGGGGCTCTACAAAACCCACCCCCTCCCTGATCCCTTTCTAGGCCACCTGGCAGGCCTTTTGTGGTGATGAAGCTGTAGGACTGATTCTTCCCTCGGTCCCATTGCCAGCCCTGCAAGGTAGCCTTCAGCCTGGACTTGGAGGCCTTAGGCTTGATGAGGGACCAGCTCAGCTCTGCAAGACCTGAAGGGACCCTCGACCTCGGGGGACCCCCTAGCTCAGGGATGGAGTGGGGCTGGAGAGTCCCCCACCCCAACCCGCAAAACTCCTGGCAAAGGAAACTGAGCTTGGGAGGTGCCGGGAGGCTAATCCGTAACAACCCGGAGAAAGTAACGCGATTAAAGGCTCAGGGGGGATCGGAAACGGGGGATTATCTCCCTGGGAACAGGCCCTGCCACCTGATAGGGCATAGGGGGGGCAAGCGCCACTCTGCGGGGGACGGGGAGGAGATGAGAGGTTCCCACACAGAGACTGGAGTGAGCAGGAGAACAGTCGTCGTCCCCCAAGACACACCCCAGATCTTGGAATTGAGACTACGAAGGGCACCGTGGGGTGTAGGGTAAGAAGGAGCAAACTTGCCCCCCCCGGAAGGGCTCTTGAGCAATCAAGCAGCTTCTGAAAGGCAGCCTTCTCCATCCAGATGTTTTGGACTACAACTCCCATCAGCCGCCCAGCATCACCACCTGAGACACGATGCTATAGGTCCTGGGAGATAGGGCGCTGCTGCCACCTGGCGGAAGAGCGCTGCCATTGCCTTTCGCCCCAAAGCGGGCGGACGTGGCTGCAGTTGCTCGAGCGGCCAGCAGGTGGAAGCAGCGCCGCTTCGCGAAGGGACGGGGCGCTCTCCCCTCGGCCAGTGCTGATTGCTGCGGAGTGGACCTGGGTGCAGGATCAGGCAAGGAACAAGCCGGCTAGGGGGGGGGGGCGTGTCTCGCTTTCTGGAAAGGGAGGCGCATGCGCGAGTCTTAGCTGCAGCCCTACGCACGAAGAGGGAGAGGCACTCTGTACATGCTTAGCAGAATCGTTTAGCAAGGTGCTCAAAAACAGGTTCTGGGGTAAGAATTTCTGGGTCTGCAAGGCAGTCGTCTCCTCCACCTATTCAATTATTTGCGCCCGCCTTTTTCAGACACTTTGCCTGTCCCTGTTAAATCCGCAGACACCCAACTATAAATCCAGGTCAGACTCGGCTTTCCGCCCCCCCCTTTTTTTTGCAAAGACTTTCCAGGTCAGACATATCAACGCGTTCACAAGACCAGAGTGGCATGTACAGATTTTTGGGGGAAGGCCGAACCTTCTTCAAAGAAATCCTCGTCCCAGGCTAAGAGCCTCAGCAGAATAGATGGACAGCCCCGCTCCGGGGTAATGCCCTCTGGAAAGCCCCACTTCGACCATGAGGAGTCTGGATGGTTGTGGGAAGCAAGGAGAAGGGCAGGGAGCCTGCTTGGCACGCAGAAAGTTCAGCCCCTGACGGTTGAATCTCCAGGATGGGCTGCGAGAGGCTTTTCCTGCCTGAAACCCGAAGAGAGCTGCCGCTGCCGCTCAGTGTAGACAATACCAAACTAGATGGGCCAAGGATCTCAACTGGGGAAGGGCCATAGCTCAGCGGTAGAGTCCCTGCTTGGCACACAGAAGGCCGCAGGTTCGGTCCTGGATGGCATCTCCAAGGAGGGTTGGGAGAGGTTCCCTGCCTGAAACTCCGAGGAGCCGCTGCTGCCAGTCAGTGCAGACTGTACTACAGTAGATGGACCCCTGCTTTGACTCAGTATAACAAAGGAGCTCCCTGGGATCCTAGATCACTCGCGCAAGCTACGCGCTTCTGGAGGGGAGGCACCCATGCCCAGTCTCCGAAGGCGTCTCTGGGTACAGCTGGGAACGCCCTCCCCAAACCCTGGAGAGCTGCTGCTGCCAGTCCGTGCCGGCGCTGACAATGCTGAGCAGGCTGGAGTCAGTCGAAAGCTGCTCCGGATGTCCCTCAGGCAAAGGATGGATGCGGGCGCTGGCTTCCATTCGCGGCGCAAAGAGAAGCCGGTACCCTTCCCATCCTCCTTGCCCTCGAGGTACCCCCACCCCCGCGCCCGGTCCGGCCTGATCCATCAGCCTGAGTTGGATCCGGGCTGCAGCCTCCCCTCGCCCTCTCCTCCAGGGAGACGCCTGGCTGGGCCCCGTCGGGACGAGTCGTCCCGGCCTTCCTCGATGAGGGCTGGCGCCTTGATCTTGCCCTTCGCTCGGAAGGCGCGCACGCTGGGCGGCGAAGGCAGCGGCTGTCCCTGGCGCCGGATCCAGCTCGGGCGTGGCAGGAGGTGGGGGGGGGGCTCGTTGGGAGGCTGCAAAAAGGGCGCGCCCCTTTTCCCTTCCCAACCTGCCCGGGCCGAGAGGGGCGCCCAGGCCGCCAGTGCCCGACCCCCTGCGCGCTCCAAGCTCCCCGTACGCGCGCAGCTCTGCCCTCTCTCCGAGGGGTGGGGGTCCCGCCATCTCCCTCCCTCTTCCCCCCTCCCACCCCGCGCGCCGGGCGCGCTCCCCGGCTGGCTCGCTCTCGGGCTGCTGCTGCTGGGCGGAGGGAGCCGCCGCTGCCGCCGCCGCGACGCTGCGTCAGCCGGAGCCGCGATGGGGAGGACGGAGCAGCCCTGAGGCCAGGTGAGCGGCGGCGGCGGCGGCGAGAAGAGGGAGAGCCCCCACCCCAGCCAGCCAGCCAGCCAGCCCAAGAGCCGCGCCTGCCTGCCTGCCTGCCTGCGCCCCCCTCCCCGCCCGCCATCCCGGCGTGGTCCTCCCCATCTCCCTCCCTCCGGCAACGTCGCCGCGGCAACGGGATGAGGCTGGGCTGGGCCAAGCGCGCAGGGATGCGGCGGGCGCAGGTGCCCTCCTAGCCCAGGCAGGTCGGCCCCGGGAGGCGAGGGGCCTGCGGAGGATTGGGGCTTGGGGAGGGGATGGGCGAGGTCTGGCTTGGAGGGGGGAGCTGGGAAGCAGAGAGACACCCCTCCGCCGCCGCCGCGTCGCCTCCTCTAAGGCCTTTCTCTCTCTCTCTCTCTCTCTCTCTTTTTTGGGCCCCAGCAGCCGCGACCAGCATCCCGCCTTCCCTCCCTCCCGGCCGGCCGGCAAGCGAGGCCCGAGGCCGCATGGAGGGGCGCCCCCCCGGCGCCGAAGCAGGGGCCTGATCCATGCCGCGGGCGGAGGACATGCCCCAGCGAGCCGGCCCCGGCTGCCCTCCCAGATAGCCCCCTCCGCAAGGGGCGCCGGCGGCTCCAGCCCAGCAGGTACTTAGCCATCGCCTTGGGGGGGGGGGCGGCTAGTCGTGGGGTGTGACGCATACCCCGCCGGATAGGGGTCTCCCTTGCTTGCCTGCTCTGGCTGAGCCCCCAACTGATCTCTCTTTGGCACCCCACCGCAGGCAGGAGTGTCCCATCAGCAAAATCTTGGGCCTGAGAGGGGACCCAGGAGTCCGAGCTCTGGGCCGCCTCTGGGGGGGCTGAGACTCTCTGGGTCTGGCCCTTCTCAGAGCCGCCCCCCCACTTGCACTGGGCCTTGAGTTCCGCTGAAGCCCACAGGCACCCCCCAGGAGGGTCTGGGGCAGTGGCGTAGTGTGGGGGGTGCAGGGGGGGCCGGCCACACGGGGCGCAACATCTGGGGGTTAGGGTTAGGGGGCGCAAATCCACGGGTTAGGGGGTGCAAATCCACGGGCTAGGGGGCGCAAATTACTTGCCTTGCCCCGGGTGCTGACAACCCACGCTACGCCACTGGTCTGGGGTACATCTGGACTGTTCCATCCCCTACAGCCAAGCCCAGAACTCCATAAGGCCACAAATGGAGACGGTTGCCTCCCAGCAAAAATATATGTTTATCGGCTAGTGGTCAGCAAGGCACTCTCTAGCATTACTGAACGGTAAGACACCCTGCGTCTGAAACACCGGAGAACCACTGCTGCCAGCCAGTGCAGACACACTCAGCTTGGCGTAAGCCAGCTTCCTACATTCCTCAGCTCATGAATGCGTTCTGGGCTTGAGCTCTGAGATGGGTGGCTCCACACACACACACACACACACACACAGGAACACATTTCTACCTGTCCCCCTCCCCCTAATATAGTCTCTCTCCCTCAGCAGAGCCCCCCCTTTCTGGGCACCCCCTCCCCACCGCCTGCCAGCCACCGGAAGATGAATGCAGGCCCCCAGGAAGCTTTGATCTCCGTGTTTCTGCAGTTCATTGAGGATCGTGGCCGCTGGGCCTACGGGGCCCTGAGCCAGACGTGCCACCCCCGGGAGCAGCTGCGCAACGAAATGAACCTTCTGTACCGCAAGAGCAAGGTGGAGTGGAAACAGAGCAAGGACGACGAGCCCAAGAAGAGGTAGGCCAGGGATGGAGGCGTTGGCCCCTGACGTGGTCCGCAGGCGCTGAAAAAGGTGATGGGGGGTATAGCGTTAGGCAGGGGCCCATACAAAGGTTGACCCCAGAGTTCACCCACCTGTGCTGGGCAGGAAAGGGCACACTTGGAGGGAGCGCAGCTGGGTAGCCGCCTGGCACCACTGGAACTCCCTTCAGCTGGAGGCCTGGCAGTGCCCAGCCCCTGAGAATCTTCCACAACAGCTGGGAGATCATTTCAGGCAGGCAGGATTCTGTCTTGGAACTAGCTTGGATTCGAAGTGGGTCTCTAAAGGATGTTGTGGACAGCCAGGTTTTGAGGGCTGCAGGCCAAACAGATTCAAAACACAAAAAGACCAAAGCCCAGAATGCCTTGCTCTGAGCCAGGCCCAGAATAAACCCCAGAAAAACTTGGGTGTGCTTTTAAATGTCTCAGTCACCTGCGAGTTTGAGGCTGCTATTTTTGTGGAGTGGTGCTGCGACGATGGCTTTTATTTCCGTTTTTCTCAGATGACTCGCAAGGCTTGTTTTGATACTGGTGTCACTGTTGTGGTTTTTCCTTTGGTTCTCTTTCACAAGTCCGGTTTGAAAATAACTGCAGCTGGCCTCTTGAGATGCCAGTTCCGATCTTGTAATGGTCTTGTATTTGACCTCGTGCAAAGCTCCCTTGTGCGCTGGCTGTTTCTCTTGTGGCGTGCTTGATCTGGCCACCCAGGCCCTGAGATCATACCTTGCTTATCTTCATTCCCAACGCTGTTATGGTGATGTAGAGCAGAACAGTGAGGGGAGAAATAAGTTGCCTGCTTTTCGTTGATTGCTGCAGAACCTTGAATAAAGGGAAGGGCCTTCGCCTAGGCAGAGAGCACTTGCTTGGCATGCAGAAGGTTTGATCCCTGGTGACATCTTCAGGTTAGGCTGGGAATGGCCCTTGTCTCAAACCCTGGAGAGAGGCTGCCAGCCAGTGTAGGCAATACTGAGCTATATGGATGAGGGGACGGATAAGGCAGCATCGTATATTCATTAGAAATCAAAGTGAAAACATCTTCCCAATTCCAAATCCTTCTTTTTCCTTCAGTGCTCCCAGGCATTTTCCAAGCATGCTCTTCGCTCAATGAAACAGGCTAGCCTGCTCTTCCCCAACCTGGTGCCCTCCAGACATTTTTGGATTACAACATCTCTCAGCCTCAACATCACACAGCCATGCCGGCTGGGGCTGATGGGAGTTGTGGGCCAAAATACCCGGAGGGCACAAAGTTGAGGAAAGCTGATGCAAGGAGAGGGGTAGTCTGTGGGATGTGAAACACAAGAGCAGTCAAGTACAACATTCCTAGAGTGAACATGTTTACACATGGGGAGGAATGTTTGTCCAGCCAGCAGGTAAACTTCCTGTTTCCTTCTGGGCTGCGACAGACTTCCCCTGCATTCCCTGAACATTCCCATATAGAAGAGGTGTGAGATCGTCAGGAGGCAGGGAGCTTGTGGGTTAAACTGTGGAGGAGGACCATCAAGACAATGAACTTGAGGGAGTTGGGGATGTTAAGCCTGGAGAAGAGGAGACTAAGAGATGACAGGATGGCCATCTTCAAATATCTAAAGGCCTGTCCCCTGGAAGAAGGAGCAATCTTGTTTCCTGCTGCTCTGCGGGGCAGGACCCGAACAAATGGATTCAAACTGCAAAGAGATTCCGACCAAATATTAGGAAGAACTTTCTGGTAGTAAGAGCCGTTCAACAGTGGAACGGAATCCCGTCGGAGGTGGTGGATTCTCCTTCACTGGAGGCTTTTAATAAGAGATACATAATAATAAGCTGCTCATCGTGGGGTTGGACTAGATGACCCTTGGTGCCCCTTCCAACTCTACAAGTCTATGGTTCTATGGAGAGGAAAGAGCTTAGAGCAGGGGTCGGCAAGGTTTAATGGCCATGGGATGGATCACTCCCACGGAGATGGCCCGTGGGCCGGACTGGTGCAGTGCGATGCTGGAAATTGCGCCTGTGCATGTCCGCGGTGCCGAAAATCGCTTTTGCGCATGCCCAGATGCCGAAAATCGCTTCTGCACATGCCCAGACGCCAAAAACCGCTCCTGCGCAGAAGCGATTCTTGGCATCTGGACATGCGCAGACGTGATTTCCGGTATCTGCGTGTGTGCAGATGCAATTTCCGGCGCTGCTCAGTGAGTCGCCACGCCATAGAATCATAGAATCATAGAATCATAGAGTTGGAAGAGACCACAAGGGCCATCGAGTCCAACCCCCTGCCAAGCAGGAAACCCCATCAGAGCACTCCTGACATATGGTTGTCAAGCCTCTGCTTAAAGACCTCCAAAGAAGGAGACTCCACCACACTCCTTGGCAGCAAATTCCACTGCTGTGCTGATTTAGTGCAGCGCGTGGGGGACTCGCCAAGCAGGCGGCTCGATTCAGGGGGGGCTTGTGGGCTGGTAAAAATGGCCTTTGTGTGCCGTATCCGGCCCATGGGCCGCACGTTGCTGACCCCTGGCTTAGAGAGTGATTCCCAGCAGCGACATCACTGTTCCTGGAACCCACCAGTGCCTGGTGACGTCTCGCTGCCCTTGACCGGTTTTCCCGAGCGCCAGCCACCTGGCCTTAAAGCCCCTTGGTTTGTCTCCCCTACACCCCACCCCATTGTTATTTTTAAGACGCCCCGCTCTCTCTTGGCAGATGTTCTCCCCTCTGGCCCTAATCCTTGTGCCCTGGTGGAAGTTTCCCTGCCTGGACTAAGTGCTCTATATATAGCCCCTGGTGTTTTTCACAGGCGTTTAAAAAGCCCAGGTTATCCTCAGATAATCTGGGGTGGAGGGGGGGAGGGCAGGCCGCATTCGCTGAATGGTGGGATGGTGAATGAGAGCCAGCCTTCCCCATCTGATGCAGAAAAGCTGCTCTAATGATTGGCTATTATTTGGAGGGGCAGATTGACTGTGAGATCTCAGGCTCAGAGGCTCAGGCAGGACCCAGCAAAGGCCGGGCAGTGGGGGGGCCTGTCCTCACCGCGTAAGAAGAGTCTGTTGGATCAGGCCCACGTAGCCCAGCACCCTGTTCTCACAGTGGCCAGGCAGGGGGGCATGACAGGGAAACCCAGAAGCAGGATTCGAACACAAGAGCAACTCTCCTCTCCTGCAGTTTCCAGCAACTTGTGTTCAGGAACATCTCTGCCTCCAGCTAGTAGCCATCAATGGTCCTCTCCACCTCCGTGAATTTGTCTAATCCTCTCCTATTTATTTGTTAAATTTGTATACCGCCCTTCACCCATAGGTCTCAGGGCGGTTCACACAACATAAAAATACAATATGAAAACACAGAGGACAGTGGTGCCTCAGGTTAAGAACTTAATTCATTCCGGAAGTCTGTTCTTAACCTGAAACTGTTCTTAACCTGAGGTAATAATAATAAAAAAATATAATAATAATAAATTTTATTTATACCCTGCCCTCCGCGGTCAGAGCCAGGCTCAGGGCGACTCTGACAGTAAAAACATAATGGGGGGGGGGGCAGGATTTAAAATGCAATTTAAAATGCAGCCTCATCAAAACCATAAGGGGAGGGAAACATAAGGGTCAGACAGAGTCCAAACCAAAGGCCAGGCGGAACAGCTCTGTCTTGCAGGCTCTGCGGAAAGATGTCAAGTCCCGCAGGGCCCTGGTCTCTTGGGACAGAGCATTCCACCAAGTGGGGGCAGTACTGAAAAGGCCCTGGTCCTAGTTGAGACCAATCTAACCTCCTTGAGGCTTGGGATCTCCAAAATGTTGTCATTTGTGGACCTTAAGGTCCTCTGCGGGGCATACCAGGAGAGGCAGTCCCGTAGGTACGTTGGTCCTTTAAAGGTCAAAGCCAGCACCTTAAACCTGACCCTGTACTCCACCGGGAGCCAGTGCAGTTGGTAAAGTGTGTACCACTTTAGCTAGTGGGGCCCCTGGCTGCCGCCGCCGCGCAATTTCTGTTCTCATCCTGAAGCAAAGTTCTTAACACGAGGTACTATTTCTGGGTTAGCGAAGTCTGTAACCTGAAGCGTCTGTAACCCAAGGTACCACTGTACATGATAAGGCACCTAAGTCAGTAGCCATCCCTGTCTCCTGTGGCAGTGAGTTCCATAGTTTACGTGTTGCACGAAGAAGGGGTTCATCTGTCCTGTGACTCTATCCCTCTTGTGTGTTGGCGGGTAAGATGGGCAGCTTCCACGAGAGGTACTGCCTCGCCTGGATTTCCTTGCACATACAGTGAGAGGAGGAGGATGGTTGAGGGAAGAGCGCTCTGCATATGTACAACTGAATTTGAATTTTCACTTGTTAGACACTGGAAAACAGGTCCTGGGGCTAAAGCTCGCTGAGTTCCGGGTCAAATCAAGCCTTTGCTGGCTTCAGCCTGCGACTGCGTGACTCAGGGGAGCATCAGCAAAAACAGTTCCTTGGAGGGGCTTTGATTTCTGCTCCAGACGGATGATTCACAAGAACAGTTTTGACATGGCAGCTGACTTTTACGGACAGGCAACCTTTCTGCCTTTTTGAAGAGAAAACATTTATTCAGTCCTTCCAGTTGCAAAGCATGGCGCAGTCTTGAACGTATTTGCTCCCACAGCAGCCCAGTGAGGTGGGCCGCTGCTGGTCCCATTTTACAGGCAAGGTGCTGAGGGGTTTGGGTTTTTGGGAGGGAGTGCGGTGGCAGATGACATGTTGGGCCCGTGTCCAAGGTGGGATCTGAACTCAGGTTATATTCCACAGTACCTCTAAGCTTAAGGCCAGGCTATTGCCTGATTTTCTCAGTGGCTGTCACAAAATCATAGAATCTGTAGAGTTCCACCAAAGCTCATCTAGTCAGCAAAAGAATCCCTGATGTCCAAACTGTGTTTGACAACCTCCAGTGAAGGAGAGCCTGCCACTTTCCAAGGGAGTCCGTTCCACGGTCAAATGGCTCTTACCACTAGGCAGCTCTTCTTAACTTTCGGTTGGGCTCTCCTTTCTTCCAACTCGAATCTGTGGGTTTGGATGTCCATCAGTTACGAAACTCCCTTCCAAACCTGGACCCGAGTGGTGGGGCGTGACGTCAAGCAATTTCATCTCAGCCAGCTTTGGCTCTAACAGAAAGCGGGGCATTTTGCCCATGTTTTGTTTCACCCAAGGTCTTCGGTCCGCCACTGTGTTTTTTTCCAAAACTCAGCAAGCCACAGTGGCTCTGAGCAGAAGAATGTGTGTAGCCACTGGAGGCTAATCTAGTCCAACCGCCCGTTTCCCGCTGCAGTTTAACCGGCTGCCTCTTCTGGGAACCCCACAGGCAAGAGCAGAGGGCCTGGTGTTACTCCCCAGCAATTTCACATCCAGAGGCATGCTAATTTTGATCCCGGAGGTAACAGAGTCCATAGGTCCTGTTCCTAATGGCATTTCCAGGTAGAGCCAGAAGACACCCCATTCTGGAATCTGGAGAGCCTCCTCTATTCAGTATGGACAATTTTTGAGCAAGATGGGTTCGTGTTCTGACTCGGAATAAGGCAGCTCCCTATCATCCTAGATACGCATCATGGCAGCTAGTAGTGGCCAGTCACAGCCTCCGTTCAAAGTCTAACTCCTTCACAGTCCAAAGTTGGTGGCCATCTCTGTACCTTCTGGAAACAAATTCCCTAGTTTGACTAAGTACTTCCTCCTCTACTTCCTGAATCTATCAGTGTCGGGCTGGGTGTCGGGAGAAGGCCGGCAATAACTCCCAAGGTGTCAGTGAAGTTAAATCTTTATTGAAAGAAACAAAACAGCTCAGGCCCAGTGAACACAGCAACTCTTCCCAGTAGGTCTTACCCCCAAATGAGGCAGTTGTTGTTGTTTAGTCGTTTAGTCGTGTCCGCCCCTTCGTGACCCCCTGGACCAGAGCACGCCAGGCACTCCTGTCTTCCACTGCCTCCCGCAGTTTGGTCAGACTCATGCTGGTAGCTTCGAGAACACTGTCCCACCATCTCGTCCTCTGTCGTCCCCTTCTCCTTGTGCCCTCCATCTTTCCCAACATCAGGGTCTTTTCCAGGGAGTCTTCTCTTCTCATGAGGTGGCCAAAGTCTTGGAGCCTCAGCTTCAGGATCTGTCCTTCCAGTGAGCACTCAGGGCTGATTTTCTTCAGAATGGAGAGGTTTGGTCTTCTTGCAGTCCATGGGACTCTCAAGAGTCTCCTCCAGCACCATAATTCAAAAGCAATCAGCCTTCTTTATGGTCCAGCTCTCACTTCCATACATCTCTACCGGGAAAACCATAGCTTGAACTATATGGACCTTTGTTGGCAAGGTGATGTCTCTGCTTTTTAAGATGCTGTCTATGAGGCAGTTGCCTTCCTGCAACTCTCTAAGTCCCCTTCTTCCTTCCCAAGCAATCTAAGGCTCCTTCATCTTGTCTCTCTTTGCTCCATCCTCTTCATACCTCTCCTGGTTCGGGGAGACCAGAAGGGGAGGGAAGCTGGTCACAGCAGGAGGTGGAGACCCCCCTGGCTTCTTCAGCAGCCTGCCTTACCTGTCTCCTGGCCCTGCTCCTCTCCTGCTTCAGCTTCTGCCACTGAGTCTGGAGTTCTCTCTGCCACAGCCTCTTCCTGCTCACTAACCTCTGTGGCCTCGTCAGCTTCCAACATCTTCTCTTTCCGGTCTTCACCATTCATCCACGCGAGGTTTCTGCCACCAGTGTGATGGGGAGGCTGCTGTTAGCAAAGGAAGCCGGCAGAAAACCCCATGGCTGGAAGTTGCCCCAGTGAGGACATCTTTCCCACCCTTCTCTCGCAGGGCAGGCAATCCTGAAGGAAAAGCTCTCTGCTGTCCTGGGTCTGTCCCCACAAACTCACTGAAGATCCTGCTCCCTTGCTTGCGTAAATCGGAAGTTCTGAACATGGCCCATGGCACAGTGCCTTATCTGTCCCCCTCAGCAGGCTCACTCATTGATGCTGCCCTCCAGCTGCCATTTAGAATTTCCCAGAATGCCTGGGAGCGCCCAACGAAGTGCTGCCCCAGTGCTTTGTGGGAAATGAGGTTAGCAGCTTGTAGCTTTCTGCCACCTGGTGGGGAGGGTCTGGAGCAGGTTTGGCACCAGCAAGTCCTGCTGGAGCTCTGGCGGATGCCCAAAGATGCCAGCTGCTGAACACCTGGGTGAGGGAATAAGGCTGCCTCGGCCTAGGATTTGTGTCGTGGTAACTTTTTCCAGAGGGTGAGCTCTTACTCATCCTCTTCCCTTGTCGTCTTGGATCAGGCTCAGCCTAACCCCGTCCAAGTCCTGCCCTGTGCACCAGCCAAGCCATCAAACCCTGAGTCCCACTCCGTTCTTCCCCTCTCCCCCCACCTTCAGCTTGTTTGACCTTCCTGAATTCCCATTTTGATCTGCCCTCTTCTTCAGTTTGTCGAGGTGGCTCTGAGTGCTCAGCCTGGCCTCCAAGAGGCCAGGAGGGAGACCCCCTCCACAGCTACCCTCGCAGCTGCCTCACTCCCACTTGTCCCAAACAGAGATAATGAAACCTGCTTGGGGTGAGGATTGTTCCCCCCCTCCCCTGGTTCGCAGGAAGTGAAGGGTTAAAGGCACCAGCAGGCTGATGTTGCCTGGCTCCTGCAGGTCACCCAGACCAGTTTCCATGGAAACTGCTGGGCCATCGCCAGCATCCTGCTGCATCCTCATACTTTTGGTACCCAGGACCCTTCACTCCAGCGAATAAAACCAGGGAAGAGAAGGAGAGGAGATGCTGAAGGTCTGCCAGCGGGAGGCTGGGAGAGGTGTGGCCAGAAGGAAGTCAGGAGGAGGGTGGCTGAGGAAGGAGGAGGGTGGCGCATGAGAGGAGCAAAGATGTCTGTGGTGGAATCCTGATGCGATGTCAATGGGTGGGTGGGTGTGGAGGGGGGAAAGCTGGGAGGATGAATGGCGGTGAACAGGGGGTGGGAGGTGTTGGGTTGCGTAGGGGAGGGAGGGGTCTTAGAAAGGCAAAGCCCCAAGTGGTTTGGGGGCATTATTGGACCAGCTGTGTGTGGAAAGGTGTGAACAGCACCTATTTGACATGCAGATGGTCCCCATCCCAATCTGAATCTCTGGAGTGCTGCTTCCAGTCAGCACAGAAGAGACTAAGCTTCCTGGAGCAATGGCTTAAGGCAGCAAGTTTTGCAGTTGCCCAGAATTCTTAAGGGACCCTGCCCTGGAGACCAATTCCTTGCAGTTCAATGGCCTGCTAGCTTCCTTCCCGAAACAAAAATGGTCCCAACTGAAGGTACCCTGCGAATCATTCTCAGTCTGGCCTGTCTTCCTTTGGTACTGGTGCAGCCGCTGTAAAAAATGTGGACTAACAATGTAGGGAAAGGCCTGCATCTGGGCGCTAAACATTGCGGCTGACCTAGCTGTCTTAGGCTACGGGCTTAAGGCAGCTTTTGCCAACCGTGCCAGCTGGGGGCTGGTGGAAGTTGTAGTCCAAAGCATCTAGAGCACACCACGTTGGCGAAGAAAACTAACTTAGGAGCTGGGCAGGATGCAGGAAGGCAGTCTGTGGAGTGAGCAGATAAGAGGGGACCATTCGGGAAGCAGGGTGGGGCAAAGGCAGATGGGCATGAAATACGCTCTTCCCTCTCTCTCTCTCTCTCCTCGTCTGGCCAGCTCCTTTCTTGCTTGGCTGTGGAGATTGCTACAGGCAGGCACTCGCTCCTTCCTCCTCTGTCTCACCCAGAACTGGTGTGATGACTGGAGGGTGGGATCTGGCGATGCCAGACTGGCTGGGCCTCAGCCAACGTCTCTCCGAAAACCAGGGAGCAGCTGAGGGTTTGTTTACTCGCCCAGCATCTGCTGTTGGCACGTGCCCTGTCTTCTCTCCTGTCTTCTCTCTGCCACTGTGCCAAGACACAGAGAGACAGAGAGAGGGAGGGAGGAAGGGGCCTGCGGGAAGGGGCTGCTCATCGGGGATGAAGGGGCGTTTGGGAGAAGCCACTCCCAGCCCTTGGCTCTTTGCCAGCTGCAGCTGACACACTGCAGCACATTTCTCTGCTGCCGGCAAGTGTGATGTGTATGTTGCTGTGCAGGGGGGAGGGGAAGATAGGGGGAAATGCCTTTTAAAAAAAAATGTGGTACATGGAGGCAGGGTTGGGGAGGGAATGATAGCCCTGATTGCTCTCCCTCCACTCTATGTTTCATTTGCTGGAAATCAGGGGTGGAGTTGTGCTCAGGTCCTCTCCAGAACATCCTTCGCTTTGTGGAAAGGTTGCAGCATTCGGGGGTTTTATATTCGGAGGTGAATAAGGGTGTGTAAATGACAAGAGGTGTGTATATATTAATGCATGGATACAGTGGATATAAAGCTCTCTTTTTTGCCTCTCACAAGTTGTAGTGATGGGCCACCAGCTTGGGTGGCTCTACAAGAAGATCAGACAAATTCATGGAGGAGGGGGAGGCGGCCACTGGTTACTAGCCACAAAAGCTATGTTCTCTCACCCGCCCACCCAAAACTATCAGAGGCAGTTTTGAATAGCACTTGCTGGGAATCACAAGCGGGGAGAGTGCTGTTGCACCCAGGTCCTGTTTGCTGTGAGCGTCCCAGAAGAGGCACCTGGCTGTGAGAACTGGACTGGATAATAATAATAATAATAATAATAATAATAATAATAATAATAATAATAATTTATTATTTATACCCCGCCCATCTGGCTGGGCCTCCCCAGCCACTCTGGGCGGCTTCCATAAAAACCAAAAATACAGTAAAATATCACACGTTAAAAACTTCCCTGAACAGGGCTGCCTTAAGATGTCTTCTGAATGTCAGGTAGTTGTTTATCGATTTGACATCTGGTGGGAGGGCGTTCTACAGGGTGGGTGCCACCACCAAGAAGGCCCTCTGTCTGGTTCCCTGTAACTTGGCTTCTCGCAATGAGGGACCCCCTTTGGCCTGATCCTTTGCCTCTTCTTACGCTCCGTCCCAGCCCTCATTCCAGAAACCAAGGGGCTCAAATCACCCCCTGGATGCCTCGGTTAACTGAGAGGCAGTCCTGATCACAGTGGGTGATCGGATTTCTTTTTAAAATGAAAAAGGGGTTGGGGTCGCAGGAGAGAGAAGAGGCTCTTTGTGCAAATGGGGACACCCTTTTGGAAGAATGCGGGGAGGGAATCATAGACTTTGGGGGCATCGTTTCCTTCAGTAATGACAAGTTCAGTTCTTAACACAGCTTTGGCCCACTTGAAAATCTCCCGGTGTTTTAAACTACAACTCCCGTCAGCCCTTGGTAGCACAGCTGTCTGATGGGAACTGCAGCCCAAAACATCTGTGCTAGCAAGGGTGGGGTCACACACACACTGCCCCCCCTCCCCGGGCTTCCCAGCAGTGAGAATATCAGTGCACGGCACTTCCTAGGGCTCGGCTTCCTTTAGAGGAGTGAACATGAGCCTCTGGTGGAGCCTGGCCTGTCAGAGAAGTGGAGAGCGTCAGTGGAGGCAAAGGGAGCAGGTGTTTCCGCAAGGCAAGGGGACAGAACAACCCCCCTGTGAGGAAACACTGCAGGCCCCTTTTGTTCGGAGAAAGAGGCAGGGGTGGCCACCCACCCAGATGGCTTTAAAAGAGGATTAGACAAATTCATGAAGGATACGGCTATCAATGGCTATTAGCCATGATGGCTGCGCTCTGCCTACAAAGTTGGAGCCAGCAATGCTTATGGATGCTAGTTGTTGGAAACTTCAGGGGGAGGTGACCGCCTCAGGCAGCAGGATCCACAGGGCAACAGATCTGGTCTCCGAGGAAGGCATTGCCTCTGTTGCTCCCGACTGCAGCACATTCCTTGGAGACCACGTCTGCCCCCTCCTTGGTGTTGTTGTTTAGTCCTTTAGTCGTGTCCAACTCTTCGTGACCCCTGGACCAGAGCACGCCAGGCACTCCTGTCTTCCACTGCCAACCGCAGTTTGGCCAAACTCATGTTCGTAGCTTCGAGAACACTGTCCCGCCATCTCGTCCTCCGTCATCCCCTTCTCCTTGTGCCCTCCATCTTTCCCAACATCAGGGTCTTTTCCAGGGAGTCTTCTCTTCTCATGAGGTGGCCAAAGTCTTGGAGCCTCAGCTTCAGGATCTGTCCTTCCAGTGAGCACTCAGGGCTGATTTCCTTCAGAATGGAGAGGTTTGATCTTCTTGCAATCCATGGGACTCTCAAGAGTCTCCTCCAGCACCAGAGTTCAAAAGCATCCATTCTTCGGCGATCAGCCTTCTTGATGGTCCAGCTCTCACTTCCATCCATCACTGCTACAGTGTCCTCTTGGCGAATAGGAGGTGCTGCTGGTCCCCTACCACCCCTGGGGAGGAAATGACAGGGAGCAGGGGCCATGCTCTGGGGTCTCCTGGTGTAATCAGAGCAGGCCCCTTCCCCCTGCAACGGCCTTTTATTCCCACTTCAACTGTTAGGTGAGGTTGGTTGGATTCCCTCCTTGTTCCTGATGTAGATCTTCACTCACCCCGTCTTCCCTGGTGGGAGGGGGGCACCATTTTGTGCTGTGCCTCGGGTGTCAAAACATCTTGGGCCAGGCCAGACCTTTGGGGCACCTGGCTGGCCAGTGTGAGAACAGGATGGTGGACTAGATGGGCCACTGGCCTGATCCAGCCGGCTCTCTGCGTGCTTCCACTTGCTCGGCTCTCCTGGTTTCAGACAAGGGACATTCCCAGCCCCACTGGGAGATGCTGGTGACCCAACCTAGACCTTCTGCGTGAGCTGCCTTCCTGCTTCTTCCAACTGCCAAAAGCTGTTTGTTTCTCTCTCCTACGCAGAGATGTGCAAGTTTCTGCACACAGTTCTCCTCCCAATTAGCTCCCATTAAGGGCCATTCTGGGCTATTATCTAGCAATCTCCTTCACAAAGAAGCAGTCAGGTGGCTTCCCTTGCAGGTACCCTGAGGGGAGGAGTTCTTCTAAGGTCAGCCGGGTGCCACAAGGTGTTGCTTAAGGCAAACCCCAGAAGAACAGAAGCTCATAGTGGGTGTGGGGCCAATTGAGGAGGGGGCAGCCTTGCAGCTTCAAGCCACAGCTGTGGCAATCTCCCTCCTCATTGCAAAACTGCCACATGACACCAGCTCTGCCCTCCACCCTCACATCACTTTTATTGTGGATGTGTGGTGGTTTGTCCTTGTGCTCGCATTATAAACAATTAACAGAAGTCCCACTTTGGGGGCATTTTTGTCCATAAAAATAAACTAGGAATAACAATATGGTTGGCGGCTGCAAAACTTTCAGGGCGGACATTCGGTTTCATTTCCAACCGATGCAATCTCCGTGAATTCCTGTTGGAATCTTATTAACTATTTATGCTTAAAAAGTTCCGGTTTATCTCGTCCATATGGCAAAAACACAGTAACATTGGGAGAAGCATCGCAGCTAATAAAGCAGAATGATGTGTGGACACAGTCCAGGATAAATCCGCCTCTAATGTGCCTTTGACTGGGACGCAGGTGGCGCTGTGGGTTTAACCACAGGGCCCAGGACTTGCCAATCAGAAGGTCAGCGGTTCGAATCCCTGCGACGGGGTGAGCTCCCGTTGCTCAGTCCTGCCAACCTAGCAGTTCAAAAGCACCTCAAAATGCAAGTAGATAGGTACCACTCCAGCGGGAAGGTAAACGCCGTTTCCGTGCGCTGCTCTGGTTCGCCAGAAGCAGCTCAGTCATGCTGGCCACATGACCCGGAAGCTGTACGCCGGCTCCCTCAGCCAATAAGGCGAGATGAGCGCCACAACCCCAGAGTCGGTCATGACTGGACCTAATGTTCAGGGGTCCCTTTACCTTTAATGCGCCCTTATTGCATCAATAGCATGGATTACTTCAATACTAGAATTGCTAGTCTACTGACATTTTAATTTTTTGAAAGCCTTACATTGCTATTGCCTATTTCTCTTACCGATAATATTGTTTTCTCTTTTTTCATAAACCTCTTTGAGGTGGTTAGTTCCCCCGCCCCAATCAAGTGGTGTATAAAATTTTGTGAAATAAATAAGCCCTGGTGCAGATGAGTGTGTGTGTGTGTGTGTGTGTGTGTGTGTGTGTTTCCCTCCCAACCACCCATTCATGAACTTGAGGGCTCGGTGGCTTTGTCCTCACCCCTCTCTGCTTCTTCCTCCGCAGTTCGGCCAAGGAGCCCAGCGTGGGGAAGGTGCGGGACGTGGCCTCTTTCCGCCGCCACTTCAGGATGGGGTTCATGACCATGCCGGCCTCGCAGGAGCATGCCCCGCACCCCTGCGCCAGCAGCATGGCGCCCCGCTCCCTCTCCTGCCACTCGGTGGGCAGCGTGGACAACAGCTCAGGGGATGCAGCCGCAGGATCCCGGAAGCCGCCAGCGAAGCCCAAGCGTCACCCCAGCACCAAGCTCAGCGCCGAGGCCAAGTCCGCCCTGGAGCCGGCGGGGAGCAAGAGAGGAAGTAAGGAGGGGGACGGGGCTGCCCTGGGAAGCAGAGCCAGAATGTGCCGGGGGGCCCAGGGTGGCATTTAGGGTGGCAGGGCTGTGTTGCTCGGAGAAGTTGTCAAGCAGGCCAGCTTGACTTGCCACCCCTGGGGCGCAAGCTGCCTGCTGGACTTACAAAACCAGCCGGCAGTGGGGGGACGGGGGGCATGGTGGGGAGAAAACACGGCAGCAGGGGTTACCCGAGCAGAAGACAAAGCGAGGGACCCCACTGCCTCACCTCAATAGAATTGGAAAAGGTTCAGAAAAGGAACACGGAAAACAATGGAGGGGATTGAGGCAAGGAAAAGGTGAGGAAGAGGGGATATGATAGAAGATTATAAAATGATGCCTAGCATGGAGAAAGCGGACAGAGAAAAGTTTTCCTCGCTCTCTCGTAACACCCAATGAAGATGCACGTTGGAAGATTTAGGACAGATAAAAGAAAGTGTCCCGTCTCTCCGCCAAAGCGTGTAAACTTTGGAACTCCCTTCCAGAGGAGGCAGGGGTGGCCACCAACTGGGATGGCTTTAAGAGGACGGGACAAATCCATGGAAGAGGAGAGGGCTATCCATGGCTTCTAGCCACAATGGCTCTGCTCTGCCTTCACAGCTGGAAGCAGCAATGCTCCTGATTAGCAGTTGCTCGAAACGCCAGGAGGGGAGAGTGTTGCTCCTGTGCTCAAATCTTGCTTGCTGGTTTTC
Source organism: Podarcis vaucheri (assembly GCF_965113315.1). Taxonomy (NCBI): domain Eukaryota; kingdom Metazoa; phylum Chordata; class Lepidosauria; order Squamata; family Lacertidae; genus Podarcis; species Podarcis vaucheri. The sequence goes on along the minus strand of NC_138751.1, from coordinate 2,173,802 downwards.
CATTGAGGCTGCTGGACTAGAGGGGCCACTGGCCTGATCCAGCCGGCTCTTCGAATGACGACTGTGTTCTCCCACCACCATAGGAGGCTTCTCGCCTCTGAATACCGGGAGTTGCTGGGAATTGCAGGAAGGAAGAATCGCTGTCACACTCAGGTCCTCCTTCTGAGAACAGGGTGCTGTTCTCATCTGGACCTTGGGCCTGGTCTTTTGTTGTGAGCTGTCTCAACTGGGGAGGGGGACCACAAACACGCTGCGCTGTCCCAGCCCGTGAGCGCCCGGGTGAACCTGCCTCAGATCCCAAGGTGAGAGCTGGGGCACTTTCACCAGGTACCTCGCGGGCAGAGGCCAATGGGGCTTGTTTTTGCAACAGCGCACTTTATCGCCAAATAGCAATGTTTCATTGGCGATACACCGCGATGTTGAAAAGCTGATATCGTCCAGCGCTAGTGGGCCCCTGGGAGAAGCATCAGGGGGACTGGTGCCCCCCCCCCGCATTTCTTAAGGCTGCCTGGGAAGCTGCCCATCATTCCCAGAGAAAGAATGACCTTGGGGATCCAGCAGCAGCTCAGTTTGCACCCGGACGCCACCTCTCTTCCTTTTGCAGCACATGGCACCCCGCAGAGAATCCTGGGAGCTGTAGCTTGTTAAGGGTGCTGGGAATTGTAGCTCCATGAGGTGTAAACTACCATTCCCTGGATTCTTTGGCAGAAGTTTACGATGCACGGTGTGCACACAACTGGAGTATTGCACGTGGGTCCTGGAGCTGAGCCCCCCACCATTTGTCTTGCTTTTAACGCATGCCCTTTTCCCTCCTTCGCTGTTCCCTTTCTCCACCAGCTTCCCATAAGTCAAGCACAGAGAGCCGAGAATCGGGGCGCAAGGTTCCCCCGCAGAAGCCAAAGCGCAGCCCCAACACCCACTTATCTGTCTCGTTCGACGAGACGTATTCAGGTCGACTTCCGGGCCCCGCTGCGGCCGGGGCAATGCAGCGCTACGGCCGCGCCTTCTCCCACAGCCAGGCAAAGGGCTCTGACGCCGAGGAGGACGAGCCTGTGTACATTGAGATGGTCGGGGACATTTTCCGGGGACCTGGCCTCCCATCCCAAGCGCCCCCCACAGCCGACGAGGACTCTGACGAGAGCGAAGCCATTTATGAGGAGATGAAATACCCGCTCCCTGAAGAAGGCGGGGGGGAGTCCCGCCCCAATGGGGCCCCAGCCTCCCCGCGCCACCGCCCTGTGAAGCGGGAGGCTGCCAAGGCGGCAGCGCCACCGCCAGGCACCAAGACGTCCCCCTGCGAGATCCCTCCGCCCTTCCCCAATCTCCTGCAGCATCGCCCCCCACTGCTGGCATTCCCCCAGGGGAAGAAGGGGTACAAACCCACAGGTCAGGATGGCTCCAAGCTGCCCGTCCCCTGCCACAGCAAGGAGGCGCCCTCTGCCCCCATGACCCCACAGGTCCCCAGTCACCACCACCACCAACACCACCACCCACGGAGCAGTGAGAGCGCCGCCCTGGGGCCCTCTGGGCGTGCCCGCAGCCACTCCACACCGCTCCCTCCACAGCCCGCAGGCCAGAGCAAAGGAGAGAAGGAGCTCCCCAACTCCCACAGCATGATCTGCCCGCCGGCCAAGCAGGCCCCGGCGCCAGTGCTGCCCGCGGCCTCCGTCCCCTCCATGCTGCCGGTGAAAGAGAAGCCGGCTGTTTCCTACACCATGGTGTACTCGGCGGTCAAGGTCACCACGCACTCCGCTCCGGCCGAGCAGAAGACGGAGAAGGAGATCTCGGTGCTGCACGGCCTGCTGTGCGCCCGCCCGTCCACCGTGCCATCCTGCAAGCAGGTACAGCGGGCGTGCACGCTGCCCGACCCTCCGCCCCTGGGCATGGTCTGGACTTACCCTGCGCCCTGCGTGGGCATGAAGCGCCCGCCGGCATACGAGAGCGTTAAGAATGTGGGCACCAAGGCTTCATCGGCGGTCAAGATCCAGCTGCAGGACCGGGCATTCACCAGCATCGCCTGCTCCCACGTCCTGTCCAGCGAAGAGTGCGGCCGGCCCCCGTTGGGAGAGGAGGAGCCCTTTGGATGGGTCCTGCAGAGGAGGATGGGCTACGCCAGCCAGAAGGGGAAAGAGCCGGAGAGTGAGTGTGGTCCAGAGGCACCAACCCTTGGGCGGGCAGGTGGGGGCAGAGAGGCAATTCTGGCTGGTATTCTAGGGGTTGGGAGGACGAAGCGTTGATGAAGCTTCTCTCCTGGGGAAAATGCTGCCTTTGGCCTGGGGTCACCCGCAGGCTGGCACTAAACCAGTGAGGAGGAGCATGGTGAGGAAGAGCAGCCAAAGTGCCCTTCTGTTGGGGAGTGTGGCTGAGTTTTTCCATCCCTTTTGGGCCCAGCTGCCAGCACTGGGAGAGGGCGGGTTTCCTCCCTAGGGGACCCTTTCTCCAACTGCTTGCAGAACGAACGAGGCTTCCCGTCTAACAAGAAGTCGATCCAGAGAGTTTTGGGTTCTGGCGGCATGCCTCCCTGCCCAACCTCCCCAAGGCTCCACTGGTCCCTGGGGATGCACATTATTCAGGCCTCCTGTGCTGGCTGACCCTGTCAGGCAGGCGTGAGCATACGTGGGAGCTTTCCCACCTCCTTGTGCCCGTTCCTGCCTCCCTCCTTGAGCTCGTCTTCCCCCGACTTTTCAGAGGCCGCAGAAGTCCCCCAAGGCTGGGACAGTGGAGATGGCGCTCCACTGAAAATGGAAAAGGAAGAGAAGGCCCACCAGCCGCCGGTGGTCCTGCAGTCGGGCATCCCTGTCCGCGCCCCGGGGCCGGAGGGCCTGGCTGCCAAGATGCCAGTGGGGAGGACAAATTTGCCCATTCCCTGCCAGACCTTCCCTGCCTGTCATCGTAATGGAGGTGAGGCTGCCGTTGCCGGGGGGGCTTGCAGGGGCGGGGGGCTTGCAAGGGGGCGCAGCCTTGCTTTTGCGGGGTGGGGGTTGTGAGGGATCCCTCTTTGTTCTCTGCCTCGTTTTGGCTGCAGAACTTGTATGCGATGCAGCTGCAAAAGAAAGGAGCAGGTGACCTTCAAATGAGGACAGACTGCAGCAAGCAAGTGCAGGATGCAGAGGAGAGAGAGGAAGAGAGAGAGAGAGAGAGAGGAAAACACACACACAGAGAGAGATGTTTGTTCACTTGTTCATCATGCCAGGCTCTTTTCTGCTGGGGGCTATTCCCGAGGGTCCCTCGTTCCCCCTGAAATCCTGCGTTGCTGTTGGGGTTGAGGGGGAACAGAGGATGCTACTTCATACTGTGTGACCATTGGTCCACCAACCCAGTACTGTCTACACTGACTGAGAGGGACTTGTCCAGGTTTCAAGCCATTGGTGACTGAACTTGGGACCTTCTGCATGCAAAGCTTGCTGAGCTACAGACATTCCCCAAGGAAAGAAGAGGGAGACTTCATTATTTTTGCTTTATTCAGTGTAGAAGGCTGTTGCTCCCTTTCAGACACGTTCCTGGCACGCCTCCTCTTAGAGAGAAAGACGGGCGACATCTGGGGCCAGCCATGATAAGGGGGAGGGAGTGCTTAGTAGGGGGTCCCATTGCTCAATAGTCTGTTTCCTGCTCTCCCCTCGCACACCCCAGATTTCACAGGGGGCTACCTTCTGGGCCGCTCGGCATCCACCTCTGGCGTCCGACATGCCGTGATTCACGCGCAGAGACCGTGCAGCCACGCTCGGGACCCAGCCAGCCTGGTATGTTGGAGGTGAAGGCCGGTGGGGTGGGGGTTGAGTGGTTGGAAAGGGTTGGGGCCTAGGGGCTTAGACCGAGGGATTCTGTGTGTGTGCACACCTGCCTTTCTCTGAAAACAGAGAGGAAGCCTGTTGTATCAGGGCCATGGGGGACATGGCGGCAGGAGATCAGGTCCTGGGTGACACTGGGTGGCGCCATCTTCATTTTTAAGGGCTGGCAAAAACCTTTCCCTTTTATCTCCGATTTGTGGCCCTTAATTTGAAGGATTTAGAGAGTATCTGCAGCCTCTTTTAAAGGATCAGGATCAGGATCAGTAAGATCTGCCCGTTATTCGTACAGTGATGGTTTATAAAGTTTCTTTGGGTTGTGCTGATTGGTTAGAGTTTATCATTGTGCTTGTAAATACACTTTGGGTCATTTTCTTGAGGAAAGCAGCAAATGAATATTAACAAATAGCAGCGACACTTACCGTATTTTTTGCACCATAACACTCACTTTTTTCCTCCTAGAAAGTAAGGGGAAATGTCTGTGCGTGTTATGGAGGGAATGCCTATGGGTGGCATGCCTACGGATTTTCCTCCTCTAAAAACTACGTGCGTGTTATGGTCAGGTGCGTGTTATAGAGCGAAAAATACGGTAATTTTACAAATGCGTCTCCTTTCCCAGATTTTGTGGGGAAAACAAATAGCTGCAAAATTACTTGCGCTGTTTTGGTGTGCGTAGGAGTAACATAAGACACAAACTGTTGCGACATGAACTGACTCAAACCCCCAGCCATTGTCACCTGAGGCCCTTCTCCAGGAGCCATGGGGGGGTCCAGAGGGTGGTGACAAGAGAACAGCCTTTTCAGCAGTGGCGACCTACTTGCGGAATGCTCTCTCCAAGGAGGCATGCGTGGCGCCATTTTTGTCTATGTTTGGGTGCCAAAAAAACCTGTCCTTCCTACCTGGGCTTTTGGCACTTAATTGGAAGGGTTTGGGGTATCTGTGGCCTCTTTGTGGGGCAGGACCCACCTGTTATCTGTGCCAGAGTGGTTTTTTAGTTTTTTTTCTTGGTTGTACTCATTGTAATTGGTCTGAGTGATTCTGTTGTTTCTGTAAGTTGCTTTGAGTCGCTTTCACGATGAATGCAACAAAATAATAATAATATTAATAATTATAATTCATAGGCTAAAAAAGGAGATGTAGGATGTAAAGAGATAGAAAAGCATCCTACTCGGCTTATGGGGTTTCCCCCTTGCTCTGCTGCTCCACCAACACTACAAATTTCAGCAGGACATAGGCAGCTGACATGCCAAGGCGGGCTCATAATCTATCTTGCTCATACTCTATCTTGTGGAGTGAAGTGCTTCCATTAGTGCAAAGGTTTTCAGCTGCGCAGAGGAACTTCCTCTCTTCCTCTCCTTGCTAATCTGTTCTCGGTCCCCACCCCACCACGCTCCAGAGCATATTTGGGGAGGGCAACAGATCCAGCTGCTTGTGTCTTAGAGCAGCCTTTGCCAACCTGCTGCTCCCCAGATCACTTCAAACTAAATCTCCTGGTCTGATGGGACTACAGATGGGTGGGGCTAATGGGACACCTGGCATGCCCCATGTTGGCAAAGGCCGCATCAGAGGGAGGAGGGCAGCCTTGCTGGGGACATTTTTTCTCCCCCCCCCTGCCCACCTCCAATGACAATGTCCTCCCAACCCCTTTCCCCCCTTGCAGGCCTTGCAGCATGCACAGCTGCCGGCGTCGGGGGCCCCACAGAGCTCCCGCGAGAGGGACGGGAAGCTGCTGGAGGTCATTGAGCGCAAGCGGTGCGTCTGCAAGGAGATCAAAGCACGGCACCGTCCCGAGCGCAGCCTGTGCAAGCAGGAGAGCATGCCCATCCTGCCCAGCTGGCGGAGGAACACGGAGAATCGCAAGTCCGGGACGCCGCCCTGCCGCCGCCAGCAGACGGTGCTGTGGGACACGGCCATATGACAGTGAGTGGGGGCTGAGCCCCAAGGAACCTGTGCCTTGTGCTGGCCGAGCTGAACACACCGTCGTCGTTGCCGCAGGGCTGACTGCTGGCAGCATGGTGCCCTGCCTGCCCCCGGGGGCCCTTCTGGCCTGGGACTGACCAGAGACTGCCTGGGCTGCCTGGGGCGAGCTCCCTGCTGAGCTATGACTTTTGGCGAAGGAGAGGGGGATTTCTCCTTGGCGATATCACGGATGGAAAAGAGATAGGGATGGATGCTGGAAGCGCCAGGCAAGACACACCCATCCTGGTGGACAGCCAGCTACCGCCACCGCCGCTGCTGCTGCCGCCGCTGCTGCTGCCTCCCTCTGAGGAACCCCTGCATCAATGGCCCCACAGCCACACCACAGAGGCAGCTGCATATCAGAGCCAAGCAACAGGTTGCCTGTTTGGAACAGCTGCCCCCCACCTCCCCACGCCAGAGCCAGCTGCATCTATGCCAACTGACTGACATCTAAGACACCAACACTCGCCTTTCTTAGGAGGTTGTGGGCGGGGGGCGGCAGGTGTAGCTGTGCTGTGGTTGCGTGTGTGTCGGGCGAAAAGATAGCCGCCTCCTCCTTTTGCCAAAAGATGATGTGGTTAAAAGTGCCAGGCGCACTTCCAATCGCTCGCACGGTTTTCCCCCTTCCATCTCTGAAAATGCCACTTGGGAGTGGATGTTTTGGGGGGGCGGGAGGGAGGGAGGGAGGGCTGCAACTTCACATTGGGTGGGGGTGGGGTGGGGGCTGACTAGAGGTGCCTGAAATTTCTCCTGCTTTTCCTGAACAATTTGGGAGGAAAGAGGAAGGGGAGAGAGTGGCTGAGTTCCCAAACCTGTTGTGCTGAGTTTTTTTTGGTTAGCCAGTTTCTGGAGAGAAAGAGAGAGAGAGAATTGTGGAATGGTAGAGTTGGAAGGGACCCCAAGGGTCATCTAGTCCAACCCCCTGAAATGAGAATGAGAGAGAGAGAAAGGAGAGAGAAAGGAGCGAAGGTGCCATCTTGTTCCACCCTGATGCTTTGGGTTGTCATGACCTTTGACAAGCCTGTAATATTTTACCTGGTATTTTTACACAATTATTTAGGCCAGGGATAGGTTAAAAAAAAATTCATAGCAAAGCTAAATAAATCACAGAGCTGAGCCTTGTCTCTCTACACACATGGAGACTCTTGTCTGCTGTCAGTTCTCAGCTCTCTTTTTTTTTTTAAAAAAGGTATGACCCCCCCCCCCATTCACTTACGAAAATGAAATAAAATAAGCAAAATCAAGCCACTTCCAGCCTGGCAGTGGAATTATAAAAACACAGCTTTCTAATCCATTAGATCTGAGAAAAGGGAACAGACTTTTGGTGGAAAATGCACTTCTTCAGATCTCCCCATACCCCACCAAAAAAACCCCCAAATCTAATGTTTTCTCAAGTAGCAAAAACGTTTAATAGTTACAGATGTGACCTGCGATAGTGTACTCCTATCCCCACCTTTTTCATTTCTGATACTTTCCAGATCCAGCAGGTTGGGTTGATTTTAGAGACTCAAGACGTGAAAATGGACCTTGCCCAACCTCTCATCTCCCACTGATTCTACTCAGTTAAAGAATTCCTTTAGGCTGATTAATTTTTCCTGCCAATAAAAGCAAAGTGGAAAGTCTGAGAGAGCCTGGAGAAGATTCCACAATGGAAACGGCATATCCTTAGGACTTGGCTTAGGTTCAAATGACTGTACTACGATTCTGCCACAATTCAAAGAGTGCTGATGAGAAAAACACAGGTGGGCGGAACTGCCTTGATGCCTTTCGTCCTCTCTTGACGTTTTTTTAAGAGGGGTGAATCTCCATCCTCAGCTCAACATTAGCTCCTTGCTGTGGCAAGAAGATTCTGGCCCTCTCTGGGCACTGGAGGACTCAAGAACTCTGTGGGCTTTATTCATAGCAGGTTAAACACAGGGTAAAGAACGTGATGTAAACTAGTGCCAGACATCATAATACGCTAAGTGTGACATGCATTGAACACCTCATGTTGGGGGGGGGCAGGGATAAAGTTATTTAGACATTGCCCACTTTCCCCCTTCGTAGAGCTAGTCAACAGAGCTCATTGTGGGGGGTGCCCCAGAAGACCAGCCAGTGTTGCTTAGCCTGTCCCCCCATCCCCAACTCACTTGGTAACCCTTTTTAAACTCACACGGATGTAGATCATGAAGAGCGCTTCCAGACTGCCGCGAAGGGCGCTTTCCGTCCTCTTGCGATAAGGAAATCATGGGGGAGCCCTTGCTTCAGTGCAGTGCTGCCTAACTGCCCTGCAAGCAAATTGGTGTGAATGAATGCTCAATAAACGCATTGTCTGGAAGCAGCCTAGGCCAGTGTGGGATTTTGTCAAAGCAATATCATTCTCATCCTATCGGTGGTCCACGTTCCCCCAGCCCACTTCCCCACCTGCCTCATCCTCTCCGCAAACGCCATCTCTTACTCCCAGTCCCATCAGGGTCCCCCTCCATATCCTTCCATTTGCCTGGCATCAAAACATATCCTCACTGATTACGACTTCTCTTTCTGCAGTCAGTGCTTTGATGGGAAACCTCAGCTGGGGAGGTCTGTAGGTTGAACTGAAACGATGTCTATACAAGCATTTTTAGTTGGTGTGTTTAAAATCTCATCTTTGCCAACCTAGTTGGGTTATGGGAGGGGGTGCAAGTCTTCTTCATATCCATCTCAGCACCACTGAACTCATCCTTTCTCTCACGTCTTCTTCCAACTAAGTGTAAATCCATTAGCCACAATTTCCTGTTAGCGTCCGCAAGACACGGCTGGACCGGTTGAGGCGCTGGCATGAATTAGAAACTAGGGTTGCAAACTGGGGAGGGGGGAGAAGGGAAGTATACAACACCACTGTAGGGCTGGGGGGAGGGAACCCAGTTGGGAGTCCTGGGTTTTATGTTCTTAACCCTTCCGATTTAAATATTTCACAAGATTGTCTAGCGTAGCAAGATGATGAAACTGCTTTGCAAAAATATTTATGCTGGGGATTCATGGGAGGGTATTTATATATTTAAAAAATGATGGAAAGAAAATAAAACTGTCACGCTGGGTTGCTCTTCTGAGGACTAGTTTCTTGCACTCAATGCTGGGTTTTCCTTTTAAAAAAATATATATTTACAGGAAATTATCTGCCACCAATTCAGTGTTTTGCAGCAAAGAATTTGCCAATCTGTGCACCCCTGTCCCAATTTTTATTGACATCTTCTGTTACGGTAAAGATTTCAGCAATGCACAGGAACCCCCGGGCATCATTGCAAAACTGCATTGATTCCAATGGATTTGTTTTTCTGCTTTGGACGGGGCTACCCAAGACCCAACGAACTTCCATGGAAAAGTGCTGTAGAAAGATTGGTGCCAGCTTCCTGATGGTTCATATGGATTCATCCTCTTAGCCACCTTAAAGGACCTGCTTCTGTTGAAGGACAACTGCCATGGACAGGAATAGCCATGGGCATAGCTAGGGCGGGGGACAGCTGCCCCCCAGATCAAGTAAAACAATAGAAATACTTAACCAACTGACCGATCACGTCAGTTCTGCCCTCCAAAAAAGTCCTGCCCTCCCCCCACAAAATCCTGGCTAAGTTCATGGGAATAGCCCTGCTTGCAAGCACCTGAGGAAATAATATTAATAGATATTTTAGAGGTGGTTGTCTAGTCATTTAGACGTGTCCGACTCTTCGTGGCCCCCTGGACCAGAGCACGCCAGGCACTCCTGTCTTCCACTGCCTCCTGCAGTTTGGTCAAACTCATGTTAGTAGCTTCGAGAACACTGTTTTTTATTGGAGGCACCTGCAAATCTTTACCTCTTGTAGGAATTGGCTGTGCAGCATCAAACCAAGTTTCATCTAGCCTAGACAGTAGCCAGCTGCCAGATTTTTGCCTCTATACAGGGGCGTACCCAGGGGTTGGTTACGTTGGCCCCCGCAAATGGCCCAGGCCCAGGGAGGTACGAAAAACACGCCTCTCTACTCTGGTTTGCAGCGACTAGGAGCCCGTGGCAAGGGCACAAGGGACAGTGTGTGTGTGTGTTCCAATACAGCTCCTTGCCGAGGGTGCAAGAGAGCCTAGCTATGCCTCTTCCTCTATAGCCTCCAAGGGGGGGGGGACACAGTTTTCTTCATCCCCATGTACCTGATATGAAGAGGTAGAGATTGCCTCTAGACCAGTTTAGCTAGAGAGGTCTGTCCAATGGCTGTTAGTAACCTTTGGACAGACCTCTCCTCCTCTACAAACATTTCACACAGTCCTTTTCTAAAGCAGCCTACGTTTAGTGGCCATCTTCACATCTCGTGATAATGAATTGTGCAAGTTAACTAACGTATTTTATCTCCTGATTTAAGCAGGGCTGTTTGGTTTTTCAAAATAATAATAATAATAATTATTATTATTATTATTTATTATTTATACCCCGCCCATCTGGCTGGGCTTCCCCGGCCACTCTGGGCGGCTTCCAAAAGAATATTAAAATACTATAATACATCAAACATTAAAAGCTTCCTGAAACAGGGCTGCCTTCAGATGTCTTCTAAAAGCCTGGTAGTTGTTGTTCTCTTTGACATCTGGTGGGAGGGTGTTCCACTGGGCGGGAGCCACCACCGAGAAGGCCCTGTGCCTGGTTCCTTGTAACTTGGCTTCTCTCAGTGAGGGAACCGCCAGAAGGCCCTCGGTGCTGGACCTCAGAGTCCGGGTAGAACGATGGGGGTGGAGACGCTCCTTCAGATATACTGGACCAAGGCCGTTTAGGGATTTAAAGGTCAGCACCAACACTTTGAATTGTGCTCGGAAACGTACTGGGAGCCAATGTAGGTCTTTCATGACCGGTGTTATATGGTCTCTGCGGCCGCTCCCAGTCACCAGTCTAGCTGCCGCGTTCTGGATTAGTTGTAGTTTCCGGGTCACCTTCAAAGGTAGCCCCACGTAGAGCGCATTGCAGTAATCCAAGCGGGAGTGGAGCATGCACCACTCTGGTGAGGCAGTCCGCAGGCAGATAGGGTCTCAGCCTGCGTACCAGATGGAGCTACGGAGCTGGTAAACAGCTGCCCTGGACACAGATTTGACCTGTGCCTCCATGGGCAGCTGTGAGTCCAAAATGACTCCCAGGCTGCGCACCTGGTCCTTCAGGGGCACAGTTACCCCATTCAGGACCAGGGAATCCTCCACACCTGCCCGCCTCCTGTCCCCCAAAAACAGTACTTCTGTCTTGTCAGGATTCAACCTCAATCTGTTAGCCGCCATCCATCCTCCAACCGCCTCCAGACACTCACACAGGACCTTCACCACCTTCACTGGTTCTGATTTAAAAGAGAGGTAGAGCTGGGTATCATCCGCATACTGAAGAACACCCAGCCCAAACCTCCTGATGATCTCTCCCAGCGGCTGCATGTAGATGTTGAAAAGCATGGGGGAGAGGACAGAACCCTGAGGCACCCCACAAGTGAGAGCCCAGGGGTCTGAACACTCATCCCCCCCCCCACCACTTTCTGAACACGGCCCGGGGGAAGGAGCAGAACCACTGTATGACAGTGCCCCAGCTCCCATCCCCTCAAGACGGTCCAGAAGGATGTTATGGTCAATGGTAGTTGGACACCAAGGCAATTGCAAGGGAAAGGACATCAAGCCTGTGGAATGCTTTTCTAGAAGTTAACCCTAAACCTCCCAGCTCTCTGTAAAAGCCCCCAAACCTGATTTTTGTTAGGTGTGGTTCATACTAGGAAGCTGCCGGTTCATATTAGTTGTATCAACGCTAAGTAGACTATAAGATTGTTCCTCTTTAACAGTCATGGCTCAGGTCTGAGGTATAGATACGCCCTCATGCAGACATAAGAATGGACCTGCTTGGTCTGGCCAAAGGGGGGGGGCATCTAGTCCAGCATACTCTCCTCGCAGTGGTCAGCCAGGTGCCCCGAAGGGAAGCCCGTAAGCAGGACCGGAGTGTGAAAGTACTCTCCCTTCTTGCGACTGCCAGCAACTGACCTTCAGAGGCGATACTACCTCCAAGGACCTAGCCACTGTGGCTAGTAGCCATCGGTGGCCTTATTCTCCTCCATTAATTTGTCTAATCCTCTTTTAAAGCAATCCATGTTGGTGGCCGTCACTCAAACTCTGTTGACCATTAGTTCATCTTGTGAAAGCCGCCAAAAGAGCCCACAGCCCCTTTCTCCTAGTGCCAAGAGACCACCTTTACTCTTCCAGGTAGAACAAGGTACTTGATGAGTTTAATTTCTAAAAAGGTGGGTGGGGGGATGCTGCTGGGACATTTGAGCTGTCCTGGAATCTGCCCTGTTTGGCTGTGCAAACCCTGTCTGATAAGTCCAAGATGTGAGGAGACAGGCTGCAATTGCTTGGTGATGTGGGAAACATGCTAAGAACAAGCTCAGAGACACTCTTGGTCTTATTTCACATGCGCCAAGACTCAAGACCCAGGCCCTGGGAAAGGGTTTCTGGGCCTAGTCTGCCTAGATTCACAGCCAAGCAGAATGAGATGCTGATCTCTCGTATCCCCTGACAATGTTAATAACTGGCTGCTCATTTTCATATTTGCCTGCTCAGCATGGAACGTGGAAAGCTCTTCCTCGAAGGTGGGGGGAGAAAGGGGAGGAGGGGAGGAAGACAAAGACAGCCCTGGATGAAATGCTGCTGGTGTTAAGATCTCACTAGGAACCAGAAAAGGGGGGGGGGAGTCATAGAATCCTAGAGTTGGAAGAGACCACAAGGGCCATCGAGTCCAACCCCCTGCCAAGCAGGAAATACCATCAGAGCACTCCTGACATATGGTTGTCAAGCCTCTGCTTAAAGACCTCCAAAGTAGGAGACTCCACCACACTCCTGGGCAGCAAATTCCACTGTCAAACAGCTCTTACTGTCAGGAAGTTCTTCCTAATGTTTAGGTGGAATCTTCTTTCTTGTACTTTGGATCCATTGCTCCGTGTCCGCTTCTCTGGAGCAGCAGAAAACAACCTTTCTCCCTCCTCTATGTGACATCCTTTTATATATTTGAACATGGCTATCATATCACCCTTAACCTCCTCTTCTCCAGGCTAAACATGCCCAGCTCCCTTAGCCGTTCCTCATAAGGCATCGTTTCCAGGCCTTTGACCATTTTGGTTGCCCCCCCTCTGGACACGTTCCAGTTTGTCAGTGTCCTTCTTGAACTGTGGTGCCCAGAACTGGACACAGTACTCCAGGTGAGGTCTGACCAGAGCAGAATACAGTGGCACTATTACTTCCCTTGATCTAGATGCTATACTCCTATTGATGCAGCCCAGAATTGCATTGTCTTTTTTAGCTGCCACGTCACACTGTTGGCTCATGTCAAGTTTGTGGTCAACCAAGACTCCTAGATCCTTTTCACATGTACTGCTCTCAAGCCAGGTGTCCCCCATCTTGTATTTGTGCCTCTCATTTTTTTGCCCAAGTGCAATACTTTACATTTCTCCCTGTTAAAATTCATCTTGTTTGTTTTGGCCCAGTTCTCTAATCTGTCAAGGTCGTTTTGAAGTGTGATCCTGTCCTCTGGGGTGTTAGCCACCCCTCCCAGTTTGGTGTCATCTGCAAATTTGATCAGGATGCCCTTGAGTCCATCATCAGTGGTTCTGAGATCACATCTGCCAGTTCTTTTAATACTCTTGGATGCAGTTCATCTGGCCCTGGAGACTTGAATACATCTAAACTAGCCAAGTATTCTTGTACTATCTCCTTAGTTATTCTGGGCTGTGTTTCCTCTGCTGAATCATTTGCTCCAAATTCTTCAGGTCGGGCATTGTTTTCTTTATCGGAGAAGACTGAGGCAAAGAAGGCATTGAGGAGTTCAGCCCTTTCTGTGTCCCCTGTTTGCATTTCACCATCTCCTCCTCTGAGTGACCCCACTGTTTCTTTGTTCTTCCTTTTGCTACGAACATACCCATAAAAGCCTTTTTTGTTGCTTTTAACCTCTCTAGCAAGCCTGAGTTCATTCTGTGCTTTAGCTTTTCTGACTTTGTGTCTACACGTGCTGGCTATTTGTTTGAATTCCTCTTTGGTGGTTTCCCCCCTTTTCCATTTTTTGTACACATCCTTTTTTAATCTTAACTCAGTTAAAAGTTCTTTAGATAGCCACCCTGGCTTCTTTAGGCACCTTCCATGTTTCCGTCTCATTGGTATTGCCTGATGTTGTGCTTTTACTATCTCCCTCTTAACAAACTCCCAGCCATCATGCACTCCCTTTCCTTTTAGTATTACTGTCCATGGGATCTCACCCAGCACTTCCCTAAGTTTTATGAAGTCGGCTTTCTTAAAGTCAAGAAATTGAGTCCTAGTATGCTTGGCTGCTCCTTTCCGCTGTATAGTAAACTTCAGAAGAGCATGATCACTCGCACCTAATGATCCTTCCACTTCTACCCCACTAACCAGGTCATCAACATTGGTTAGGACCAGATCTAAAATGGCTGTTCCTCTTGTTGCTTCTCCCACTTTCTGGACAATGAAGTTGTCTGCAAGGCCAGTGAGGAATCTGTTTGACCTTATGCTCTTGGCTGAGTTTGACATCCAACAAATATCCGGGTAATTGAAGTCCCCCATTACTACTATCTCCCTTTGTCGCAGGGAGAGAAGGAAGCATTTTTCTTCCTCATCCTTTCTTAAATAGTTAATAGTTCCAACCTATTCAAGGCTGGTCACATCACACTTGGAGGGTTGTGCCGCAGTCCTAGGGAGTTGAGGAGGTTAAACCTTAAACCATTAAGAGGGGACACAATAGTGGTCTTCTAATAACTGAAAGAAGGCTGATCGCCAAAGAATGGATTTTTTTGAATTCTGGTGCTGGATGAGACTCTTGAGAGTCCCATGGACTGCAAGAAGATCAAAGAAAATCAGCCCTGAGTGCTCACTGGAAGGACAGATCCTGAAGCCGAGGCTCCAAGACTTTGGCCACCTCATGAGAAGAGAAGACTCCCTGGAAAAGACCCTGATGTTGGGAAAGATGGAGGGCACAAGGAGAAGGGGACGACAGAGGACGAGATGGTGGGACAGTGTTCTCAAAGCTACCAACATGAGTTTGACCAAACTGCAGGAGGCAGTGGAAGACAGGAGTGCCTGGCGTGCTCTGGTCCAGGGGGTCACGAAGAGTCGGACACGACTAAATGACTAAACAACAAAGGACCTTTCTGGCTCCACTACTTGCAGGAACCCCTCCCACCCAAATGACTAGCACACCCCATCCCAAGGGAGAGACGGTCCAGTCTCAGAACACCTGAGGTTGTGTCAGCTGCTGGCCATCCGACCTGCCAAGGCAGGTTGCTCACTATGAGGAGTGTTTTCTCACATGGAGCATGCACAGAACAATTTGTTGCCTCTAATCACAAGAACACTGTGTGGTGGCGCTGAGGTTGGCATGACTCCTTCCTCCACAGGCAGCCTCCTGACGAATATCAAAAAGCAGGGCGGGGAAGGCAAGGGCGAAGATAAGGGAGTGGGAGATTTCACTCAACAGGAGTGCTTGATGCCCACACATCAACGCCTCACATCAAGGAGCTCTCTGAGTCACATCCACACACGCAGCCGCTTCCCCCAGCCTCACCCCAGAGCAGCTACACAGAGGCACTGCCTGCCCACCCACCCTCATCTGCACGTGCTGCATTAATAAATCAGGAAGAGTTTAGTCTTTGCAAAGCATGCAGCATGGGGGTGAGTTGTTGTTGTTGTTTGTTTGTTTATTCATTCATTTTTAAATATTTTCAAAAGCTTGCCAGTTAAAAATCAGCACAGTGAAAAAGAGGAGGGGACGTGGGAAATGACAGGGCTTGCCTGAGAAATTTCAGCTCCTGAGGCTGAACAGCAAATGATGTCTGTCTCTCCCTGCTCTACCACCACATCCCGGCCACCACCATACCACGACAAGGTGCATTTTTAATTAATTAATTTATATAAGTGGTACCTTGGTTCTCAAACTTAATCCGTTCTGGAAGTCTGTTCCAAAAGCAAAGTGTTCCAAAACCAAGGTGTGCTTTCCCATAGAAAGTAATGCAAAATGGATTAATCCGTTCCAGACTTTTAAAAACAACCGCTAAAACATGACATGAATTTTACTATCTAACGAGACCATTGATCCATAAAACAAAAGCAATAAACAGTCACACAATCAATCAATCAATCAGTAGCTGAACTGGGTTCCACACAGTCTCAAAAAAAGAAAGAAAAAAAGAGCCACAAAAACGTAAAATAAATAGCAAAAACAGACAGACCTCACCTCAGCGAAACACTCCAATCGGAAGCGTGGCACTCAAATCGGAAGTGTAACACTCAAATTGTCAGTGTAACACTCCAAATGGAAGTGTGGCACTTAAATCGGAAGTGTAGCACTCAAAAGAGAGCATGTTCAACTTCCGAAAAAGGTTCGCAAATCAGAAAACTTACTTCTGGGTTTCCAGTGTTTGGGTTCCAAGTTGTTTGAGTACCAAGGCGTTTGAGAACCAAGGTACCACTGTACTGCTCGTGTGCCAGAACAGCTTCTAGGTGGCATGCAACCATAATTAAAAACACACATTAACATTCAGGCAGCCTTAATTAAAACAGACAATAAAGCAAAGAGCTAAAAAGCATAGCAATTAAAACAGGTCTTCTAAAAAGCAATAAAACCACAAGTTTCAGGGGCATGCTTGCCTCATCCAACAGTGTCTTCAGGAGCCAGTACTGGCTGGATGGCGGCCAGTGCTTTTTCAGTCTTTCTGGGGGCACTCAAGGGTACGCAGTACAGGCACCTTCCCCCCCCCCCAGTAGAAACACTCTGGTTAAAAGTGTGGCAGTCACTGTAACAACTTCATGGGGAGTACAGTGGTACCTCAGGTTACATACGCTTCAGGTTACAGACTCCACTAACCCAGAAATAGTGTCTCCCACACTTTGCTTCAGGATGAGAACAGAAATCGTGCTCTGGCAGCGCAGCAGCAGTGGGAGGCCCCATTAGCTAAAGTGGTGCTTCAGGTTAAGAACAGTTTCAGGTTAAGAACGGACCTTCGGAACGAATTAAGTAATTAACCCGAGGTACCACTGTATTGGCACCTTTTTTTCCTATAAGAAAAGCACTGATGGTGGCACAGAATGCAGTTCCCAAGGCTGGCTACCTTTGTCCACCTGAGGCTGAAAGTCCCACCAACATCTCTCCCTGGGAATAAAAGCACTCCTAGCAATGAATTAAAACAGTGTTTCCCAACCACTGTTCCGCGGCACACTAGTGTGCCGCGAGATGTTGCCTGTAATGGTGGTGTGCCTCGAGATTTTTTTCATGAAACAAGTGTGCCTTTGCCCAAAAAAGGTTGGGAAACACTGAATTAAAACAACTGGCAGCCTGCTTCCCTTTCATGACACCCAAAGTCATCTGCCTGGGGCAACTACCTTACTCTGCCCAACAGGGACACCAGGGCATGTTGGATCTGAATGTGAGTTGCTACAGCCCGTTAATCCTCACAGGGGTAAACACCTGGGGGACAGACACAACTGTTAGGGGTCCGCCTCTTTTTATTTTTAATGGAAAGCTGGGGAAATATGTGCTATTTTAAGCTGTTTCAGTTGAACTACCCCTGCCCCATTCGTTGTAGCCCAATGCCGTCACCTGAACCCTGACTCTGCACCTCGCAAACACTCTGCTCACCTGCCCCCAAGATGGCTCAATTTCTGACTGCACTAAAAGTTATGAAGCCTTTTCTGCAGAAAGACCGTGAAGCTGAAATTTCCACAGCGACAAAGTGGACAAGAAAACTTAAGAGAAGCAACTTCTGGGGAAATAGGTCTGGGGTAACACATGACCAGCATGTGCCCAGGTTCTGGAAGAGGTGTCTTCGCTGCTGCCACCACTGCTGTGAATTCCTCCAGGAGGTTTAGGGGCTGGGAAATTTATTCGCAGCAGCAAAGTGTGAAGAGCTAAACAGTTCCTCACTGCCGCCTACTTCCTTTTGGTTATGAGAAAGCTGCAAACAGCCTGGCTCCTGACAACAAGCTGTAATTTTAATGAAGGAGGAAACAACAACAAAATATAAACCCTACAAGCTCATTCTCATACAAACACGGGGCTGCCCGCTGGTCAGAAAAAAAAGAACAGCAATCTGAAATAAAACCCATTCCATGCCCCCGCCCCAGTGCACACAACCTTTCCCAAATTCACAAGACTGGCTTTAAAAAGTCATTGTCTAATTATTTACATACCGCATTGGCCACAAGCAAATATGTGCTCAAAGTGGCTCACACAAAAATCACAAGTCTAACTACAGTAGTAATGCTGTAGTTAGAACACAATAAAGCAGATATCACAGCAATGCAGCACTAAGAAAATTAATAACCAACAATTCGCAGTTCATTTAAGAACATGAGAAGAGCCTGCTGGTCAGTGGCCGATATTCTCACAGTGGTTAAAAAGTTGCAAGCAGGATTCGAGCACATGAATCTTCCCTCCTGTGGTTTTTTCCAGCAACTGGTACTGTACTTGGAAGCATCACTGCCTCTGACTATACAGAGCAATAGCCGTTGCAGCTAGCAGCCATCAATAGCTCTCTCCTCCTCCATGAATTTGTCTAATCCTCTTTTAAAGCTCTCCAAGGGTGGAGAGTCCTCAACTTCCTGAGGGAGTCCATTCCACCGCAGAGCAGCTCTTGCTGTCAGAAAGTTCTTCATGATGTTTAGTCAGAATCTCCCTTTTTGTGACTCGAAGCCATTGGTTCGGGCCCTCCCTTCTGGAGTAGGAGAAAACAAGCTTGCTCCATCTTCCATGTGACAGCTCTTGAGATATTTGGCTATCCTATCTCCTCTCAGTCTCTTTTCCAGGCTAAACATCCCCAACTCCTTCAACTGTTCCTCCTAATGCTTGGTTTCCAGACCCTTGGTCGCCCTCCTCTGCACCCATGCCAACTTATCAACACCCTTCTTAAATTGTGGCGCCCAGAACTGGACACAGGACTCCAGGTGTGGTCTGACCAAGGCAGAATAGAGCAGAACTATTCCTTCCCTTGATCTGGACACTTCGACTTCTGTTGATTCAGTCTAATAGAATTAGCCTCCCCCACTGCATCACACTGTCGACTCAGTTAAGCTTGTGGTCCACTGACCCCTAGATCCTTTTCACATGGACTACCGGCAAGCCAGGTGTCTCCCATCTTAGTGCAGCTGGCTATTCCTGCCCAAGTATGTATGTTATAAATATGTATGTTAAACATGCATAAGGCAAAGGTAAAGGGACCCCTGACCATTAGGTCCAGTTGTGGTCGACTCTGGGGTTGCGGCACTCATCTCGCTTTATTGGTCGAGGGAGCCGGCATACAGCTTCCGGGTCATGTGGCCAGCATGACAAAGCCGCTTCTGGCGAACCAGAGCAGCGCACGGAAATGCCATTTACCTTCCCGCCGGAGCGGTACCTATTTATCTACTTGCACTTTGACGTGCTTTCGAACTGCTAGGTTGGCAGGAGCAGGGACCGAGCAACGGGAGCTCACCCCATCGCGGGGATTTGAACCGCCGACCTTCTGTTCGGCAAGTCCTAGGCTCTGTGGTTATCCCACAGCGCCACCTACGTCCCTTCAAAACATGCATACAGCTTACCAATAGGTCAAGCTGCAAATATCCATTAAGCAACTCTCTTATTCAGGCTCCTAGGGAATTGAGGGTGGGGCAACACAAGTGAAAGTAACCATCCCCTGATGGCATTCAAAGAATCTCTCACCTCTCACAGTTGTTCAGTTATTTTTAAAGTAATAAAACTTCATAGCCCAGACCTAAGAGCCGCTCAGCCGGGGAGGGTGCACAGTTCATCAGCTTAACAATATCTGAGCATGCTTAATTCCGGGCAGATGCACTCACAAGTTATTTATTTATTTATTTACAACATTTCTTACCCAACCTTCACCGTAAGGGCAGATAACAACATTACAGCATACAGACTGAAAAACAGATAAAGCTATTATAATTATAAAACAAAGCAACCCGCTCCGAATGGAACAGAACAGCATAAATCCAAAGAACAAGGTGGGTCCCGCAAAACAGAACATATCAGCCTATCAAAGGCTAGAGGAAAGAGCCACCTGCCAGGAGCAGAGATGGGGAGAGATATGGGACAGCCAAGCTAATCTGAGGCACTAAGGTCACATCCACACCACACATGTGGATCTAGAATTGGCCTCCACAGTCACTTCTATCGTCCAAATGGAAGTGCAAGGCTTTCCCCCAAAGAATCCTGGGAAATGTAGTTTACTCCACACAGAGCTAGTTCCCAGCATCCTTAACAAACTACACTTCTCAGGGTTCTTTGGGGGAAGCCATGTGCATTAAATGTACAGTGTTTGGCTCCACCTCTTCCTGAATTGATTGCATTCAAATGGGTCCTTGGGTGGGAGGCCCGTATTGGCTCACAGGCAGCCCCCTCCCCAAGGGGAGATCCAGACCCAGGGGGACAGCCCTTGGATCAGGCCCAGAGGCCATCCCCACGTCTTCCCTGTCGGAGGCCCTAGGAATGCCATTCACAGCATGAGGGCTTAAGTCACCTGCTCATCTTTCCGAGGCGTTTCCTATCATCCCTCAGCGATGCCCTTCTGCATAGCAGAAACAGGCCATTCTCTACACAAAATATGAAGCAGACACACACACACACACACACACACACACACACACACACACCCTGTGACCAGAAATGACAACATCCAGAAGCCAATGGGGGAACATTTCAACCTGCCAGGACACTGGATAAATGACCGTCAAATAGCCGTCCTGCAGCAAAACAACTTCAGAGGGAGACTGAAGCTCTGTGAAAGCGCTGGGTAGATGAAGTGTTTCAGGGCTATCCAAGTCAAAGGATTTTTAGCACACTCTTTGTTGTAATTGGCTTGTCCGTGCCAGGATCAAGAAATGTTTTGTGAATTACCACTGCTAAGTATGAGATTATCACTGCCTGCAGTCTCCCCACATTTCTTTTTTCCTCTGACCTCACTTTTTACAACCCCCACCCTGCAGCAAAACCATATGGTTTATATACCTATGACTCAGGATGAACCTGATGAAGTGGACTCTGGTCCAAAAAAACCCCTTATGCCATAAGAAATTTGTACCAGTCTTTTAAGATTCCGCAAGACCGTTTGTTGTTTTGGCTGGAAAAGAGTCACACAGCTCCTCCTGTGGAAATTAAGAACTTTGCAACTTGTAAGAACCGGTACCTTCCTCTTCCCTCCCCATACTTTCCCATCACATTTGTGGTCGTGCCTTTTACATTGCAGTTGTTAGAGACTTCAGAATACAGACCAGAATGGAAAAATCCAGGCAGCAATATTTTAATTACAAAAGTTTTATTGACTTTGGTTTATTTGTCAGACAAGCAAAGCAAAGGGGTGCATTCAGCTGCCAAATGAGAGAAAATGCCCCCGAACACCAGGGGCAAACAGTTTTTATCCCCTTAGGCAAAACAATGGTTCAACCCTTGACCCAGCCCTCAAACATTCCCCTTTATGCATATTCATTGAAGCTCAACCAATTAAATAATTGATGTTGGTCTTTCGGTTCCAGACTGCATTATACACTAGGTGGCGCTGCGAGTTTAAAATCTTTCTGACCCCTTTTACTGGTTAAATGCTCCTTGACCCCCTCCTCTTTTGTGGTTTTAACAGGTTGCTCGGCTTAGAACCTTGTGGTGGGCTAGACATCCTGGGCAAACGAACAGTTTCTCAGAACAGCTCCAAAATCCCCTGACCGCATCCTCTTGCAAACTCGCTGTGTTGCAAAAATATTGTTTTTGCAAGCAGGGGAGAGAGAAATGTCTTTTTTAGCTTTCAGCTTATAAAATGGCTCCACCCTGGCTCTCCAAAGTGGACCCAGGTGGACCCCTGGTCCTCACTCCTTCATTCCCCCCCTTTCCATCATGAAAATGCCGACCGATTATGGTTCTGCATTTTCATTTTGATGGACCTATAGGTACCACATCATAGAGAGCCAGGACATGCGTACATGTAGCTGCATTGACCAATGGCGGAACGGTTAAGTGGCAGTGGGAGGAGTGGTAGTCCACTCGTGGCATCTGTTGGGGTGACTTATTGGCAGAATGGGTTACCACTTTAGCCACTTGTAAACACCTAGTGTAGGGGTTATGGACG
The DNA here is from genome assembly GCF_965113315.1 of Podarcis vaucheri. Lineage (NCBI taxonomy): Eukaryota > Metazoa > Chordata > Lepidosauria > Squamata > Lacertidae > Podarcis > Podarcis vaucheri. Next base: position 2,151,958 of record NC_138751.1, on the reverse strand, counting down.
CCCCACTCAGTCATTAGACGGGAAAAGTTGGCATGGGAGACCAGGGAACTCTTTCCCGCTTTGGCCAATGCCAGCAAAAATACAGGAGTATCCAGAGAAGTAGGGCAGTACATACCACGCCTACCCACCAACCCCAATATTTCCATAGTTCCTCCCACCAATACTCGGGGGCCATTCCTAATGTTCTTTTACTGCTGAAGGGCCCACTGATATTCGTATTCAATTATTCGCTGGGCCTCAGGGGTGACTCTCCACCTTTTTGCTGAGGCACCCACTATATGGAGCAATTTCCCTAGAATCCCTTGTGGGTGGACTGGGCCCTCGTGTTGTCTCCTCAAGAGATTATACCCAAAAGGGGCTTCCCCCTCTTCATATATCACCATGCACCCACAAGAATATATCCACCCCTGCAACGGCCTGACACACGGGGTGACTATATCAAGGGGTTCTGGTCCCAATACCAAAAGTCCTAGTGGTGCCTCTAAATTTGCTGGAGAGCAAGTTTCTACGTTGGGGACCCTGCCTGCGGGCACCCCTCCCATCCAATTCTTCCGGAACTAGGTGCCCTGTCTGTCTACTGGGCGGCAACTCTTATGCAGCCACAAGAATACCCTGCCACATTCAAGGGTATTAGGTGTGGAGTTACCAGGCCCAGTAGTTCAGGTAGTATTCTGGGATTTAGGGAGGCTTGAGCCACTACGACAACCACAGGTGGGGCTGCAGAACTTACAGGCACCTGTTCAGTAATTTTAATGTGCACCTGATTATCAAATGGGGTTGGTACAGTGCTCTACCCTGCAACCAGCAGGCTATTCTCCCACAACTACAAGAGCGGTCGACCAATCCTGCAGCTCCCCGGAGGAGCCACATCCAAGTGCGCTGGGCAATGCAGTGAATAAAGAGCCACAGTGGGAGAGTGGGATGCTGTACTGCGGCCGCCCTATTGAACCCTCGTTCCCAAGAGCCTACGAGTATGCCGTCTCTTACCACCGGCAAGACAAACCAGTCATAGCAGAGGTCAGCAGGCCAATAGGGTTGGTATGGTTCGGTAGGGTCAGGGCAATAAGACATTAGCAAGTCAATAAAGAAAATAAGAGAGAAAAGAGAAAGTCTTTGTAACTGTCCTTGTGATGATTAGTCGCAGGATCTCGTTGCCCGTGGCCTAACGCTTTTTCCCTGGTAGCGTCAGACACAAGGTGATGATCAACTTCAGAGGGTCAGCAGGATTTCTCTTGCAAGTCCAGACACCCTTCTTCAGATGCGTGTGATGTACCCAGGGGATCACCTCGACTACTTTCACTGCAGTTGGGGATGAGGGGGTCGCCAGACGCTGTCACCCAGAGGAACTGGTGAACCGGCTCAGCGAGACTGCCGCGGGACTGCAGGTGTACGCTCGAGGGAATACCTGGAAAGGAAGCAAACACACACACACAACAAACACAGGGATTGCACTTGTTCTTGGGTGATGTGATCTCCCATCTGCCCCAAACTGGCGGGGATGTCTCGGACGAAAGGGGTTGGCCTGCCATATAGAAGTTCAAAGGGTGATAGTCTCAGTCTCTTGGTTGGCGCACAGGGCACAGTTTTGGGATATAGCAGCAGTTAGTTATAGCAGCAGTTAGTTGAGATAGAATATTCTCCCAACGTGTGCTTTAGCAGCTGGGCCTCCCAAATGGGTGGACTCGTGGTAATTCTTTACAATTGTGCTGGCCAGATGTTGGGGCACAAAAACACGGCTGTCTGGTCCTTCCTGGAGCGTTGCTCCTTCTTGGCTGGTCCACTGCTGTTCATCAAGGGTGTAACGTGGTTCCACATCGTCTGGAGTGAGTTCTGGGATTATTCTTTTGGCATAGCAGGCATTTCCTGGAAATCTGGGCCGCCAGTTGATAAAGGTTGGCTATATAGACATACTTCTCCAGCTGCTTGGTTGTGGCATCTAGCCTCATGTGGGTGGATACATAGTATCTGGTTTGTCAGCAGTGCTCAAGATCCCTTCTGGGACCACTGTTCCAATAACTGAGGCGGGGCCGGTTCCCGGGCTGCTTCCTTGGCCACTCTGTCTGCCAATCGATTTCCTCTGGCCACTTCTCCTGGTCCAGTCTTGTGTCCATAACCTCAATGCAATCGTGCGTCTGCTCCTCACCTTCTCCTACCGGCAACAGGGTAGCTGGGTTGAGGGCGGTGGTGACCACTGGTGGAGGTTTCAGAGCTGCCTCACAAGCTGCATTATCTGCTTTCCGGTTGCCTCTGGTGACCATGTCCCAACCTCTATCATGGCCTTTGCAGTGCATGTTTCTAGTAACGTCTCAACTTCTGGAACGTATGGGCGCCATGCGCATGCAGGGTTAAGAAGGCATATTTAGAATCAATATAGATGTTAGCCTTGCATCCAGCTGCCAATTGCATGGCAATGCCTTTCGCTGTTGGACTTCACCTCAGAGGACAAATAACTCTTGGAGACTTTGGCCTCCTCAGAACTCTTGGAATGGCTTGCCTGGCCTGCACCCCCACTTTTGGGTGCTCCATTGCCTGAGGAACAGCTTGCAACTGCCTTTTCAGCCTTTCTCCAACACACAGTGCATCACACAGATGCGTTGAACCGTAGAAACAACTTCCCAAAGCAGCCTCAGCCCCCTCTGGGCTTGGTACTCAGCCCCCTCTGGGCTTGGTCTCCACTGCAGCCTGACATGCCGTCTTCAATCCCTGCCACGCAACCCAGGGCTTCTCTAGAGCATCAGCCACGTCTCCTTCACAAGCCTCCACTGCGCCTGTAAACTTCTTAATGGGCTGGGCAAAGCCTGTTTCAGCCTGTGTACTTTCCCATAGTTGCTTTTCTGCCAGCCAGTAATACATGCGTTTTGACCAGGCTTCCCAATTGGCTCCATGCAGCCTTTCACAGGGGTAATTCTTATGGCCTTACTGTTGCTGAACAGGCATCTTCCTCCCCCTTGGCCGCGGGTCTCTGAATGGCTACGGCGGACCCCTCGGGTCCCTGGCCTGTGAGCCATTGCTGTGCCTAGCACTGCTGCCTTTTCTTTCCTCCACTGCTTTTTCTCCCTCTTCTCAGCCTCTCCTCTTTGTTCAAACACCTTCTAAACGATGGCCATGACCTGAAATCTGGACATGCCCTGGAACCCAGGCTGTTTTTGGATTTTGGTTCTAATGTCCTTTGCACATTGTCCTATGAGGGAGGCATTTACCATTAACTCATGTGCAGGGAGTTCAAAGTCAAAGGGGGTCCAAATTCTGTATGCCTCCATCAGGCGTTCCAAGAAATTCTAAAGCCTGTGTATTAATTCTCCTCCTTTCCTCTGAGGTAAAGAGAGTGCTCAGCAATTGCTGACAATCTGCCCAGGTAGCCTCATGCGCTGCAAATATAGAGGACCGCAAGTCCACAACTGCCTGGGATGGTAGTGAAGGGGACATATTGAAGGGTGAACGGAGGCGCAGGGAGTGGCTTGTCCCAAACTACACGAAGGGGGGGTCAGGACTTCTGCTTCTCCTGCCTCTGCGGTGGACCTGGACCGCTTTATGTGCTCCCCCAATGCTTTGCCTCAAATATTGCAATAAGCTTCTGCAGCTTCTCGATACATAGTGGTCAAACTTCTGTATTTGTTCATCCTTTCCCTCAATTCTTTAAGGTTGGGGTATATTTTGTTCAGGATCTGGTCACTGGGCTCTGCCTCGTCTACATCTGGGGTGTCTGGCAGCCCCCCTTTCCCGCTTCGGCTCCTGGGGGCCACATATCGGGGCGGCGGTGGAGCTTTGGGGATATGGGGCTGTCCCTGTCCTCCCAAGGGGGCCACCACGGCACTTGGATCATATGGGGGTGGGGCCAGGACCTTTGCCTCGGATCCCTGGTAAATGGGCTTCTTGAGGCGTTTTCCTGCCTGTGCTCCTTAATTTTGAATTGATCAGTCTTATATTTCTTCAGCCAGGGGGGTGGGGGGGTTTCTCTATTATCACGTGAACCTCTAGAACTTCATCCATGTTCACAAACTCATGCAAGTTAAATGGAGAAAGTTCTTCTTCCTCTTTTAGTTTTATGCAGTTTTTTTGTGTTTTGTTTTTTTTTTTTCATCTGTTCCCTCATCCTTTTTCTGTGGCAACTAACTTGTCAACTGTGGTGGCCACAAAGATGCAGGTCTTCTCTTGAGGTTTCTCTGCCTGAGTCTCAAACCAGGGGTCTGCTGCAGTGTTCTCTGAGACACACCTGAGCACTGAGCCATCCAGCTGGTGCCTGGTTAAGGACACCAATTAAATTGACCTCCCTGTCTCAGCTATAACTGCTATAGGTCTAAAACCATTTCGTATTCCCTAGCCATAGACCACCTCTCACTGGTCATCAGAGAAACTAGGGCACTACTGGTGGTTTCCCTGATGTGTTCCAAACTGCCGCTGGTCACATAGATACCCAGCTCTTCCCTAGCTAAGTTCTGGGATTTAGCTTGCCCTCCCTGGTCAAGCTGTACTTACTATCAAACTTACAGCTCAGCAGAGAACCCTCCAGCTCTGCCTGGCTGAACTCTTGCCTTCATTGAGGTCCAGAGATCTGAAAGCTTTGTATGCACTCTGGTTCTGTATATTAACTTGGATAACCTAAGGGATCTCTGGAGCGATCCCCTCCATCGCTCCCAAATCTGAATCTGAGTCTGAAACTCTTCTCTAAGTAACTACTCAGCCTCAAAAGATACTCCTTGTTGCCCTGTCCCAGCTAGGGCCCCTATGTTTCTTCCCAGTTCAATGCTGTGTCCAGTCCAGTTCACACATAGTGTGTAAGCGTTCTGGCGTCATCACAACGCCATAGTTTCCGCTGAATCCTTTTTTGAAATTGTTCAGCATGCACTTTAGGGGAGTTATTAGACCTTTTGAGCCACTCCCTCCCATATTTAATATGGCCCTTGTGCAGCGTCCCCAAACACCAAACAAACACACATAAACTTCCCAATTTTCCTCGCCCAGTCGAACTCGCGCTGCTGGGAAGCGCAATACTTATTGGTTCTACCCCAGGGGAATACCCTGGGGTTACACATACACACGCACCAAGTGCCTCTTTCACTGGACGCTGCACCACACAAACTAGCCTCCCGGTTCCCCCCCCCCCTTTTTCCTTTTTGCCTTCCTTTAAATCCTTAAGCGTGGGTGGGTATCAGGGGCCAATCCTTCCCTTACTGCCACCAAACACGCTTGGGCATGTGATCAGGATGCCCCTTCCCCTTTTTAATTACAAGGGGGTCTCTGTCTTCCTCTGTCCCCAGGGCCCTTTGTCATGTACTCACCAGCCGGCTGGACTCTGCCCTGTCCTGTCAAGCTCGGTCCTTCAATCCATTGCCTTCTCTTCCAGGATCCAGCAGAAGGGTCAAATTGGCTTCGCCCTCCTCCGAAGAAAAGCCTCGGTGGCGCCAGGATAAGCGGCCTATTGGCCCTTCCCCTGTGTCCTGCCTAGAAAAGGACAAGGGAGCTGCCTTCTGGTCTTTTTGAGGACTTAAGGTCCCTATCCGAGTCACGCAAGCACCAGAAATGTTAGAGACTTCAGAATACAGACCAGAATGGAAAAATCCAGGCAGCAATATTTTAATTACAAAAGTTTTATTGACTTTGGTTTATTTGTCAGACAAGCAAAGCAAAGGGGTGCATTCAGCTGCCAAATGAGAGAAAATGCCCCCGAACACCAGGGGCAAACAGTTTTTATCCCCTTAGGCAAAACAATGGTTCAACCCTTGACCCAGCCCTCAAACATTCCCCTTTATGCATATTCATTGAAGCTCAACCAATTAAATAATTGATGTTGGTCTTTCGGTTCCAGACTGCATTATACACTAGGTGGCGCTGCGAGTTTAAAATCTTTCTGACCCCTTTTACTGGTTAAATGCTCCTTGACCCCCTCCTCTTTTGTGGTTTTAACAGGTTGCTCGGCTTAGAACCTTGTGGTGGGCTAGACATCCTGGGCAAACGAACAGTTTCTCAGAACAGCTCCAAAATCCCCTGACCGCATCCTCTTGCAAACTCGCTGTGTTGCAAAAATATTGTTTTTGCAAGCAGGGGAGAGAGAAATGTCTTTTTTAGCTTTCAGCTTATAAAATGGCTCCACCCTGGCTCTCCAAAGTGGACCCAGGTGGACCCCTGGTCCTCACTCCTTCACAGTCACACAGGTAGGGATTTGATTGTTTTTTTAACATGCGCATCGTGCTAATAAAGTTTAGAGGTTTTGTTGTTGTTGGCATCTGTCTGTCTCAAGAGACAATGGAAAGCGCCTCCAGGTGTGAAGTCAAACTGCTGTGCTAGCAGCACTGAAGAGACCTCTGCAAGATGCAAGCCTGGGCAAAATTGGCACTTTTACAAGTTTCACGTAATGCCGCCACCACATCTGTAAGAACTTTAGTGTAGCAGCACCAACACTTTGGAACTCCCTTCCTATTGATATCAGATAGGCAACCTCACTGTTCTTTTCGGCGCCTGAATACATTCTTAATTTAGACAAGTCTACCCAGTTGTGTGGGTGGCACTGTGGGTTAAACCACAGAGCCTAGGGCCTGCTGATCAGAAGATCGGCGGTTCGAATCCCCACGACAGGGTGAGCTCCCGTTGCTTGGTCCCTGCTCCTGCCCACCTAGCAGTTCGAAAGCACATCAAAGTGCAAGTAGATAAATAGGTACCACTCCGGCGGGAAGGTAAACGGCATTTCCGTGTGCTGCTCTGGTTCGCCAGAAGCGGCTTAGTCCTGCTGGCCACATGACCCAGAAGCTGCACGCTGGCTCCCTCGGCCAATAAAGCGAGATGAGCGCCACAACCCCAGAGTCGGCCACGACTGAACCTAATGGTCAGGGGTCCCTTTACCTTTACCCAGTTGTGTAGAAAGCTTGCATGAGTTTTACTGTACTTTGAGGTGTCCAAACTTTTTCAAAGAGGGCCGGATTTGATGAAGTGAAGGGCCATGGGGGCCAACCAAAGGGCCAACCACAGTTTTTGACCTTTTGAAGTTGTTGAACTTTTTTTTAGGATTTTACCTCAAAATCAATAGCCCCCTCCCCACACTCACAATTTAAAGGCCATAGATTGGGGTGCCCAAACTTTTTTCGAAGAGGGCCAGATTTGATGAAGTGAACATGTGTGAAGGCTGACCAAAGTTGTTGAGCTTCTTTTAGGATTGAAGTTGTTAAGGTTTCTTTAGGATTTTACCCCAGGAAATAAACTGCCACAGGGGACAGATTAAACCGACCGGTGGGCCAAATTAGGCCCCCGAAACGGACTTCGGACATGCCTAGTTAGTCTATTCTCTTTTGGCTTTCAACTTTCAGTGTATTTTAAAATATGGCTTTCAATGTTTTAACTTTTTGTAAACCACTTTGAGTTTTTTCCTTAGCAGCCAAGGAGTCTATAATTTTTTAATATAACAAATAAACAAAACAAACAATTAAAAGTGGATTGCCCGTTGCTCAGGGCAACATGTTTTTTAACGGGAAGACAGCAAAATAATGTGGGAGGTGTGTCCCACCCCCAATTTTTTTTTTTTACCTGTAAGCTCACAAAGGCTGCTGGGATACAGTGCAGTCAGTTGGGGCAGTAAAATGTGGCTGGTCTTGCAAGCTATAAAATGGGTTCGTCGTTCAAGTGTTATCAGTTCCACCATTCCAGGAAAGGCCCTTGAAAAGAAAAGAAAAATGGCTGGAGGACATCCATGGCAGGGACATGATTTGAACCCGTTCCTTAGCAAATTCCTACCCATCTGAGATCCCCCAATTTTGTTAGTGACAGAGAGAGTATATAACATATCGACACAGTGGTGGGATGTGCAAAAAAAAGGTTAAACCTCCCTGCCCAGCCCAGCGCCATGACAGAAATACAAATCCCTCCCTTCCTTTTTTTTTAAAAAAATATTTTTATTGCTTTCCCCCCCAGATAGATATGTGCAGTCAATTTATACAAAGAAACATCAACAACAAAGAAAAGAAAAAAGAAAAAAATGGATCATTTCAAAGCTTATTTCAGTGTTCTATCGGACTTCCCCACATCTCCCTCACAATGCATTCTTAACAATAAAAATATCAGCAAATTATGACCTTGTTTCATGCGTTTCTTTTATACTTTCAGAAGCTTACGTTTTAGTTTAAATTACTTATTGTCAATAAGTATATCATTTTATAATATCATTATAATATCATTTTAAACATTTAAACATTGGTCCTTTCATTATTTATTATTTAGTTTCATATGTCATCCACTCTCATTGCTGGAGCTAATCTTTCCAAATCATGCGAATTCTTAAGATTCATATAATTTATAAAGCTTTTGCAAATAGTCCTTAAATTTTTTCCAGTCCTCCTCGATTGTTTCTTCTCCCAAATCTCGGATCCTGGCAGTCATCTCGGCCAATTCAAATCCCTCCCTTCCTCCCTGCTCATTACATTGACAATTTAATGGGTGGCCACACTCTGCCACGTGGCCCCCGGATGGCTTAGTCACGGGTGAATGTGGCCCCTGGGCTCAGTAGGATCAGGCAGCCCTGCTTTGAAAGGACACCGGAATTCATTTTAAAATCCATCACAAATGGGCTTCATTTTCCTCTGGGTTGTTTTCCATTTTGCTCATTCCCCTGACACGATTCTTTGCTTGAATCAGATTTTCTACTTCTCTCTCTGAAGTGTATAAATATGCAATACTATATATATATCTCTGTAGGAAATACCCCGTTTCCTACAGAGCTTGTGGTTTCTGCTGCGGTTGCTCCCCTTCTAAAACGAACTTTATCAGGAATTTCCTGCTGTTTGGCGATTCCCCGGTTTAACTTCCTTCTTTCCCTTTTTACGCTTTGGGCAAGCTCTTGGTTCCCTGCTTTGCTCAATCATTTGATTTTTCTGCAAGCTATTAGGGGCAATCAGCCTGGTTTTCCTCCTGCTCACTCTATTATTTTATTTTATATCCTTCGTGTTTGCCTCACTCCTGTCCTGGTCTGATCCAGCAGCCATGCCCTTAATCGTGGCTATTATTTTTATGGTAGAAAATGGCAGTTACAGGTGCCACATTGGAAAGAAATCCAACAGCACACGCTGCCTATTGACATCAGGCTGCCCTCTTTTGGGCACCTGCTAAAATACATTTTTTCCAGGCAAACCTGCCCAGATATCATAGACATGTGTTACCATCAGGCTATTATTACCTTAATCCTAGCTTTATATGCATGGGGGGGGGGGAATGTTTTAAATAGTTCTCTTTTTTTAACCGGTTTTGCTAATATCTGTTATTTTTAATCAAAGGATGCATCAACTTTCTTAAATAAATTAAGTTAAACGGCAGAACTGGAAACATTTGAGCAGAAAACTTCAGTCGTAAAATGGGCGAAACTGAATTCTGAGGTAAAAATCTGAGGGGGTCACGTGGCCTTTTGGGCGGGAAATACTCGCAGCGCCCGTCCTCTGGCAAAGGAGACGCTTGGCGAAGGAAAAAGGCGGGAACAATCTGCGCATGCGTTACCAGAGGGGGGGACTCATCGGCCGGCGACTCATCGGCCGGCGAAGTGGAAGGAGACGGTGCGCCTGCGCACTGAAAGCACGTGAAGCCCCCTTCCTCCCCGCGCGGGTTCAGCGCTTCCCTCGGCTTGGGAAGCCGGAGCACGCGCAGACGAGGCGAGCTTCCCGGCGCGCCTGCGCGTAGCGGTTCAGGGGGCGGCAGCGGCGAGAGCGAATGGGGTGGGATCGAAAGGTCGCCGGGAGAGGGCGGGGCGGGGCGGGGCGGGGCGGGGGGAAGCCCCAGCCGGAGGAGAGCGGAGCATGCGCCGTGCGCGGCGGGGGGCGGCTGGGCGCATGCGCGGCGGCGGCGGCGGCGCTGACAGGGAGCGAGGCGGCTGAGGTGCGCGCCCGGATGGCGGCGTCCGGGGCGAGGAAGCCCAGCTCCCCGCGGGACTCGGAGGCCGAGGTCTGGTCCCGCCGGGTGAGGGAGCTGGTCAGCTCCGAGCCGGCCAGCCGGCTCTGCTTCGAGTGCGGCCAGCGGGGCGTCACCTACGTGGACATTACCATCGGCAGCTACGTCTGCACCGCCTGCTCGGGGGCGCTGTGAGTGCGGCGGGGGGCGGGGCCACGCCGCTATGCGCGGGGCCAGGGGGCGGGGCCACGCCGCTATGCGCGGGGGCGGGGCTATTTCCACGCGGAATGCCTCCTGGGGGCGGGGCCAAGGGCGGGGCGTTGGAGACCCTTCCTCAACCTGGCGCCCTCCCAGCTGCATCAGGGACCCCATGGGGGAAGGGGTTAATGGTTATAATAATGTAACGGTAATTTAATATCTATACCCGGTTTCCCCAGCCACTCTGGGCAGCTTCCAACCGAATATTAAAAACAATACAGCGTCAGACATTAAAAGCTTCCCTAAGCAGGGCCACCTTCAGATGTCTTCTAAAAGTCAGAGAGTTGTTTATTTCCTTGACATCTGATGGGAGGGCGCCACCACCAAGAAGGCCCTGTGCCTGGTTCCCTGTAACTTCTCGCAGGGAGGAAACCGCCAGAAGGCCCTCGGAGCTGGACCTCCGTGTCCGGGCAGAACGATGGGGGTGGAGACGCTCCTTCAGGTATACTGGGCCTTTGAGGCCGTTTAGGGCTTTCAAGGTCAGCACCAACACTTTGAATTGTGCTCGGAAACATACTGGTTTGTTTGTGTTGTTGCCCTTGTTTTTATTATGTGTTTCGATCTTATGAACTGCCTTCAGATCTACCTTCAGAAAGGCGGTATACAAATTTAATATATAAATAACAAAATCAGCCCCACAGCCAGCCTTGGCCGAGGGTTGGGGGCTGTACTCCAAAACCGCTGAGGGGCTCCAGGTTGACTCCAGGTTGACTGAAGGCTAGACGACCTTTGGATTTGCTTGTCACCTCTGTGATGTATATGAGACCACCTGGCGAAATCATCTGGAGGCTTTGGACGTGAGACAAGTCTTGCGGGAGGAGTGCAGTGGCTCCTCCAGGGCACCGTCCTGTTCCCACAGTGGCCAACCAGATGTCCCAAACGAATGGAAGAAACCCACAAGCAGGACTTAAGCGCAACAGCATCTCTCCCCATTCGCGACCCTCAGCAAACTGCGGGAGTTATAAAGCAGCAAGTAAAATTTTAGACGCGGGCGGCGCTGTGGGTAAAACCTCAGCGCCTAGGACTTGCCGATCGCATGGTCGGTGGTTCGAATCCCTGCGGCGGGGTGCGCTCCCGCTGCTCGGTCCCAGCGCCTGCCAACCTAGCAGTTCGAAAGCACCCCTGGGTGCAAGTAGATAAATAGGTACCGCTTACTAGCGGGAAGGTAAACGGCGTTTCCGTGTGTGCTGCGCTGGCTCGCCAGATGCAGCTTCGTCACGCTGGCCACGTGACCCAGAAGTGTCTGCGGACAGCGCTGGCTCCCGGCCTCTAGAGTGAGATGAGCGCACAACCCTAGAGTCTGTCAAGACTGGCGCGTACGGGCAGGGGTACCTTTACCTTTAAAATTTTAGAAACTGTGCGCACAATTAAAAGGAGGGCAGCGGATGACGAAACAGAGAGAAGGCACCAGCGATTTGGAAGAGGCCTTGTTTGCGCTTTGTGTGGGGTACAGAAGGACCTCTGGGATAGTGCGGGATTGGCCGCTGCAAGACGGCGCAATGCATCCTGGGCCGCTCCCTGGTGCTGGCCGCGCTCTTTGGCCTTCGCTGGCCAGTGGGAGGCAGAGGCATCTCTTCGCTAAAACAAATAAGAGTTTCATAAGCTCCCCTTTGAGCGGAAAGGCAGGTTAAACACCTTTGACCAAAGTAAATAGAAACTCAGGTTGTTGCCCTGGATGGTGGGGTATGGCTGACATGAGAGGGAGGGTGGAAAAAAAGGAATCTGTGGAATACTTTTAAGCCAGCCGTTGTCAACCTGGCGAGTAAAGGCGGCATGGTAGAATTGTGTAGAATTATGCCTGGCATAGAGAAAAGCTTTTCTCCCTCTCTCACAACGCTGGTACCCGAATGCTGGAAGCTTCAGGACAGATAACTGGAAGTCTGTCTTCACACGGAGCATAGTTGAACTGCGGAACTCCCTCCCACCGGAGGCAGTGATGGCCAACAACCTGGATGGCTTTAAAAGAGGATTGGGCAAATTCACGGAGCAGGAGAGGGCTTTCAATGGCTACTGGATGGTCAGCGGTAGCAATGATTCTGACCACCAGTTGCTGGAAAGCACAGGAAAGGGAGAGTTGCTCTTGTGTTCGTATGCTGCTTGCAGATTTCCCCATCATGGGCATCTGGTTGGCCTCTGTGAGAACAGGAGGCTGGGCTAGATTGTCTTCTTAAATTGTCGTGATATGAGTCCTTACTTTCTCTCCCCGCTGCCCCACCGAGGTTGTCCAGATCCCTAATCCAGGTTTGCTCCCTGAGGAAGTTCTCCCCACATGGGGTTCCTCCTCTCTCCATGGCATTCTGGATATTTCATTTCCCACCCTCTTAATAATTAACTGCCACGGGCAGAGATAATCCTTGCATCAGCAGGTCAGAGCGCTAGGGGACAGTGCCATGAGGAGCCCAGTGGGGCAGAGTCGACATCTAGGCTCTCTTCCCTGAGGGCCCAGGCCTCTCCTGGATTCTGCAGCTTTGGATGCACAGCATTGTCTGCGCTTTCTTGGCAGCTCAGAGAGCTGTCAACATCATTCTCTTCACCAAGGTGTCTCTCTTGCAAAAGCACACACACTTTGCTGAACTCAAAGGCCTGGTTTCTCCTGCTCTCCCCTAGAGAGCATCTACTCAGTGGCTATAATCAGCAGGAGCTTTTCTCTTTGCTGTGTTTCCTGCATTACTTGGACTAGCCACTGTGATTCACGCGATGGTCACCTCCAAACTTGACTACTGTAACTCGCTCTTTGTGGGGCTGCCCTTGAGACTGACCCAGAAACTCCAGCGGGTGCAGAATGCCGCAGAGAGACTCCTTACGGGGTCCTTGCAGCGGAATCACATTCACCCGGTGCTATACCAGCTGCCCTGGCTCCCGGTAGAGTACAGGATCAGGCTTAAGGTGCTGGTTTTAACCTTTAAAGCCCTATACGGCCTAGGACCCTCGTACCTACGGGACCGCCTCTTCTGTTATGTCCCACGGAGGACCTTACGGTCTTCAAACAAAAACATCTTGGAGGTCCCGGGCCACAGAGAGGTTAGGCTGGCCTAAACCAGAGCCAGGACTTTTCCAGCTGTGGCCCCAATCTGGTGGAACGCTCTGTCCCAAGAGACCAGGGCCCTGCGGGACTTGACATCTTTCCGGAGGGCCTGCAAGACAGAGCTGTTCCACCAGGCCTTTGGCCAGGGCACAGCCTGACTCCCTCCTTCAGCAATCCTTGCAGAACTCTAGCACAATGGTTGCCTTTGAATTGATTTTAAAATGATTTGATTTTAGAATGCTGTGTTACTTTTATTGTTGTTAGCTGCTCTGAGCCCGGCTTCGGCTGGGGAGGGCGGGATATAAATAAAAAATTATTATTATTATTATTATTATTATTAGATGACCCTTGGGGGTCCCTTCCAGCTCTACAGTTTTGTGATTCTTCTCCCCCATCCCACCCCTAATGCAGCCGTGGCCTGAACCCCCCTCACCGGGTCAAGTCGATCTCCATGACGACCTTCACAGAGAGCGAGGTGCAGTACCTCCAGACCCGTGGGAACGAGGTGAGTCGGGGGCCACCTGGGGCCTTCATGGCAGTTGTGTCCTGCTTTCTCACATGTAAATATAAGACAATTTATAATAGCAAGGTGGTGAGCTCGGTTTGGTGACTGAGGAGGCCAACGGAAGCCACAAGTGAGGTTTCAGAGGGTGGGCAGGTGATGCTCCTCTCCTGCTGTACTCGGCTCAAGCCCACTCACTTCCCAAAGAACCCCAGAGTTCTGAATTGCAGTTTATTCCTCATATGCATTGATAAGAACCCGTATCTTTTTGTGCGGCAGCATCTAAACTTTGGAATTCCTTGCCTATTGACATCAGGCGGGCAACTTCCCCGTACTTTTCCAGCTCTTGCTAAACAGCATTCTTGTTTAGGCAAGCCTGCCCGGTCGATTTGTGTTTTAATCCCTGTTTAATTTTTTTTGATTCTTTATATAGTAGCTTTTCTTGATGATTCTATTGTTTCTCTCTCTCTCTTTGTATACCTCTTTGAGTTGCCCCTTCTCTTACAAGCAAGCAGTGTCTAAATCTTACGAAGTAAATAATTCTGGGCCCCCTCCCCACCCCAGGCCTGTCGGAAGATCTGGTTGGGCACCTTTGACTCGCGGACGTCTCTGCTGCCAGATTCCCAGGACCCTCAGAAAGTGAAGGAGTTTCTGCAAGAGAAATACGAGAAGAAGAGATGGTGAGAATGACAGGAGCCTGTTCTTCAAGGGGAGCTCAAATCCCGGGAGCTTACTGGGTGGTAAAGGTCTCAGATGAAATTCTGCAAACTGGCGTGGGCTGTTTATTTTCACGTCTTGCTCCAAAGGCGAAATGTTGACTTTTCACCCACCCAAGGGATGAGAGGGTGGGGAGGTTATCCTGGGCGGTGGTCTATCCTCTCCTATGGCTTCCCCCTGCAGGTACATCTCCCCAGAGCAAGCCAAAAGCCTCCCCTCGCTGACATCCCAAAGCTCCACGGTGGAAGTGAAGACGCTGCTGGGAGACTCGGGGGCGATGCCTACAGCAGCCAAACCTGGCCAGGTTGGGAGTATCGGGCATCCTTCGGCCTCGACTAAGTCGCTCAGAAATTCTTTCCATTCGCTGGCCAGCCCAGGCTAGGCCCCTACCCTGTTTCACAAGCTCTGATATCAGGTTTCTGGCAGCTGTTGGGGAGTAGCAGGGCAGGGGGCGGTGTGCTGTAGTTTGCAGTGTTCGGGGCTTGTGTAATTTGGAGAAAATTCAAGCAAGAGACAGTGAGAAACGAGAAATTCATGGAGGATAAGGCGTAGGGACGTGGGTGGCGCTGTGGTCTAAACCTACAGAGCCTAGGGCTTGCCGATCGGAAGGTTGGCAGTTCACAGAACTGCATAATACAATAACAAACAAAAGCAACACTGCCCCCTCGCCCCAGTTTAAAAGGCCATATACTGCCAAAGGTCTGGTTATAGAGGAACATTTTCACCTAGTGCCTCTCAACAACCAACAATCCATCCTGCCCCACAGAAACAGTAGATTCTGAAACTTTGCTCAAGTTTGAAGCTTTGCTCAAGTTTGAAGCTTTGCTCAAGTTCAAAATAAGCATGGCCTGCCAGGGAGACCTTTGTGACACCCTCTTCTAGCCGTTGTGTATTCTTTGTGTGCAAAAGCCACATAAAGCTATCTCCTTATGATCCAACAATATACAGCCCGGGGCACGGTATTCTCCCTTAGCACCTCAGTGGGCCACAACTTGCTTCAGAGTGCATTTGTGGTGCATGCCGGGCTCGGGGGGGGGGGGAGATCTCTTCCTGGGCAGGATCCCGGCCTTTCATTCTGACCGGCTTTCCTTTTTCCAGATTGCAGACAGGAGCCAGCCGCAGGGCCCCCAGCCAGCCAAGAAAGCCAGTATGGACCTCTTGGCCGACATTGGGGGAGACCCCTTTGCTGCCCCTCAGCCTGGACCTGCCTTCACAGCCTTCCCTGCTTTTGGGAGTGAGTAACTTCTTGTGGCTCGCGGGAGCCTCCTTATCACACCAGAGAGGGGGTGGGTGTGTCTGGCTGGGCAGTTTTGATCTGGAGGGAGTGTGTTAACTGAAGAGGCTTCAAAATGGGCATGGGGGGGGGGATCCCAAGCAACCAGGGAGTTGGGGGAGCTGCCTTTTCCACCATGGGGAAGGAAAAACAATACACTTTTGGCTCCTTGACTTAGAGCAGGGTTTCCCAAACAGTCTCTGGCTGGGTTTTTTTTTTGGGGGGGGGACTACAACTCCCATCATCCCTCGGTACCAGGACCAGTGGTCAGGGATGATGGGAGTTGTAGTCCGAAAACAGCCAGAGCGCCAATAATCATAATAATAATTTATTATTTATACCCTGCCCATCTGGCTGGGTTTCCCCAGCCACTCGGGGAGGCTTCCAACAGAATATTAAAATACAATAGCCTATTAAACATTAAAAGCTTCCCTAAAGAAGGGCTGCCTTCAGGTGTCTTCTAAAATATGGTAGTTTTTCTCTTTGGCAAGTTTGGGAAACCCTGATTTAGAGAACGGACCGCTAAGACGCAGGATGTGTGCACAAACCTGGTGTTGGTGAGAACGTAATTCTGCAGTACAGTGGTACCTCGGGTTACATACACTTCAGGTTACAGACTCCACTAACCCAGAAATAGTGATTCAGGTTAAGAACTTTGCTTCAGGATGAGAACAGAAATTGTGCTGCAGTGGCGCAGCGGCAGCGGGAGGCCCCATTAGCTAAAGTGGTGCTTCAGGTTAAGAACAATTTCAGGTTAAGAACGGACCTCCGGAACAAATTAAGTACTTAACTCGAGGTACCACTGTAGCTCTTATTGCTTTCCTGTGGAATTACAAATAGGGGTGAAGAAGGTGTGACGGGGTGGGGAGTATTCCTGCCTTGCCAAGGGGTTGGACTGGATGACCCTCAGGGTCCCTTCCAACGCTTACGATTCTATGAGAACGTTCTCCCTTTTCTCCTAATGCCCGGTACTCAGATTTGCTCGAGGAGGTCAGAGCCCTAGACTTGGAGGGTTGGAGGCCCCTGCGATGCGGGAGGAAATCCATCGGCGGTAGATTCAGGACAGGCCAGAGAAGGAACTTAACCCATGCACAACACTGCGGCTAAATAACCCCTCTTGCACTCTCTCTCTCAGGCCAGGTGCCAGCCCAGGCAGCCTTCACCAGTTTCGATGCCTTTGGAGGAAGTCCTGCCGGAGTGACCTTTGGGGACGCGTTAGCCGCCAGCCACAGCCCTTTCCAGAGCCAGCCCATGGCAGCGGGTAACATGCCCCGTAAGTGCACTGTTTATCATTACTACTATATTGTCCATTCCGTTTATATTCCACCTCCCCTATAGTTCCTCACCCCCCCCCCCCATTTTATCCTTGTTTTGTTCCTCGTCAGCAGGCGGAGACTGTTTTACTCCCACAGGCCTTTGGGAACTGACAGGTTTTTTTCTACTACCTGCATTTTAACAGATTTGCTTTTGCATTGCTTTGATTCTGTTGCATTAAAGCTGAAAACATATGCCGTATTTTTCGCTCCATAAGACGCACCTAGTTTTTAGAAGGGGAATGCAAGAAAAAAAATATTCTTTAAAGGGAGCGCTGAGCAGAGACTGTATGCATCCCAGGCTCTGCTCAGCGTTCACTTTCACGAGCCGCGTGGAGCGTGTGTGCGGCGCTTGCAGGCTTTTCCCCGAGGAGGGAGAAGGCCAGCCCATCACTGACGTGCTGCCCTTCTCCCTCCTTGGGGAAAAGCCCCCAAGAGCCGCGCACACGCTCCACTCGGCTCGTGAAAGGGAGCGCGGCTCTTGGGGGCTTTTCCGGGAGGTGGGGGAAGGGACTGAGGGGCTAAGCCAGAATCTAGAACAGCAAGAGGGAGCGCTGCGCATTGATCCCTCTAGCTGTTCTGGCTTCTGGGATAGCTGCTCAGCCTGCATTCGCTCCATAAGACGCACACACATTTCCCCTTTTTAGGAGGGAAAAAGTGAGTCTTATAGAGCAAAAAATACGGTAAAAAATAGTTTAAAATGTAACTAAGCTATTACATATTATATGCTTTTAGCTTTTTTGTATTTTACCTGCTATGTTTTAATTTGCGTACACCAGCTCGAGGTCTGGGAAAATGGTGGGAAGGTGGAGGGAGGGGAGAGAGAGAAAATTAAAAAATATATTTAATTTTGTATATCTTTCTTCATCAGCAGATCTCAGGGCAGTTCACAGCATAAAAATACAATATAGAAGCACAAAACACACGATTAAAACAAGAACAAAGAAACACAAACCAATAACTCCCAAACAAACCAATATTAATTAATATTCTTCCTTGCAGGTGGAACCCACATGGGCGGTTTCCCCGCCTCCCCTGCTAGCCAACCAGGAGTGGGCATTCCAGACATGGGCGGGGCCTTCAGAGTGGGTGGAGTCCCAAGCAGGTAATGGGTTTCCCTCTGGATCAACTGGTTTGGGGCTGGTGGGTCTGTGGACATTTCTGCCTTTGGCCAACAGGTGTGTGTGTGAGTCTGAGTGGCCTCTGGGTGCATCTCCCAGAGAGCCTTGTACTTACCTGCTTCCTCCTCCTCTCTCTGCCAGTGTCTTTGGGGCCCTCAGCCAGTCACCTGTCCTGCCTCCGCCCAGCCCAGCCACGGCCTACGGGGGTAAGTAGTTTGCCGTCGTCCTCTCGGTTCTGATGGTTGCTTCTGTTTTCATCTTCTATTTATTTGTAGGCCACTTTTCCTGTGGCGGTGATCAAAGTGTCTTGCATCGCAGCAAACGAACAATAATAAATAGAACAATTCAAAAAACAAAACAAACCCCCCCCAAGAACGATTAGAAATAATCATAATATATACAGAACATAAATCCATACGAAAACAATACAGATAAGCTAAGAACTAAATGGGAAAGAGAATGCACTCAGGTGCTGCTGTGTGAACCTTCAGTTACCCACACATGAAAGATCGTCATCGTTTTAATTGTAGGCCACCTTTCCACAGTTACAGCCAAGCTCAAGGCGGTTAGCAACATGGAAAGATGTACACATAATTACAAACATAACAAAAGTAGTCATAAACAGTGAACGGAACAGATAAAAAAAGCACACAACCAAACGGAACGGTTTTCACGTAAGTCATAGTAAGATCTAAAAACAATTCTACAAAAAGTTAATATCGAGAGCAGCAACAAACCCCACCAAAAGAACCCTCTAAACCAGTGGTTCCCAATTGAGATCTGCGTAACCCAACCGGGGATCTGTGGCACATACCTGTCAGCTGTCTGGGAGATCCCCTTTTGGGAGGTGCCCAGAAAAGTGTGAGATTACAGCACCCAAAAAACATACATTTTGGGGTGCCATGCCCTCACGCTGGTCACATGACTTGCAGGGATGCACAGCCGAGGAGATGCAGAGCCCTGGGACACACTGGAGGGTCTGGTGGCACCGCTTGGCTTTTGAAAAAGGGGGGTCCGCAGTACTTGGCTAGTTGGGAACCACTGCCCTAAACAAGACCCCATCCCAAGGATTTGTACCGTAATGTCACATAGAGAGAGTCGCATGAGAATCAGATAGACACAGGCAGGTATACAGAGAATCAGATGCACAAATTTATGGAAGCTTTTAATGTTTGATGGACTACTGTATTTTAATATTTTGTTGGAAGCCGCCCAGAGTGGCTGGGGAAACCCAGCCAGATGGGGGGGGTATAAATTATAAATTATTATTATTATTATTTATAATTTTATACAACTGCATCCATCGCAAAATCACCTTCTCCCCTCTTGTCAGCACCTCGTCCTGCAAAACTGTGTTTGCCGTGCGTTTCTCTGCTTGTTGAATAGATACTGTTGAGCAGGAACTGATTGTGCTCACATAGCGAGGCCTGTGCATGTGTGTCATCCAACGAGGAAGTAAAATGGTGACATGTGAAATTTTGGGGAGCGGTGTGTGTCTTAGAAGGAGGGGCAGGTTTCTAGGAACAGGTCTTCAGTTAATAATAATAATAACAATAATTTATTATTTATACCCCGCCCATCTGGCTGAGTTTTCCCAGCCACTCTGGGCGGCTTCCAACAGAATATTAAAATACAATAACCTATTAAACATTAAAAGCTTCCCTAAACAGGGCTGCCTTCAGATGACTTTTAAAAGTAAAATAGTTGTTCTCTTTGACATCTGAAGGGAGGGTGTTCCACAGGGCAGGCGCCACCACCGAGAAGGCCCTCTGCCTGGTTCCCTGTAACCTTCTCGCAATGAGGGAACCGCCAGAAGGCCCTCGGTGCTGGAAATCAGTGTCCGGGCAGAATGATGGGGGTGGAGACGCTTCTTTAGGTATACAGGACCGAGGCCGTTTAGGGCTTTAAAGGTCAGCACCAACACTTTGAATTGTGCTCGGAAACGTACTGGGAGCCAATGTAGGTGTTATGTGGTCCCGGCGGCCACTCCCAGTCACCAGTCTAGCCGCCGCATTCTGGATTAATTGCAAAACTATGGCAAAGTCGGAGAACCCCAGGCACGTTCCTGGGGTGTAGCAGAGGCCAGTTGCTTCATTTGTGGTATAACTCGGGGCACTTTCTCTTTCTCTCTCTCTGATGTCCAGCCTGCACCAATCCTTTTGCCACTTCTGCCGTTGCTCAGCCCACGCTGCCTTCCACCAACCCCTTCCAGACCAATGGCATGGGCCCAGGTAAGCCCTTCCCTGCTGCCTTGAGACTCTTGGGGTCGTAGGTTTGAGCCCCATTTTTTTTGGGGGGGGGGGAGATTCCTGCATAGCAGGGGCTTGGGCTATAGGGCCCTCTGTTGTCGCCTCCTTCCAGCCGTCCCGCTGCGAAGACCATCACCTCTGCTCCGACGTAAATCAGCGACTCAGGCTTCTGAGCTTGAAGGTTCCCACACCTTCTCTGAGCTACTAACAGCAGCTACTGCTGTTTTAGCCAACTCATCAGCATACCTGTTTGGAGGTTTGCCCTTTGTGGCCGTTTCAGATCCGCGTACTAGACGCAAGTCTTCAGCACTCATCTCCTCTTTCTTAGGAGAACGGTGGCACTCTGTATGCACCTTTTTTCATACCCCACAAATATGCCATGCACACCACGCTTCCTGAGCTTGCTGCTCTGTGGAGTATGGACCCAGGCTTCTGAGCCAGGGCACACTATCAGCAGATCGAACTGCACACACAGAATAGGCGTGAGGCTTGTGGAAGCATACTACAACTACAGATTTATTCATCATAAATCAGGACAAACGTGTCGTCTCTCTCGTCGTCTCAGTGAGAACAGGAAAAGCAAAAGCTACTCACAACGGAAGTTTCCAGCAATGTAAACAGATACATGACACGCAACAGTTCCACACGCCTGCTCCTTAAGGTGGAATGGAAATGTCAACATCCTCATGGTCCCTTCCAACTCTACAGTCCTGTGGTTCTTATCATTCAAGTGGAGGTGGGAGGGCGGAGAGAGAGACGGCGAGTCGGGCAAAGGAGGAGTAGGGGCTGGTTTTGTAAGCCGCCTTCCGCCCTGCAGGACTCATAGAATCGTAGCGTTGGAAGGGACCCCCAAAGCGCATCTAGCCCACCCTCTGGCAAGGCAGGCATCTCCTGCTGCTCCCTGCAACCCAGTTCACAGCACCCGACCCTTCGATGGCTTTAAGAGAGTAGCAAAAGGCACCTTTGTGTAAATATACTTGCGGGAGGAAGCCGCCAAGCAGCACCTGGGTATAACAGTGATCTCCCCACCCACAGTTCCCAGCAGCGGGTATTCAGAGAAATACCTCATTTGACATGTGGAGATAGAAGACAGCTGGAAGAGCGTTCTGGATCAGGCCATTGACCCATCTAGCGCAGCCAGTTTGGGTCCTGCGCTGTGAAGTAGCGGAAAACAAGCTCGCTCCATCTTTCAGACGTTTGAAGATGGCTACCCTCTCTCCTCAGTCTTTTCCAGGCATCCCCAACACCCTCCAACATTCCTCCAGTTTCCAGGCCCCTGACCTTGGTTGCCCTGCTCTGCACAATACCCTTCTTAAATTGTGGCACCCAGAACTGGACAGGTGTGGTCTGACCAAGGCGGAATGGAACAGTGCTATTCCTTCCCTCGATCTGGACACTAGAATAGGAATAGGCTTTTTTGCTGCTGCATCACACTGCTGGCTCATGTTCATAAGCTTGTGGCCCCCTAAGACCCGCTGCGTCCTTTTCACGCGTGCAGCCGTCAAGCCAGGCACCCGCCACCCTCCACTGTTATTCGTGCCCCTTCCTCATTTTTCTGGCTCTCTCTCTTCTTGCAGGCGCCTTCGTGGTGGGGTCCCCCAGCAGCTTCTCCACCTCCCCCCTCTCCAGCGTCTTTGCCTCCCCCCTGCAGCACCAGCAACCGCCTCTGTTCCAGACCCAAGCAATGCTGAGTCAGCAGCAGAATGGTGGTAAGAGGTGCTTTTCTTTGCGGGGGGTGTCACTCAGTCCAGAAGTAGACATGCCATTGCACACTCACTCAGAGAAACTGCGGGCTTTCACATTTGAGGCGCTGTGGAATTTTTTCCTAGGCTAGGAAAAAGTGAATAAACGACAGGCAAGGCCCTATCCCTCATTGGGGTTGTGATGGGCAGGTTGACGAGCTCTGCATGCGTGGCCAAAACCTCTCGAGGCTAGAGGAAGGCCATCGAGGGTCCCCACATACCTCATTGCCCCTTCTTCCCATGGGGCTCATGGGAGAAGGAGAGAATGCTACAGGGAAAGGACCTTGGTGACCCCGATTAAGCCCCTTCCACCAGCACGCGGGTGACGCTGTGTTCTAAACCACAGAGCCTAGGGCTTGCCGATCAGAAGGTCGGTGGATCGAATCCCCGCGACGGGGTGAGCTCCCGTTGCTCGGTCCCTGCTCCTGCCCACCTAGCAGTTCGAAAGCACATCAAAGTGCAAGTAGATAAATAGGTACCGCTCTGGCGGGAAGGTAAACGCCGTTTCCATACGCTGCTCTGGTTCGCCAGAAGCGGCTTAGTCCTGCTGGCCACATGACCCGGAAGCTGTACGCCGGCTCCCTTGGCCAGTAAAGCAAGATGAGCGCCGCAGCCCCAGAGTCGTCCGCGACTGGACCTAATGGTCAGGGGTCCCTTTACCAGGACAGCAGAGAGGGCCCCCCTGAAAAACCAGCACATAGCACAAAAGCGTCCCACAGGATTTGAAACAGAGTGTAAATATGTCTGAAGCAGAGGGCTTGCTTGCCTGGTCTGGGGCCGGTCACTGCCTCTCAGCCTGTCCTCCCTCGCAGGGTTGTTGCTCTGGGGGTTAAATGAGGACAGGGAGAACCGTGCACATGCCACCTTGAGCTCCAGACTCTCTATCTTAAGAGAGCCAGCGGCAGTCTATAGCAGTTAGAGTGTCAGGCCAGGACCTGGGAGAGACCAGGGCTTGAACCTGCCCCTGGTACGCTGGTTTGACATCAACTGATAGGAAGTGCCTACAGAGGGTGCTGAACACAGCACAAGATATTATGGGCTGTCCCTTGAATCCCCTGGATGACATCGCGGAAGAACGTTGCCTCAGGAGGGTGAGGGAAATTCTCTGGGATGATTCACACCCTGGCTGGCACTTTCTTGATCTCCTGCCCTCGGGCAAAAGATATAGAAGCATGATTAGTCGTGCCAACAGGGTAAAGAACAGCTTCTATCCTGGGCTGTTAGGCTGCTGAATGAAAAGATAACAACAGGGCAACTGACTTTTGGGTTTGGCGGGTGTCCGTCAGTAAACGAGGGGAATTAAGACTAAGAGAGCTGAGTGGGGGGTGCCCGTGTAATCTCACTGCATACAAGTTGTACAAGTGACAATAAAGTATTTCAATTTCATCTCATTACGGCATAAGTCATCTCAACACTCACTCACTCACTCACTCACTCTCTCTGTGTGTCTCTCCTGCCTCAGGGTCCCCGTTCAGTGGATTTTCTGTTGCCAAAGGTGCACAGAGACCCCTTGGGCAGCCTGTTGGGATCTCCACCAACCCTTTTGTGGTAAGGAAACTCCCACCCCTCTCCTTCCCCCTCCTCTTCCAGCCCTCCAACCTCTCCCGCTTGCCAGTTCCCCATCTCTTGTGATCACCTTTCCACACCCCAGCCCCTAGATCTCTGTGTGTGTGTGTGTGTGTGTGTGTGTGTGCATCCGCGAAGGCTCCAGCACGAAGGCAGGTGATGCTCACGTGATCTAGATACTAAAGAAAGCAATGTTTTTTCCTCAGTTTGAGGGGCCGGGGTAGGAACAGGCTCTCTACGTAGAAAAGTTGCAGCGTTTGGGACTCTTCAGTTCAGAGGGAAAGGCAAGGAAGATGTTCAAAGTTCCACATAGCACGGGAAAAGCGGATAGAGAATTTTTTTCCTCCCTCTCTCCTAACTGGAGAGGCATCCAGGACAGATGAAAGAGAGTCCTTCTAGCTGATCGTTAAACTGCGGAACTCCCTCCAGCAGGAGGCTTTAAAGGAAGATGTCACTACGGTTGCCTTTTTAACCCCAGCGATGCTTCTGAAACCCAGTTGCCGTAAACCCCAGGAGGGGAGAGGGTTGCTCTTTTGCTCAGATCCTGGTTCTGGGTTTCCCAGAAGAGGCAGCTGGTTGGCCGCTGTGGGAACAGGATCCTGGAACAGACAGGGGAGCCCTTACGTTATTGAGAATAACTGAAGGGAAACAGTGTTTTCCTCTTACAGGTAGGTAGCCGTGTTGGTCTGCCGTAGCTGAAACAAAATTAAAAAATTCCTTCCAGTAGCACCTTAGAGACCAACTAAGTTTGTTGCTGGTATGAGCTTTCGTGTGCATGCACACGTCTTCAGATACACACAAAAGCTCATACCAGCAACAAACTTAGTTGGTCTCTAAGGTGCTACTGGAAGGAATTTTTTTATAGTGTTTTCCTCTGTTTGGGTGGCAGTGGAATAAATAGGCTTTCCCTCCCTAGCTTACAGAATCTTTGGATATTTCAAGATGATCTTTCCGTTCAGTTGATTGGGGTGTTTGTGTGTCTCTCTCTGTGTGTGTTGATCCTTCTCTCCCCCCCGTCCCCGTCCCCCCCACTCACCCACCTCTCTGTCTCTGTCTCCCACAGACCCCGATGGCCTCCTCGCCTGCTGGCCCTTTCTCCCTGGCGAAACACCCCCCCACCAACCCTTTCTTATAGCGCTGGCTAGACGACAGACCGCCGGAGACCCCCCGACTCACCTCGAGTGTGTGTGTGTATGTGTGTCATATAGGAGAGAGCGTCTCTGCCACTTGGGCACTTTACTCTTCCCGCCCCCTGGACTGGGGGTGGGCGCTTAAGTGCTTTTCAGAAGGATTTTTTTTGGGGGGGGGACGGACGTATGGCCTCTCCCTCCAGAAAGCAGCGCACGATGTGACTTGCCAGGGAGCTGGGTTAGCTGGCTGCAAACCAGGGCAGTGATTCTTGCTGGGGAGAAGATTTGGGGAGGGGGGCGGCAAGCAGTTCTGAGCGATGCTGAGGAAGGTCAGTACCTAGAGGTGGGTGTGCATGCTGGGTAAACAGGAAGTCCAGGAGCCCCTGTGAGTCAACTGCTTCCTCCTTGGCCACCCCTCCCACCAGCTTCCCAGCAGCCCTTGTTTGGGGTGTATGGGGGTCTGGGATTGACAAGGTGGGGAGGAGAGGAGGATGTTCAAGCTTTGTACAGACCAGCCCGCATCCCCCTTCTAAGCCTCTCTGGCATCTTTCGGGCCCCCTTGCCAGCCGCCGTGGGGAGGCCTCAGGGCCCCTTCTCCTCTAGGGCGAAGCTGCCCCAAAGCCAGACAGGATTCCTCTTCTGCTGTCCCCGTCCTGCCTCTCCCTCTCATCATTTTATTGCACTAGACGAGGCGGCAGGGAGACGCGGTCAGGGTCGCCGACAAACACACCTGCCTGCTCGTGAGCAGACGAAGCGTGTCCGGAGCAACGGAGGCTCCATGCTGCAATGCCGGAGCCCCAGAATCGAGTCCAGAGGCTTGGAAGAAAGACAGAGGCAGTGGGTACGGTCTGGGGCTCTTTTGGAAAATGTCTGGGCCCCCTCCCCAGGCTTGGAGGTCTGTGCTGTCGTGCAAAACCCAAAGTTTGGCTACCCAGACTTTGCAGTCAGTCCTTGCTTGGGTCCCCCACTTCCGGCTGTGTGCTTTGCCAATGTGCATTGCCTTGCTGGGGCGGGGGAGCCTTCTGGGAAAGCCTTGGCAAGGGTCTCTGAGCAGCCCCCCAACATCCAAGAAGTTCAGGGGGCAGAAGGGGGAGCTGTCCTTTCCTCTCCCAGCTGACACGCGTTCAGTGCAGTGTCTCTGCCAAAAAAGATGCCCTGAGCCACAATACCCTCCGACGTCCGCGTTTCCCGCCCTGGGGGAACTCCAGAAAGCTGCCTTTCCAGCCCCCCCCCCCCGAGGTCTTCCACCAGCCTCACCTGGTCAGACAGTGCCTGCAGAGTCCCAACATTTCAAAAGCAGGGTTTTATGCATCTTTCGAAAGCAAGTCCCTTCCCTTTCTCCCCCACTCCTTTTTCGTGGTCTCAGGAAATCTGACCAAAGCGTTAAGTTTCCGTAATTCTGTTTGGCTGAATGCAGAAATGGGTTGGGGAATGTGCTGGCTGGACTTCGATACCTGGGAGCAGGGAAAACTACGGCTTTGCTAAGCGAATGGCGGCAGCTCTCGTTGTGCTTCCTTCAGTGTGCTGTAGCTCTTTTAATTCTTTGCACCCGTCCGCCCGGCTCCCACCTCCGCGCTTCCTCCTTCGCCCGCACACTTTCAACCCAAGGCTCCTTCAAAGGCCACAATCCCTCCCCGCGCACAAGTATTCTACCTATCCCAGGCTCCCTACGCCGGCCGGGGCTTTTTTCCTTTCTTTGGGGTAACCCTTCAATTGCCCCTCCTGGGAACAGAACGGATGCGTTCCCCCCACCCCCTTAAGGAAGACTGGAGTTTATATTTTCAACAAAAGTATGGACTACGTTTTTAAAAGATATATATCTATATATACTCACGAAATATATAATAAGCGCAGAACTTGTTGCACTCAAAATGTCTATAGATATCTATATGGGGAAGGGGGGAAAAATCTATTTGAAAAACAAACACGGTTGTCCCGAGTCTTCTTTCGGCAAACGCCTGCCTCTCGGGTTGCGGGCCTGGAAGCGGCTGGATCGGGGCCTCTGGGTTCGTGGGCTCTGAATCCTGGAGAAGCGTCGCCAAGAGATCGGAGCGGGCTGCGTCTCGGCCGCCAAAGGCATTCCCAACAAGAAAGCAAGCCTTGAATCTAAGGCTTTCGCTCAGAGGTGGTCCCTGGAAAGGTCCAGGAAGGGTTGAGAGAGATCCTGGACAGCTGCTGCTGCCAGTCCGAGCAGGTAGTGCTAAGTGGGCCAGTGGCAGCGTTAGAAACTCAGATATATAACCACATTGCCAAATGGCACCTTAAACCTGGGTTATTTTCGCCGCAACAGCACCACTTTGTCTCCCCCGTTGAATTTTTTTTATGATTGCTAATATTTTCATTTCTCTACCGCTTTATATTTTAAAGAAAAAAGTCTCAAAGCAACATCCAGTTCAAGCTTCGAGGGCAACATTTCAGATCCTTCTCTGAACGGCATTTTGCTAGAGCTGAGGCATAGCAGGAGAACGCTAGGAAGGCAATGTGGTGCAGTGGTTAGAGCAGAGCTTCCCAAACGTCGGGTCTCCGGCCTTTTTTGGACTACAGCTCCCATCATCCCTGACCGCTGGTCCTGCCAGCTAGGGGAGGATGGGAGTTGCCGTCCAGAAACAGATGGAGACCCGACGTCTGGGAAACACTGGGTTGGAGTGTCAGACTAGGACCTGGGAGGTCTGGGTTCGAATTCCCACTCAATCTTGAAGCTCCCCATGTGACCTGGGCGTCAGTCACAGCCTCTTCACCTTCCTCGCAGGGTTATTCTAGAAATTAGGAGGAGGGTGGAGAGAAAGGAAGGGATAAGGGTAAAGGGACCCCTGACCATTAGGTCCAGTCGTGGCCGACTCTGGGGTTGCGGCGCTCATCTCGCTTTACTGGCCGAGGGAGCCGGCGTCCAGCTTCCGGGTCATGTGGCCAGCATGACTAAGCCACTTCTGGGGAACCAGAGCAGCGCACAGAAACACTGTTCACCTTCCTGCCGGAGTGGTACCTATTTATCTCCTTGCACTTTGACGTGCTTTCGAACTGCTAGGTTGGCAGGAGCTGGGACTGAACAACGGGAGCTCACCCTGTTGCGGGGATTTGAACCGCCGACCTTCTGATCGGCAAGCCCAAGAGGCTCAGTGGTTTAACGCACAGCGCCACCCACGTCCCTAAAGGAGGGATATAAATGCAATGAATCAGCTCTTCTGCCGACCTGCTAAAATTGCAAGGAGGGACCAGGCAGATATCTGGAAACCAGATATCTCCATGGTCACATTCGGGGCATCACTACAGGCTGGGGGGCTGAACCTGTTTTCAGCAGTGGATCTTAGCTCTGGAAACTGGGAACTCAGCAAAAGACTCTTCCCTGCCTGAGGCAGGCTTTGCATCATAGAGGGTGGGGTAAACCTGGCGCGGGGGCAAATGTTGCCTTCGGCCTGGACCTCCCCAGGCTCCCACCCCTTGCTGGCCTCATCCTCCGCTTGGGTGCTTTCTGCTCACCTGCATGAGCCACAAGGGACCCCTAGGGGTCATCCATCCCAACCCCCTGCAACGCAGAATGGAGAAAAGAGGGTGGTGGAGGAACCTCTCAAAGGTTTGCACTGCTGGCCCGCCTCCTATCGGTGCAGAAGGGAGACTGGACAATGGTTGACCTGCTCTGGACGCTCCCCGCCACCATGCGGCCCCCGGCAGGTTGCCAACACGGCCCTCGGACAGGAAACCTGCTCTGGCTGAGTCAGCTTTCCCCTTTATGAACCTGCCAGACACTGCTGGATTCAGGAATCACTTGAGGAAGAAGGGAGAGAGGGAGGGCAGCTTTATTGAGATGGTGGGTGGGGGGCTGGCGCTGGTGGCTCCTGCGGGTGGTGGGTGGTGGTCTTCCTCCAGAGGCTCTCCTCTTCAGTCGCTGCCCTAGTTCAGAGGGACGGCGGAGAGGGCCAGCCCAGCAAGTATCCCAGAGACGTGGCCGGTGAGAGAACTCCTGGAGGATGGAGAAGTGGACATATAACCTCAAGGTTAGATTAGGCTAGACTGGTGACTTGGAGCGGTGGCCAAGACCATCTAACACCGGTCCTGAGAGACCTGCATTGGCTCCCAGGACGTTTCTGAGCACAATTCAAAGTGTTGGTGCTGACCGTGAAAGCCCTAAACGGCCTCAAAGGCCCAGTAGACCTGAAGGAGCGTCTCCACCTCCATCGTTCAGCCGGGACACTGAGGTCCAGCACCGAGGGCCTTCTGGTGGTTCCCTCCCTGCGAGAAGCCAAGTTACAGGGAAGCAGGCAGAGGGCCTTCTTGGTGGTGGCACCCACCCTGTGGAACGCCCTCCCTTCAGATGTCAAAGAGAAAAATAACTACCAAACTTTTAGAAGACATCTAAAGGCAGCCCTCTTTAGGGGAGCTTTTAATGTTTAATAGGTTATTGTGTTTTACTGTTTTGTTGGAAGCCGCCCAGAGTGGCTGGGGAAACCCAGCCAGATGGGCGGGGTATAAATAATAAATTATTATTATTATTACTGCAACCCGGGATACATGGGGCTGCCCCAAAGGCTGTTCAGAAACATCCAGCTGGGGCAGAATCGGAAGCCAGGTTTCTCACTGGGGCAAGGCGGCTTGAGCATATAGTACCGACCCTGGCCTGGCCATCACATAGAAGGCAGAGTAAGCTTGTTTTCTGCTGCTCTGGAGGGTAGGACTCGAACTCGTGGCATCGAGATCCTGACTAAGCGCCAGAAAGAACCACCTGACAGCAAGAGCCGTTCAAAAGCGGAGCAGGCACCCACAAGAGGTGGGTGGCTTCCTTGGAGGCTTATAAGGAAAAGGTTGGGTGTCCACCCGCTGTGTGTGATCTAGCTGAGATTTCTGCTTTGCAGCGGGTTGGGCTGGATGACCTCAGGGGATCCCTTCCGACTCTGAAGTTCTATGAGAACGAGGCTGTGCCCCATGCCCCTGCCCCACCTGCACTAAGCCCTGGGGGTCTGTCCAGTCGCCAGCTGGTGGTTCCCTCAGTTATTCTGAACCTCGCTGTTTGCCCCAGGCTGCAAAAAGTATTGTGCCAGCCTTGCACCTGGAGGAGAACACACACACACACACACACACACTATGACTCAGCCTCTCCTTCCTGTGACTCAAGCTGCTTCTAGGGGAAAGAGCTCACAGCACAAGCTCATCACAGAATCATAAAACCGTAGAGTCGGAAGGGGTCCCCTTGCGGTCATCTAGCCCAACCCGCTGCTTGCAATGCAGGGACCACAGCTCAAGAACCCCTGGCAGGTGGCCAGATGGCCTGTTTTTTAAAATCTTAAGGAGAATTCTGCAGTCGCAGCTGGGTAAAGGCCAAAGGTGGCTTCTCTGCTTTTCCTGCAGCGGAGAGTTCCACAGTTTAACGATGCGGCCTCCGTGCTGGGAATCTGCCCTGAGCGAGCAGAGGAAATGGAAAGCGGCGATGACAAGAGTGCCTCTGAGCGTGTCTAGACTGTTGGAGCGACCTCAGAAGAGGGGGAGGGAATCTTCTACCTCCCACTTGGGGCGGGAATGTCAGCTCCCTGCTGCTTGGGTTTCTTTCCCCTTCCCTGACTCGCATCCAGGGCTTACCTGGGATAAAGGATGGCCAGGAGGAGGCATTCCAAGACGCAGAGCCACCTGGTCGTGACCGTGAACCCGCTGGACATCGTTGCCACAGGGACGGACTCCACTTGCCTGCCCATGGCTTCCAGGGAGAAGAGGACCCCTGCAGCTTGGAAGGAGGGAAAAGATGGAGGAGCCACGTCAAAGGAGCATCTGACCTCTGCCTCTGGACGCAGGCCCTTTCTCAGAGACGATTCAGCATTGGGGGGGGCGGGGTTGGACTAGATGTCCTTTGGAGGGCCCTTCCAGCTCTTAAAACCCCACGTCTGAAATCTGCAGGAGCTTTTCAAGGGGAGATACCAGAGTTTTTTTCAGCTGTGATCTCTGCATTGCGGAGGGGTGGCTAGAAAACGCCTGGGAATCCCAACTCTAAAATTTCATGGGGGGGTTGGACTAGATGAGCTTTGGGGGTCCCCCCCCCCGACTCTCGCAGCCCTATGACTCCGGGTGAGATGGAGAGCCCCGGGGGCAGCGTGTTGGGGATGGGAGAGCCAGCTCACCTGAGAAGCCGACGGCGCAGTGCTCCCTGTACCACAGGTTCCCCGTCAGTGCGGCCAGGAGGGTGTTGAGCGCCAGGTGGAAGAGCCCCCCCACGAGGGCCAAGGCCAGGAGCAGGATGCCCGTCCGCAGGCTGCCCACCTCCTGCTCCACCCCGTGGCCCAGCCACAGGAGCGTGGCCATGTTCATGAGGAGGTGGGCGGGGCCCAGGTGGTGGAAGGGGGCCAGGAAGAGCCTCTGCCACTGGCCCCGGTCCCACACCGTCCTCACGCTCAGGCAGGCAGCCCCGGGGGCATGGAGAGGGTGCCAGAAGAGGGCGAGGTTCATGCCCACCAGGGCCAGGGTGGCCCAGGGCACCATGGGTGGGGGCTGCCTGCCCCCAGGCTGGGGGCCAGGAGAGCAAGAGGAGGGATGGGGGAGGGCTCCTTCTGTGACCTCAAGGCTGATGCAGGCCTTTGCGACCTTTGACCCTCCCTCCTCCTCAATCCTCAGGGCCCCACCTGGACCAGCAGCAGGCCCCTTTAAGAAGACGCTGCCCCCCTCTCCCCGCCCACACCCAAGGAATCCTGGGAGCTGTAGTTCCTTAAGGGCAGCTGAGAGTCTTGAGAAGACCCTCGTACTCCAATTCCCAGAGCCCCCTGGGAAAGGGGTGGCTTGTTAAGGCAACCCCAGGGCAGGAGAAAGGCAGGACGTCTTTCTCCCTGCATTGTAGGGGGCTGGAATAGATGGCCTTTGGGGGTCCCTTCCAATTCTACAGTTCTATGGTTCTACACAACACAGAGTTAAACTGCGGAACTCCCTTCCAGGTGCCACAATTTAAGGAGATTGACAAGCTGGAAGGTGTGTGCAGAGGAGAAAAAGCGAGAGGATCAAAGGTCTGGAATTTAAGCCTTATGAGGAATGGTTGAAGGAACTGGAAAAGAGGAGAGATGAAAGCCATCTCCAAATACCTAGAGCTCAACCTGTGGGTCTCCATATGTTGCTGGGACTACAACTCCCATCATCCCTAGCTAGCAAGGCCAGAGCTCAGGGATGATGGGAGTTGTAGTCCAACATTTGAGGACCCACAAGTTGAGAATTGCTGACCTAGAGGGTATTACTACTTCCCCCCCCCTTTTGAAATTTTGCACCCCTAGCAGTTTTGCGTCCAGGGCAGCTGCCCTGCGGCCCCAAACACCCTGTGCCACGGGGCGTCGGAATGACCACTTTTGGAAGAGGGTGGACCTCTGTGGACTTTCAGGAAGTCTAAGAACACAAGGGGTGCCTGCCGGATTAGGCTCGTTGCAGGAATTTATGTATAGGTTGGGGGGGGGGGGTTGCCCCTCCAGCAGATATCATGCACATGCAACCAAAATCAGCACAATCACTTCTGTGACTTTTGTGATTTGTCCCCACATAACACTTCGTCACAGTTTCTTCCTCTCTACTCAAAGGGCCTTTGCTGCACAATACCAAATGTAAGAATTCACTGATCAATGGATCTTTGTACTGGCTCACTGGGAAAACATCAGAAATTCATCTAGACCTGTGAGCTCAGCTCCTCAGCAGCCCCTCTGCCTGAGGGATAATCCCTGGCCTCCTGATACCTGAGTGCCAGACAGGTAGCCATTCCAGAAAGAACAAACCCAGATGAAGACAAAAGGGTGGGATGAACTTGGCTGGGAAACAGGGAAATGTAAAGATCTCTTTTCTTACACTTGATGGGTGTTTGGCGGAGGGCAAGGGGAACCATGGGGCAGGGTCCAGGATGCTCAGATTACGGCCACCAGACCTCCCCTTTCGTGATGTATTAGTGATGTAGTTTGGGGGGTGTAACATGGGGATGAGCAGCTAATAAAAGTTTGGGTTCTCTTTTGTTGGGGGCTTCCATCTTGTTCCACCTGGTGGCAGGGGGGAGTCCTGTTGCGACAGTCTTCAGTCAAGACCAAGCTGACTGGCTACTGTTTTGCTCTGGGATTCCTGGCTGGTGTCCTTGTTTTTTGTCCAGATTTCACCGTTAACATCGTGCAGGAGAGCTCCAAAGTTAAATCCAATGCTGCATCAACATTCTTTTTCCTGTTCTGAATCTTCAGAGCCCAGCTTCATTGGACGGCCATGAGTTCGGGTATCCTGAGAGAGGGATAAAAACCTTGAGTAAGGCCTGTTCCAAAACCCTAAAGCTCCATCTAGTGTCCATCCCTTCACACTCTGCAGATGTTTATTTATGCCAGTCAGCTGGCTTTTCCTCTTCCAGATGTTTTGGACTACAACTCCCATCAGGCCCCTGGGGCATCATATGACCACGCCGGCTGGAGCTGATGGGGAATGTAGTCCCAAACCTCTGGAGGGCAGGAGTTTGCAGAAAGCTGGCTCATGACATAATAAAATGAGTTAAGTCTTTTAAGTTGTCCCACGAGGCTCTTTCCTGTGACCAACACGAGTGCTGGTTTTTGTTTTTTGTTTTCCTCGAAATGCACAGTCTGCTTTTCGAGGAAAACTTCCTCTACGGAGAAGCTTCAAGCCTCCAGTTAAAAAACAACAACCGCCAACATCCCCTGGTGATAAAATGTAAACATACACAGAACTGGGACAGCTAAACATTGAACCGGTATATATAAATAGAATATAAAACATAAGACAGATAAGAATAAAAAAAAGGAAAAAGAACATGCACGCCATCAAGGAAAGTAAAATTACTAAGTTTTTGGAGCTTGCGTTACTGAATCAGGATTTAAATGAGAATCAGGGCTTGGGAGGGAAACCATTAACTGGATTTCTCTTGGTGGAAGCAAATAGGGTTATAGCCACATTCTGGAAGTATTTGTAAGGAGTGATGCCGCTATATAGGAAAATTGCAGTATTTGGTGCTTTTTAGTTTAGAAAAAAAGCAAGTTAAGAGGCGACACGATAGAAGTTTTAAAAATTACGCACAACATGGAGAAAGTGGATAGACACAGTATCCAGTTCTGGGTGCCACAATTTACAAAGGATGCTGACAAGCTGTAATGTTTGCAGAGGAGGGAGACCCAAGATGATGAAGGGTCTGTGAATCGAGGCTTATGGGGAACGGTTGAAGGA
Source organism: Podarcis vaucheri (assembly GCF_965113315.1). NCBI lineage: Eukaryota > Metazoa > Chordata > Lepidosauria > Squamata > Lacertidae > Podarcis > Podarcis vaucheri. The sequence continues at coordinate 2,118,048 of NC_138751.1, read as the reverse complement.
GTTTGGGATGTTTAGCCTGGAAAAGAGGAGGCTGAGAGGTGTAATAAACGAAAATCTGCCCTTATTCCCTTACGGGGGACACAAGAGCCCTTATAGAGTCCTTTGCAGGTTCTCCATCGGTCGGAGAAAAGAACAGAGGCCAAGCAGAGAATATGGAGAAGCAAAGCAGCTCATAAGCCTGATCTTTACTGAACTGTTGCAACAGGGTGCCCCATTCATACGCAGGAGAAGGAGGAGGACCCAGAACCCAGATGTGCCCGTCCTCATATAGACATTTTAAATTGCCAGCCCTGGAGTCCAAGACCACCCCCAGATACATCATACCTACATCCCAGAAAAGGCGGTCTACAGCAGAAATCTGAGTGCGTTGTTTACCTCCTGTCTGGCAGGTTACCTGTTAATGGTCACTTGATTACCTGGGGAGCCTGGCCAGTCTTTTGCAATGACAAATACTTAGTTCCTGAGCCAGGTCACAGGCTCACACCCTATTCATACACAGACATACCCTTAAGACAGGATTTGTGAAGGAAAAGACAACGGGGAGGCTTTCCCATTTGACTTTGACATTGCAGAGAAAACACTTGAAAATGGTTTCAGGGCAGTCCTCCTGTGCTGCTCTAGAAATGTGGTCCATGCATCTATGTATGCGCTTGGTTGGTACATTTATGAACATTTATTGTATATATCTAAGACCTTAAATTTTTCATTTCAGAGGAGATATGAGATCTGAAGGGCTGTCCCATGGAAGATGGTGCAAACTTGTTTTCTCCTGCTCTGGAGGGTAGGACCCGAACCCGTGGCTTCAAGTTACAAAGAAAGAAGATTCCGACTAAACATCAGGAAGAACATTCTGATGACTAGAGCAGTTTGACAGTGGGACAGACTCTCTCAGAAGGTGGTAGACTCTCCTTCCTTGGAGGTTTTTAAGCAGAGGTTGGGTGGCCGTCTGCCATGGATGTTTTAGCTGAGATTCCTGCAGCGGGTTGGGCTGGATGACCCCTGGGGGTCCCTCCAGACTCTACGATGCTATGATTTTTCTACCTCTCCCTTAACACTGCAACTTTGCAGCTGGCATTCAGAATCACGGCTGCCTCCAGCTGCCTTCATGGCTAGCATCCATCCGTCTCCTCCTTCATGAATTCGCCTTACCTCTCTCGCCCTGACCTGGCCACTTTGATCCACGCGACGGTCACCTCCAGACTGGGTTATTGTAACTCGCTCTACGTGGGGCTGCCCTTGAGACTGACCCAGAAACTCCAGCGGGTGCAGAATGCCGCAGCAAGACTCCTTACGGGGTCCTCACTACGAGATCACATTCACCCGGTGCTATACCAGCTGCCCTGGCTCCCCGTGGAGTACAGGATCAGGTTTAAGGTGTTGGTTTTAACCTTTAAAGCCCTATACGGCCTAGGACCCTCGTACCTACGGGACCGCCTCTCCTGGTATGCCCCACGGAGGACCTTATGGTCTTCAAACAAAAACATCTTGGAGGTCCCGGGCCACAGGGAGGTTAGGTTGGCCTCAACCAGAGCCAGGACTTTTCCGGCTGTGGCCCCGATCTGGTGGAATGCTCTGTCACAAGAGACTAGGGCCCTACGGGACTTGACATCTTTCCGCAGGGCCTGCAAGACGGAGCTGTTCCACCAGGCCTTTGGCCAAGGCACAGCCTGACCCCCTCCTTTGGTAATCCTCGCAGAACTCTAGCCCAATGGTTGCCATTAATTTGATTCAGAATTGATTTTAGAATGCTGTGTTACTTTTATTGTTAGCCGCTCTGAGCCCGGCTTCGGCTAGGGAGGGCAGGATATACATAAAATTTTATTATTATTAACCCCCTTCTAAAGCCACACAGAGCCTTGGGCTTGCTGATCAGAAGTTCGGCGGTTCGAATCCCTGCAATGACGGAGTGAGCTCCCATTGCTCGGTCCCTGCTCCTGCCAACCTAGCAGTTCGAAAGCACGTCAAAGTGCAAGTAGATAAGTAGGTACTGCTCCGGTGGGAAGGTAAACGGCATTTCCGTGCGCTGCTCTGGTTCGCCAGAAGCGGCTTCGTCCTGCTGGCCACATGACCCGGAAGCTGTACGCCGGCTCCCTCGGCCACTAAAGCGAGATGAGCGCCACAACCCCAGAGTCGTCCACGACTGGACCTAATGGTCAGGGGTCCCTTTACCTTTACTTTAAAGCCACACAGGTTGGTGGCCATCGCTCTGTCTCTTGCCGGAGCGAGGTGCACGGTATAACCAGGAGCTACGTGAGAAGATCTCCTGGGGCAGCAGACCCGAGAGGTCAGCGTTGCTTTCGTGCAACACCCTTGTGTGTGTGATGGCAACACAGCAGCGCTTGCCCTGGGCCACGTGTCACGGCTGGCTGGCAACAGAAGCAGCGACTGTTTGCCCACAAACGCCGAGGGATGTGCAGACAGCAGGAGGCTTTGGGTTTAGTAAACAGGGAGTCTGAGGGCACCCAAAACAACCCCCGGTGCATTGGGTGGGTTGCAGTCTTGTGCCCGAGACCACCTCTCTGGCGGAGGCTGAGGATGGGTCGAGGGGCGGAGGAAGGAGAAGGAACCGATTTTATATCAAGGAGAGGCACTTACAGGTGCTGCTGGAACAGAGCGCCAGCAACATGTCGACAGGTGTGCGCACACCATCTCCCAGGAAGGACGCAAGGCTTATTGAGGGTTTGGGCGCATGAATGCATACAAGATTTCTGCAGCAGGGTCTGCAGCCTTGTTCCCTCACTGGCTTTGCTTTGTCCGTTTGTCTGAGCACATCAATGCACCACCGAGCAGCCGTCCCCAAAGCGCTGCCCTCCAGACGCCACTGAGCTATAACTCCCACATATACACACACACACACACACACACACACACAGTGGTACTTCGGGTTACATACGCTTCAAGTTACAGACTCCACTAATCCAGAAATAGTACCTTGGGTTAAGAACTTTGCTTCAGGGTGAGAACAGAAATCGTGCTCTGGCGGTGCGGCAGCAGCAGGAGGCCCCATTAGCTAAAGTGGTGCTTCAGGTTAAGAACAGTTTCAGGTTAAGAACAGACCTCCGGAACGAATTAAGTACTTAACCCGAGGTACCACTGCAATTACCGTATTTTTCGCTCTATAACACGCACCCAACCATAACACGCACGTAGTTTTTAGAGGAGGAAAATCTGTAGGCATGCCACCCGTAGACATTCCCTCCATAACACGCACAGACATTTCCCCTTACTTTCTAGGAGGAAAAAAGTGAGTGTTATGGTGCAAAAAATATGGTAGTTTTTTAACATTTCATTTCCAACAATCACATAACATAACTTCTTATCTTATACATTGTTTTAGACTTCCGTCAACACCTCTGATGATTTTCCGTCTTTCATCACTTATTCTGCATTTCTTAATATATCTATTAAAGAAGGCTGGTCCCCAAAGAATGGATGCTTTTGAATTCTGGTGCTGGAGGAGACTCTTGAGAGTCCCATGGACTGCAAGAAGATCAAACCTCTCCATTCGGAAGGAAATCAGCCCTGAGTGCTCACTGGAAGGACAGATCCTGAAGCTGAGGCTCCAAGACTTTGGCCACCTCATGAGAAGAGAAGACTCCCTGGAAAAGACCCTGATGTTGGGAAAGATGGAGGGCAGAAGGAGAAGGGGAGGACGGAGGACGAGATGGTGGGACAGTGTTCTCGAAGCTACCAGCATGAGTTTGACCAAACTGCAGGAGGCAGTGGAAGACAGAAGTGCCTGGCGTGCTCTGGTCCAGGGGGTCACGAAGAGGCGGACATGACTAAACAGCAACAATAATTCTCTCATAGTCTTTCTTGCAATATTTCACATACAGTGGTACCTCGGGTTAAGTACTTAATTCGTTCTGGAGGTCCATACTTAACCTGAACCTGTTCTTAACCTGAAGCACCACTTTAGCTAATGGGGCCTCCTGCTGCTGTCGCGCCGCCAGAGCACGATTTCTGTTCTCAACCTGAAGCAAAGTTCTTAACCTGAAGCACTATTTCTGGGTTAGTGGAGTCTGTAACCTGAAGCGTATGTAACCTGAAGCGTATGTAACCAGAGGTACCACTGTAATTCTCCTTACAAAACTTCTTGCAATCCTACGAGGGTAATCTGTTCATCACAATTACTTTTCAAACAGTTCATATATTTACTCCAGTCTTTCAAGAATCTCTGACCCCACAGGTTTCAGATCCTTCCAGTTAATTTATCCAATTCTGCATAGTCCATCAGTTTCATCCGCCATTCCTCTATCGTCAGTAGTTCTTCTTGCTTCCATTTATTCCAATGATATTCTGGCTGCCGTCATTGCATATAAAAACAATTTACTGTCCTGTCTATTAATCTCATCTCCTACAGTGCCAAGTAACACCTTGGCATTTATTTACTCGCTGAGCTACAACTTCCAATGGCCCTTGACTCTCCCCTCCGGCCGTTTCCAACAACTGGAGAAGAGGAGGTTAAGGGGTGATATGATAGCCATGTTCAAATATATAAAAGGATGTCACATAGAGGAGGGAGAAAGGTTGTTTTCTGCTGCTCCAGAGAAGCGGACACGGAGCAATGGATCCAAACTACAAGAAAGAAGATTCCACCTAAACATTAGGAAGAACTTCCTGACAGTAAGAGCTGTTTGACAGTGGAATTTGCTGCCAAGGAGTGTGGTGGAGTCTCCTACTTTGGAGGTCTTTAAGCAGAGGCTTGACAACCATATGTCAGGAGTGCTCTGATGGTGTTTCCTGCTTGGCAGGGGGTTGGACTCGATGGCCCTTGGGGTCTCTTCCAACTCTATGATTCTATGATTCTAACTGCGATCCGTAAGCATTGCTGCTTCTATTCATGGAGGCACAGAACAGCCATCATGGTTGACAGCCATCAATCACCCTCTCCTCCTTTGTGAATTTTTCTAATCCTCTTTTAAAGCCATCCAGGTTGGTGGCCATGGCTGCCTCCTGTGGCAGGGAGTTCCACCGCCTAACTATGAGCAGGGGAGTTCCTCCGTCCCCTCAATCGTTTGGGTTGCTCTTTTCTGAACCTTTTCCAATATCCATTTTGAGTCGAGGCGACCAGAACCCTGCACAAGACGACCACATCCTATCAGTGACATTGGGCCCCAAACTCTATTTTTTTATATATACATTTTTATTATTTTTTTAACATATCAATTCCAACAGTCATACAACATAACTTCTCATCTTATACAATATTTTTAGGCTTCCGTCAACACCTCTGATGATTTTCTGTTCTTTATCACTTATTATGCATTTCTTAGTTTCATATTACCTTTAATTGTCCTTAACTGGTAACTGTCCTCATTATCCTTTTTGCAATATTTCAAATAATTCACCTTACAAAACTTCTTGCAAGCCTACTAGCGTAATCTGTCCATCACAATTGCTTTTCAAATAGTCCGTAAATTTACTCCAGTCTTCTGAGAATCTCTGGTCCTGCAGGTTTCAAATCCTTCCTGTTAATTTATCTAATTCTGCATAGTCCATCAGTTTCATCCTCCATTCTTCTTTCGTCGGTAGTTCTTCTTGCTTCCATTTTTGCGCCAGTAATATTCTTGCTGCCATCACTGCATATACAGTGGTGCCTCGCAAGACGAAATTAATTCATTCCGCGAGTCTTTTCGTCTTGCGATGTTTTTCGTCTTGCGAAGCACGGTCCGCTGCAACTGCGCCTCTTCAAGCGGCTTTAAGAAAAAAGCGAACAAACTCACAAGACGTTTTCGTCTTGCGAAGCAAGCCCATAGGGAAATTCGTCTAGCGAAGCAACGCAAAAAACGAAAAACCCTTTCGTCTAGCGAGTTTTTCGTCTTGCGAGGCATTCGTCTTGCGGGGCACCACTGTAGAAACAACTTACAATCCTTTCGGTTTATATCATCTCCTACAATGCCAAGTAAAATTGCTTCTGGTTTCTTAATAAATGTGTATTTCGACATCTTTTTCGTCTCGTTATATATCATTTCCCAGAAGTTTTTCACTTTTTTTACATTCCCACCACATGTGATAAAACGTTCCTTCTTTTTCTTTACATTTCCAACATTTATTACTAACTTTATACATTTTAGCTAGTTTCTCAGGAGTAATATACCACCTATACATCATTTTCATCACAGCTGGGCCCTAAACTCTAGACACCCTTTCCCTCAAATTCCTAACTCAGCTACGAAGGTCAGGCAGTGACCTTTGGCCAGCCGCTATGTTTCAGCTCTACCTCTCCTTTAAATCAGAACCAGTGAAGGCGGTGAAGGTCCTGTGTGTCTGGAGGCGGTTAGAGGATGGATGGCGGCTAACAGATTGAGGTTGAATCCTGGCAAGACAGAAGGACTGTTTTTGGGGGACAGGAGGTGGGCAGGTGTGGAGGATTCCCTGGTCCTGAATGGGGTAACTGTGCCCCTGAAGGACCAGGTGCGCAGCCTGGGAGTCATTTTGGACTCACAGCTGTCCATGGAGGCGCAGGTCAGTTCTGTGTCCAGGGCGGTTGTCTGCCAGCTTCATCTGGTACGCAGGATGAGACCCTCCCTGCCCGCGGACTGTCTGGCCAGAGTGGTACATGTTCTGGTTATCTCTCGCTTGGACTACTGCCATGGGCTCTACGTGGGGCTACCTTTGAAGGTGACTCGGAAACTGCAATTAATCCAGAATGCGGCAGCTAGACTGGTGACTGGGAGCGGCCACCAAGACCACATAACACTGGTCTTGAAAGACCTACACTGGCTCCCAGGATGTTTCCGAGCACAATTCAAAGTGTTGGTGCTGACCTTTAAAGCCCTAAACGGCCTTAGAATCATAGGATCATAGAGTTGGAAGAGACCAGATGGGCCATCGAGTCCAACCCCCTGCCAAGCAGGAAACACCATCAGAGCACTCCTGACATATGGCTGTCAAGCCTCTGCTTAAAGACCTCCAAAGAAGGAGACTCCACCACACTCCTTGGCAGCAAATTCCACTGGTCCAGTATACCTGAAGGAGCGTCTCCACCCCCATCTTTCGGCCCAGACACTGAGGTCCAGCTCTGAGGGCCTTCTGACAGTTCCCTCATTGTGAGAAGCGAGGTTACAGGGAACCAGGCAGAGGGCCTTCTCGGTGGTGGCGCCCACCCCGTGGAACACCCTCCCAGCAGATGTCAAGGCAATAAGCAGCTATCCTATCTTTAAAAGATATCTGAAGCCAGCCCTGTTCAGGGAAGTTTTTAATATTTAACGCTGTACTGTTTTTAACACTTGATTGGGAGCTGCCCAGAGTGGCTGGGGAAACTCAGCCAGATGGGCAGGGTATAAATAATATATTATTATTATTATTATTATTATTATTATTATTATTATTATTCGTGGCTAGGCTTCCTCGCAGGGCTGCTGTGAAGATAAAACGGGAGGCCTGCTCCCAAGAACGTAACGCGCATCTGACGAAAGAAACTTTCGCCCACGAAAGCCATTCTTTCTGGTGTCACAAGCTGGGATTCCAGGGGGGTTGGGATGGATGACCTTTGGGGGTCCCTTCCAATGCTACAATTCTGTGATAAGCCCCTTTGTTGTTGTTGTTTTTAATTAATTAGTCAGGGAAAGGGGAGGGGTGTCAAGATTTCGATTCCCCCACTCCCTGCCCTGCTGCGGCAGAAGCCCGGAGCTCATCTCCAAAACCACTTAGACCACCACAGAAAACCCAGAGGAAGCCGTGCTCAATATAATTAAGGCCCTAATTGTTTATCGCTCCCTCCTTCCACTTCTCCTCCTTTCTCTCCGCCAGCCAGGAACAAATTTTATTAGCTCCAATTCCAGTAAATGGGCTTGACGTGGGTGAAGCTGCGGGGCACCGTGGGCTGGCAGAGGAGGCCTGAGCTTTGGGGTCCCAGCAAAGGGGGGTGTTCTGCCGGGGGGACGGGGACGACGATGCAGCAGAAGTCCAGGTCATCATCGTTAGGAGCCCCTAACGATCAGGGCCTCGTGAATCAGCCTGGCCCATGGTAGATTATTATAATATTACTCATGTCGTGGGGAAAACGCACAGGGAAAAGCTATCTTTTTATATATACATATACACTTTTATTAATTTTTTAACATATCATTTCCAACAGTCATTTAACATAACTCCTTATCTTAATATTTTAGACTTCCATCAACAGCCTCTGAAGATTTTCCGTTCCTTATCACTTATTCTGCATTTCTTAATTATTTCTCTATTGCTTTTAATTATCATTAACTAATAATTCTTTTCATAGTCTTCCTTGCAATATTTCGCATCGTCCTCCTTACAGAACTTCTTGCGGTCCTACTAGTGCCATCTGTTTATTACAATTGCTTTTCAAATATTTACTCCAGTCTTCTAAGAATCTCTGGTCCCTAGAGATTCCCAGGGACCAGGGAAAAAGCTATCCTAACTCTCCCCTAAGGCTAGAATTTGAGGGTTTCCAAGGAAGCTGGGTGTCAGAAGATTCATAGAAGAACATAGGGTCAGAAGGGACCCCTAGGGGTCATCCAGCCCAACCCTCTGCAGTGCAGGAATTCAGGGCAGATGAAAGAAAGCCCTTCCTCACTCAGCACACAGTTCATCTGTGGAACTCCCTGCCACAGGGCGGGGGGGCCCACTAACCTTGTCTGATGTTCTAACCTCCAAGGACTTGTCCAAGGATTTTTCTCGGGGGGGGGGGCAGGGGGGCAACGCCTGCCGCAGAGATAGCTTATCAGGGGCCCAAGTGTTTGGTGTAAATAGTTTCCTGCCCTCTGTCTGCCCTTGTTTAACCTTGATCCTTTTTTCTCGAGGACGTCTCTCGTCGCAAATGGGTAGGGGCCCGATCCTTGCACCAAGCCCCGATTTAATATTCTGGTTCAGAAGGGGTCATAGCATCGCATGAATTGCCCGGTCAAGGCGTTAATCGGGGCTGCAAACGCTTAGCTGGAATTTAACAGAGCAGTCTTCCTCTGGGATTTTCCTGCCTGCACGTGAAGACAGGCTATACGATGCCTGCATTTTGGGGGGATAGGCTAGGTGAGTTTTGGGGGTCCCTTGCAAATCTGCCGTTCTACTTCCTCCCCCAGAAACCTCTTCCTCCACGCCAATCACCCAAACCTGCAAATAAAAAACAAAAAAAATTAACAGATGGCAATTTGCAAACAGACAAAATGAATGCAGCTCGTATTTGAAGCCACAGACACTGTTGTTATGAATGGCGCTTTTTAAAATTGTTTTCCTTCCGCAGGAAAGAAAAGGCGGCAGAGGGAAGGGAACCGTTTCCTGGTAAAGGGATTTAACAGCTGCTCTTTACGGGAACTTGCTGCTTTTATGGGCAGCTGGCCATAATGTCCTTTGCCACGTGCGGAACCTGGCATGATCCTGGCGGCAAAAGCTCCCTTTGCCGGCCGTGGGTCCCCTTCCACCTCCACCTTTTAGAACAGCCTCCCTCAACCTGTCCTCTCCCTGTGCTGTGGTCTGAAACAGCTGGAGAGGAATCACAGAACTGCAGAGTTGGAAGGGACCCCTGGTGGTCATCCAGCCCAACCCCCTGCGATGCAGGAATCTCGGCTAAAGCATCCCGGAAAGGTGACCATCGAAACTCTGCTTACAAACCTCCAAGGGAGAAGAATTCACCACCTTCCGAGGGAACCCGTTGCACTGCTGAACGGCTTTTACTGTCAGAAAGTTCTTCCAGAGGTTGAGCTGCAATCTCCTTTCTTGTCGCTTGAAGCCATGGGTTCGAGTCCTGCCCTCCAGAGCAGGAGAAAACAAGCTTGCTCCCTCTTCTATGTGATAGCCCTTGAGATAAGTGATGATGGCTATCATAGCTCCTCTCAGTCCCCTCTTCCCCAGGCTAAACATCCCCAAATCCCTCAACCGTTCCTCACCAGGCTTGTTTTCCAGGCCCCTGATCATTTTGGCTGCCCTCCTCTGCACACCTTCCAGCTTGTCAACATCCTTCTTAAATTGTGCTGCCCAGAACTGGACACAGAATCCAACTGTGGAGATATAGAATAGCCACTGTGGCTGGTAACCTGTTGCTTGCCTTCTCCTCCTCTAGGAATTTACTTAATCCTCTTTGATCTATTCGAAGGGTTTATTCCAGGGTTGTGTCATTGCCCCAACTCTATTCATTATTTTCATTGCCAAGATCCTACACTTTGTCAAATGGAAGCTCCCCACTGGGGAAGAAATCATATATCAAAAAGATGGAAAGAAAGCTCTTGAATCTGAGCAGGCTGAAAGCAAAGAGTAAGGTTGCCGTAACTTCCGTCATAGAGCTTCAGTATGATGATGACAACGTAGTGTGCGCACGCTCAGAGGATGACCTCCAAACCATCCTAAATATCTTCACAGAAGCTTACAAAAAGCTTGGCCTGTCGCTCAACATCCAAAGAACCAAAGTGCTGCACCAACAAGCACAAAATAACCCCTCTGCAGCACCACAAATCAAACTCAGTGGTGTAACGTTGGGAAATGTCGACCACTTCTCCTACCTGGGCAGTTATATTTCCACAAGGGCCAACATAGATGCCAAAATCGAGCATCGCCTGAGCTCTGCGAGTGCGGCTTTCTCCTAATTGAAGTGCAGAGTTTTTGAGGACCGGGACATTTGCAAGGAAACCAAAATGCCTGTTTACAAAGCTATTGTACCACCAACGTTACTGTATGCTTGTGAAACATGGACCACTTATAAACGCCATCTCCAACTCCTCGAAAGATTCCAACAACGGTGTCTCCAAAATTTTTTACACATCACTTGGGAAGACAGGCGAACTAATATCAGTGAACTGGAAGAAGCAAAGATCACCAGTGTTGAAGCAATGATTCTTCAACATCAGCTTCGCTGGACTGGTCATGTTGTGCGGATGCCTGATGATCGTCTTCCAAAGCAACTACTCTATTCCAAACTTAGAAATGGAAAGCGTAATGTTGGTGGTCAACAAAAGGGGTTTAAAGACTGTCTCAAGGCAAATCTTAAAAAATGCAGTATAAACACTGATAAATGGGGAACACTGGCCTGCGAGTGCTCCAGTTGGAGAACAGCCTTTACCAAAGGTGTCATGGGCTTTGAAGACACTTGAACTCAGGACGCAAGGGAGAAATGTGCTAAGAGGAAGGCACGCTTGGCAAATCCACACTGTGATCAACTCCTGCCTGGAAACCAATGTCCCCACTGTGGAAGGACGTGTGGATCCAGAATTGGCCTCCACAGTCACTTACGGACTCATTGTTAAAACTGTGTTTATGGAAGACAATCTCACTCGGCTGTGAGGGATCGCCAAAGAAGAAGAAGAAGATAGGGCAGTATACAAATTTAATAAATAATAGGTTGCCTCCTGCAGGAGGGAGTTCCGCAGTTCTTCATTGCACTGCATAAAGAAGCAACAGATTCTTTCATCCGTCCTGAATTTTTACAGCCAAGTCAGCTTCACGGGACGGTCACAAATTCCGGCATTTCGTGTTCCCACTGTTTCAACGTCAGAATATGGGAAGAGGCCATGACCGACCTAGTCCAGAGTCCTGTGCTCACAGTGGCCAACCAGGTGTCCGAAGAAGTCTCCAAAACAAAAACTAGGGCAAAGACAACTCTCCCCTCCTGAGGTTTCCAGGAGCTGGAAGCATCCAAAAGCATTTTTGCCTCCTTTCGCTGCAAAACGTGAAGTGCTCTAATTTTCCTGGATCTGAGGCCAGCGGCGCCTCCGGAGTTTCGCTGGGCAAAACTCCTCTGCCCTGAGCTACTCTCAGGGTGCTGGAAAAGCCCCTGGATCAGCGCCCAACGGCTCCTAGCCGCGGGGTGGGGGGCACCTTATCGCCCTTCCCCAGCCCTTGTTGTTCAAACGCAACTCGACGCCCAGTTTGGAATTATCTGAGCGTTTGCACCACTAGGCGTCTGTTTGCGTGCCTGCAGGGCTTGGGACTCAAACAGCCTTTGCAATGGGACGCAGGATCTCGTGCACACGTCTTAGCGAGAGACCCTGCGACTCTCCAAACACTCACACACACAAAATTGTTGTTGTTTAGTTGTTTAGTCGTATCAGACTCTTCGTGACCCCTGGACCAGAGCACGCCAGGTACTCCTGTCTTCCACTGCCTCCCGCAGTTTGGTCAAACTCATGCTGGTAGCTTCGAGAACACTGTCCCACCATCTCGTCCTCCGTCGTCCCCTTCTCCTTCTGCCCTCCATCTTTCCCAACATCAGGGTCTTTTCCAGGGAGTCTTCTCTTCTCATGAGGTGGCCAAAGTCTTGGAGCCTCAGCTTCAGGATCTGTCCTTCCAGTGAGCACTCAGGGCTGATTTCCTTCAGAATGGAGAGGTTTGATCTTCTTGCAGTCCATGGGACTCTCCAGAGTCTCCTCCAGCACCAGAATTCAAAAGCATCCATTCTTCGGCGATCAGCCTTCTTTATGGTCCAGCTCTCACTTCCATACATCACTACAGTACTGGGAAAACCAGAGCTTTGGGAAAGGCTAAGTCCCATCCGCATCTGCAGGAAATCATTAAAAAAAGAAGAATAAAAAAAATCTGGATTAATGGACCTTGCCCAATTTATTGCACACGACCTCCAGCGAACCTCCCCTGCACTTCTGGATTTCGTTATTCGCGGGCACTGGCAGATCCCGTATGCTGCATCCACACGTGTTTTGTATAGCTAACTGCCACCAACTAAATGAAGGTTTAATTGGAAAGGGTGTGCGCGAAAGACGTCACGACTGTCATCAGGAGGTCTTGCGCGCTCACCAACCACTGCACTCCCGGGGGTCCTGGCTTTCCCGTTCAGACGACGCGCCCCAAACACGCAACCAGCCGGTCACACACGCGTCCGAAGGGGGAGCTGACGCGACAGGAGAGGGGAGCGCGGAGGCCGCCTCCGATTGGCCGCTGGGTGGCAACATTGCGCAAGGAGAGCCGGAGCCGACTGCGGATTGGCGAGCGGAGGCGACACCGGAGCCGCCGGCGCTGACGTCCAGCCCGCGCCTGATGCGAGCCGGGTGGGGGCCGGGCTGCTGCATGCATGCGCCCTCCTGCCCTTGCAATCGGGAACCCCGCCTGCCTGGAAATCCGGATCTTTCGATTCGGAGCTACTCCCGTTTACACGAGCCCATTGGGGGAAAGTGGATTTGGCGCGCCGATCGGGCAGCGGGTGAATGAGGGGGAGGCGCCAGGGGTGGGAGTCTGAAAAAGCAGGGAGGGAAGGAGGCGAAGAATTTAGGATTTTAGAGTTGCAAGGGACCCCCAAAGGTCATCCAGTCCGACCCCCTGCAATGCAGGGATCAGTCCTGTTCTACCTCTTCCGGAAGACCTGCGAGCATGGATGGATGGAGCAGGCCTCCTTGCCGTCCCCCCAGCAGCGCTTTAAGAAACAAAACCAGCGTCTGGATGGGCCCGGATGCAAACTGGGCACAGTGGGGACCCCCCCGAACCCTCACGGGTTAAAACAGTTTTTGAGAGGGCAGCAGATTCTGGCACAGTCTTCAAGGGCAGCCCAAGGCGGCAGCACACTGCAGTAGTCTAGGCAGGAGGGTTCCGGGACTAGATGTCACCCTGGATTTTAGCTGGGTGTGCTAGGCTCTGCGGCGTGACCCAACAGGAGCCCCCGGACAGATTTCTAACGTCAGAGAGTTGAAAAAAAGATATAAATAACTAGAAAATGGAGGGGGTGTTGGAAAGAGGGGAGAAAGGTGAGGGGCGCATGGAGATTTAGAAAGCAGCGCTGAGTTTAGCAGTCCTACTCCCAAGAAAGTTTTTGCGAGGGCTCCCCAGGGGTCATCCAGCCCAACCCGCTGCAGTGTAGGAAAAACTGCTAAAGAACCCCCGGTACTTTCAGCCTCCAGTGAAGGAGACGTGATCTACAAGGCTGCAGGATCTGACCCATCCCGGGCCCGATCCAGCAAGGCTCCCTCGCGCCAATCCCGTTTTATTTCAGAGCTGGATCAGGCCCCAGGTTAATATATATATTCCCCGCCCCTGCCGGGCCCTTGGGGAGTCGACGCCTTTTACCAAACTGCGCGCATCTCTGCTTCGCGCTCCGGAGACCCCGCGGGCGCTAGGACCGCCTCGCCGCTGCCTCCCGCCGCCTGCAGCCAGCGCTGGGTATAAATGCAGGGCAATGTGGGTCTGTTTGCAGTTTGCATGAGGATAAACCAGCCTGGGAGGGAGCCCAAAGTGGGGTGGGGGGGGCAGCGGAGGAGCCTTGCTGGGCCCGCGCCGCGCTGCGTAACGGGCGCGCCCAGCCTCTCCAAATCCCTGGCAGCGGAGTTAAAGACCCCAGACGCGTCCAGGAGGAGGAGGAGGAGGAAGAGGTCCTGGTTTCTCTGCAGCAAGAAGGAAGAGAAAGGAGAGGCACGTGGTCGGTGTGCGGAGAAGAGGCGCAGGGTCATCCTTGCAGCTTGCAAGAGGGGAGCGCCCCCCCCCAAAAAGCCCTTGCAACCCACCAGCTGCAGCCCTTCGGTGCGCGCAGGCAAGAGGCGGAAGGGAGAGCAGGATTGCAAGCCGCGGCCAGGTTAATGGCACCTGCGCCTTGCGGGAAGGAGGTTTAATTGCGATTTAAAAGGAGAGGAAGGTGCGTTTGGGCGCGCGCCTGTGTGTTTGCGGGTGGAGAGAGAGAGAGGGGGGGAATATCCCTGGTTTGCTAAACCCCGCACTCCTCCCCAGCCCTTGTTATAAAATTTGTTTTTCCTGCTTGGCTAGAGGCGGCTGCAGAAGCGACTCGCAAGTTGCTGTTTTTTTGGCCGCCCTACATTTTTCTCTTCCTCTGCTGGTTCCTCTTGTAGATCTTGGGTGACCATTGGAGCGCGCGCGCCCCTCCTCTCTCTCTCTCTCTTCTGGAAAAAGGTTTGGGAGCGAATCGGAGGCTTGACTTGTTTATTTATTGGAAAGCCAGCTGCGTTTTCTGCGCTTGAAAAGCCAGCTTTCCCTATCCCCCCCCCCCAGCTCTTGCAAAACACTTGGCAAAAATAAAAAAACAGTCGCCCCTCTCCGCGCATGTGTGTCAAACTGGCCAATTCTACCCCCCCGCGCCCGCCTTTCACCCAGTTTTGTCGTTTCGGAATGCGCTCCTCGGGAAGCCTCATCTTGCAGGTTTAAAGGCGACTTTTATTTTCAGTTCACGTGTATATGTGGCACGTGGGTACGTCGGGAGTCGCCGTGCGTGTTTGCTTCTCTGGGGTCCCTCAGCCCTGTTATCAGTCGCTCCTGTTTTCCTTGCTTAGGGCTCAGAGCCGCCTCTGCACGGTGGTTCCAACACCTATTTTTTATGGAAGAAAATATTCTTTTTGTTTTCTGCGTTAGAGAAAACAAATTTGCGTTAGAGAAATTTGCGAACTTGCACTAAGCTCTGGAGTTTGCCACACAATCCCAAATTTTGACAACGATTGCGGTTGACATTTTTTCCCCTTTGGAGCAGATGTTCCCTGTTAAAGTTCCCTTTCGTCTGCAGTGTTGAGATGATGCAAAAACCCCTCTAAGATGTTCTCTGGTGGGCTGGGGGGGGGTGCCTAGAAAGCACATTAAAATGTTCTCCCCCCACGGCAAGCCCAGGTTAATGAGAGACCCATAAACATTCCTTCTGGCCAGTCAAAGGAGCTCATGACCTGATTCCATTCCTTCCTTATTACCATCCCATTAATAATAATAATAATAATAATGGCACCTGAAAGACTTTTTTTGCAATGAATCCACCCCCCTCCCTTTCTTTTAGGGGTGGGAGGTGGAGCGCAAACATTTTTTATTTTATTTAGCAGCTGCTAAGTCCAGAGAGTGCCACACTTGCCATGGAAAAAACTGCGATGATTTATTTTCCTCTTCCTGCTCTCTTCGCATGTGATTTTTATTAGAATCAAACTGCAAGCGGTAGCTTTTGCAAAAAAAAAAGGAGACTTTGTCTGCTGGAAAAGGACTCTCCTTCCAAGGCAAACAAGGGGTTTTTTTTGGCATGGGGGGAAGAAGATCATTGCGAAAACTCCAGGTTACAAACACAATTTCGGCGTCTGGCCGTAGCTTCCCCCTTCTTCTTTTTTGTAACTTTGCAACTTGGAAGAACTTGGCTGACACACTCATGTACGTGCTTGTGTGTGTGTTTCCCCTCTAGAAGGAAGAAAGGAACTAAATCTCACACCTGGAGAGAGTTGGTGACACCTGAGCCTGAGAGACGACGGGAAGCTATTCTGTGCCAACCTGGTGGGCTGATGGGTCCTGGAAGCGATTCGCTGAGGCTCTTTCCGATTTGCAAGGGATGACGGCTGCTCCTGGGATGTGAGCCTCTGAACCTCTCCGGACACCTTCAGAAGGACCTTTTGCTCTTCCCGCCGCGCGACACCCCTGAAAGGTGGTCTCTTGTTGCTTACACAGGGACGTAGCCGGGCTCCCCCTCCTCATTCCTTCCCGAATCGGTGAGCCACTCTTTGTTCGGTGCCCCCTTTGTGCCCTGGGGTCCTCTGGATGCGGCTTGCCTTGTCCCTGGCACCAAAACTGGCCTCTGTTTCTCTGTGTGCATAACGTGCCCGAAATCTGGTACTCAGGGCATCACACTGGATGTTCCTGTGCCATCTGTTGCTTTAGCGAGAGTCTGCCCTGTTCATTTCCCCCTCCCGGGCCTTGGCATGTGCTGGGCAAAGGGCTTCTAGAGTCCCCGCAGCCATGGACCCCTCCGTGACCGACTCTGCCTTCTCGGACGTCCACCTGTGCGGCTACCTGCGCAAGCAAAAGTCCCACCGCCGGCGCTTCTTCGTCCTGCGGCGCGGCAGCGAGCGAGGCCCCCCTCGCCTGGAGTACTACGAGAACGAGAAGAAGTTCCGGGCGGGGGGGCCGTGCACGCGCCCCAAGAGGACTTACCTGCTGGCCAGCGCCCTCAACGTCAACAAGAGGGCGGACGCCCGCCACAGGCACCTCATCGTGCTCTACGGGCGCGACGGCACCTTCGGGGTGGCAGCCGAGGACGCGGAACAGCAGCAGGCGTGGTACGCGGCGCTGGTGGAGCTGCACTCCAAGGGTGAGTGGGATGGGGGGGTCCACGTTGGCGGGGAGTGGTGTGGCATGAGAGCATCGTGGTGGCATGGCATGGCGAGGAGTTTCTGTGCCCCTGACCCATGCCACTCAGCCTGGCCTGCGCCGGGGGGAATTCATGCATGTGACCCGTGGAACTCTCCGCTGCAGGATTTGAACGGTCAGGGGCTACTCTTGAGTTCCTCTCGTGCTCAGATCCTGCTTGCTGGTTTCTCACAGGCAATTTTTCAGCCACTGTGGGGACAGGATGCTGGACTAGACACACACCCCCCGGCCTGATCCAGCAGGGTTGTTCTGATGCTGCTGTGGAGCCTCCAGGCCCAGTGGCAGTCTATCTTGATTCTTAATTATAAGGGGGATTTGGCCACTGTAAACAGGATCCCCAACTGGATGGGCTTTCCTTATTTTCTTGGAGTATCTTCAGCCTTTTAAGCCAAACACGCCTTGGGGAGGGGGGGGATGTTCTTTATTTTTTACTATTTATTCCTAAGGTGCTGCTGCTGCTGCTGTTAAGCTCAGGCCATGGCCCACACAGGCTGGCAGCAGTGGCTCTCCAGAGATTGGCCCTGGGACCTCAATTCCCCACCAGAAGCGTGGCTTACTTACGCGAGTGATGCAATAGGAAGCTTTATACTAGGAAGCTTTATACGGCGCCAGCCATCGGCCCACCTAGCTCAATACTGCCTGGTACTGACCGGCAGTCAGTCAGCCATCGGCTCACCTAGCTCAATACTGCCTGGTACTGACCGGCAGTCAGTCAGCCATCGGCCCACCTAGCTCAATACTGCCTGGTACTGACCGGCAGTCAGTCAGCCATCGGCCCACCTAGCTCAATACTGCCTGGTACTGACCGGCAGTCAGCCAGCCATCGGCTCACCTAGCTCAATATTGCCTGGTACTGACCGGCAGTCAGTCAGCCATCGGCCCACCTAGCTCAATACTGCCTGGTACTGACCGGCAGTCAGTCAGCCATCGGCCCACCTAGCTCAATACTGCCTGGTACTGACCGGCAGTCAGTCAGCCATCGGCTCACCTAGCTCAATACTGCCTGGTACTTACCGGCAGTCAATCAGCCATCGGCTCACCTAGCTCAATACTGCCTGGTATTGACTGGCAGTCAGTCAGCCATCGGCCCACCTAGGTCAATACTGCCTGGTACTGACCGGCAGTCAGTCAGCCATCGGCTCACCTAGCTCAATACTGCCTGGTACTTACCGGCAGTCAATCAGCCATCGGCTCACCTAGCTCAATACTGCCTGGTACTGACCGGCAGTCAGTCAGCCATCGGCCCACCTAGGTCAATACTGCCTGGTACTGACCGGCAGTCAGTCAGCCATCGGCCCACCTAGCTCAATACTGCCTGGTACTGACCGGCAGTCAGCCAGCCATCGGCCCACCTAGCTCAATACTGCCTGGTACTGACCGGCAGTCAGCCAGCCATCGGCTCACCTAGCTCAATACTGCCTGGTACTGACCGGCAGTCAGCCAGCCATCGGCCCACCTAGCTCAATACTGCCTGGTACTGACTGGCAGTCAGCCAGCCATCGGCCCACCTAGCTCAATACTGCCTGGTACTGACCGGCAGTCAGCCAGCCATCGGCCCACCTAGCTCAATACTGCCTGGTACTGACTGGCAGTCAGCCAGCCATCGGCTCACCTAGCTCAATACTGCCTGGTACTGACCGGCAGTCTTTCCCCTGCCCTCCCTGGAGATTGAGCCAGGCAGTTGTCCTGCCACCGAGCCACAAACCTTCCCCCTCCAGGCCCGTTGGTGCGTTTACCGCAGTACTGCCTACACAGGCAGGCAGCAGCTGTTTCTGGTTTTGGGTAGACCCATACCTGATGATAACTGCCCGGGATTGAACTGGGAGCCTTCTGCACGAGTGGCAGAGGCTATACCCTGCTGAGCTGTGGAGGCTCTACTCTGTGAAGCTACCTGCAGTCCTCCTGCAAGCCCACGTTTGCGACCCAAGGGGGGCTTTTCCAGGGCCACCAGCAGAGGCGTGTCTTTGCTTTCCAACCCTTTAAACTGGCGATTCCGCCAACGCAGCGGGTTGGACTAGAGGACCTTTGGGGACCCCTTCCAAATCTGTGGTTTTGTGATTTCCCCCAGGGGTTCCTGGAGGGGCAGTTTCGTTCCACAAAAACAGTGCTGACGGAGCTTCTCTGCGGCACGTGACCTTCTGCACCTTAATTCAGATGCCCAGGCCAGCTTTCCTCAACCTGTGTGCCCACCTCCAGCTGTTTCGGAGAGACAGTGTGGCGTGGTGGTTAGAGCGCCGGACCTAGGACCTGGGAGAAACCAGGGTGCGGCCCGGGGGGGGCAGTCACTCGCTCTTAGTCTAGCCTACCTCACAGGGTGGTTGTTTCGAGGCTGAAATGGGGAGGGCAGGTATGTACGGGATATAAATGTGATAAATCAACTTCTTTGCACGCAGAAGTTTGATCCCAGGGGGGCTGGGAAAGACACACATCTCTTGCCTGGGGGGTCTACTTTTCTCGCTTCCAGGTGGGAGCAGGTGACAGGGCTAGAGACACGGGGTGCATTGCAGTGGGGTGGGCTGGATGACCCCTGGGGGTCCCTCCCACCTGCACAGTACTGTGATTCAACGTGTCTCCTAGCCCAAGATCAGGGCAGAGACCCTGATGGTCCTCAGAGGTCCTTTGAGCCCATTTCACAGATGGGCAAGCACACAAACACATCCTCTGCAGGCCACGGGGTTCGGCTAGATGGCCCTTGGGGGACCCCTACCCACCCTGTAATGCCGCCACCTCCCGTTTTGTTGTGCTCTGATCCAGCCGGGTGCCCTCTAGCTTTTTTGGACAACAACTCCCATCAGCCCCAGCCTGCAGGAGGGTCCCAGGTTAGGGGAAGGCTGCTCTAACCATTGCTCTTTGCTCCCCTTGCGGGATTCCTGGGCCTCTGCATAACCTTTTTTGTTTACCCCCTGCTAATTAACCAAGCTATTTATTTCCTCCTTGCTCCCAGGGTCTTGTTGCTCTGCAGGCGCCGTTCGTTGGTCTGGCCCAGGGAGGCTGCCAGCCAGTGTAGACAATATCCAGCTAGACAGACCTAGAGTCTGTCTCTGGCACCAGCTTCCTATGTCGTCATTTAATCCAAAACAATGAGGGATAGAACCTTGATTTTGTTCCTAGGGTGCTTGGCTGCACACCTGCTTGGCCTTCAGGTTCATTTCTCGACAGTATTTCCAGGTACGGCGGGGAGACCGACCCCTTGCCTGAAACCTTGGAAAGCTGCTGCCAGCCAGTGCCTGCACTATTGAGCTAGGGGGAACCCGAGTGTCTGGCTGGGCAAGGGCTGCAGTTCAGTAGCAGAGCGCTTGCTAGACCTACAGAAGGTTGCAGGATTCAGTCCTGCAGTACACCCACGCTGGCGAGGTGTAAGCGCCGCTGCCAGCCAGTGCATGCAATATTGAGCTCCCCGTGGCTCTCTTGACCTATCTCAGGATAATGGTGTCCCTCTCCTCCCCCCCCCCCCGGCTTGAGGCTGCTTTGGGAGCAAAGGTTTCCCTGGGACCTTTGGGCTAGATCTCTGCAGCCCAACCAGCCGTATCCTGGCCCAGAAGTGCTTGCAGGCGTGGCGTGCAGAGCTGGCCTGCCAGGGAGGAGGGAACTGGCTGCGGGCAAACCTTGGAACTGGGTCAGGGGGGTCCGGTGCCAAGCGCTGGCCTCTGCGGGTGTGAGCCTGCCCTGAACTTTGCTCCCGACGGGGCGCGCAGGGGTGTCACCCAAACCCGAAATCTTCTCCCCTTGCAAGAATTATTCTGGGTTCAAGCTGTGCTCCCTTGCAAAACCTCTTTCCCCTTTTCCAATTTTGCAGCTTGCGGTGTCGGAGATGTATGTTTGTGTGCGCAGCTGGTATGCGCCGCCTGGTACATAATGTTCTCTCTCTCCTCTTCCCCCCCTACACTATTCCTTGGGGGGGGGGGAGGCTGATTTTCCTGGGAGAGAGAGGCAGAGAGGCAGGTCCCAGGACTCCTGGGTTCTCCTGGCACACAGGGAGTTCTGGGTCCAGACGAGCAGTTTCTCTTTTTTTTTGGTGGGGGGGCGAGGAGTTACCCCCTCACGCACACACCTTGGTCCCACAACCCCATCCTCAGTGCCCCTTGCAGAAAACCCATTATCCTGAGTGGTGCTTTTCCACTTGGCCTGCGAAGGAAGCGAATGCTAAAACTCAAAAGCGGCAATGGGTAACTGCGCATTTATTAAAAACCCAGCGTGATTTAATCGGCCGGGCGAAAGGCGCAAGCGCGACCCAGATGCAGCCGGCTTTCCAAAGCCTGGTGGTCATTTAAAAAAAATAAAATATTAGTTTTTTTAACATATCATTTTCAGCAGCAATTAAACATACTTTTACATCTTGTACGTTTTTTTTTTTTTACTTCCATCAATTGCATCTGAAAATTTTCCCATCTATTCGCTTCATATACATTTCTTACATTCAAATCTCATAACTAATATCTCTGCTCTTTCTCTGCTTTGCAATGTTTCATATATATTTCTCCGTACAAAACTCCTTGTAGTCCTACTAGCGTGATTTGTTGACTACAGCCGCCCTTCAAGGAGTTCGTATATTTCTTCCAATCTTCTGTGAATCTCTGGTCTTGACGGTTTCGAATTCTTCCTGTCATTTTATCCAATTCTGCCATTAAGCAAATCCTGGTGCAATTTGCAATGTCTGCTGGTGCAATTGGCAATGTCTGCTGCGACTCATGCTTTCCAAGAGGGGGGTTGGTCTAGATGTGCTTTGGGTGCCCCTTTCGACTCTGCACTCCTTGGATTTTACACCGCCAACGCCCCTTTGCCACCCCCTTACCTCTTGGCATAATCCCCCTATTAAATCCTGTTGTCCCCGTCCCCCCCTACTTTGGGAAGGGGGGGGGTTTGTCTGTGATTCACAGCTGGACCTGCAACACCTTTCTCTCTGAGCATCTTCTGTCCTCTCCTCCCCTCGACTCCCCCCCCAACTGTTTAGCTTAAACATTTGCTCTTTCCCGAACCCCAGAGTTAACCTCAGGTTGGCGGGGGGGGGGGGGGCTTTGAATTATCCTGCCACAATCTCCCCGGCAACCGGTCCCTCTCCTTCCTTCCCAGGTGACGCGCGCACGGCGGTTGTTGCCAGGGCGCCCGGCTGTTTTTGGGTCTGTTTACCCGATTCTCTTTCCATCCACCCACTGCCTTCACCTTCTGTGCCCCCCAACCATTGTCCTCCCCCCCTCCAGCCCACTGAATAACCAAAGCACTCCTTGCCACATGGCCAGATCCTGCGGGGTCCGAGTGCAAGAGCAACTCTCCCCTCCTGCGGCGTCCAGCAGCTGGTCCTCGGAAGCGCCGCTGCCCCCAATTGTGGGGGACAGGGCATAGCCCTCGTGGCTTAGTCACCTTCAGTAGCTCTCTCCTCCTCTGTGAATTTGTCCCGTCCTCTAGGTTAGTGGTCACGCCTGCTTCCTGTGGCAGGGAGTTCCGCAGGCCAACTGTGCGCTTCCTTTTCTCTGCCCAGGGTCAGTGCATCTTGCTTTTAACCAGAAGGTCAGTAGTTTGCGGCCACCCAGGGATGGCTGCAGACAGGATTCCTGCCTTGCTGGAGGGGGTTGAGCTAGATGACCCTCGGGGACCCCTTCCAACTTGCAAGTCTATGATTCGTTGGTTTCTAAGCGGAGGTGGGATGGCCGTCTGCCCGGGATTCGACTGCAGTGCCTCTGCTCATTTCCACCTGGCCTGGACCTGGACTGTCTCCTGCTACTATGAGCTGGGATTCGAGACCCTGCATTTCAGAGTTGTGGGTTTGATCCCCACCTTGGGTGAAAAATCCCTGCGTTGCAGCGGGTTGGACTAGATGACCCTTAGACCCCCTTCCAACTCTACAATCCCGTGGTTCTCCTGAACCCTCCTCCAACACTCAGCTTGGTTGGTGTGTCTTCTGAGTTAGGAGAAAGGAACTTCTCTGCACCATCATGTATGCTTTCCTTGAGATTATGCCTTGCAGGGTGTTGTCCAAAAGACCTTCAGAGGTACTTTCCCCCTGTACAATTATTTATTTGCAGAATCACAGAAGAGCTGGGAGGGGGACCCCCAAAGGTCATCCAGCCCAGCCCCCTGCAAGGCAGGAATTGCAGCTGACTGAACGGCCTCCTTCTCACTCGCCTTTTCCTCTCTCGTTCCCCCCCTCGCAGGAAATGCCCCCCTCGGCCGCGATTCGGCCTCCTCCCCCCGCCCGCCCTTCAAGGAGGTCTGGCAGGTCAGCCTGCGCCCCCGGGGCCTGGGGCACACGCGCAACTTGGCCGGCGTCTACCTCCTCTGCCTGACGGAGAAGACCATCGACTTTGTCCGGCTGAACTCGGACGTGGCTGCTGTGGTCCTGCAACTACTCAGCGTCCGCCGCTGCGGCCACTCGGAGAACTACTTCTTCATGGAGGTCGGGCGCTCGGCCGCCACGGGGCCCGGCGAGTTGTGGATGCAGGTGGAGGACCTGGTGGTGGCGCAGAACATGCACGAGACCATCCTGGAGGCCATGAAGGCGCTGAGCGACGACTTCCGGGTCCGTGCCAAGAGCCAGCCCCTGGCCTCCACGCCCATCTCGGTGCCGCCCCGGCGGCAGCACCCGGGGAACCCTCCGGCCGGCCAGGGCACCTTCCTCTGGCGCCCGCGTCCGGAGAGCACCCCTTGCCTTCCCCACGTGCCTGGGGCGCAGAAGGTGCCCGGGCCGCGGAAGCCGAGTTCCCTGAGCGACTACAGCGCCGTCTCGTCGGACGAAGGCGGCTCCAGCCCGGGCGAGTGCCGCCGTCCTGCCGGGACGCCCGACCCGCTGGCCTACCTGCTGGTGGGAGGCGAACTAGACTACGTCACCATGGGCAAGAGGGCATCGCCAGACAGCGCCTCGTTGGCACGTTGGGCGGCGGCGGCGGAGGCCAACAAGCGGTCCTCTCTGCCCCCGGTGGCGCTGGAGAAGGAGGGTCTGCCCCGGAGGAAGCCGCCCGCCGTCTCTGCCAGCTACCCAGAAGGCCTGAACCTCCGGGGCTCCGACCCTGGCTACATGGCCATGTTGCCTGGCGTGCCCACGGAGGACCGTGGTTATGTGCCCATGGCGCCGGGTAGCGCCTCCCCATCCCGCGAGCGAGGAGGCTACATGCTGATGTCCCCCAGCGGCGGCAGCTCCCCGGACGGCGCGGCCCGGTGGGCAAAATCCCCCGGCGGCGGCGACTACATGGATATGTCGTCCGCCAGTCACTCAGCTTCCAGCACCCCGCCGGAGCGCAGCCCCCTGCCCGGCGGCGCCCCCTTCTTCTCCCTGCCCCGCTCCTTCAAGCACGCCCCGGAGGCCTTGCTGCGCCCTTTCGGCCCCCGCCACCTCTCCGGGTCCTCGTCCACAAGCTCCGACAGCCTGGAGGAGGCGGGCGGAGACCCGCGGATCCTCTTCGCCTGCCGGGAAGCGGCAGCGCCGCCCCGCAGCGCTGGCGAGTACGTCAGCATCGAGTTCGGGTCCTGGGCGGCCGCAGACTACATCAACATGTCGGCCGGGGCTGCGCCAGAGGGACTCGCCCCGTCGGCATCTGACAACTACGCCGAGATGGCGCCCGGGACCCGACTGGTACGTGCCCGCTCGCAAGGGAGGAGGCGGCACTGCTCAGAGACGTTCCCCGAGGCTGAGAGGAATGGGGTGGCGCCCCAGGCCGGAGAGGCGCAGGTTGAGCCGGGCCTGAACTACATCGACTTGGACCTGGCGAATGAGGCGGCGCCTGTCCTGCGGCTGCCAGCAGTGCCCGCCCCGGCTGGGGTGATCCACAGCTATGCCAGCATCGACTTCCACCGCTCTGGGGAGCTTCGGGGGCAGAAGGCGAGCTCAGAGGGGGCAGGTGAGTGGTGTCGGTGGGAAGGTGGGGCAGGTACCTGGTTTTCAACAACATGTCTGTATCGCCATCTGAACATCGCGATATATTGGTATACAGTGGTACCTCGGGTTACATACGCTTCAGGTTACAGACTCCGCTAAGCCAGAAATAGTGCTTCAGGTTAAGAACTTTGCTTCAGGATGAGAACAGAAATCGTGCTCCGGCAGCGCAGCAGCAGCGGGAGGCCCGATTAGCTAAAGTGGTGCTTCAGGTTAAGAACAGTTTCAGGTTAAGAACAGACCTCCGGAATGAATTAAGTACAAAACCAGAGGTCAGAGGTACAGGATTCGACCAGAGGTACAGTCATACCTCAGGATGAAGATGATTACGCTTCAGGTTGAGCATTTTCGGGTTGCGCTCTGCAGTGACCCGGAAGTAACCGAATGCATTACTTCCGGGTTTCGCCGCTCACACATGCGCAGACGCTCAAAATGACATCACACGCATGTGTGGAAGTGGCGAGTCGCGTGTTACATTCGCTTCAGGATGTGAACGGGGCTCCGGAACGGATCCCGTTTGCATCCAGAGGTACCACTGTACAGTGCTACCTTAGTTCTCAAACTTTATCTGTTCCGGAAGTCCGTTCCAAAACCAAAGCGTTCCAAAACTGAGGCGCGCTTTCCCATAGAAAGTAATGCAAAACGGATTGATCCGTTCCAGACTTTTAAAAACAACCCCTCAGACAGCATGAATTTTACTATCTAACGAGACCATTGATCCATAAAATGAAATTAATAAACAATTTACTGTACTATAAAATAAATAAGGCAGTGTTGGGATGATAAAAATTAAACAAATTTTTTTAGCTGCGCTGATGATAGTCATTGTTCCGCAGTCATGCAATCAATCAATCAGTAGCTGAACTGGGTTCCACACAGTCACAAAAACAAATTAACCAAAAAAGCCTCAAAAAACAAAAACGCAAAATAAATAGTGAAAACAAAAGTGCTGCCAAACTTAATCCATCCTGGAAGTCCGTTTGACTTCTGAAATGTTCAAAAACCAAGGCGCAGCTTCTGACTGGTGCAGGCGCCCCGGAAACAATATCCGGCAGCCGCATTGGACTTTCGGATTCCAAATTTTGGACTTTCGGATTCCAAATTTTGGACTTTCGGATTCCAATTTTTTTTTGAAAACTGGAACACTTCCGGGTTTTCGGCGTTTGGGAACCAGCAAGGCGTTTGAGAACCAAGGTAGCACTGTATCGCAATGTCTGAAATAAGGACAGAGCTACATAGAGACATTTGCTGGCTTCACAGTTTCCCCCACTTTGTGGTTTTTGCAAAGCAGACACAAATCATGATTTGCAATATATCTCCAGATCAAATATTAGGAAACTGATATCGCTATACTGACTTGAAACCAGTTTTGGAGGATATATGTCGCGCAGCCCTGACACACACCATGATTCGTGATATATTGCAAGGTCCAAAACTATGAAACCGATATCACGATGTGGACTTCAAACTGGTTTTGGGCGATCTATCGATACATCATGCAGCCGTTCTCTGCAGCGTGACAAAGAGGATTCTTGGGTTGGGGGGCGAGGACGGCTGCATCCGTTTAAAGTTCGGCCGTTCCGTTTCATTATTCGATTTTCCTACATTCGGGGCAGTTCACAGCATAAAAACACATAGGTAAAAACACAAAACACGTAATAAAACTGGGAATGAAGACACAAACCAATCAACGCCCCTGGACGCAAAGGATTCTGGGAGTCGCGCTTTGTGAAAGGGGCTGGGGGTTTTGAGGAGACTCCCTTAATCCCCTCGCAAACCTGCAATTCCTCTTCGCTGGGAACCTCAGGGATGAGAATATGGGTCCTCTTGGCACCCTTAACGAACGACAATTCCCAGGATGCACCCTTAATGAACGACAATTCCCAGTATGCACCCTTATCGAACTACAATTCCCAGGGTGCACCCTTAACGAACTACAATTCCCAGGATGCACCCTTAACAAACTACAATTCCCAGGATGCACCCTTAACGAACTACAATTCCCAGGATTCTCTGGGGGGAAGCGGTGTCTGCTTAAAGCTGAGTGATTCTGCTTTAAAGGCATGGTGCGGGTGAGGCATTTAAACAGAGGTTGGGTGGCCACCTGTCATGAGATTCATCAGCCGCAATTTCTGCTTTGCGGGGGGCGGGTTGGACTAGATGGCCCCTGGGTGCCCCTTCCAACTTTACAACTCAGAGATTCTACGAAACCTGCTGACAGGGAGAGACTCTCCTCTCCGTGGCTGCTCCTCCTCCCGGGTAAACAGGCAGGCTTTTCGCGGAAGCATTTACTAGGGGCTGTTAAAAGTCTATTCCTAGCCTGACGAGATTGAGAAACATGCAGTGATTTTTTGGGTTAGGGAGAGAAAGGTCACTGCTGCTCCTGGCTTGGAAGCTGGGGGCAGGCGCTTCTCCTTTGACACGGTGGCTTGGAGGTCCCTTGATAATAATAATAATAATAATAAATAATAATAATAATAATAATTTATACCCTGCCTATCTGGCTGGGTTTTCCCAGCCACTCTGGGCGGCTTTCAACAAAAATATTAGAATACAATAATTATTAAACATTAAAAGCTTCCCTAAACAGGGCTGCCTTCTGAAAGTCTGGTAGTTGTTTTTCTCTTTGACGTCTGGTGGGAGGGCGTTCTGCAGGGCGGGTGCCACCACCGAGAAGGCCCACCGCCTGGTTCCCTGTAACTTGGCTTCTCTCAGGGAGGGAACCACCAGAAGGCCCTCGGCGCTGGACCTCAGTGTCCGGGCTGAACGATGGGGGTGGAGACGCTCCTTCAGGTCTACTGGGCCTTTGAGGCCGTTTAGGGCTTTCAAGGTCAGCACCAACACTTTGAATTGTGCTCGGAAACGTACTGGGAGCCAATGTAGGTCTTTCAAGACCGGTGTTATGTGGTCTTGGCGGCCGCTCCCAGTCCCCAGTCTAGCTGCCGCATTCTGGATTAATTGTAGTTTCCGGGTCACCTTCAAAGGTAGCCCCACATAGAGCGCATTGCAGTAATCCAAGCGGGAGATAACCAGAGCATGCACCACTCTGGCCAGACAGTCTGCGGGCAGGTGGGGTCTCATCCTGCGTACCAGATGGAGCTGGTAGACAGCCGCCCTGGACACAGATTTGACCTGTGCCTCCATGGACAGCGGTGAGTCAAAAATGACTCCCAGGCTGCGCACCTGGTCCTTCAGGGGCACAGTTACCCCATTCAGGACCAGGGAATCCTCCACACCTGCCCGCCTCCTGTCCCCCCAAAACAGTACTTCTGTCTTGTCAGGATTCAACCTCAATCTGTTACCTGCCATCCATCCTCCAGCCGCCTCCAGACACTCACACAGGACCTTCACCGCCTTCACTGCTTCTGATTTGAAAGAGAGGTAGAGCTGGGTATCATCCGCATACTGATGAACACTCAGCCTAATAATAATAATAATAATTTATTTATACCCTGCCCATCTGGCTGGGCCTCCCCAGCCACTCTGGACGGCTTCCAACAAAACACTAAAATGTAATAACCTATTAAACATTAAAAGCTTCCCTAAACAGGGCTGCCTTCAGATGTCTTCTAAAAGTCTGGTAGTTATTTTTCTCTTTGACATCTGGTGGGAGGGAGTTCCACAGGGCAGGCACCACTATAGATGTTGAAAAGCATGGGGGGGAGGACAGAACCCTGAGGCACCCCCCTTGGCTAGATCGGGGCCGTAGAACTGCTGGGAGGGGACCCCCCCCCCCAAGAAGGGTCACCCAGACCAACCCCCTTTCGGATCAGGAGTCGCAGCTACAGAACCAGGGAAACGTTGACAGCTTTGCTAGTAGCCATCGAGAGCCCTCTCCTCTTCCTCCTCCATGGGTTTGTCTCATCCTCTTCGGAAGCCCCCCAGGTCGGTGGCTTGTCACTGTTTCCAGTGGACATGAGTTCCGTAGGTCAACCACGTGCTTTCTTTCATCTTCCCAACATTTTCTTTTTCTTTTTGCAGACATACGTTTTAATAAGTAGTAAAGAGCAAATGTCGTTAACAATCAACTCTGAAATCTCATCAATAATAATAATTTATTTTTATCCCGGCCGCAGCCAGGCTCAGGGCAGCTAACATCATAAAACTAACACAGTACACAAAGAACATAAGAACATAAAAACAGGCAGTCAATTATTAAAATTTATAAATGTCAGGGCTCTGTAAACTTCTAAAATATGTTTGTTGAGTAAAATTCCGTCTTGATCACCCATTTGGGGTTTTACTGTACCCCCCCTTCCTGAAAATAAATGCCAGAGAAATCTACCAATAAAACAATGAGAGACTAATATTATTATTATTAATAATAATAATAATAATTTATACCCCGCACATCTGGCTGGGTTTCCCCAGCCACTCTGGGCGGCTTCCAATGGAATATTAAAATACAATAACCTATTCAACATTAAAAGCTTCCCTAAACAGGGAATTATCCCTAAATTAGGGAATTATTCAGCCATTATCCTTCATAGTCTCCAACTGAAATATCTTCCCCCCCCCCCTCCATCTTCCAATATCCAGTTGTGTGGGCTGCTCACGAGTTCGAATCTTACAAGAGGGCAGAAAACGTCCCCCCATCCCTTTTCTCCCTCCCAGGCATAATTTTGCAAACTTCTACAACGCCACCATTTGTTCGCCTTTCCTCTAAACTCCTTTAAGCGTTTTCCTGCAATTTTGGGAAACGGGTTAGCATCTCCCCTACGCTGCCCAGCGAGGAAAAACGTCGGGTTTGGCTTCTTCCTTAACCACGGTGATTTCCAAACCTCCCTGCAAGGCCTGGGGCATGTTTGCTTTGCCTTATCAGCCGCCAACCTGGCGGCGCACCTGCCGCGAGGCTCACCTGGTGGCACAACGCGGTCCGAAATTACTCCTGGCAACGTACCCCGGTGTCCCATTTTGCGGTCCCTGTGCTCTCCTCGTGCGGGGAGGAGAGGGACGTCATTATCCCGAGGCAGGCCAACAGAGCCACGGGGAGCTCAATATTGCAGACACAGGCTGGCAGCAGGGGTGGCAGCTCGCCAGCGTGGGCGCAGTGCAGGACTGAATCCTGCAACCTTCTGCAGGCCTAGGAAGCGCTCTGCTACTGAACTGCAGCCCTTGCCCAGCCAGACACTTGGGTTCCCCCTAGCGCAATATTGCAGACACTGGCCGGCAGCAGCTGCCCAGGGTTTCAGGCAGGGGGTACCTGGAAATGCTGTCGGGAAATGAAGCATGGGTCCTCATGCCAAGCAGGTGTGCAGCCAGGGCTGAGCTAGGGCACCACACAGCACCCTGTCCAATTTCTACATATTCATTTATTCAATTGCAAATTAGATCCCCTCTTTTTCCCACCCCAGGGAGCTCAGGTAGGTGCAGAAATTTGTAAACTTAAAGATGGAAGAAAGTATTCCTTCCTCTCGTGCGGCACTCGAACTCATGGGCATCTCACAAAACCTGAACGAGTAGATAAAAAAGAACCACGCCGTTAACCTGCGGAACTCCCTCCCACAGCAAGCAGCCCCGGCCAGCAGCCCAGATGGCTTTAGAAGGCAAATTTGTGGAGGTGCTGGAAGCTGCAGGGAGAAGAGAGGGGGGTCTTGTGTTCGAATCCTGATTGCAGGCTTGCCACGGACCACTGTGGGACCAGAGGGGCCGTTGGATTAATGAAGCAGGCTCTTCGTATGCGGTCCTCTCCCCCCTCATTTAACCCCCACAACAACCCTGTGGGGTAGTCTAGTTGGGCAGGGGCCACCCAGTGAACTTCCTGGATGAGAGGCGCGATTTGAACCTGGTCTCTCCCAGGTTCTGGTCTGGCGCTCTAACCACTGCACCGCCGCTGCCTCTGGCATTGCAAACGGTGGAGCTGGCCGTGGGTTGAAAAATCTTGGCCGGCCTCCTTCCCCGTCTTCATTTCAGGCCTCTAATTTGGAGAGGTGTTTTCACAGCTGTGAATGCTTAAGGTTTAAGTTAAGGCCACCTTGGCAGGGCCAAGACCCCTGGACCAGAATTAGGGTGGGGGTCTCCCCTTGGATGACCGGCAGAAGCATTTGGGCTTCAGAGATTGGAGTGGGAAAATCCATGCAGGAGTAGCACAAAAAGTGGCGTTTTCCTCCCTCTCTGAGGCCTTTGTGCTCTGCTTAGCATGTGGAACTCCCCGACACATGACGTGGGTGTTGGTCATAGAATCATAGAATCCTAGAGTTGGAAGAGACCCCAAGGGCCATCGAGTCCAACCCCCTGCCAAGCAGGAAACACCATCAGAGCACTCCTGACATATGGTTGTCAAGCCTCTACTTAAAGACCTCCAAAGCAGGAGACTCCACCACACTCCTTGGCAGCAAATTCCACTGTCAAACAGCTCTTACTGTCAGGAAGTTCTTCCTAATGTTTAGGTGGAATCTTCTTTCTTGGAGTTTGGATCCATTGCTCCGTGTCCGCTTCTCTGGAGCAGCAGAAAACAACCTTTCTCCCTCCTCTATGTGACATCCTTTTATATCTTTGAACATGGCTATCATATCACCCCTTAACCTCCTCTTCTCCAGGCTAAACATGCCCAGCTCCCTTAGCCGTTCCTCATAAGGCATCGTTTCCAGGCCTTGGACCATTTTGGTTGCCCTCCTCTGGACACGTTCCAGTTGGTCAGTGTCCTTCTTGAACTATGGTGCCCAGAACTGGACACAGTACTCCAGGTGAGGTCTGACCAGAGCAGAATACAGTGGCACTATTACTTCCCTTGATCTAGATGCTATACTCCTATTGATGCAGGTCACTGGCTTGCTTTGGGGGCTTTTAAAGGTGACTTACACCAGTCTCATGGACCTCTACCCAAGGCTGCTGCTTGCCACAACAGATTGATTAATAATTATAAATTAATTGCTTTTGTATTACTTCCTGCTTCAGAGGCGCGCTGCCACAGAATACCAGTTGCCTTGGAGAAATATGGAGTGGGTATAATGGGGGACTGGGCTGTTGCCCTGGCAGCCTAATAATAATAATAATAATAATAATAATAATAATAATAATAATAATATATTCAATTTATATACTGCCCTTTATTAGAAGATCCCAGGTCGGTGTACAACATTAAGAACACATTTTGCAGAGCGCCGTAATAAAAAGCGTAACAGCATAATAATAAAACATAGTGCACATAATGCAGCTTAATAATAAAATAATCATAATAACAGTCCCCCCCCCCCAGCTCTAACAGGCCATAGATTATTTCATGGCCAAAGGCCATTGAAGAGGAGGGGAAAAAAATTTTGTTGGTTTTCACAACGTTACAAACAAACACATAAGACAAACAAACAAAAATCATAGCCTTATTGAAAATTACACTTATTATCATTGTTAAGTGACTTCCTCGCTTCCCCTTGGTTGAATTTCATTGCATGTCCTTTTAACAGATTTCCAAATCACAGTTCTTATAAAATTTAACTTAAACATTAACATCCTTAGACCTTTTCCTTTTGAAATTAAACATATTAATTCATCCCTTAACATAAAGTCCTAAGCCAATTCAGTATCTGCAAGCTGCTTTCAGTTAATTTGACTTAACATATTTAACTAAGTAATCCTTAAATTTAATCCACTCTTCCTGATACTTGTCCTCCTCCTGGTTGCGGACTCTTCCGGTTAGGTCGGCCAGCTCTGAAAAATCCATCATCTTCATCTGCCATTCTTCTGAAGAGAAATGTTTTTGCCTGGTGTCTAAATATATGTGACGAAGGCGCCACCACTGAAAAGGCCCTGTTCTCTTGTTGCCGCCCTCTGGTGGGGAGGGGATGTAGAAGAGTGCAGGGTCCGGGGTTCAACATATGGGGAGAGGGGGTCCTTAAGGTATTGAGACCCTGAGCCATGTCAGGCTTTAATCACCCAGCCCCATATTTCCCCCCCCCCACCTCCCCAGAGACATAATACAAACTATTTCCTGCTTTTAAGAGAGAGGTGTCAGTTCTTAGATTTCTTCAACAGCCTGCAGGATCAGACCAAAGGGGTCCCCTCTAGACCAGCACCCTGTTCTCACCGCGGCCACAACCAGATGCCCATCAGGGGAAGCCCAAAAGCAGGATTCGAACACAAGACCGACACTCTCCCTTCCTGCGGTTTCCAGGAACAAGTATTCGGAACCATCGCTGCCTCAAATTGTGAATGGCAGAGTGTAGCCATTGCGGCCGGCGGCTATCGATAGCCCTCCCCTCTAGGAATTTGCCCCGTCCTCTTTTTACAGCCCTCCTGTGGGGGGGAGTTCCGTAGTCCATGCGAAAAAGTACTTTTATCTGCCCGAAATCTCCCATCGTTCGTTGTCTGTCCCCTCCTGCCCCCACCAGATTATTTCCAGAGCGCTCTATACCCCGGGATCTCTGCTGGCTCACAAAGGGGCAAGCCCCGCTTTTTTAGCCTCGGTTTTCCCCAGCGGTGAAATGGGCGTGTCTTGAGAGCCCATTGCGGTAAGTGTGAGTTTCGCAGGTGGCTGCCCCCCCCTTCCCCAACCAAAGCATCTGGTTGGGGAAAGGGTGGGGGCTGCACTCTAGGAAAGGGAGAAACCTATTTGCATGCTGCCCCCCCCGCCTGGTATTGGGGGCTTGAAGAGAAGACAGCCTCCCCCAGCTCCCCAAATCCTCACCTGCCCTGTTAAAATTCCTCTCTATATTTATCTGCTTCCTCCGACAGCTGAGGCCGCCTTGCCGTCCCTGGAGAGCGGGGGGGGGGGGCAAGTTCCTCCTCCGCTGCTCCTCTCTCTCCCCCCCCCCCAATTCTTTCCTCCCTTCCTTCCATTCTTTCCTTCTCGCCTTCATGGCAAGGGGGACAGTTTCTGCACACACCCCTCTCCATCCTCTGCCGCGCTGCCAAAGCTCAAGGCCCAGGGGAAATCACTGGAGGAAGGGGCGGAGGAAGGTCTGCGAGGGGCGTGGCCTTGGAGAGGGTCCCGAGGGCCACATAGAGAGGCCTGGGGGCCACATCCAGTCTGCAGGCCACCACTGATCCAGGGCTGCCCTTCTTTTCCTCTAAGCTATTGTCCACTCGTTCCTTTTTTGGGGTGTGCCACAAAAGCTTCCTTCCTTCCTTCCTTCCTTTTTCTTCCTTTCTTCCTTTCATTATCCTCGTCCCTCCCTCCCTCCCTCCCTCCCTTCCTTCCTTCCTCCCTCTTTATTTTGCTCTTTTTCTTTATCCCTTCCTTCCTTCCTTTATCCTCCTTTATCCTCCTTTTTCTTCCTTCTTCCTTCCTCCCTCCCACAGTCATACCTCTGGTTGCAAACATGATCCGTGCGGGAGGCACGTTCGCAACCCGCAGCCTGAAGTGCTACGTCTGCACATCCGCGTAATGCGATTCAGAGCTTCTGCGCATGACATCATTTTGCGTTTCTGTGCATGTACGAGCGCCGAAACCTGGAAGTAACCCATTCCGGTAATTCCAGGTTCAGCGCAGTCCGCAACCCAAAAATGCGCAACCCGCAGCGTTCGTAACTCGAGGTATGACTGTATTTCATATCCCTTCCTTCCTTCCTTCCTTCCTTCCTTCCTTCCTTCCTTCCTCTTCCTTCATCTTCCTTTTCATTCCTTCCTTCATCTTCTTTCTTTCTTTTGTTCTTTTTCTTTATCTCTTCCTCCCTTCCTTCCTTCATCTTCCTTTATCTTCCTTTTCCTTCCTTCATCGTCCTTCCTCTTTCTTTCTCCCTCCCTCCCTCCCTCCCTCCCTCCCTATTTCATACTCCTTCCCTTCTTTTCCTTCCTTCCTTCATCTTCCTCCCTTCCTTCCTCCCTCCCTCCCTTACTTCATCTTCCTCCCTTCCTCTTTCTTTCTCCCTCCCTCCCTCCTATTTCATATTCCTTCCTTCCTTCCTTCCTCCCTCCCTCTTCCTTCCTTTCCCTCCCTCCCTCCCTCCTATTTCATATTCCTTCCTTCCTTCCTTCCTTCCTTTCCCTCCCTCCCTCCTATTTCATATTCCTTCCTTCCCACCATCTCTTCTTCCAGCCCCCCCTCGCTGTCTCTCTGCCCCCCCCAGTTTCCATCCTTAAACTTTATCCCCTGCGATGGTGACAGGGCCTCCCCTGCGCAGCCCCGGGGCTTTGTCCTTGAGAGAAAAGGCGAGTTCAGTGCAACAAGATAGAAGCTGATGACATTACGCAACGGACAGAGAAACGTCTCTTCCCCACAAAACGAGAATTCGTGGGCATCCAGTGAAGCTGGGTTTGGGGAGATTCAGGGCAGAGAAAAGAAAACTCCCTCTTAGACTGTGGAACTCCCTGTCACAATCCGTGGAGGAGGAGAGGGCTACCAGTAGCCAGGAGTTCAAATCCTGCTTGCGAGTTTCCCAGTTGAGGCCGCAGGGGGCCCCGATCCTGAAGACTCCTAGGTTCTGAGGCTCTTTTCTCTTGAGCAGACCTGGCCCTCACAGCCCAGGGCGTTCCGGTTTTCTTTTTTTAATGACACTGGGACCTTGTTCCCAATCCACCGGGCCCAGACTATAATTTTCATACCAGGGAGAGCTTTGCTGCGGTCTCATCCTGGCACACACACACACACAACTCCCCCCCCTTTTTTTTAGTATTTTCCTTTTTTATTCGTTGCTCCAGAAACTTGGCTTCTGGCTGGACGAGAGACGTAGTTATGGGGACAACGCTCTCTCTTACGGAGATATGGGGGGGGGGTCTTGTGGGGCTGGGTTTGGAAAAGCGGATTAAGAATTAAGGACAGTATTTATACCCCAGCCAGATGGGCGGGGTATAAATAATAAATTATTATTATTATTATTATTATTATTATTATTATTATTATTTCTAAGTGCCCTGTGGCTGCTGGCAAGCGCCTTGCGCTCTTGAGCTGGGGTCTCTTCCAAGGGCCCCTCTGAGCACGTGCAAAGTGTCTGGGGGGGGGAAAGCTGACCGGGAGGAATAATTCCCCTTAAACCTCTTTTTCGCCCCATCTCTGGGTTCCTTTCTTTGGTGCCTGAAACAGATTAATTTTTTCTCCTCCCCTCTCATTTCAGATTCCTGATTCCGCCAGCAAGGAAGATACGCAAACCGGCCTCCCTTGTCGCCAACATCATTCTTCACGATGGTTGGGATTTTTTGCACTATAGCAATATTGGCTTCTCTATTTTTTTCCACCCCTCGGCCGCAGTTCATTGGACTTAAAGTGCCTTTTTGGGGGGTGTTTACCCCCCCTTCCCCATGGGAGAACTCTGGAATTGTGCCCTAGCCTGCTTGCCACCAAAGATGTGTCTGTGTTTATTGGTTGGTGCGCGTGTGGGATTTTTTTTTGGGGGGGGTGTTTGTTTGGCCACCTCTGTAAGTCTGGGAAACAAATTGCCCAATTTGATTCTGCAAGGTGGAGTTTCCCAACCTAGCGCCCTCCCACGGCGTTGCGCTACAACTCCCTGGGAGTTATAGCGCAAAGCCACGGGAGGAATGGGAAGAGCGTGCACCCCAAAACTTATTTGCTTAACTTCGGAAATACACACGTGTCGTCGTCGTCCCCCTTGCAAAAAGAAATGCTAAAGGGTACTGCTTTTTTTGCTTCAGAGGGAGCCGCCTTGAACCCGTGTCTCTCGCCTCCGTGTCGCTTGTGGCCAAACGCCCCACCCGACTCAAGTGCCTGCACCCTCCTGTGAAGATCCCCCCCCCAAATCGCTGCAGCAGTTTGCAGAGAGAGGGAGGGAACATTTTGGGGTTCCCCGAAACTCCCCTGGGCCCGTCTCGTAACGCCTCGCACTTCTCTGCTGTTGGGAACTGACGGCATTATTTGCTTCTCTCGTATTTGGAAATAAAAGAGATTTTCAGAACTGGAAAACCGAGGTGTGGGGTGAAGTTCTGGGGAGGAAATGGGGGTGTCTTGCCCCTTTTGGAGCCAGGGTGGGTTGCAGCGGGGCCACAGGAGGGCGGTTCTCCCCCCAGTGCATGCTTTCCTTCAGATTCCTGCGGGTTGGACTGGATGACCTCTGGGAGCCCCGTGCAACTCTACAATCCTGTGCTCTTGAGGTTTTTAAGCAGGTTGGATGGGCATCTCTCCGGGATTCAGCCGTGGTTCCAGGTGGGGCTGAATTTCTTTTTTTCGCAAACTCCTTTCTCAACCTGTGGGTCCCCAGATGTTGTTGGACTACAACTCCCATCACCCCTAGCTAGCAAGGCCAGAGCTCAGGGATGATGGGAGTTGTAGTCCAACAACATCTGGGGACCCACAGGTGGAGAACTGCTGTGACCCAAGGGAAGCAGGGCGGGTGGGCCTGAGGCCCCCCTCAAACTCTGTCCCAAGCAGTTTTAAAAGTGGGGAGACACCTGGCTTCCCAGTAGGGGGTCTTGGTGGACCACAAGCGTAACATGAGCCAACGGTGTGATGCAGCGGCAAAAAAGGCTAATACTATTCTCAGCTGCGTCCTCAGAAGTCTAGTGTCCAGATTAAGGGAAGGAATAATCCCGCTCTATCCTGCCTTGGTCAGGTCACACCTGGAGTCCTGTGTCCAGTTCTGGGCACCCTAATTTAAAGAGGACATTGACAAGCTGGAAGGGGCGCAGAAGGAGGCAACCGAGAGTGTGGAAACCAGGCCTGATGAGGAACGGTTGAAGGTGCTGCGGATGTTTAGCCTGGAGATGAGGAGATGTGAGAGCCAACATCAAGGGCTGTCCCATGGAACAGGAGCAAGCGTCTTTCCTGCTGCTCTGGAAGGGAGGACTCGAACCCAGGACATCAGGTTACAAGAAGGGAGATTCCAACAGCAAGAGCTGTTCCCCACAGGTTCCTGGGGGGCAGTCCTGGTATGGGGTGGCTCCTTCTCTCTTGCAGGTAGGGAGAGGGTCCCAATTTGAATCCTCCTGGGACGGGGACGGGGGCATTTCTTCTCCAGTCCTGCCCTACTTTTTCGGGGGTCCTCTAAGCCCCACAGAGCTCAGCGCAAAATCCGCAATTCCCCCCCCCTTTTTATTTCTTTTTAAATTTAACTTTCACCCCAGCCCTAAAGAAGCCTGGCCCAGCGCTTTCACCTGGACCGGACAACAGCATTCGGGAAACCAGAACCCTGTTCCTTTAGATCAGCAAATGTTTTGAGCCGGGGGCCGGTCCACCGTCCCTCAGACCATGTTGGGGGCCGGACTATATTTTGACAAAAATGTATGAACGAATTCCTATGCCCCACAAATAACCCAGAGGTGCATTTTAAATAAAAGGACACATTCTACTCATGTAAAAACATGCTGATTCCCGGACCATCTGGGGGCCGGATTGAGAAGGCGATTGGGCCGGATCCGGGCCTTAGGTTGCCTCCTCAAGCTATAGGTCCTTAGCCCAAGGCACCCAGGGAGGCTGATTTTTCTCCTTCATCTTTTCTCATGTCCATCATGATCCTGAGCACCAGAGACAGAAGCCATAGGTAGAGAAGGCAAGCGAGGGAATCCATGGGGGTGAAGGGGGTCCTTTGAGGTTTTTTAAGCGGACATCAGATGGCCACCTGTCAGAGGTGCTTTAGCTGAGATTGCTGCAGCGCAGGGGGTTGGGCTGGATGACCACCAGGGGTCCCATTCCAACATTATAAAACGCAGTGATTCAATAGTTACTCTGCCAAGAGGATTTGATCTGCCGGGGGCTTTGGAGATTGAAGCGTCGTCTTCGGGTCCTGTCTTTTTGGGGATACAGCGCCTTGCGGCGAAAACCCCTCTTAGCAGCTGGGTGGACCTTAAAAAATTGCCGCACAAGTTTAGGCAGCTCCCCGTGAAAAGGCTGCGAGATTCTTGAATCGAGGTATATCTATACAGTACACATATTTATTTACACACACCCCTGCCAAAAAGGCAGCCGTACTGTATATTTTTGGCTCGGAAAGTGCCGTCGATGTGATGCAAAGTGAAAAACTGGTTTTGTAGAGGAGGAAGGCCGGATTCGGTCACTACATTGCTATGATGACTTTCCTTTTTCCCCTCCACTGAACTGTGGAGTTGGAAGTGGTACCCCCAGCGGACATCTAGACCAACCCCGCGTTGCGATGCAGGAATCGTAGCCGAAGAATCGAACTTGAGGAGAGC
Source organism: Podarcis vaucheri (assembly GCF_965113315.1). NCBI lineage: Eukaryota > Metazoa > Chordata > Lepidosauria > Squamata > Lacertidae > Podarcis > Podarcis vaucheri. The sequence continues at coordinate 2,079,161 of NC_138751.1, read as the reverse complement.
TGGCCGCCTTCCACCGCTTCCGAACACCCCTCGCCCTCATGAAATCCTTCCTGACATTTAGTCTTAATCTTGTTTCTTTATTGACTTAAAAAATAATAATTATACAGACAGCAAAACAAAGAAGTCTAAATTAACATTCCCTTCTACCGATAAGAAATAATAACTATTACAATAATGAAAGTACTAAAAGTACATTTAATTTCCGTTTTAAACTTCTATTCTGGTTACAATATATTACTATTCTATAAGAACCTATTATATCCTTTGCTGTCCCCTATGATATTTTATTTCCCAAATTTAACCTAACCCTCCCCTCCTCCCCACTGCTTCCCTTCACCTGTGTGAGCTCTTCCCATCATATATATATATTTCTAGTTGCTTCGATAAAACAGAGTAACTTGAAAACCGTTGAATTATAATTCCTTCTTTTGTCCTTACGCTCTTAACAATTTCCTATTAAGAGTTCTGCTTTAACACCCTATTTCTTCATGTATTCCCCTACGCATTCCCATTCGGTATAGATTTTTTGAATGCTGCTGTCATTTTGGCCCGAATTTTGCCTTAATCTTCCTTATTGCCTTTCGCACCGGTGGGAGCAAGGATTCGAACCCAGCTCCATCCTACTTTTAAGGAGTCGGGTGGAAAACGTCAGCCCCTCATATCTCATTTCTCCGTGCGAAATGTGTGTGTGTGTGTGGATTTCTGGGATGTGGAAGGAGCAGCTGGCGGCGGCTGGACCCCGGTATTGACGGAAGGCGGCAGCTGAGTGGGTTACCTGATCCCCAAGGAAAGGGGGGAGCCAGAGATCTGGGAAAGGGGAGATGAGGGGAGGAGAAGGGAGCCGCGTCCCCCTGCAGCTGCCCTCACGCAGGGGGCAGGCCAGAAAATAGGGTTACGGTCCCAGAGGAAGTGTGCAGACTTCCAGGTCACACAGGCGTCTTCTCCAAGCGCGGCGTTCTGCCTTATCCGTCGTGCGCTATTTATTTGCTTCGTAAAATTTTACGCTCTGCTTGATTGCAAAAAAAGACTTGAAAGCAGTTCACAGAAAATATAAAAGCCGTAAAATAATAATGGCCATTTAAAACTTTTTGAAAGTTAACTATAGACTAAAAACAAACAGGCTGGAACTTGCGCCAGTTTTCTAAGCATCCGGGTTGGCACGTCTGAACCCGAAACGACTCCAGCGGGTGCAGAGAAGTGTAGAGTGCAGGCGCCTGCTTGGTTTCATGAGGCAGGGAGTTCCGAAGTTCAGGTGCCGCCACAGTAAGCGGTCAAGTCTTTCAAGTGGTCTGTGATTCTAATTTTTTGAAATATGGCAACTGAAAATTTTCAAGGGAAAAAATGAAGTAAAAAGGAAACCGTTCTCCCGATTCTTAAATACACAGACGAAGGGGGGAAAGTCGCCACAAGCTCCGTTTTGGATGCTCGGGGGTGCCTCTGAGCACGTGCAGAGTGCAGTTCTCTGGGCTGCCACGTCGGACGTGCTCCTAGGCATGTTTCCTGCTTGAAAAACGAAAAACACGCAAGCGTTTTATTTCTGGCTCCTCCGAAACGGCTGCTAATAAGCAGGCCTTTGTACCTGGCTGCAGACATGGCATTGCAACCTTTCCGCTGTGAAGCAGCCAATTCGGGGCATTTTCTGCGCCTGAAATGCAAACAGTTGACTCTGCTGGGGATGCCAGCATTAAAGCCAAAAGCCGCAAGAGGGGGGGGGGGACTGGACATTTTTGGTTGTATCGTGCCAAAAATGGGTACTTTCTGGTTGGAGGAGGTTTGGGGAAAACTCAAAGGATGGAAGGAGATGGTTGGAGCATTTTGGAGATAAAAGTTTAGCAAATCGTGCCTGGCACAGAGAAAAGAGGGCAAGGTTTTTCTTGCTCTCTGCATAACACCAGCACTGGTGGGCAGTCAGCGACGCTGAATTCTGGGAGATTCAGGATGGAAGTCCTCCTTTATGCAATGCGTAGTTGGACGGCGGAACTCCCTGCCACATGAGGCAGCGGTGGCCAGCCAGGATTTAAAAGGGGGATTGGGCAAATTCGCAGAGGGGGAGAGGGAAGCTGATGGCAGCCAGCCTTGATGGCTGTTCTGTGCCTCCATGGATAGAGGCGGCAGTACTTACGGACAGAGCAGGAAGCTGGACTCGATGTGCCGTCGGCCTGATCCTCCAGGACCTTCTTAGGAGCGCAGAAATGCCACAAGCTTTTGAGTGCAACAGGGCTCTTTGTCAGACAGGATGTTATGTGTCGGACAGGCACGCACCAAAAAATAAAATAAAAACTTTTTTAAAAAGGAAACAGGACACAGATTTGTGCGGAAGGTGCTCATTTGCAGGTATAAGCAGCACATTCAGAAATAATTACCTGCATTGCAAGGGGGTTGGGCTAGATGACCTTTGGGGGTACCCTTCCAAGTCTACATTTCTCTGATTCCACGAGTATCATTGTTGTCATCAAAATTCCTGGTTTAACTAGAATGGCTTTAAAGCAGGCACCCCCAAACTCGGCCCACCAGCTGTTTTGGGACTACAACTCCCATCCTCCCTAGCTAACAGGACCAGTGGTCAGGGACGATGGGAATTGTAGTCCCAAAACAGCTGGAGGGCAGAGTTTGGGGCTGCCTGCTTTAAACCCACCCTGAAAAGTGAGTAACGTGGGAGACACACGTTCCTCACAAGCAGGGAGCCACCACCGAGAAGGCCCCGTCGTGGGACAAGAACACCGCTTTGGAGTCCCTTACAGTTTCAGAGTATGGAGGAACAGCTGTGAATAATATTCCAGGGCACATGAATACTCTTCTGTACACTGTGAGCGGTTTAGAGTCCAGCAGGCATTAATTGGGGGGGGGTTCGACCCCATAGATTCCCCACAGATATGGGTCGATTTGGCTGCCTCTCTGTCCTTACTCGCTTTTCCGGAGGTGTTTAAAGACATTTCTTCTCCAACCCATTTTTAATAGATTATTACTCCTGCCCACCCAGCCATTATGCACGCCAGAGTATTTTTTTTCTTTTAAAGCGTTGCTGCGTCAGTCCTCTTTTTGAAGGACGCTAGTCTGCCTGGCGTGCTCTGGTCCATGGGCTCGCGAAGAGTCGGACACGACTAAACAACAAGCCTAAGAAACCCCACAAAGAAAAAATCCTGGGAGTTGTAGTTCAAGGGGTGCTGGGAACTGTAGCGCTGAGGGGGGGGGGAGAACTTCAGTCCCCAGCTCTGAGCTGCAAAAAAAATCCTCTGGGCTCCAGCAACTAATCCAATGCTGCCCCCTGCTGGCCACCAGCCCATATTGCCTCCTGTGGGATTGACGCCTCCCCATTAGAAATTTGTGACCATTTCGGGCAGGGGTCAGCAAACTTTTTCAGCAGGGGGCCGGTCCACTGTCCCTCAGACCTTGTGGGGGCCAGACTATATTTTTTGGAGGAAATGAATTCCTATGCCCCACAAATAACCCAGAGGTGCATTTTAAATAAAAGGGCACATTCTACTCATATAAAAACACAGATTCCCGGACCGTCCGCGGGCCGGATTGAGAAGGCAATTGGGCCGGATCCAGCCCCCGGGCCTTAGTTTGCCTACCCATGACCTACGGACAAAGGAGGAATGTCCTTCCCTTTACAGTGGCCTAAGATGCCCCGCAGAACCTAGGAATCTAAAATAGACTGCCCCTGACGCTGGAGGCTCCATAAGCCCACCCAAAGAGCTGTGCCGCTGGATCAGGCCATCGTAGAAGCCAACTCCTAGGGGTTGAGGTCCCTATAAAATATTTGCGGGGTCCAGTAAAAACTCAGCAAACTTTGATTTCCTAAAAAATAAAAAGCTCACATCACCATTCCTGGCTGTGCCCATGCCCAGGCCTCCCAATATTTTATTCAAGTTGGTACCCCTGGTGCCCATCTAGCGTTGTGTTCTCACAATGGCCAAGTGGGAAACCCGCAAGCAAGATCCGGGTGCGAGCAGCAGCTACCCCGGCCACTAGCCACCGATGCACGTGCAGAGTGCCTCTCCGATGTTCACTCAACCCTTGATATTTTGGGACTGCGGGTTTTTCATATCCGCAGGTGTCCCTAAGGGCTTGGCACGAGGGGGGCTGGGATAAATGGATGGCGGCTAACAGATTGAGGTTGAATCCTGGCAAGACAGAAGGACTGTTTTTGGGGGACAGGAGGTGGGCAGGTGTGGAGGACTCCCTGGTCCTGAATGGGGCAACTGTGCCCCTGAAGGACCAGGTGCGCAGCCTGGGAGTCATTCTGGACTCACCACTGTCCATGGAGGCGCAGGTCAATTCTGTGTCCAGGGCGGCTGTCTACCAGCTCCATCTGGTACGCAGGATGAGACCCTTCCTGCCCGCAGACTGTCTGGCCAGAGTGGCGCATGCTCTGGTTATCTCCCGCTTGGACTACTGCAATGCGCTCTATGTGGGGCTACCTTTGAAGGTGACCTGCAAACTACAACTAATCCAGAATGCCGCACCTAGACTGGTGACTGGGGCCAGCCCCAAGACCATATAACACCGGTCTTGAAAGACCTACACTGGCTCCCAGTACGTTTCCGAGCACAATTCAAAGTGTTGGTGCTGACCTTTAAAGCCCTAAACGGCCTCAAAGGCCCAGTAGACCTGAAGGAGCGTCTCCACCCCCATCATTCTGCCCGGACACTGAGGTCCAGCTCCGAGGGCCTTCTGGCGGTTCCCTCATTGCGAGAAGCAAAGCTACAGGGAACCAGGCAGAGGGCCTTCTCAGTTGTGGCACCCGCCCTGTGGAACGCCCTCCCATCAGATGTCAAAGCGATAAACAACTACCTGACATTCAGGAGACATCTTAAGGCAGCCCTGTTCAGGGAAGTTTTTAACGTTTGATATTTTACTGTATTTTCGGTCTTTGTGGAAGCCGCCCAGAGTGGCTGGGGAGGCCCAGCCAGATGGGCGGGGTATAAATAAATTATTATTATTATTATTAATGGGGGGGTCTTTCTCTCCCCCCTCCTCCTCTTTATGGTTTCCTCCTGGGTCGCCCGGCAACACTGGGATGGTGGTTCTGGAACCAGGATCAGAACCCAGGAGTTTTGCGTCCTCCCGGGCCAAACAATGGCTTTGTGGGCCTTGGGGCTTCTGATGAACAGCAGCTTGTGGGGCATCAGTGGGGTGCAGCGGCCCCGGTGGTACTACGGGGGCATGGACTTCCCTTTCGGGGTGACTTTAGCCACCTCCCCGTCGATGATGGGCTTCCCCTTCAGCCCTCAGCCGCTGCTTTACTACTGGTACTGGGTCATCATCGGCATTTTAGCCATTATCACCATCTCTGCCGTCGTCCACTTCACCAAACAATTTCTCCGGGCCCAGAAGGTATTTTGGGGAGTGGGTTATTTATTGGGGGGGCAGAGAGGGAGAGAAGGCAGA